>NC_091472.1:110205706-110834796 GCF_036971445.1 Narcine bancroftii | reverse complement strand
GCTGAGACCCAGCTCCCTTTCAATAGATCCCAGCCGACAACACACATTACTACCAGAGCATGGCAGCAAGGGTTGCCGACTTCCTGCAGCAGCCTCCGGAGCAAGGCAAATCCGATTCCCTCAAGGAGCTATTAACCCACACCTTCGAGCTCTCACGTGCCACCCGATCATTGCATATGGACAGTTTTGGAGACGGCCCCATCTGCCCTCATGAGCGAAATCCTCACCCCTGTAGAAGGATACAGGCCTTGTCTGCTTTTCAAGCAGATTTTCCTGGAGCAGTTGCCCGAGGATATCTGCCTCTTGTTCGCTGATGAGGACTTCAGCAACCCCAGGAAAATTGCAGCCCAGGCAGTCATCCTCTGGAGAATGAAGAAAGAAAACAGCGCCTCGGTGGAGCAGATCGCTAGGCACCCCACACAGCCAGCAACAAGGCCACAGCAAACAGAGAGGCGAGGACCCCCCGACCCATCAGTATAGCTACTATCTCCAACTATGGGGTGCGGGGCTCATTGATGCTGCCCACCCTGCATGTTTCAGGGAAACCATCATTAATGGCTGCAGGGGTTGGCTAACATGACAGCCTCCTCCACGTGCGGGAATCTGTCAGGAAGGTGCTTTGCTCCTAACGCCAGTTCTGGGGAGAGGGTGTGACATGTAGTGGCCCGCTAACTGAAATGTGACCCAGTACACAAAATGGCTGACGAACGCAGCGACCAGGCAGACCCTGCGAGGGCCAATGACCTTTGTCCCAGGTGACCATCTGCATGGTGGGAAACAATAAGCAACAACAGGAATGCCGACCAATTCGAGGCTGGAACTGCTGTGATGTCACTCCTGTCATCAGGAGTGGGGAGAGAATATAAAGCAGAACTGCCAGTACAATAAATCGGTCTTCGATTTCAACATCTTTCCACACTTTTCGGTAGCGCACATGCTACAGTACCATACTTTGAACATCAGAAAAGTCTATTGATATAGGAAAATGTTGGATAGGATCTTGCAGTTCTTCTTGATTAACTTCAATACCAATGTCACACAGCTAAAACCAACCATTCAGCTTTCTTGCTGCACTTAATCATATTCTTCTATCTATCCTAACCATGCCCTTATAAATTAATAAACCTAAATATAGTCATTCCTCAGCCTCCGACATCCAAGTGAGAGCAAGCCCAGCTTCACCAATTGTTGTACAACAGCCCTCTATTCCCAGCAACATCCTGGTGAATCTCTTCTGCACTCCTCTGTTAATTATGTAAATAGATATGACAAATTTGTTTTGGTGCACTCTATCAAAAGGGTCAGAAAATCCCTGTGTCAACCTCTGTCAATCGCAATGTCATTCATACCTCACATTATGGTTGGTCCTAAATTGAGATTCAGACTGAATATGCATGCCAACACGTCTGTCTATTCTGACCAAACACAGCCCCTTCCTCGGGTCATTTGCCTCCTGAAACCGTCGCCAACACTTTAGTTGCCTCAAGGACAGCCTCGCTTGTTGAATCTCTGCAGGCATGAAGTCATCCAAAACTGCTGTCCACATCAACCCTCTTCCCCAGCCCCATCGCCCTCCTCCGCCACGATCAACCAGTCAACTCCAAGTTGACACTGACTCTTAGTTAAGTAGAATCAAAATTCTGAATCTGTTTTTTTAATCCATCTCCGTTCTCACCTTTCTTGCCTCTAGAATCTAATTTGGAGAGAGCAGTGGCACAGCTAGTGCATCACAGCAAGGAGCAATCCTGTCCCCACATGTTGTCTGGGTGATTTCCCAGTTCTAAATCCCTGTGACTGTCCTTCCTTTGAGCTTTCTCCAGAGGCTATGATGCTTTCTCCTGGGGCTATGATTTTTCCTCTGTATTGCACAGAAAGGCAGGTCAATAGGTTAAGTGTCCATTATAAACTGTTCCCAAAGTGTGGATGAGTGGTAGAATCTAGAGGGAGAGTAAATGGGAATGAGAGGGTAATGAAAGAGGGATCATAGTAAAATCGTCACTGTATATTCAGTGAATGATTTTTTAGCCTGAGACTCTGCTAATTCTACAGCCTACAACCAGAGGACATGGGACATATCCTTAGAAGTCCAGTCTGAATGTTGTACATTTCAATTATACTTCTTCTCATTTTTCTTTTCAAAAGGACTTGTCAATTCAATCTCTACTCGTGCAACGGAGGCACCATGCGAGAAATCTGTCTGGTGAAGTTTTACTGACCACCCACTATAGTCTCTATACCTTTTAAAGAGGAGACCAAAACTGGAAATAGTATTATTCCAAGTATTCTCTCACCAAAGTCCTGTAAAGTTGTGCTCAAAATGTCTAGATAGTAAGGCCAGTACATCTTTCGATTTTCCTTCTTAACTTGGCGCATCTACAGATTTGCTTTCAGTTTGGGTGTAGGACATCTAATGCAACTTGTACATGAACATTTCCCAATGTAATACATTGCCTTTCTGTTTCATCTATTAAAGCGGATTACTTTACATTTATCTATGTTGTGTTGCACCTGCCATGTGTTTATCCACACTCAATTTATCTGCTTTGTCTCGAGGGCTTTTTGAATCCTCCACAGAACTCAATAATTAAAAATAGTGGTGCTGATCCCTGCGTTACCCTATTACCTGTCATTCAGAGAGAAAAAAAAACATGTATTTTTACACTTTGTTCCATGTTTGTCACCTAATTTTTCAATCCATGACCATGCATTACTCCTTTTTACCCTTTTTTCCATTGCTTTAAAATTTGCACACCAGGTTCTTAAGCGGGACTTTTTTATATATTTAAATTTAGACATACAACACATTCACAGGCTCTTCTAGGCCACAAGCCCATGCCACCAAAATACCCAAATTCACCTTCAACCCCTATGTTTTGAAGGGTGGAAGGAAACCACACACACACACACACGCACACACACACGCGCACGCACGCACACGCACGCACGCGCACGCACGCGCACGCACGCACACACGCACGCACGCACGCACACACGCACGCACGCACACACGCACGCACGCACGCACGCACGCACGCACGCACGCACGCACACACGCACGCACACACACACGCACACACACACGCACACACACACGCACACACACACGCACACACACACGCACACACACACGCACACACACACGCACACACACACGCACACACACACGCACACACACACGCACACACACACGCACACACACACGCACACACACACGCACACACACACGCACACACACACGCACACACACACGCACACACACACGCACACACACACGCACACACACGCCCACTCCAAAATTAGGCGCTGTAATAGCATTGCACTAAATGGACTTTATTGAAGGCTTTCTGAAAATTAAAGAACATTGAATCCATTAATATTCCACTATCTATTCTACCAAGTACATTTTCAAAAATAATCCATGAGGTTTGTAAAACACAATTCCTTTTCAATAAATCCAAATTGATTTGGTCTATTCTGCCAATGTTTCCAAATGCAGTCTGGTCATATCTTTTATAATAGAATCTTGCACTTTCCCTGTTATAACTTGAAGGCTCTCCAACAGTGCTATTGGGTCAGGCATTCCAGAATTTACACCCAGTGACAATGAAGAATTTTCAAATCAGGATGCTTTGTGACTCAGACAAATCTTATAGACAATAATAGAAAATAATTGCTGGAGTAGGCCATCGAGCAAGTACCACCATTTATTTCGATCATGGCTGATTTTCCACTGTCAGTACCCTGTCCCTGCCTTCTTTCCATAACCCTTAATTTCCCCCGTCCACAAGAATCTTATCTAACTCCATCTTGAACTTATCCAGAGAACTTGCCTCTACCACCCTTTGTGGCAAAGCATTCCACAGACCAACAGCACTGGGTAAAAAAAAATTCTCATCTCTGTCCTAAAGGGCCTTCCCTATATTCTTAAACTATGGCCTCTAATCCTAGTCTCCCCAACATTGGGAACATGTAATAGATTCTATTGTGTTCAATCCTTTAATAATCTTATATTCCTTAATCATGTCTCCCCTTGTCCTTCTAAATTCCAAAATATTCAACCACAGTTTATTCAACCTTCCAGTATATGTCAATCCCACCATCCTGGAAAACCTTGTGTATCTATGCTGCACTCCCTCAATAGCGAGAATGTCCTTCCTCAAATTAGGAGGCCAGAACTGGGCACAATACTCCAGGTTGGTCTCACCAGGGCCGTGTACAACTGCAGAAGGACATCTTTACTCCTATACTCTATTCCCCTTTTTAATGAAGGCCAACATGACAGTTGCCTTTTTCACAGCTTGTTGAACCTGCATGCTTGCTTTTAGTGACTAATGTACAAGTACACCTAGATCATGTTGCATTTCCCCACTCCCTCACTTGACTCTATTTAAATAATAATCTGCATTCCTATTCCTCCCACCAAAGTGGATAACCTTACATTTATCCACATTAAACTGCATCTCCCATGCATCCACCCACTCACCTAACCTGCTCAACTCCCCCTGCATTTTTCTAATATCCTCCTCACACTTCACAATGCCACCCAGTTTTGTGTCATCTGCAGATTTGCTAATGTTATTTATAATCCCCTTATCTAAATCATTAATATATATGACAACTGAAGACCCAGCACTGAGCCCTGTCGGACCCCACTTGTCACATCCTGCCATCCCGAAAGAGACCCACTAATCCCAAATCTTTGTTTCCTGTCTGTCAACTAATTTTCTATCCATGTCAGCACCCTACCACCGATACCAAGCTCTCTGATTTTGCCTACTAATCTTCTATGCGGGACTTTATCAAAAACCTTCTGAAATTCCAAGTCCACCACATCCACAGGCTCTCCCAAGTCCACCCTCCTCGTCACATCTTTGAAAAATTACAGAAGATTAGTCAAGCATGATTTTCCCTTCAGAAATCCACGCTCACTTGTGATAATACTATTATTTCTGTCTAAGTGTTCTTTTATTTCTTCTTTTAGAATAGATTTTAATATCTTACCCACTACTGACATCAGGCTAACTGGTCTGTAATTGTCCGTTCTCTCCTCTCTCCCTTTTTAAAAAGTGGCACAACATTAGCCACCCTCCAATTCACAGGCATCTCTCCTAAATCTATAGAACATTGGAATATGTCGACCAATGTGTCCACAATTTCAAAAGCAACCTCCTTAAGCACCTTGAGATTGAGTCCATCAGGCGTTGTGGACTTAATTTGTTCAAGACCACGTGCTTCCAAATCAGGATTTCCATCAATTCCTCCATTACCGTTGGAATTTCTATCAATTTTTGCGATACCTATCTGACCTTTACCTGCATTTTCCCTGATGAAGACAGTTCCAAAGTATCTGTTAAACTCATCAACCATTTCCTTGCTTCCTGTAATAACTTCACCCATTTCTGTTTTTAAGGCCCTAATTTTGGTCCTAATTAATTTTTTTTCTTTACATACCTAAAGAACCTTTTACTATCCCCTTTTATATTATTGGCTAGTTTACTCTCGTATCTCAATTTTTCCTCCCGTAGAGCTTTCTTAGTGATCTTCTGTTGCTCATTGAAGGTTTCCCAATTCTCTAGCTTTCTCCTTTGCTATATTATACTTCCTCTTCTTGGCCTTGATACTGTTCTTGACTTCCTTTGTCAGCCACGGTTGCCCTTTGCTTGCCTTAGAACCTTTCTTCTTATTTGGAATGAAGTGGTCCTGTACATTCTGAAAAATGCCCAAAAATACCTGCCATTTTTGTTCCACTGTTTTCTCAGCCAGGGTATCCTTCCATTGTGTTTTGGCGAGCTGCTCCCTCATGGCTGAATAATCCCCTTTATTCAACTGAAATACTGATACTTCCAACTTACTTTCCTTCTCCCTTTCAAGTTGCAAATTAAAACTCACAATATTTTGGTCACTATTACCTAATGTGCACACACGTTGCAGCAACAAGACACCAGTGGTGGAAAGCATGAACGTTCAGTGTGGTAATCAAGGAAGCTGTTTATTTTATCTTGAAGCAATTATCTTTTATTTGGCATTACACCCAACTTTGACTCTGAGAGATTGTGAAGAATCCTTCTCAAAGCTATCTGACCTTAGAAATGTTTTTACATTTTATATCTGCTATATTAGGGCATATAAACCTAATTCTAATTATTGGGTTCACCCAGACCAAATCACAGTGCAGACTAAGGTCAAGCAAGGCTGTGTCATCATTCTCAATCCTTTTTACTGCAATAATGAAAAGCTCCAAAAAGTTTACGGCAGGAGAGGATGAATGGGAAACTGTTCAACTCTCTGACTTTCCCCAAACCCCAAATCTCAGAAGGCACGTCTGAGCAAAATGGACATCAATGATGAAATAAGCCACTGCCTCAAGTGCACAGTACAATCTTTGGAAACTGCCTGATGAAAATGCTTCAAGGATTCAGAAACTAATTGCCATCAAGGCTGTATTCTTATATTGGTAATTTTATTTCAAGAAGGAAAGCAGCAGTTTAAATAGTATCTGAAGTCTATAGTCCAGTAAGAAGTGTGTGACCAAAAGATCAGGTGATAGGTGGTTAAAGCAACAGGGATCCAGCAACTTCCTCATATCTACAATGTGCCTTGATCTTTCAGTGCTGTCTAGATCCCCTATAACTCAAGGATCCACTCAGAAACAAGGCAGTCGGATGCAATGTTTTTGATTTTCAGAAAGTCTGATAAAGTCTTATAAGTGCATTTAGAAGAACTCCTCAACAGAGATCTGCCTGATGCATTTGTCTGACTCCATTCCACAAGAAACTATCAAGTTCTATCCTGGGTGGACAAGAGGCCATGTGCTCAAATGGAATTCTAAATTATGGCCATGAGGAATTTCTGACTCTAATTCACAGCTTCATTTCCTTCAGCTGAGAAGAGGGAAAAAAGGCATGGAGCTTATAAACATTCAAAATTAGCACACGAACATAACAAGGAGCCAAAAAGTTCAAAGTACAAAGTATTTCTTTACATGTTGTAACTTGAATGTGGAAGAGTCTCCTGGTTAGATAAACTGAGGCAACAAATCCTGACACATGGAATAGATGGTACAGTGGTAACCAGAAAGTACAATGTGATTTAGCTGGAAAGCTTTGGATATTTATAGATAGATGAGTTAAAAAGCATTATGTAGTCTTTCTTGTCATAAATTGCATAACATTGTACTACTATAGCTAGAAATTAAGCTAAAAGCAAATGGTGCTATAGTTTATTTTAAACTTTCAAATTTTAATTTTTCAAACTGACAAGACTTCACCTTTTGCAAACATGAAATCTCCCAAAATGACCATCTGTTAAACTGTCCTTTGTACCTTGAACCTTGTACCTTGTACCTTTTATTTCACTCTGACTCTCTTTGGAATTTGCAATATTGATGAAGGCATTTATAAAAATTCCTGATACATACCTATATTTATTGTAGGCTTGACTGAAAATAGACTGTTAGCAGTTGATGCTGAAGTACATCCATCAGTATCTTCATCAGAAATTAGCTGACCATCTCCAACTGGTAAGGTAAATGTGGCTGGTAAATCCAGCACACTATTGCATTCTGATAGGTTACTTGATAAAAATTCATTTGTCGACATGATGCTGTGGGAGAAAAATGAACAATTATTTCAGGAGTTCCCAAAATATGATATATCCAGTAACTTGCAATATCTTCTTCCAGCTCCATGGAAACTCTACTGTTAGACACATACACACACAATTTTTATTGATACAGGAACACAACTGAACTCAATGGACTGTGAAAGATAAAGAAGCCTCAAGTCTAACACCTTGAGGTTGAAGAACAATTTTATTCCAACAGTTGTCAAGCCCTGTGATATATATCTCTGAGGCCAACGTCAGAACAAGCTTCAAGAGGGTGAACCCTTCACAAGGCATCAGAACCTGATGGTATACTTGGCATGGTACTGAAAATGTGTGCCAACCAACTAGCCAGAGCATTCACAGACATTTTCAATCTCTCATTGCTCCAGTCAGAGGTTTCCACCTGCTTCAAAAGGGGAATCAATCATCCCAGTACCCAAGAAGAGCAGATTGAGCTGCCTTGATGACTATCGCCCAAAAGAACTCATATCTACTGCGATGAAATGCTTTGAGAAGGTGGCCATGGCCAGAATTAACTCGTACCTAAAAAAAACACACACAAATGCTGGAGAAACTCAGCAGGTCAAACAGTGCCTTTATGTAGCAAAGATGAAGATACATCACCAACATTTCAGGCTTGAGCCCTTCACCCAAGTAAAGATCTAGACCCAATTTGCTTACTGTCACAATTGCTCACAGCAGATGCAATATCACTGGCTCCACATATTGAAACAGCACTGATTTGCCACAGATTACAAACAAATAAAGAATACACTCTCTCATTTCTTTCAGTACACCACAAAGTCCATTTTCTTTTTATTATTCTCTGGACAAAACATTGCATTATTCAACTTCCCAAACACCACCAAGCTAAACACCTCTGACCTTCTCATTGGCTCCCTACCACACGGGTGATCCTGACACTCTCACTCTCCTCCCGACAAAGGTAAATAGGTGACCGTGACAATATCTCTACTCAGCTCTGGATCACCTAGACAACAGTAACACGTACATCAGGTGAGTCTTCATCAACTGCAGCTCAGCTTTCAATGCCATCATACCTTTTCTACTGGTCAATAATATCCAAAACCTGGCCTCTGCATTCCCCACTGCATCGGGATCCTTGACTGTGGTTGGAAGACCTCAGTCAGTACAAATTGGTAACTATGTGTCCTCCTCACTAGCAATCAACACAGCCCACTGGTCCACACCTATGACTGTGAGGCTAGGCACAATTCGAATGGCATCTACAAATTATCAGTTGTTTGCAGAATCACAGATGGCAATGAGAAAGGCTACAGCAGTGGTGGGGGGGAATAGATCAGCTAGTTGAGTGAGGTCACAAAAACGTTAGAAAAACTAAGGAGCTGATTGTGGACTTAAAGAGGGGGAATCAGGAGAACACAAACCAGTTCTCATGGAGGGGTCAGCAGTGGAGAGGGTAAGGAACTTCCTGGGTGTTAACATCTCTGAAGATCTGTCCTGAAGCTTCCAAGTTGATGCAATCACAAAGAAGGCTCGAAAGGAGTTGAAGAGATTTGGTACATCACCAAAGACTTGCAAATTTCTACAGGTATAATGTGGAGAGCATTTTGACTGGTTCATTGCATCATTGTCTGGTATGGAGAGGGCCAATGCTCAGGACAGGAAAAGTCTATAGAAAATAGTTAACTCAGCCAGCGCCATAATGGACACCAGTCTTCACTCCATTGAGGACATTTACAAGAGGCAGTGTCTTAAGAAAATGGGTTCTATCTTCAAGGACTACCCAGTGCTTTCTTCACACTGCTACCATCAGGAAGGAGCCCAAAGACAAACACCCTGTGGCACTAAAACAACTTCTTCTCCTCTGTTATCAGATTTCTGAACGGACAATGAACCACAGACATGACCTTACTTTCTCTTCTTTTGTAATTTTTTTTAAAGTGTAATTTATTTCAATTTTGCTGCCACAAAACAACGAATTTCATGCCATGTTCACGTCAATAAATTCTGATTCTGATTCTGCAGCACCCTGTGTTACTCCAACCTGAACCATAAACTAGTCTGGACAACCAAAAGATCTGTTCACTTTTTTTCTTGCACCAACTACAACTGTAATTATTTATCTATCTATCCATTTATAGTTATTATCACTTTTTTCCGTCTTGGCATATTATGATAATTTAATGTATACTATTTTTGTCGCTGTATCTTCCATTCCTGAGTGGGTGCAGCAAGTAAGAATGTTGGTGCAGCATCTGTACCTCGCAATTATGTTCATGGCAATAAAATCTCATCACTCATTACAGTGTCGAAATCCACTAGCAAAGATGGAGAACCATGTGTATGGACTGATGTTTCTATGAAAAGACAGGGAGTTGGATGAAACGTGCTTGAGTACTTGTTGCAGAGGGGATGTGTATGCAGAGGGGGCTTAGTTCAAATTTTGGCAAGCATTCCTTCAGTGACAGCATCATAAATCCTATGTCATAGTTTTTGATGTCCCACTTAATGTTTATTAATTATTCAATAAACAAAAGAGTCTGGAAAAACAACCAACTGAAAAACCTCACAAAGATAAGCGTATACAGAGCTGTTGTCATACCCACACTCCTGTTCGGCTCCGAATCATGGGTCCTCTACCGGCACCACCTACGGCTCCTAGAACGCTTCCACCAGCGTTGTCTCCGCTCCATCCTCAACATCCATTGGAGCGCTTACACCCCTAACGTCGAAGTACTCGAGATGGCAGAGGTCGACAGCATCGAGTCCACGCTTATGAAGATCCAGCTGCGCTGGATGGGTCACGTCTCCAGAATGGAGGACCATCGCCTTCCCAAGATCGTATTATATGGCGAGCTCTCCACTGGCCACCGTGACAGAGGTGCACCAAAGAAAAGGTACAAGGACTGCCTAAAGAAATCTCTTGGTGCCTGCCACATTGACCACCGCCAGTGGGCTGATAACGCCTCAAACCGTGCATCTTGGCGCCTCACAGTTTGGCGGGCAGCAACCTCCTTTGAAGAAGACCGCAGAGCCCACCTCACTGACAAAAGGCAAAGGAGGAAAAACCCAACACCCAACTCCAACCAACCAATTTTCCCTTGCAACCGCTGCAATCGTGTCTGCCTGTCCCGCATCGGACTTGTCAGCCACAAACGAGCCTGCAGCTGACGTGGACTTTTTACCCCCTCCATAAATCTTCGTCCGTGAAGCCAAGCCAAAGAAAAAAGAAACATGGCTTAAAATGAAATGGGAGATGTTTCAGTGGATCATTGTGGAACTTCTTCGTGCAGAGAGCAGCGAGAATGTGGAACGAGCTGCCAGATGAAGCGGTGAATCCAGGCTTGATTTTGACAATGAGGAAAAGTTTTGGTAGATACATGGATTGGAGGATATGGAGGGCTATAGTGTGGGTGTAGGCCAATGGGATTGGCAAAAGTACAGTTCAGTGTAGACTGGATGGGCTGAAAGCCTAGTTCTGTGCAGTAGTTATATGATTCTATGGTTCAGGCCCTTCCAGCCTAATGGCCTGCATCACCCAAATACACCTATATTACCAATGTCTATGGAAAGTGGGAGAAAACTGGAGCACCCAGAGGACACCCATGCAGTCACAGGTAGAACATTCAAGCTCCTTATAGACAACGGTGGATTTTAACCCAGATGTCTAGCACTGTAATAACATTGCGCTAACGGTGACGCTAATCGTGCCACTAAATTATTTGGTCATCATCTCATTTCTGTTTGTGAAATCTTGCTCTGAATCTTGATGCTTGATTGACATTGTGTTTTGGATATTGTGTGAATTAAAATGGAATTTTATTAGCAAATGTTTCAGAAAGTCCCCAAGTTTAATCTTTCCTGACATTCAGCAGGTGGCATGTCAAAGGGAAAGAAATCTCATTCTCATAAAGACTTCTGTTATATTTCAATGGTTAGCAGTTTTCACTATTTTTTGTTTTTAATCACAAAAAACACATCAGTCATGGCAAGACGTGCCAAAATCCTCAATCAAGCCTCAGCTATTCCAAGGGCTTTCTGGCTGCTATCTATATCTTCTAAGACCTTCTGTTGCCATTTCTCACTCACAGATGGCTACAAACCTCTAGACATTTGTTTGAAATTCTTAAAGCCTTTCAGAAGTCTGATCCTTCCCAAACCCTGTAAATTCTCCTCATTTTACAACTGCTTATTCCATTTACTTATTCCTCTACCCCACTCTCATCACAAGTGAATCAAGGAATAGGACTCCTAGTCAACAAAAACAACTCAGATTACAAAGTGATGGGACTGATGCACCTCATATATCAAATGAGATCACTCTTTTTTATTTGGCCATGAATTAAAAGTTCTTGTTTCCTTTAGCAACTTGTTTCTGTGGTGTTACCTTTCTGAAAAAGGACATAAAAAGTTTTACCTTGTCACAGCCAGGTCTTGTCTTGTATTTATAATGACACAGAAGGCAACTCAGCCCATCAAATCCTGTTGACTCCCTGAAAACAATTCCAACACACATTCCCTCTCTCCTTACTTCCCTGAATCCCTGCAAGCTTGTTCTGCCTCGCACCGACCCATCAGCTAATCTGAATCTCTCTGACACAGACATGCATTTATAATAGCTAAAATTAATGTTCTCTTTATTAAATTCTTTATACAACTGTCAAAATTAACAACTGAAAATGACATCAGCAATAAAATATTTGCTGTAGTAACTAAAGTTCTACTGTTCTCATCCTATAACTACATGACTCAAAATTCTGTTTGTTGCTATGCTTTGATCAGTGCAGGGTTTTATCTACAGAGATCCTGATGCATTCAGACCACAACTGTATTCTGTTTTGAAAATTTTATTTATTAAATCATGCTTAAGCATATAATAATAGATACAATTTAAAAAAACAAAATACATACATGACATTTTTTATTTAATTTAAAAAACCCTACAGCCCCCCCACGCCCCTACCATAACTCATCCCCTCCTCTCCACCCCCCCATCTAAACTACCCCCAAAGGAAGAAGAAAAGAAAGAAGAGGAGATCACATAACAAAACTCAATCAATTATTTGCCATGGTTCGGAGCAACACCATTTATGTGTGGAAAGAAGATTAATAATTCAGCCCCATATATTCCAAATATGGGCTTCAAGTTTTAACAAAAAAGGAAAAATTATTATGTAAATTTTATGTTATCTTTTCCACTGGAATACAAGATCTCATTTCCAAATTCCATCACTGAATACTCAAGTTAGTCTCATTTTTCCAGGTAATTGCCAAACAATGTTGAGCCACAGCTACAGCCAATCTTAAAAAAAAGCAATTTGAAATTTATTTAATTTTAACTCCAAACTCAATTTCTTAATATAACCCAACAAAATTACTAAAGGATCAAATGGAATTTTCAATTTAAAAATAGCTTCTAAGATTTCCTTAAATCTATTCCAAAAATGTTTCACCGTCTCACATAGCCAAGTAGAATGTAAAAAGGAACCAACTTCCTTATGAAATCTAAAACATAAATCTGAAGAAATAAACTTATATTTCCTTAATTTCTCCAGGGTTAAATATAATTGATGAAGAAAATTATAATGAACCAATTGAAACCTTACATTTACAATTTTTGTCATACTATCCTCAGATTCATCCAATCATCCTGAGAAATAGATATAGACAAATCTTATTTACCATTTTAATCTAGATTTATAAACATCCATTTTAAGCATTTCATTCTGAAATAAAGCATACATCTCAGATATAAATCCTTTCTTGCCACCATTATAAGTAAAATTTCAAATTTAGACTGTCTAGGTAACTGTAAAGTACGCCAAAAATTATCCAACAATAAGGCTTTAATTTGATAATAAGGAAAAAGAGTATTTGAAGATACGTCATATTTCTCTTTCATTCGTTGAAATGAAATAAGATATCCAGTTTCATAACAATCTTCTACCAATTTAATATCTTTCTGATGCCACAACTTCAAAAGTTGATTATTAAGTATAAAAGGAAAAAGCTTATTTTGAAACAAAGGGGTTTTACCCAAAGTTTTTACCTTGAGTACCTATAATTTCATTTTTTTTACTCCATAAATCCATTAAATGTTTCAACACAGGTAAATTATAATTAATTAATAATTGAGAATTACATCTATAAATAAACTGATCCAACTTCTTCTTACCAATCTGAGATAATTCAATATTAGCCCATATCAAAGGTTTATCCACTTCAAACATCCTATTAATAAATTTCAACTATGCTGATTCATAATAATTTTGAAAGTTAGGAAGTTGCAAACCTCCTTATCATTTTATCTTTCCATTAAAAACCTCCCCACCAAAAGCATTTAGATCTTTAAAAAGTTCTTGAAAAATCTTGCAAGGAATAGAATGAAAAAAATATTGAATGCGAGGAAAGATATTCATTTTAATACAATTAACACGTCCTATTAATGTTATAGGTAAATCTTTCCACTGATTCAAATCATATTTAATTTTAGACAGTAAAGGAAAGTAATTCAATTCATATAAATGATTTTAATTACTATCTACCTTAATACCTAAATACTTAATCTGATCCATCCATTTAAATTTCACAATATGCCTACACAAAGAATAGTCCATTTCAGCTAAAGGCATAATAATTCACTTTTTTCTCAGTTACTTTTATAACCCAATATTTCACCATATGCTCCAATCTATCATGCAGACTCCCCAAAGATTCCAAAGGTTGTGTTAAATATATCAAAACATCATCTACAAACAAATTTATTTTAAATTCATCAGATTTTACCTTAATACCTTTAAGATTACTATCTTATCTAATCATTCGAGTCAAAGATTCAATAACCAATGCAAATAGAGCTGGTGACAAAGGGAAGCCTTGCCTAGTCGATCTAGTTAACATAAAAGATGAAGATATCTGTTCATTTGTCACAACTCTAGCATTAGGGCTTCTATATAAAGCCTTAATCCAACCAGTAAAAAAAGTCTCAAAATTAAATTTCTCCAGAACTTTAAATTAAAAAAACTCCATTCTACTCTATCAAAGGCCTTCTCTGCATAGAGAGAAATAACCATTGGTAGGTTAGATTGCTCTCAAGAAGCCTTAATTAAAGAAATCAACTTTACAATATTGTCTGCTGAATATCAATTTTTAATAAAGCCCATTTGGTCCACATGGATTAAATCTGGTAAATATTTAGCTAACCTGTTAGCTCGAACCTTTGCCACAATTTTATAATCAACAGTCAGTAAAGAAATAGGTCTGTAAGACCCAGGTTTTAATGGGTCTCTATCTTTCTTAAGAATAATATAATAATTGCTTAAGAAAAGGAATCCGGAAAAGAACGAACCTCTGTCACCTGTTTCAATTCATCCATCAATAAAGGAATTAATAAATCCTGAAATTCTTTATAAAATGCAGGAGTAAAACCATCATCTCCTGGTATCTTCTCACAAGGTATAGATCGAAATGCATCTATTACGTCTTTAACAGTAAAGGAAGCATACAAATCCTTAACATCGTTATCATTCAAAAAAGGTAAATCCAAATCTGATATTAAAAATAATCAATTTTGTCTTCATCTTCCAATACTTCAAACGTATAAAATGTTTCATAAAATTTATAATACAGATCATTAATTTACTGAGGTTTATATGTAATAATTGAATTATATCTAATAGCATTTATTGTTCTAGAAGCTTGATTTGTTTTTAACTCCCATGGTAATACTTTGCGAGCTCTCTCACACAATTCGTAATATCGCTGTCTATTTCTCTGTAATAACATCTCAAATTTATGTTTTTAACAAATTATATCGTAATTTCATATTAACTAAGCACACTTTCTTAGCTTCCTTAGAATTTTGTTGTAGATTCTTTTCTAAAATTTCTTTCTCCTGCTCCAATTTAGTAATCTCAGCTATACGTTGTTTCTTAATTTTAACAGGATAACTAATAATTTGCCCCCGTAAATAAGCTTTTAAGGCATCCCATAAAAACAAATTTACTATCAACTGAACCTATATTTATTTTTTAAAAAAGCTGTATTTGATCCCTTGAAAATTTACAAAATTCAGCATTTTTCAACAGTAAAAGAATTAAATCTCCAACGATAAACATTCTCAATTCTCTCCGAACCAGTATACATAATTAATAAAAAATAATGATCAGACAAAATCCTACTCTTCAATACTTGGCCTTATAATTGTGCTGATACTAAAAATAGATCTATTCTAGAATAAGCATCATGACGAAATGAATAAAATGAAAAGTTCTTCTCTTTAGGATTTAACCTTCTCCATATATCTGTCAAATTCATATCTTTCATTAATACCATTAACTGTTTAGCCATTTTGGTTCTAATTACCAATTTTGGAGATTTACCTAACAATGGGTCCAGACAACAATTAAAATCACCTCCTACCATGATTATATCATACATCTGATTTAAATTAAGAAAAGAATCCAACATAAATTGCTCACCATCTATACTAGGAGCATAAATATTCATTAAAGTCCAATACTCGAAAAACATTTTGCAATTAACAATCAACAGCCTACCAGCTGACTCAAAAACTGATTCCAATTTAAAAGATAACTTTTTATTAATCAAAATAGCAACTCCTCTTGCTTTCGAATTAAAAGAGGATGCTATAACTTGCCCAACCCAATCTTTTTTTAATTTCTATGTTCCTTTTCAGTCAAATATGTCTCTTGCAAAAAAGCAACATCAACCTTCATTTTTTTTAATATACACCAAAATACACTTTTTCTCTTAATTGAACTATTAAGCCCATTAACATTAAAAGTAACAAATTTTAAATTATCCATGAAGACGTTTCTATAAACATCCCACCAGAAATGGTGAAGCACCTCCCCATGGCAACAACACATAAAAACAAAGATCTATTGGTGCTGGAGGTGGATGGGGGGAGAAGGGGGGAGCGACGAGCCGCGGCTCGGCACTGCACCAGCGTTTGAGATGGGAATGAAGTGAGTTCTCGGGGGGGGGGGCATCAAAACCCCTTCGCAATGGAGACCATGCAGCAAGCTCGCATTTCGGGAGATTCCCTTTTCCAGACACACACGCTTGATGGCAATTTAACTCTAGCAGATCTCCTGTCACCAAATGGCATGAAGCTCAGCTCCACGGCGACAGCTGGAGACGTGGCCATTCGAGCTGTCAGAAAAAAAAAACAAAGATCTCCTCAAAGAAAAAAGTAAGAAAAAAAAGAAAGAAAAAAAACCCCCATAAAAAAATCCAAAAAAAAAACAAAAAAAAAATACTATATTAGTATTACCCCACTCAATTATACGGGAGTGATTAATGCCACAAAGTGGCCAATGACTTTGGAAGGATCGATAGCTGAACCACCTCCCCCAAATAGTACAACAAAAAGTAATACATAAAAATCATTTCAAGTATGGAATACTTCTTCCAAATCTTGATTAACCTGGTCATCATCAATTACAATATCAATCAACTGTTGAGATTCCATTTCTCGCTTCCCATTCTTCCTTTTCGGAACCAAAACAGTCTGTTGAGGAAACCTTTCTTGACTTTGCACCTGCTTATTATCAGGTAAAGAATCAGCAAATGTAAGGGCTTCAGCATCGTCATTAAAACACTGAGATTGATAATCTCCATAAAAAAATTTAAGTACAGCAGGATACCGAAAAGCAAATTTGTTTCCTTTCTTCCTCAAAACAGCCTTAGCCGAATTAAATTCTTTGTGGTGTTTAATTACAACTTGACTCAAATTAGCATAAAAAATACTTATTTTTAACCACTAAAGGGCCCTGATTACTTCTCGCATTTTGAACAGCAAGTCTCAACTGTATTTTTCACACAGATTCATCACTTATCTTCTGACAACACATAATATTTATAGCATGTTTTTGGAGTTGATTGTGTTTACAATGCAGAGTTTGGAGAAGTGTTTAATTCAATATTGAACTGAAGTTGTATGCAAATAGGGGCTTTTCTGTCTCTCCAGATATTGTGTAACAATGTGCTTCAAGATCTCCTCATTTTCTTTCAGACTTCTAGCATCTGTGAACTTTGACTTAGTTTAAAGCCAAAGGTAAATTTATCAACGTATATTGTCCATCCTCTGAATTCTTTCAACATCACCCACTGAATATAGTTGAGCAATGTGAAAAATAACTGCCAGCAAAATCTATACATTGGTTTTGGTCTTAAACAAGCTCCAACATTCTCCCTTAATTGCAATACCAGATTTTCTGTCATTTCCGTCTTTTAATATCCATTTCCTGGACTTTCTCCATGTACTTCACCCTGCAACTTAAATATCAACCATGTTACTCTCATCCACAGATGCTGCACCTTCCCAAAATGGAAATAACTCTTTGTTCCTCAAAGATATGACAGTAAGCAGCAATGACTAATGTTTAAATAATTCATGTATTTTATATCCCTTATGAGCATAACCCAAAAGGAAAAGTGGTTCATCTGTGGTTATCTAAAGAACTGAAAGGTAATATTAGATCAAAGGAAAGGCTGTAATGTTGTCAATGACAAGAAATTCAAAGATTGGGATTTTTTTTTCAGATTTTAGTAAAATAGGGCCAAGGCATTGTCATAGTAAGGAAAAGTAGAATACAAAAGTAATCTCGAGAAACATTCAAACACATAAAATTTCAACACAAGATTAGCTAAAATTGTCATGAATGGAGAGGCTAAATTGGAGATTAAAGGAATAACCAAGGTACAGGAAATTTCCCAGAAAATGTAGAAACCTACAATTCTAGTGACATTAGCATCAGCGAAAAGTTAGTATTGGAGAAATTAATCCAGCTGTAAGACAATAAATTCACAGGAACTTGTCACAACCATCCTAGGGTTTTGAAGTTGACAATGCAGTTGGATGCATTTCATATTATCCTCCAAAATTCCATGGATTTTTGAATTGCGCCAGAGATTGGAATGCTAACCCACTGTTTTAAGAAAGAAGGTAAAGATAGACCCATTATCCTTGTAAGGAAATTGCTAGAATCGTTATTAAAACTATGGGTAAAAAGGATCTTAGAAAGTAATGATAGGATTTTTGGACAAGCAAAGTGGCAAAGAGTGACATTTGTATTGTATATTTTGACCCTCTGAAAGTTTTCATAAGGTGCCCTCGTTGATAATTGAACAAAATGAATGTGTCATACATGGAGGTAACATACTGATGTATAATTGAGGCTGGTGAACAGGGATTAAAAACAGAGAACTGGCATAAAAGCTATTTTTGGATTTGGGAAGTGGTGATGTGAGGTATTGCCAAGATTGGTGCTGTGTATAATTTACATCAATATTTGGACAAGGGGATCAGGTGCAATATATCCATGTTTGTTGATTGTCAGCTATGTGGCAATGTCACAGAGAAAAGGAAAAAGGGAAGATATCAACTTCAAATGATGAAGGATCAAAAAATGCTGATGTTCAGGAAGGACATTTATGTCAGTTATAATAATTATTGAATGTTAGCATGCAGGTAAATCAAGCAATTATGGAGAACCAAAGGAAGATTTGAATATGTGCAAAGACATGTTGCTCCAATAATACAAGACCCAGGTGAAACCATGTATGGAACATTGTGAACAGACCTGATTTCCCAAAGAAAGACAGAGTTGTGAAAGACAGAGTGCAACAAAGGTTCATACTTACAATGGTGAGTTTATTGAGCAAGGAGGCATTAAGCAGACTGGGTAAATTATCTCTTGAGTTTAGAAGAATGAGAAAAGAAAATCTTGAAATTATGTTTCCCTTGGCAAGAATATGTGGAACCAGACTTTTGAGACTAAGATTTCCAAAACTGATTCACACAGAGAACAGTGAACCTTAGAAATTCTCTACCCAAGAGGGAGATTAATTTGCTGATTATTATTATTTTTTAAAATTTATTTTGATTATACATACAGAACGGTAACAGGCCAATTCGGCCCTACAAGTCCGTGCTGCACATTTTACATCCAATTTACTTACACGTTTACCTGCACGTTTTTGAAGGGTGGGAAGAAACCGGAGCCCCTGGGGAAAACCCATGCAGACACAGGGAGAACGTACAAACTCCTTACAGATAGCGTGGGATTCAAACCTAGGTCCGGTCCCAATCACTGGTGCTGTAAAGGTGTTGTGCTGACCACTACGCCAACCGTGCCATCCAAGAAAAAGTAACACTTTTTTATGCATCAAGGGAATCGACCACAGGCAGCCAAATGGCCTCCTCCTGCTTCTACATCATATGTTTTTTATTAACTTATTGAAAACTAAGTGTTTTAAAAGGCCGATGTTGAAGCATATCAGCTCCTGTTTGAGCGGTGACATGGAAACGTTCCAGTTCGCCTATCATAGCAACAGGTCTACGGCAGATGCCATCTCACTGGCTCTACACAAAGCCCTGGAACACCTGGACAGCAAAGATTCATTCATCAGGATGCTCTTTAACTACAGTTGATCATTTAACACCATCATACCCTCAAAACTAATCAGCAAACTACAAGACCTGGGACTTAACATCCTACTGTGTAACGGAATCTTTGATTTCCTCACCTCCAGATCACAATCAGTGAGGATAGGCAAGAACATCTCCTCCACAATCTCCATCAGTACCGGAGCACCACAGGGCTGTGTTCTTAGCTCCCAGCTCTACTCACTTTATACCTACAACTGCACCAACATCTACAAATTTGCCAACGATACCACTGTAGTGGGTTGTATAACAATGTCAGCATACAGGAGCAAGACTGAAAATTTAGCTGAATGATGTACAAACAACAACCTTGGACTCAATGTCCCCCAAAATCAAGGAGATGATTGTTGCCTTAGGAAGGGAAAACCAGAGGTGTTCGATCCAGTGATCATTGCAGGATAAGAGGAGGAGGAAATTTAAGCTCTTGGAAGTCACCATCTTGGAGGATCTTTCCTGGACCCAACATACTAATGGCATCATGTGTCATTAAGACAGTGTCTCCACTTTCTAAGGAATTTGTGGAGATTTGATATGACATCGGAAACCCTGGCAAATTTCGACAGACATGTGGGGTAAAGTATGCTGACCAGCTAAATTACAGTCTGATATGAGGACATCAATACTCCTGAGTGTAAAGCCCTATAAAAGGTAGTGGACACAACCCAGGACACCACAGCAAAACCATCCCCACCATCAAGAACATCCACAGTAAACACTGCCATTGGAGAACAGCAGCAATTATCAAGGATCTGCATTACCCAGCACACATTCTGTTCTTGCTGCTACCATCAGGAAAGAGGTAGAGGTGCCACAAGACTCACACCACCAGGTTCAGGAACAGCTGCTACTGCTACACCATCAGACTCCTCAACAATAAACTCAATGAGGGACTCAATTAATGACATGCACTTTATTGATTTTTTTTCTCTATATTGCACAGTTCAGTTTGTTTACATTTCTTTATTTGTTTACATGTGGACTTTGAGTACAGCTATTTTTACTCTTCCAGAAAGTGGTAATTGTGCTTTGCCCACAGGGAAAAAGCATCTCAGGGTTATATGACAATAAGTCTGAAATCTTAATCTAATTTCCAGAATTCAGCAATATACGGTCAGGATTGCACAATGTATTATATACTTACAAAATTATGCAACCACTGTGACATTAGTATGATTAAATTTCTCATTCAGATGGAAGGGGAAATACTTAGATCTAAAACTAATATATTATGCTTAAACAGGGGTGACTACCATAGGATGAGGGAGGAATTGGGCAGAGTGGACTGGGAGCACAGGCTAATTAATGAATCAGTTGAGGAACAGTGGAAGATTTTCAAATAAATATTTTGTAATGCTCAACAAAAATATACTCCGGTCAGGAAAAAGGGCAACAATGGAGGGAAAAATCAACCGTGGTTAACAAAGAAAATAAAGGAGAGTATAAAATTGAAGGCGCAGATGTACAAAGCTGCAAAGAGCAATGGGAAACTGGAAGATTGGGATAATTTTAAGAGACAACAAGGAGTTACAAAGTGGGTAATAAGAAATGGGAAAAAGGATTATGAAAGTAAATTGGCACAAAATATAAAAACAGAAAGCAAAAAAATGTTACAAATATATAAAACAGAAGAGGGTAGCCAGAGTTAACATAGGACCCTTGGAGGATGAGAAAGGAAAACTGGTTGCAAAAAATGAGGAAATGGCCGAAGGATTGAACAAATATTTTGTGTCAGTCTTCACGGTGGAAGACACGTCCAGCATGCCCAAGTGTGGAGTTAAGGATGCGAATATTGGGGAGGGCCTTGATAAAATAGTTGTTACAAAGGAAGTAGTGATGGAGAAACTAATGGGACTAAAGCCAGACAAATCACCTGGTCCTGATGATATGCATCCAAGGGTTCTGAAGAAAATGGCAGAAGTTATAGTTGATGCATTGGTGGTCATATATACCAAAATTCCTTGGATTCTGGGCAGGTCCTGGCAGACTGGAAGACAGCAAATGTCACGCCACTTTTTAAGAAGGGATGTAGGCAGAAGACTGGAAATTATCGGCCAATTAGCTTGACGTCTGTAGTTGGGAAAATGCTTGAAGCCGTCATTAAAGACGAAATAGTGAAACTTTTGGAACATAAGGGTTCAATCAGGCAGACGCAGCATGGCTTTAGAAAGGGAAGATCTTGTTTGACAAACTTGTTAGGATTCTTTGAGGATATAATGGGTGCGGTGGATAGAGGGGAACAGGTTGATGTTGTATATTTGGATTTCCAGAAAGCGTTTGATAAGGTGCCGCACAGGAGACTTATCAGTAAGTTACAGGAAAGTGGAGTCCGGGGAAGTTTATTGGCATGGATCGAAAATTGGTTGTCTGACAGTAAGCAGAGAGTCGGGATAAGTGGGAGTTTTTCAGGTTGGCAGAGAGGTGAGGTGCCGCAGGGCTCGGTGCTAGGCCCACAACTGTTCATCATTTACATTGATGACTTGGAGGAGGGGACAAAATGTGGTGTAGCCAAGTTTGCGGATGACACCAAATTGAGTGGAAGAGCAAATTGTAATGAGGATGTGGAGAGTCTGCAGAGGGATATAGTTAAGCTAGATGAGTGGGCAAAGGTCTGGCAGATGGAGTACAATGTTAGTAAGTGTGAGGTTATCCACTTTGGCAAGAAAAATAAAAGAGCTGAATATTATTTAAAGGGTGAAAAACTACAGCATGCTGTTGTGCAGAGGGACTTGGGAGTGCTTGTGCATGAATCGCAAAAAGTTAGGTTGCAGGTGCAGCAGGTTATTAAGAAGGCAAATGGAATGTTGGCCTTCATCGCTAGAGGAATTGAATTCAGGAGTAGGGAGGTAATGTTGCAACTGTATAAGGTACTGGTGAGACCGCACCTGGAGTATTGTGTCCAGTTCTGGTCTCCATATTTGAGGAATGATATACTGGCTTTGGAGACGGTCCAGAGGAGGTTTACTAGGTTGATCCCTGGGATGAAGGGGTTGACTTATGATGAAAGATTAAATCATCTAGGATTGTATTCGCTCGAGTTCAGAGAATGAGAGGAGATCTTATAGAAACACATAGGATTATGAAGGGTACGGATAGGATAGATGTAGGAAGGTTTTTTGAGCTGGCCAGGAAAACTAAAACGAGAGGACACAGTCTAAGATTCGGGGGAGTAGATTTAGGACAGAGATGAGGAAAAATAGTTTTTCCCAGAGAGTAGTGAATGTTTGGAATTCTCTAACCAGGGAAGTGGTTGAGGCTGCTTCATTAAACATATTTAAAATTCGGTTAGATAAATTTTTACATGATAGAAGAATTAGGGGATATTGGGAGAAGGCAGGTAGGTGGAGTTAGGTCATAAATTAGATCAGCCATGATCTTATTGAATGGCGGAGCAGGCTCGATGGGCCATTTTTGGCCTACTCCTGTTCCTACTTCCTATGTTCCTAAACACCATAAAATATACTAAATGTTGGGCAAGAGGCATAAAAGAACAAAACTTTGTTTATGCCATAATGTTGAGTTTTACAAAAATGGCAACATAATGCTGAGTACATTGTACATTTTCACCAAAATTCTTGCTTGCTGCAGCCAACAGGTTCTTTTATAGAAAAACTTTGAAAGTGAACTAACTGAATTAAGTTAAGAGATAAGCAATACATACTCGGAGTAATCCTAATGCAAAAAAGTGAGTTCCTATAGTACAGTCATTTTGTGCTGCCAGAGCAGTCTTTGATTAGTGTTCCAAGTGGATGTTCAAAAATCTGATAGTTGTTGGAAACAAACTGTTGCTGAACCTCAAATTGCTGGTTTTCAGGCTTCTGTGCCTTCTGCCTGAAAAGAGAATGTTGGGTACTTTTTATGATGTTGGCTACCTTCTTAAGGCATCATCTCATAAATATCTGCAATGGATGGGAGATTGGAGCTGTGATGGACCTGGCTATGTTTGCTACCTTCTGCAGCCTTCTGTGTTCCTAGACACTTGAATTGCCAAACCAAGTTATGATGCAACAGTCAGTGCACCTGTAGAAGTTTGACAGAGGTTCAGCAAGGGCATTGGAGAAGAAGAAATATTGCAGGGGATCATGACTGAGCAGAGAGGACTGGATTACATTGGACAGCACATTTATGGAGATTAAGTAGAGGATAGGATGAGATTGAATAGCATACTAGAAGCTATGTGGAAAGAACAGGAGAGTGAAATTAAATTGGATGAGGCATCGAAAGCCTCCAAAGTAGCAAACTGAGGTCACTCTCCAAGAATTATGAACAGTTATGAGGACTGAGCAAAGAAGGACTCGAATTAGATAGGGAATAAACAGGTGACTGCCATTAGTCTGGAAACCACATATGGATAAAAATACCAGCAAGTCATCATGAGTGTACAGGGAGTAGAGTTGGAGACTAAGCATGCAGCCTTGAGGTGCCCTGAATTGATGGTCAGAGGGGAGGAGGTGATGTTGACGCAGATTTGGGTATGCTGATGAGGAAGTTGAGGATCCAGTTGCAGAGAGACCAAGAGTTTTAGGTTCTTTTACTTGGTATAGGTTTTGCTGGTAAGATGATGTTGAAAGCTATCTTTAGTCAACGACCAATATCCTGATGTAGGTGTTCCTGTGGTCCAGGTGATCTAATGCAAGTGGAGGGTTAGCAAGATGGTGTCTGACATTGACCTGTTGTGCGACTTGGTCCAGGTCCTTCTTAAATTTTTTTTATTTTTCACACTATGAACCATATTAACCAAAATACACACAAACATTTCCCTCTTGAATATACACAGTGTCATTTTTTTCCCCTTTTCCCCCCTCCCTTCCCTCCCTCCTCCTACCCACTCCCTACCAACTAAACGTTCAACATATACAATACAATAAACCCATTAAAAAATCTCATCACACAATGAAAATAAACAAGAAAATCGTGTCATCTACTTTTACACACTGGGTCAGTTCATTTCGTCATCTTCTCATTCTGTCATTTTAGGGGGTGGAGGTTTGCGTTAGGCCCTCTCTGTTGTGTTCCATATACGGTTCCCAAATTTGTTCGAATACTGTGACGTTATTTTTTAAATTATATGTTATTTTTTCCAATGGAATACATTTATTCATTTCTATGTACCATTGCTGTACTCTCAGGCTCTCTTCTGATTTCCAAGTTGACATTATACATTTTTTTGCTACAGCTAAGGCTATCATAATAAATCTTTTTTGTGCTTCATCCAAATTGAGGCCTTGTTCTTTACTTCTGATATTACTTAGGAGAAAGATCTCTGGATTTTTTGGTATGTTGCTTTTTGTGATTTTATTTAATACCTGATTTAAATCTTCCCAAAACTTTTCCACTTTCTCACATGCCAAAATTGCATGTACTGTTGTTCCCGTTTCCTTCTTACAGTGAAAACATCTCTCTGATACTGTTAGGTCCCATTTATTTAACTTTTGGGGCGTGGTACCTAGCCTATGTAACCAATTATATTGTATCATGCATAACCTTGTGTTGGTCCAGGTCCTTCTTAAGATAGTTGCGTTTGCACTATCACCAACCTCTCAAAGCATTTCATCAAGGTTGGTGCCTACACACTTTCACTGATATCTCTCAGTTTTATCTTGTTTCTGCAATTTTTAAAACAACTGATCACATACAGAACAGGAATAGCCCCTGACTCAATTGATTGTTGTCACCTTACTGAAAATGCAATGGCTGGATGTAGTGTCCATTGCTTCATTTCTACTATATTTCAACCAACTATTTTAACCACTTATGTTTTGCAGCCAGTTAAGGTGCCTACCTAACAATATTGACCTCCAATTTTCCATCAACCCCCTCTCCTGGTCTATCTCTTTCCCTCGCTCTTCTGTGTCCCTTCCATCAGCTCTCCACCAATTCACCTCCTTCTGCTATCAGAGCTATCCTCCTTATCCATCTCTCACTTTTCAGTCTCCTTTTCCTCTCCCATTTTACTTCCCTCTCCCCACCTTTGTACTCGGGTGACTGTCTGATTTTCAACATCCCCGCCGAAAGACCGAGGCTCAAAATGTCAATCGCTCTTTTCTTCCTATGGGTGTTGTGTAGCCTACTGAGTTTTTCCAGCACTTTTGTGTATTGCATGCTTAAAACGCCAATGCCTTTTTACCTAAAAAATTTCCTGCTTCTTCCAAGATTAATGTGTTTTTAAAATAGTCCTCTGTCCAGCACCACCTCAAGCCAGATATTAATTCATTTTAATTCCCCACCCCATTCCCTTGCCACCTCAGTGGCAACTTATTTCAATCCTTGCACAGTTCCTCCAGCATTTATGTGTTTTTACTACACTTATAGCAGCTACAGACTTTAATGTTTTATTCAGTATGAAGAGAATGGAATGTGTATCATGTGCAGGTATCAGTTTTTGTTAATTTGGGAATCAGGTTTGGCAAACATATGGTACCAAGGCCTATTCCTGTGCTGTACCATTCTATAAACACAGATGAGCAGTATTTCTGAAAGAATGTTTTATGTATTTTTATCTTTACTACATAAAGAAACTGTGTGACTTGCTGAGTTTCTCCAGCATTTTTGTGCAAACCATAATCACAGCTGTTGATGACACCCAGCTACAAAGGTAAACAGCTTCAAATACTTGGGGAGCATCATCTTGAGTGATGGGTCTGTAGAGCTCGTCGAAAGAACCAAAGACTTGTTGATCCAAACCAAGGCTTTTATTAGCAAAAGACCGGAGCTCTTCACAGGTGGCCGACCAGTCCGGAATGATCCGACCTGGCTAGGGACACAACCCTTTAAGGCCCAAACAATAGGTGTGGCTTAGCTCTCAGCCAATCGCTGTAAGCACAGTCTAGATACAGTAACTATATACACTATGTACATTGGTGATAGATCTGTACTATCACATTCACCCCTTCTTGGAGAATTGACCCAGGGAAAAAAAAAAAAAAACAAAAACGAGGGAGAGAATGAAAAGGGGTAGGTCAAGGACTGTAGCGGTCAGGGGGTCTGACCATCCGGCGTGACCGCCGTGGTGCCGGGATTGGGGTCGCTGGAGTGGTGTCACCAGCGGGCTCATCGGGTGCGACTGCTCCGTCGCTCAATTCCCCAGTCGTTTTGTCGGCAGGGTGGCCCGAGTCATTGGGGTGCTGTTGGTCCTTCTGTTGCGGCACGGGGCCTGGAGCATAAGGAGTTGGGGGGTTTGCTGGGTCTACCGCGTCCTGAGCTAGGTCCCGCACCGAAACAGTGTCCTCCCGCCCGTCTGGGAACTCCACGTATGCGTAATGTGGGTTCGCGTGGAGTAGAGTCACTCGGTCGACCAAGGGGTCATTCTTTGAGTGCCGGACGTGGCGTCGCAAAAGGACGGGGCCAGGGACGGTGAGCCATGCCGGTACAGTGGTTCCCGATTCGGATTTCCTCGGGAAAAGGAACATCCTTTCGTGGGGGGTGGCATTTGTTGCAGTACATAGGAGGGAGCGGATGGAGTGTAAGGCACTAGTGAGAACCTCCTGCCAGTGAGAGGTGGGGAGACCTTTAGACCGGAGAGCCAGTGTAACCGCTCTCCATATGGTGGCATTCTCCCTCTCGACCTGGCCATTACCGCGTGGGTTATAGCTCGTGGTCCTGCTTGAAGCAATGCCACACTCCAGAAGGTACTGTTGCAGCTCTGAACTCATGAATGAGGACCCCCTATCACTGTGGATGGAATTGGGGTACCCGAAGATGGTGAAAATACTGTGAAGGGCCTGTATCACTGAGGTGGCAGTGGTGTCTGGGCAGGCCACAGCGAATGGGAAGCGGGAGTATTCGTCGATGGCCGTAAGGATGTAGGTATTACGGTTGGTCGACGGTAGGGGTCCCTTAAAGTCTACGCTAAGACGCTCGAAGGGGCGGGTGGCTTTGATGACGTGGGAGTTATCCGGACGGAAGAAGTGGGGCTTGCATTCGGCGCACACCGAACAGGCTCGGGTCATGGAGCGGATCTCCTCAATTGTGTAGGGTAAGTTGCGCGCCTTGACAAAGTGAGCAAACCTAGTGACCCCTGGATGACAGAGCGCCTCATGGAGTTTCCGTAGTCTGTCCATCTGTATGCTGGCGCACGTCCCCCTGGAGAGCGCGTCAGGCGGGTCGTTGAGCTTACCAGGCCGGTACAGGATGTCATAGTTAAAGGTGGAGAGTTCGATTCTCCATCTGGCGATTTTGTCGTTTTTTATCTTACCACGCTGGGTGTTGCTGAACATGAAGGAGACCGCGCGTTGATCAGTCAACAGTGTAAAGCGCCTCCCAGCGAGGTAATGTCTCCAACGACGTACCGCTTCAACTATGGCCTGGGCCTCCTTCTCGATCGAGGAGTGTCTACTCTCCGGACCCTGGAGGGTTCTGGAGAAGAAGGCTACAGGCCGACCGGCCTGGTTCAAGGTGGCTGCCAGGGCGAAGTCGGATGCATCGCTCTCGACTTGAAACGGGACAGACTCATCGATCGCGTGCAGCGTCGCAGCAGCGATGTCAGATTTGATTCGATCGAAAGCCGCTGTGGCTTCGGTCGAGAGGGGAAAAGAGGTGGTCTTGATAAGAGGACGTGCCTTGTCGGCGTAGTTTGGAACCCATTGTGCATAATAAGAGAAAAGGACCAGGCAGCGTTTGAGAGCTTTCTGGGTATGTGGGGGGGGTAAGTCCATTAAGGGACGCATGCGGTCAGGATCTGGCATGACTATCCCGTTTTCCACCACACAACCTAGAATAGCGAGTCGTGTGGTCCGGAAAACACACTTGTCCAAATTGTAAGTCAGGTTTAGCTGACGGGCAGTTTGAAGAAATTTGTCTAGGTTGGCGTCATGGTCCTGCATGTCGTGGCCGCAGATGGTGATATTGTCCAGATACGGGAAGGTAGCGGTTAGCCCGTTCTGGTCCACCATCCTGTCCATTTCCCGCTGGAAGACCGCGACACCATTTGTGACCCCGAATGGTACCCTGAGAAATTGATATAGCCGCCCATTCGCTTCAAAGGCCGTGAATGGTCGGTCCTCGCAGCGGATCGGGAGCTGGTGGTAGGCCGAACGTAGGTCAATAGTGGAGAAAATGCGGTACTGGGCGATCTGGTTCACCACATCCGTGATGCGTGGCAGGGGGTACGCATCCAGGAGTGTGAAGCGGTTAATGGTCTGGCTGTAGTCGACCACCATCCGTAGTTTTTCCCCATTCTTGACAACCACCACCTGGGCTCTCCAGGGGCTTGAACTGGGTTCGATGATGCCCTCATCCAGCAATCTACGCACCTCACTCCTAATGAATTGCCTGTTTTCGTAACTATATTGCCGACTTTTGGTGGCCACAGGCTTCCAGCCAGGGGTGAGGTTTGCGAAGAGTGCTAGCGGGGCAATCCGGAGTGTGGAAAGGCCGCAGGATTGGCCCCGGGGCACGGGGGCGGGTTGCTCGGGTGCTTCGGGAGTGGGGCGATGGCGATGGCAGACCGAGAGGGGGGCGTGGGGTCCCCCAAAGTGTAGGGACACCGTTTGGAACTGACACTGGAAGTCTAATCCCAGCAACACTGGGGCGCACAATTGGGGAAGGACGAATAATTTAAAGTGGGTGACCGTCACGCCCTGTACTTCCAGCGTGGCGATGCAATACCCCTTTATCCCAGTCGAGTGCGACCTCGTCGCTAATGAGATCCTCTGGGTAGTGGGGATAATGTCAAGTCCCCAATGGAGGGCCAGATCTGGCTGGATAAAACTGTCAGTTGACCCAGAGTCAAATAAGCAATTGGTGTAGTGTCCATGCACTTTAATCAGTTCCATTGCTCTGGTGAGGGGATGAGAGCATTGCTGGTTTAATGTTATTGAAGCAGTTGACAGGCGAGTTTTGCGCGATGACGTCACGCAACGGGATGACGTCACGCAACGGGATGACGTAGTCAACGCTCGAGGAGCAGGTTGGAGAACCTCCCGGAAGTGCTGTTGTGGCGGGTGAATGGTAAGTAGTGGGGTTTGTAGTTGCTCGTGATCGGTGGTCGGGCCCTGGCGGTCGTCAGCGATGGACGCTAGGGTGAGCACCTGGTTGGCCGCGGGGGTGGCTGCGGCGGCGGTAGCGTCGGCCCCGGGGGTGTCTGTGGCGGCAGCAGCAGCGGCGGTAGCGTCGGCCCCGGGGGTGTCCGTGGCGGCGACAGCAGCGGCTGTAGCGTCGGCCCCGGAGGTGTCCGTGGCGGCGGCAGCAGCGGCGATAGCGTCGGCCCCGGGGGTGTCTGTGGCGGCGGCGGCAGCAGCGGTAGCGTCGGCCCCGGGGGTGTCCGTGGCGGCGGCAGCAGCGGCGGTAGCGTCGGCCCCGGGGGTGTCCGTGGCGGCGGCAGCAGCGGCGGTAGCGTCGGCCCCGGGGGTGGCTGTGGCGGCGGCAGCAGCGGCGGTAGCGTCGGCCCCGGGGGTGACTGTGGCGGCGGCAGCAGCGGCGGGCGAGAGGCAGGCCATCACCATGGTTGCGACGGTGGGTTGCCCCTTCCGGGTTCGGCGTCTCCGTGACGTCAGGCGTTGCCGTGCAGGGGAGCCCTCGCTCTCATTGGACGAGAGCTCTGGGGAAGAAGAGTTTGAATGGGATAGTGGCGGTTGGGCTTCACACGAGGCACTGTGTTTGCTGGCGGCCATTTTAGACCTACAGACTGCAGCAAAGTGACCGTTTTTAAGGCACTTCTGGCACCTGGCTTTTCTTGCTGGGCACTGGGATCTGCTGTGCTTGTTCCTCCCGCAGAAATAACATTTCGGGTTCGCACGGGGCAGGGTAGCAGCAGCCGACAGGCCGTCAGGGGTAGGGTAGAAGGGCACTTTACTCACATCAGAACGAGGGGTCCAGTCCCTAGAGAGCTCGGTGGACTTTAAGGCTGCATCCTCCATTGTGATTGCAATCCGGGCCACGTCCTCTAGTTTTTCTACCCCTTGTTCGAGCAAACGCAGCCTCACTTCGTTCGATCGGAGCCCAGCCACATAGGCATCCCGGACGAGGTCGCTAGTGATCTCGGCAGCAGTTTTGTCCACACAGTTACAGTCCTTGCCCAATGCCTTTAATATTTGTAAATATGCTCTGCTGGACTCACCGGGCTGTTGCTTCCTCGACGCAAGCACGAGCCGGGCATGAACTCTGTTCACCGGTTGATCATACAGTCCTTTCAGTACCTTTATGGCTGCGGTGTAAGTGGTCTCATCCTGGATGTTCTCGTAGACTCTCAAGGACACCATAGACAGCAATGCTGTTAGACGCTGGTTATCCTCCTCTACCTGAATGAATCTCAGGAAGTTTTCAAAGTTCAGCAGCCAGAACTTAAAGGCTTTGAAGGCTGTAGCTGACTGTGGGTCGATATCAAGTTTTTCTGGCCGAGTTAAACGCTCCATCCCTTTCAAAAAAAAATTCCTTTTGCTAATAAAATTGTAGAGCTCGTCGAAAGAACCAAAGACTTGTTGATCCAAACCAAGGCTTTTATTAGCAAAAGACCGGAGCTCTTCACAGGTGGCCGACCAGTCCGGAATGATCCGACCTGGCTAGGGACACAACCCTTTAAGGCCCAAACAATAGGTGTGGCTTAGCTCTCAGCCAATCGCTGTAAGCACAGTCTAGATACAGTAACTATATACACTATGTACATTGGTGATAGATCTGTACTATCACAGGGTCTTTGTACAAAGAAATTGACTCCAGAATCAGCAAGGCCAGTAAAACTCTGGGAAGGCTGCGTATCAGTGTTCAATCAATACAACGTCCAGATCTCCACAAAGCTGAAAGTCTACAGAGCTGTGGTCATCCCTTCTCTCCTTTATGAATGTGAAACCTGGACTATGTACCGACATCACATCCAACAAATGGAGAAATTCCACATGTGCGCTATCCATTCAATCCTTGGCATCTGATGACCGTGTCTCCAATCTGGAAGTCTTGGACCACACGAAGTCCACCAGCACTGAGTCCCTGATTATCAGAGCCCAGATGTAATGGGTGGGGCATGTCATCAGAATAGATGACCACCGTAAAGTGAACTGAAAACCAGAAGGAGACCACTGTACGGTGGAAAGTTTGGGGCAATAAAAATAGCATGTTGCTCTTGATGAAAGCAGTACCGAATGGGAAAATTGAGCAAAGGGCTGTTACTTGATGTTGGCCACATTGGATAAAGCAATGGGCTTTAAATTTGGAGTCAACTTGAAGTGGGGAAGAAATGTACTTTAATGAAAAACAGTTTCAAGCATTATTTGCTGTAGGCCAGTGGTTCTCAACCTTTTTCTTTCCACTCACATGCTACTTTTAAGTATTCCCTATGCCATAGGTGCTCTGTGATGAATAAGGGATTGCTTGAGGCAATATGTGGGTGGAAAGAAAACATTTGAAACCACTGTCATGGAGTTTCAGAACTCCAAAGGAACTGGGCCAATGACAAATTTCCTCAAGCAAAATATTTCAGTAACAATTAAAGCAGTGATTCCCAACCTTCCTTTCCCACTCACATCCCACCTTAAGCAATCCTTCAGAGCCCCGGTGACATAGGGAATTAAAGTGGGATGGGAGTGGAAGGAAAAAGGCTGAGAACCAGTTTGTAGGCGAATTGGAAATAAACTTCTTTGAAGGACAAAGGTAAAAAGGAGAATGTGTAAAAACACAAGTGCTCGAGGATTTCCGTAGGACCGTTATCGACAGATAATTTACGACGTTTCGGGCCTGAGGCCAATGGAGGCAAGGAGCCTTGAGGAAGGATTCAGGCCCGACCCACCGGTAACGTCTTTCCTTCCCACGGACTCTGCGTTCCTCCAACATTTCTGAGTCTTGACTGCAACCACGGCGGTTGCAAACGTTCGTGCTTCAGCTCCAAGAGAAAATGCGCTTGCACGTCTAAAGCAGGCCTTGCAAATTTTAAACAGCAAACAAGATTACCTGGTGGTCGTGGACGATCACGCGGGAGACGGTGGGTGAACAGGGATTGGCAGGCCGGGCGAACCAATCAGGGGGAAGCTAGTGGACCAATGGGAGGGGCGGGTTTTGTCTGCAATGAGACGGCCGCGCTGGAGGAGAATGTGCCCATTGTTTTCCTCGCCGTCGCCGAGGGGAAGTTGTCGGGTGGACTCCTTGATCCAGGTGCGTATCGGTGCTGCGGCTCGGCGGAACGGGAACCGGAACGGGTGCAGCCAGCCGCGTATTTTCCCGGCCGTTATATAACCCCCCCCCACGGGATCCCGGCCGTTATATACCACCCCCCCCCCACGGCATCCCGGCCGTTATCTTACCCCTCCCTCAAACGGCGTCCAGGCCGTTCTCTTTTTCCGCCTGCCCCCCCCCCCAGCCGTTCTCTCTCACTACCCCCCTCCCGACACCCAACCCATTCTCTTTCTCCCCTCCCCCCCATCCATTCTCTTTCTCCCCTCCCCCCATCCATTCTCTTTCTCCCCTCCCCCCATCCATTCTCTTTCTCCCCTCCCCCCATCCATTCTCTTTCTCCCCTCCCCCATCCATTCTCTTTCTCCCCTCCCCCATCCATTCTCTTTCTCCCCTCCCCCATCCATTCTCTTTCTCCCCTCCCCCCCATCCATTCTCTTTCTCCCCTCCCCCCCATCCATTCTCTTTCTCCCCTCCCCCCATCCATTCTCTTTCTCCCCTCCCCCCATCCATTCTCTTTCTCCCCTCCCCCCATCCATTCTCTTTCTCCCCTCCCCCATCCATTCTCTTTCTCCCCTCCCCCCCATCCATTCTCTTTCTCCCCTCCCCCCCATCCATTCTCTTTCTCCCCTCCCCCCCATCCATTCTCTTTCTCCCCTCCCCCCATCTTCTCTTTCTCCCTCCCCCCCATCCATTCTCTTTCTCCCTCCCCCCATCCATTCTCTTTCTCCCTCCCCCCATCCATTCTCTTTCTCCCTCCCCCCCATCCATTCTCTTTCTCCCTCCCCCCATCCATTCTCTTTCTCCCTCCCCCCATCCATTCTCTTTCTCCCCTCCCCCCATCCATTCTCTTTCTCCCCTCCCCCATCCATTCTCTTTCTCCCCTCCCCCCATCCATTCTCTTTCTCCCCTCCCCCCATCCATTCTCTTTCTCCCCTCCCCCCCATCCATTCTCTTTCTCCCCTCCCCCCCATCCATTCTCTTTCTCCCCTCCCCCCCATCCATTCTCTTTCTCCCCTCCCCCCCATCCATTCTCTTTCTCCCCTCCCCCCCATCCATTCTCTTTCTCCCCTCCCCCCCATCCATTCTCTTTCTCCCCTCCCCCCCATCCATTCTCTTTCTCCCTCCCCCCATCCATTCTCTTTCTCCCTCCCCCCCATCCATTCTCTTTCTCCCTCCCCCCCATCCATTCTCTTTCTCCCTCCCCCCATCCATTCTCTTTCTCCCTCCCCCCATCCATTCTCTTTCTCCCCTCCCCCCATCCATTCTCTTTCTCCCCTCCCCCATCCATTCTCTTTCTCCCCTCCCCCCATCCATTCTCTTTCTCCCCTCCCCCCATCCATTCTCTTTCTCCCCTCCCCCATCCATTCTCTTTCTCCCCTCCCCCATCCATTCTCTTTCTCCCCTCCCCCCATCCATTCTCTTTCTCCCCTCCCCCCATCCATTCTCTTTCTCCCCTCCCCCCCATCCATTCTCTTTCTCCCCTCCCCCCCATCCATTCTCTTTCTCCCCTCCCCCCCATCCATTCTCTTTCTCCCCTCCCCCCCATCCATTCTCTTTCTCCCCTCCCCCCATCTTCTCTTTCTCCCTCCCCCCCATCCATTCTCTTTCTCCCTCCCCCCATCCATTCTCTTTCTCCCTCCCCCCCATCCATTCTCTTTCTCCCTCCCCCCCATCCATTCTCTTTCTCCCTCCCCCCATCCATTCTCTTTCTCCCTCCCCCCATCCATTCTCTTTCTCCCCTCCCCCCATCCATTCTCTTTCTCCCCTCCCCCATCCATTCTCTTTCTCCCCTCCCCCCATCCATTCTCTTTCTCCCCTCCCCCCATCCATTCTCTTTCTCCCCTCCCCCATCCATTCTCTTTCTCCCCTCCCCCCATCCATTCTCTTTCTCCCCTCCCCCCATCCATTCTCTTTCTCCCCTCCCCCCCATCCATTCTCTTTCTCCCCTCCCCCCCATCCATTCTCTTTCTCCCCTCCCCCCCATCCATTCTCTTTCTCCCCTCCCCCCCATCCATTCTCTTTCTCCCCTCCCCCCCATCCATTCTCTTTCTCCCCTCCCCCCATCCATTCTCTTTCTCCCCTCCCCCCCATCCATTCTCTTTCTCCCCTCCCCCCCATCCATTCTCTTTCTCCCCTCCCCCCCATCCATTCTCTTTCTCCCCTCCCCCCCATCCATTCTCTTTCTCCCCTCCCCCCCATCCATTCTCTTTCTCCCCTCCCCCCCATCCATTCTCTTTCTCCCCTCCCCCCCATCCATTCTCTTTCTCCCCTCCCCCCCATCCATTCTCTTTCTCCCCTCCCCCCCATCCATTCTCTTTCTCCCCTCCCACCACCACTGCTCCCTGGCTGTTCTTGCTCCCTCCATGGTTGTCACACACAACCCCTTCTTTATCCATTCTCGCCTCTGGCCAGTGTTGTGAGAAACAGAAGTACCTTCACAGATTTCGCTCAAGACAAAAATTGAGAACAAAGAACATTTATTGTACAACAGTGCAAAGTTGGGTGCTTCCCCTTACTCTGGAAACACACACATACTGGGACTCACCCAACTTTTATACATACAGTTCATTTCAGTGTAGAGGTACTCCCCCCCCCCCCCCCCTTAACATTCTTCTGCCTCCTGGATTGGTTTGGCATTTGGTAATTCTGTCTGCCTATGTGCAGTTTCTGTAAACTTTGAAAGACCATGGGGTATCCTGTCTGGGTCCCATCATGTCATTGTCCTTGTTCATGAATCTGCCTTTGTCCTTATTCACTCATCTCAACCCCCAGGACAGAACTTGCTAATTCTTTCTATCACTATAAGACCCAAGACCCTTCCTCACCCTCTTATCAGAATTCATCCTTATCGGAATTCATCCCTACTCAGCACTTACTTAACTTCCTCTAATCTAGTCTAGTATTCCTTATTTCATTCATACTAGCTTTACTTCCTATATTCTATTATCTCTCACAATCCATGCTTTTTCTTTAGCTACGCTTAGTAAATTCTCAACTGGAAGCTTGGTCTTTTTTCCCAGCGAGTCAGCAAATGAACTGCAATCTCAGCATCATCAGACAGAGTTTGGGAAATATACATCCTTTGGGTTGTAGTGATCTGACGAAGGGTCCGTTGAATTAAACACTGCACACAAGTCATTAGGCAGGGAAGTAACATGATAGCTAAAATAACGAGTCCAACTGCTATAAGTCACCAGTAAAAAGTTCAACCACCATTGTGACCGTTGTCATCAATCGATCTTCCACAAATGCCACCCTCAGCAGCCAACAAGTAATCGAGAGCCAGGCGGTTTGATAAGCTGTAGCTCGTATCTGTCGTTCTTCAGCCAATAAATCCAAGGCCGTCGCTATCTGTTTGGTGATGATCTCCAAAACTGCCTGGAGTCTGAGTTTAAATGCCAACCAGCTGTGGTATTCTGGAGCAGCTTGAGCCGTTTACAACTGGAATTCCCCCTTATAGTGATGGCCTTTAGCCTTTCGAATGTATTCGTGACCCAAAGGATGAAGGGGAGGGCGTTTATTGTTACCTAACCTGTGAGTAGCAGCTTGGCTGCGAGCATTAGCATATATACCCCCTTTATCCCTACTCCATGTATAGCCCTGACTAATGTTCTGCCTATCATTTTCCCACCATCTTCTTTGTACCATATTTTTAGCACTCATCTTTTTAATATCTGTAGAGGCTGGGACACAAACCCAATCCACTCCCCTAGGGGAGTTCTGTTTCCTTGGTCCATGTTGGGATCCTAAATTAAACCATACTAAATAAGGTACCCCACTATGAATACACTCTATACCTGTGCCCTGTCTGCATTCTAAAGGTAAACTTGTCCATTCCTCAAAGTAATTATCACCTCTGCTGCCCCTATTCCAGGAGGACTTAATACATTGTGTACAATTGGGTGGTTTCCCAAAAATTGGGAACCAGCAGAAAAACAATACAGCAAATAATAAAAATAACATTACAACACTTTTTCCCGGCATAGCGTAACTTTCAGACCAGAAGGATGCGAGACTGCACGCCAGGTGGAGGGTATATTATCAATGTCTTTAGTCCATGGATTAGTTTGTTTAATGCGTTGTCTGTGAGTCCACCCCTTTTCTTTTGTTTGCACTGCAGTGTCTGTAATCAGAAGTACACAATAAGGGCCATCCCATATCGGTTTTAGTTTATGGTCTTGCCACGCTTTTACATATACCCAATCACCAGGTTTAACAGAATGAATAGGATAGTCCAGGGGTGGGTTTTGAGCTAATAAACCCTTCTGTCTTAAGTCATACAGAGAAGTAGAAAGTCACTGTAAATATTTAGATATGTACTGGTCATTAGCCTCAGGGGTAGGGGTATCAGTGTGGAATCCCATGTAAGGAAGACCAAACATCATTTCATATGGTGAGACAGCAAGGTCCTTACGAGGAGCTGTGCGAGTCCTAATTAAAGCTAAGGGTAAGCATTTAATCCAGGAGAGGCCAGTTTCCTCATGAAGTCGAGTGAGTTGATTTTTCAGGGTCTGATTCATCTGTTCAACACGGCCTGAACTCTGGGGGTGCCATGGGGTATGTAACTGCCAATCTATTCCCAGGATTTTACACACACCCTGGAGTACCTGAGAGGTAAAATGTGTACCTTGATCTGAATCAATGGTTTGATAATGCCATAACGCGGAATAACAGACTCTAATAATATCCGGATAACGGTGCTAGCACGATTATTATGGGTCGGGAAAGCCTCAACCCATCGAGTAAAATGATCCACCATCAACAGGAGGTATTTATAAACCCCTATCTTAGGTAATTCCGTGAAATCAATCTGTATTCGTTGAAACGGGCGTACGGCTATATCGCAACCGCCAGGCATTACATGGCGCGTGACTTTCTTATTCACTCGCTGACAGATTGGGCACCCCCGAGTACTTTGCTTGGCTATGGTGTATATTCCCGAGCAATTAAAGGACCGTACAAAAGCATCAAGTGCCTGTGTTCCCCAATGTGTCTGCTGGTGGAGCTGATCAATAATCTGATGAGCCAAGGCTTTGTTCAGCACTTGGCGTCCCTCTGCCCACCATCACAACCCATCGGCAGTTTGACGCATTCCCTGGTCTTTCATATAAACCTCTTCCCATGAAAAGATGGGAGTCTTTTTAACCTCGTGGGGTGGGGAGTAACAGCTGCATGTCTATTTTTTCTGTGAGTGTAGCCTGTTTGGCAGCTTCATCTGCCCGTCTGTTCCCCTGTGCTTCAGGACTGTCAATAATTTGATGGCCCCGTACATGAACTACAGCTATCTCCTCAGGTAACATAAAGAGCATCTAAGGATTGAACAATTAAGTTTTCATGGATCAACTTTTGTCCTTTCCCAGTCATCATTCCCCGCTCTTTCCAAATCTTTCCAAAGGTGTGCATTACACCAAAAGCATACTTTGAGTCGATATAAATTGTGCTCACCTTTCCCTCTAAACCCTGGAGAGCTCTACAGAGGGCATATAATTCAATTGTGCCCACCTTTCCCTCTAAACCCTGGAGGAGAGCTCTACAGAGGGCATATGATTCACAGGATTGTGCCGACCAATGACCGGGAAGAAGACTTGCTTCAATCACAACTCCTTCATTCCCATCCACTACACTATACCCGCTATATCGAATGCCGTCATTGCAGCGGGAAGATCCATCAATAAACCATCTTTCACCCTCCCGTAAAGATTCATCTCTTAAATCATCTCTAATTTTTGTCTGTAAATCTATCACTTCTAAACGTACATGCTCTAAATCATTGGGGACAGTATCAGAATCTGGAGAAACCAAGAAGGTGGCTGGATTCTGTTCTTTGTTTATAATCAGTGTCAAATCATCCCTATCCATAAGAATCGCTTCATACTTTAAAATTCTAGAATCAGTAAGCCACCTTCCGGCATGTTGTAAGAGAATGGTGCGAGGGGTGTGAACTATCATTGGGGCACCAAACGTAATCTTTCATCCTTCCTCGACTAAAATAGCAGTGGCTATCCATAAGAATCGCTTCATACTTTAAAATTCTAGAATCAGTAAGCCACCTTCCGGCACGTTGTAAGAGAATGGTGCGAGGGGTGTGAACTATCATCGGGGCACCAAACGTAATCTTTCATCCTTCCTCGACTAAAATAGCAGTGGCTGCAATTGCTTGCACACATTCTGGCCAAACACGACAAACAGAATCTAAAATTTTTGACAGAAAGGCAACTGGTTGTCTAAAGCCTGCCCTCTCTTGCGTTAATACTCCCATGGCCACACCGTCTTTCGCATTGGTATATAGGTCAAATGGCTTATTTAGGTCGGGTAAAGCCAAAACTGGGGCACTAATAAGACGCTGTTTCACCAAGGTAAAATCTTTAATATCCTCCTCTGTCCAGACAACAGTTTCACCCCCTAGAGTCGTAAGTTAATCATAAAGAAATTTGACCAGGCTAGAATAATTCTCACTCCAAATTCTACAGTATCCCACGTTAAACCAAGGAATTTCCTAAGTTCTCGAGCACTCTTTTTGCCCATACTCTAGGATTTATTAGTTCCCGATCCTCCTGTTAGTACATAAAATTGAACCCTGATACCTGATCCCTGTGGTCTGATACTGATAGCCAATTGGTCCTGTAAATCCCGTCCCAAGAAGCAAACTCCAGCTTGGGGAACTAGTAAAATATCCTTTGTTATTATCTTTTCTCCTATTTGTATCTTTACATTCTTTAGAATAGGGACCGTAAAATCTCTTCCTCCCACTCCCGAAATCATCACTGTCCCTTCTGTTTTAACACCCTCGGGCCGTTGTAAAATACTAGACTGGGCTGCCCCAGAATCTACTAGAAAAGTCATCTTGTCACTGTGGGGTCCTATGCTTAAATTTACCAGTGGTTCTCTGTGCAGCCCCACGGTGTGTATTGACTGAGAAACGTGACACCCCCCCCCCATTCATAATCTGCCTCCATCAATGCATAAGATCGCGTCTCCCTGGTTCGCACTGGGCATTCCCTCTTAAAGTGTCCCTCCTTTTTACAATAATAGCAAACTAATGCTCCTGTTTCCCAATTTCTATCAGGGTCTCCACGGGGTCCCGGGAATGGTCGTCGTCCCCGGAATTCTCCTCTACCCCTGTCTCTGCTCTGGTCTCTACTTCCCCACTCCTGGCGCTCCTCCCAACGTCCAGGAGCTGGCACACAGCTCCTAATATTTTCCTGCTGTCCCTCCACAACTTCCTTGACTGCCTGCATCAAAATCTTAGCCTTTCCTTTCTGTTTATCTTCAGACTTCTGGACGTATGCCCTTTGTGCCATCTGTAAAAGCTGTGTTATTCCCTGTTCATGCCAATTCTGAATTAGTAACAAAGCCCGTCAATACCAACTGTTCACTTGCTGGGGATTCTATATCCAACCCCCCATATTGCTGTATGGCCGCACGCAATCGATTCAGAAATGCAGAGGGGGTCTCCTCGGGACCTTGGGGAACCTCAACTGCCTTCTTAAAATTCTGTCCTTTTGGAACAGACTCCTTTATTCCTTTTACTAGATTAACCCTGTACTCATCCATTTGCGTGCGACCATCATTAGTAGTCTTATCCCAATTTGGGTTCGATCCCTTGGTGTTCCCTATCCCAGACTCTAATCCCTGCCTGGCTAATCATTCCACGCTCATCCAAAGTAAATAGAGTCTTAAAGATAGACATTAATTCATCCCAGGTATATATATTAGGTCCCAAAAATTGATCTAATTGTTCTGCACATCTCTGAGGGTCTTCTATCAGAGAGGTAATTTCCTTCTTAAAATTGCGCACCTCCGTACTAGTCAGAGGCACATTTACGAACCCGAGACCACCCACATCCCCTCCCAAGGGAACCTCTCGTAAAGGTCTCATCCAGTTAATTTCTGGCTTATCCCCTCCTCTATGATGTTTAGGTTCCTGCCCTCCGGGAGACAAATCAAAGGGTTTTGTCCTTCCCTCCTGAAGGTTCTCACACTGTTCTGAATGACCCTCATAATCAAAGTCTCCTCCCTCTCGTGTCAATTGAGGCGGTAATCTTGTACTCTGTGAGCGGGTCATCATACTGCCCCTACTTTCTTTTTCTTTCTCTAACTGTGGAGGAGGAGGGGAAGGTAAAGAAGGGTAAGGTGGAGGTGAGAGGGGGAAGATAGGAGCCGGCACAGGGGGAGCATAAGGTGGAGGAAGGGAATGTTACCACATCCCATCCTTGTATTTCTGGGGCAGAAGGTTCCTCATCCTTCTTGTTCTTACATTCCTTTTCGCTCAAAATCATTTGATCAAAAGATCCACTGAGCCAACAGGCTGCATATTCTCTGCTCTCAGTATTACCTCCTTGATTTTGGTAGAGCCAGATGTTCAATGCCTGACACATCCAGTCCTCGTCGGATCCGAACTTTGGCCAATATACCGAACTCCCTTTTATCGGATTCTTAACCCATTCCTGATAGCAATGCCTGTCCATGGTCTGTTTATCTTTCCCACGGGTTTTCCCCGCACCCCAATCAGATAACGTTAATCCTAACGGACTATGTTTAGGTATCTGATCTTCCCGTCCTTCTTTAGGACTGTTTCCCTTGCTACTTACTCCTCCCATACTAGCAGGTAAATAAAATTCCTCTTACCGGGATCCAGTAGCTATTCCTAGCGTGCTTCCTTAAAGTTCTCCCGTTGTTTGTTCTCAATACCTCTTCTCGGATATCACTCACTTCGTCCACTGACCAGTCGCCTGTCGTCCGGGAGTCCAGCTGAATCAGCCGGGGTGCACCTACCCTCGTTGACGGGCACTCTGTCAGTGGAGAGAGTGGGATCCCGGACGAGCCCCCATTTGTGAGAAACAGAAGTACCTTCACAGATTTCGCTCGAGACAAAAATTGAGAATAAAGAACATTTATTGTACAACAGTGCAAAGTTGGGTGCTTCCCCTTACCCTGGGAATACACACACATACTGGGGCTCACTCAACTTTTATACAGTTCATTTCAGTGTAGAGGTACCCTTTCCCCTCCCCCCCCCCCCCCCATAACATTCTTCTGCCTCCTGGATTGGTTTGGCATTTGGTAATTCTGTCTGCCTATGTGCAGTTTCTGTAAACTTTGAAAGACCATGGGGTATCCTGTCTGGGTCCCATCATGTCATTGTCCTTATTCATGAATCTGCCTTTGTCCTTATTCACACATCTCAACTCCCAGGACTTACTAATTCTATATGCAGAACTTGCTAATTCTTTCTATCACTATAATAACCCTTCCTCACCCTCTTATCGGAATTCATCCCGACTCAGCACTTACTTAACTTCCTCTAATCTAGTCTAGTATTCCTTATTTCATTCATACTAGCTTTACTTCCTATATTCTATTATCTCTCACACAGTGTCATTCTGTATTCTCCTTTACTCCACCCGATCCACAAACCAGTCAACCTCCTCCCTTCCTCCTTGCTCTCTTTCCTGTATGCGGTTCTTCACCCTCTTATTTAGTGTTCAGTTGAAAAAGAAAACTGGTGGTTGCCAATTGCACACAGAGGTGCCAGGTGTTTAAAAAAGCCATTGGACCCTATGGATATTTAAAAGCGGTTTCAAAATGAGTCTAATTCCATTTGAAAATCAAATGAGAGTTCTGTAGTTTAAACTCTGTACAAGAACTATATGAAGATGGGGTGATGGTAAATGGAACCACAATTTATGCGACTGGTTGGCATGCTCTTTAGTGCAGGAACAGAAATAGGAAAGCTCTTAAAGGCGGTTCGTAGATTAACATTTGTCGACAGTCAAGTTTCCAAATGAAGTACATGCTTGTTTCAGCAAAAAATGGTTGGAGGTAATGGTGGAACAGAATTTTAAAAATGTGAGAGCAACATTTGAAAAAAGGTAGAATTTATAGCTGTTGTAATTGATTAGCAGAAAGAAATTGTGGTTCATTTGGTGCTGGAGTTTGAGTCCAATAGAGATTGAAATGGGGAATTTGTGTGCATGTTATACCTAAGTGTGATGTAATGGTATGGAACGAGTGTCTAAAATTTTCCTGGCAGCAGGTTGGGAAGAGAAGTAATTGAAATTGCTGAGGGTGATGATTCTTTTGGTAAGATTAGAAACTAGGAAACACCTGCCAAAGATAACGAACTCAGATCAGGTGGGTTTCATAGAATAGAGGAAATTGGCAAATAATATAGACTGCTCAAGGTTGTACATCTAGTACAATCAAAGGTGGACCTGAGAGTGGCCATAGATTTCGATGCGAAGAAGGCCTTCGACAGATTGAAGTGGGATTTTCTGATCAAGGAGTGCTGGAGAAATTAAGTCATGAGCAAACGTTTATTATTGGGTCAAGGCACTTTTACCATAAACCTCGAGCCAAAATTATTACAAATGGAAAGATATATCTGGTGTTTTTCTTGAACGTCAAGTAGACGAGGTTGTCCTTTGTCCCCGAAACTATTCATACTTCCTATGGAGCTGATGGCAGAAGCCATTCGGCGGGATCCAGACATAAGGGAGGGAGTTCAAGGTCAGCCAGATGGAACACAAAAATCACAAAACACAAATTTTGCTAATGATGTTAGTATATTTGACAATTCACATGGGGGGGTGGGGGGGGGTGGTCATTGGCCGGGCTGAGGACCATACTGGAGGATTATGGGAGAGTTTCAGGGTACAAATGGGGATTATGATCAGTATAAACATGGCAGTGAGTGAGTGGCTGAGGGGTCAAAGTAGATAAGAATTTGTCTAATCTTAATTATATCCCATTGCTCTGGAAGAATGAGGAGGACTTGACCAGATGGAGGACTCTGCCAATTACATTGATGGGGTGAGTCAACTGTGTCAAAATGAAGGTGATGCCAAGGCTCCAATACTTTTTTCAGTCGTTAACCATTGTATTACCTCAAGGTTTTTTAAAGTGCTTAAGGACTGTGTCAGGAAGTTTCTGTGAAATGGGAAAGTGGCTAGAATCTCCATGGGAAAGTTAATATGGGAATATAAATGGGGGGGGGGTGTTAAAATGACCTGACTTTAAAAGTATTGTTGGGCATCCCAAATGAGATTTATCGCCTTGCTCTTTGAGGGAGAGGGGGCCCCAACATGGACGCAGATTGGGCTCCATTTGTGAGGTGAAGAGATAGCTGAAGAATTTATTTATAAATGAGAAATAAAACTACTCCTAAAGAAATAGGATAACCCCATCCTAAAACATGTACCTCAGACAAGGAAAAGGATAAAACAAGGCAACGCACCTGGTTCAAGGTAGATGGGGATATCCTCTGAAGCACCTCTGACTCAGAATAATTTAATACCCTTGACTCTGAAAAATAAGATCATGGACACCTGGTTCTAAAGTAGGATCAGGTGTATTGAGGATTGTTATGAAGAGGGGACAGCTCATGTTATTTGAGCAATCGAGAAGCAAGTATGATTTGTCCAACATAATATTCTTCTGCTCTCTGCAAATAAGATTTTTTTTGAAGAAAAAATTGGGACCAGCAATAACCCTGCCTGAATGTAGTGACATGGAGATTCTAATTTGAAATGGGAATGTGTGAATTTATTTCTAAAATGTATTACATATTCCAAAGTGAGGGTCTAAAACTGGGCCTACAAAGATCAAGAGAGAGATGGGAGTCAGACTTGGGTACAACAATTAATGAAGAGTGGTGGCTGGACCTGTGTCTGGATAGTGTGACAGGGTTGACAAGATCAGATGCAGAATGGTGCAGAATAATTTCCTGCAACAGTTGTACCTTCCACCTCAGAACTACATAAATCAAAGTCTGAGATTTCAGAAATGTTTCAAATATGGTGTGGAGGTGGAAACTTTTGTCCACTCTTCCTGGCTGTGTTCAAAGGTGAGAGTTTTTTGGGAAGACCTAGGGTCTTTTAAAAAAAAATACAAGAGTGGATTTTCCACAGGATCTGGAGCTGTTCCTCTTGCGAGATATTGAGGAAGTGCAGTTTAAATTGGGTAAATTCCAAATTTCATTTGTGAAGGTTGCTTTGGCAGTAGCCAGGAAGTGAATAGCCATTTGGTGGAAGTCCAACTCTCAACAAAGTACTACACCATTGAATATGGAAATGCAGAGTTGCATTCCCCTGGAGAAAATCACATATAACCTACAGAGGAAATATGACACATTCATAAGAGTATGGCAACCTTACTTTCAGTACATTGGTTCTCACATAGATTGCCACCATTATTTCATTTAATTACAGATTTCGATGGTCGTGAGCCCCACGATGATTGGGATCGAAAAGTTTTTGAAATGTGTTTGCTGAGGTGGCGGTGGAGGGGTTGGGGGGGAAGAGGTTGGGACAAATACAGACATTGGGTATGAATATGTATATTGATGGCTTTGTTTATTGGACTTTCTAAGTCTGAAAACTAAAATAAAATATTTTTTTTAAAATTGGAATCCAGATGGATTCAGTCAAATAAACGAGGTTCGTTTTTAGCCTTCTGTCCTAAACTAAAGCAGAATAGAATGTTATCTGTCATTTTCAGGTGGACTTGGATAAGTGTAGGTAATAAAAGAGTAGCTTTTCTTCCACAAGGTGATCAAATTATTCCTGTTTTTTGAAACATAAGATTTATAATTCAATTCAATTAACTTGAAATTGTCATATCAAAGAATTTGGAAAGATTGTGTTGGCAGTAGCAAAAAAATGCAGCAATAACATTGAAATCGGACTACCTTTTAGGCATGGAGCAGTGGAACACATAAGTGCATAGCTGCGTTCCTCTTGAAAAGATTACTTATTTGAAAAGTAAATATGATGTATTTTTAAAAATTTGGCATCTGTATTTACAAATAGTGGGAATTGATTTATAGATGTTTTCCCTAAACTTTGAAACCTCGTTAAACTCCTTGGATGTATTAAAAGATACAAGTGGTCAGAGCTGTGTGGTGAGGGGTGTCCTCAAGCAAACCAGCTTTTATTCTTGTTTTTCTTTTTCTTTGCTTCTTTCTTGTGACTTGGGGTTGGGGTTTTATGCCATGTATAATGATCTTGATATTAATATTTGATTATTCCGGGGGCGTGGCAAGATGGCGTAATCTCAACCTCTCTGGCCGGACTTTTAAGTACCTGTTTTTTAACCCTTTGTTTTTAAGTTTAAACTTCTTAAATTTTAGTTTAAAGTATTAAGGAACTATTATGGCCATTAATGGTAAAAAGATTAAACCTCAAGTGCAGAAGAAGTTACATTTTCAAAGTATTGAAGATTTGGGGCCTAAACAACTTGCTACAGCTTCAGGTTTAATTTCTTCAGTGCCTAAACTACAAAGACTGCCTGTGGGAGCTGAAAAAAACATGTCTACTACTCACCAAGTGAAGGACAGCCCTGGAATTACCCGTTCTCTGGAGGAAGGTGCGTGTTCCCAAGAAGTGGATCCCGATTCTGGTAGCCTGCCGATTTTAATGGAGAGAGCATGCAGGAAGATGACGCCACTGTCTGAAACCTGAAGATCTCGATTTTTATCCGTGATTTTTTGAAAAAACTGCGAGCTGCGGGGGGAGACCAACATCGACCCCCTGAGGAAGTCGGGGTGCCGTCATTGGGAGTCCAGACCCACAGTAAGACCATTAAAATGCCTTTTGTTGAGTTGCAGCAGGAGCTGCGGTTACCTGGTTCTGCCACTATGTTAGAGAAAGCAGGGCTGAGCTTTTCTGAATTACAATGTAAGCAGTTAAATGCAGTCATTCAGCCTATAATGAATGAGCTGGCTCAAAGGATAAGTTCAGAATTGAGTACAGTTAAAGCACATGTAGAAGCATCTTGTGAAGATTTTAAAAAATTTCAGTCTGCTTTTTTTGGAATGTCAACAACAAGTGGCTTCTAATACAGAAAAAGTGTTGAAGGTTGAAAAATCCGTTTATAGAATTGCGAGAACGTGGGAAGGAGTTAGAGAGGAAAATAGACTTTTTGGAGAATCAAAGTAGAAGGAATAATGTGAAAATTGTTGGTTTGCCAGAAGGTATGGAAGGACAAGATCCTCTTCGTTTTTTTACAGATTGGATCTGTAAAAGTACTAAGGCAAGAATTTTTTTCTGAAGGCTTGGTATTGGAAAGAGCTCATAGAACTTTAAGGAGATCACCTTTACCTGGTCAGCCACCGAGACCTGTAATAATTCGATGTTTGAATTATTTGGATAGAGAAGCAATGCTTCGACTGGCAGTGCAAAATGCGAGAAAACGACAAACTCCGTTATTGATTCAAAATAGCAGAGTTTTTTTTTAAACCTGATTTGAGTCAAGAGGTTATTCAACGTCGACGTCAGTTAAAGAAGTTTTGTGGCCTAAAGGTTATAAGTCTACTTTTCGCTATCCAGCAGTGTTGAAGACTATCAATCTTGGTTTTTTGAGGATGATCATGAAGCAATGATTTTTGCTGATTCATTGCCAGATATGAGGACGAAGACGTAGTCCACCATTGTCTCCTAAAGAAAAATCTGGTTGTTCTGGAAACGGAAGAAATGGTAGAAGTGGGAAAAACGGGAATGGAAAGAGTTCAACTTCTTTTGAAATGGGATCTCTGAGTTTGGAACCTCTTGGATGAATAGAAGAATCTTCTTATTTGTATTTTACTTTTTACGTTATGATATTTTGAGATTTTTTGTTCGACTGGGGAGGAAGAGATTTGTTCTAGGTTCTATTAGTCATCAGCCTCTGGTGGGTGATCCACACCCAAATTTTCTTTAGGGATTACTACCTTTTGGTAGTTTTTTTTGAGGGGGGAGGTTAATTTTTTTTTTCTTTTTTTAAATTTTCATTTTATCTAGCTTTAACTTTGTGATTTTTTTTTTCTCCTATTGGAGGGCCAATATACAATGATTTGAGTTTTTATATAAAAATATTATTGGTCTTTACTAATATTAGTAGATATGTTAAAGTTGAGGTTTGCTACTTTTAATGTTCGAGGTTTAAACAGTTCGATTAAGCGTAATGATGAGGGACAGCTATGGTATTGATAAGAATTCTTTGTTTCTTTATTTTTAAATTTGATCTTTGGTAAAATGTGTGTTTGGTAGCGATATGATTAAATTTGAGACTTTTCTTATGAAGGTACCAGAGAGCATTTATGTATTAAATATTATAGGATGGTATGGATAAAAAGGGTTGGGATAAATCCAAATCTGCACAAGATTAAAATACCTTTAGATCTGATAGTATGCTTATTGGGCTGTTTGCAACCTCTGAACGGTTTGGGACTCGATAAATTTCAACTTGCTTTTGTATATTTAGCATTATTTGTAAAGAAAAAATATATTGCTAGTACGTGGAAAGATACAAATATGATTGATGTTAATAGATGGCATAATGAGAGGACATACTGATTAATAATGGAAAAAATTACCTATGTTTTGATTGATAACTACAGCTTTTTTATTAGTAAGTGGTTGTTATATTCAGAATATTTACATTTTGATTTATGTTGATTAGATTTTAATATGTATGTTTAATTTTTCCTTAATTTTTTTTTCTTTGTCTCTCCTTAGGAGAGCTGGCTGAAGGGGGGGAGGTGGGGGGGTTCTCTTTTTGGTTTTTTTTCCTATAAAATACAACGTTCATGTTTTTGGTTTATTGTTGTATATGTTACTTACTATCAGTATTTTGAACGAATAAATAAAGTTTAAAAAAATATATTTGATTATTGCATTTTACATTTGGCTGTGATTACATGTATGACAATGCATCCACTACGATGTTGCAAAAGAAACAAACTTACCCCTGACATCTTTAAACTTTTCTCCTCTCACATTGTACAGGTGTCCTTTGATCTTTGCTACTGTTGCCCTGGCAAAAAGATGCTGGGTGTCCATCCTTTCTATGCCTCATATTATCTAATAGACTTCAATAAAGTCATCTCTCATCCTCCTTTGCTCCAAAAAGAAAAGCCTTAGATGTGTTAAAGTTTCCTAATAAGACATATTTCTCCAAACCAGGTAACTTCCTGGTAAATCTCCTTTGCATCCTCTCTAAAGCTTCCACAGAGTTTTAGAGCTGCAACATTTCCTCTCTATTCTTGAACTCAATCCCCTGACTAATGAAGCCCTGCATTCCTTAGGCTGCCTTAACTATCCTATCTGCACAGCCACCTTGAGAGATATATGGATATGGACCCCAAGGGCACTCTATTCTTTTACCCTCTTAAAAATCTTGCCATTAACCGTATACTCTTGCCTTCGAATTCGACCTTCCAAAATGCTTCACATTTCAAAAAGCATCCTGTTGTAACCTACACTATCCACAGCATCTCCACCCTTTGTCATCTACAAACTTACTCTTGTTCTTCGTCCAGGTTGTTTATAAAAATCACAAAGACCAGGGGTCCCAGAACAGATGGACAGAATAATATTCCATTACTACTACCACTGTTTTATGTAGGCAAGCCAATTCTGAATCCACAAAGTCAAGGTTCCATGAATCTCATGTCTTTCTGAATGAGTCCATCATGGTGGACTTTGTCAAATGGCTTACTAAAATCCATGTACACCACATCTACTGCCCTACCTTCACCAAATTCTTTTGTTACTTAAAAACTTAATTAGGCAACCAAGGCACGACCTGCTCTTCACAAACGGTGCTATTTCCTAAGCAGCCTACTTCTTTAAATGCTCGTAAATCCTGTCCCTGAGAATTTTCTCCAATCATTTGTACACCACTGATGTAAGACTTGGTGGTCTGTAATTCCTCAGATTCTCCCTTTACCTTTTTTTAAACAAGGGGACAATATTTGGTATTCTCCAATCCTCTGGAACCTCATTGCCAGCACTCTAGCAATATCTTCCCTTCCTTTAGTAACCTGGCATCTTATCCTGGGGACTTATCAGTCATAATATTTTTAAGAAGGTCCTGTACGTCCATTTTCTTAACTTCAACTTGCTCCAACACCTAAGTTTGTTAGAAACCAATCTCACATTGTCTCTCTGGTGAACGCTGAAGCAAAATAATCATTTTGTATCTTCTGCTTCCAGGCTTATGTTGTCTGCTTTATCCTTAAGCAGTTCTACCTTTACTCAAGTCATCTTTCTGTTCTTTATGTATGTAGAGAGCTTCTTTAAGTTTTCATTAATCCTACTTGCCAAAGCCTTCTCAAACCCTTTCTAGCTCTCCTAAGGCCTTTCCAATTCCTTCCTGACTACCACCAGTGTATAATTCTCATGAGCTCTTCCTGACTTGCTTTATAAACCTTGTGCATGCTTTCTTATTCCTCTTTACTAGTTATCTCACTTCTTTTGTCAACTACAGTTCCCTTATCTACCCTGGGAGGCATAAACCATCTTGGTGTCTCTTTCATAGAATCTCCTGTCTCCCATTAACTATTGAATCCCCTATCATTACCACCCTCCTTCCCTCCTGAGCCACAGATACCTGGTCACTGTGTCTATGCCCTGGTAGGGTTGGTGAGGGTGATGATCAATTTGCTCTTTTTCACTCTCTTCCACTTCAAGGAACTATCATGTGTTGGATTCTCAATGATCATGCATTATTGAACAAAAGATGATAAAGTGACAGAAGGCTTTCAACTTAACCATTACAGTTGCTGTTTGATCCATCCTTGGACTTTTTCAGTTGGGGGTAGCAACAAGAGTTCTGATAGGAATCCAATTCTACTTTAAGAACAATTAGGTGTGCATTGTTTTTTGGAATTTTTTTTGTTGGTGTTGAATTCCATTTTTTTCCACTTTGAATATTACGGAGCCATGTGTAGTCAAGATTTGGCAGAGTTCAGTGCTGCTAGCTTTGACAGTTGTGTTAAAAGTAAAGCATTTCATTTTTTGTATACAAGCAGGCCTGAAGATTTAAAGACGATCAATGGTGACATCAGACAAGCTTGAGACTGCAGAAATCAAACTTAATGGGGTATGTGTGTTCAGTACACCAGTAAAAATGTATTGTTTACCTAAGAAGCATGCAGTTTTTAGTACGTTCTTGTGGTACTCTTGAGCTCCTCCCTGAAGAATATTTTAAATGCCTGTTTGCAATGGTTACATTTTAATCATTTGATTTTAGACTAGTGAAGTATCCAAAGGTACAAGACACCTTAACATTGTAAGTGATTTGCTACTGAATTTCAAGCACTGCCTAGTCAAAGCAGTGTGGGACCTGCTTGCCAAATTTAATAGATGAGGTTTTCACTGCCTCAAAAATCTGGGGTATGGATTAAATAAAAAGTAAACACCTAATTTTAACATTCATTTGGAAATTGTCTAATGAGAAGAATTCTCCTTTTAATTTTTGTGTTGAGTTATGCCACAAGAATACAACATTTTCAACTCCATTTACTACACCATGGAATTAATGTAGGGAGATTGCATCCATCATATATCCAAAATGCTTTTCTGTTCATCCATTTAAAGCCATGCAAGATTAGTATCGACATTTAATAAATATTGGTTGTTTTATTATGAATTTTAAGGGTTACTGGTGAATTCTTGCCTGAAATTTGGGTTTGTAATATACTGTGTACAAATGGATCTATTAAGCACAGGCTGCTTCCAATAGCTTTGATGTACTAGACGTTAATGAGGGAAATACAATTGTACGTGTGAAATACATTGGGTAAAGTGCAGCATAACAGATTTGTCATCAGGAATGAAGCCCATGAAATAAAAGGGGCTGCAGCGCAATGAATAATAATTTCCTGACTTTACAGGAAATGCAGGTTGGTGAGAAAGCTTTTTTTGGCCCTGGACAAGAGATCTGAGACTAAAGATCTTCATATTATTCATTTGGACTTGGGTGTGCAGGATGCAGTTCTCCAAATTTGCTGAAGGCATCATTGGAGCATTGTTGGTGGAGGAGCATAAGAAGAGTCTATGAGCAGATTGGTATGTAACAGGTGAAATTTAATGCTAAGATGTGAAGTGTTGTATGTTGGCAGGAAGCAGAGAGATATAAACCAGAAATAATTCCTAAAAAGCATGCAAGAACATAGAAATTGGGTAAATTCATAATTTGCAAATAGCAAGATGGATTGTGAAAGTAATTAGAAACTTGTCCTCTTTTATAAGTAGCTTGGAATATAAGGAAGTTGTATTTTACAAAACACTGATTTGATGTATTGTGTAAAAGTGTGGGCACTGCCTTTTGTTAAAAGGTGCAGAGAAATTTATTAAAATCTTTCCAGGTTGAGTGAATCAACTGAAATGGTTCATGTTGTTTTCTGTAAATCAGAGGACATAAAGGGATCTGATGTAGATACTTAAAATTGTGAAAAATATGGACAAATTTGATGAAATTGTTCCCATTGGCAGAAGAGAGATGGTCTTTTGGTAAAAGAATTAAAGTTGGCTGGAGGGAAAATCCTTTGTGGTGAGTGGCTGAGTCCTACAATATGCATAGGGTGCTCCTTTCCATTCTGGTTCCCAAGTGAATAGAACAAGCGATCCTATGTCTCCCTATCCCTTGTCAATAAAATTAAAGCATGTAGAGATTGGTAATTTGTGTAATAATGGAGGCAGATTTAATTGTAATGTTCAAAGGCTAGTTAAGTAAGAACAGAGAAGGGAGTGGAAACAGGCTATGGCAGGAGGATGGATGAGTCTGGCTAATTCAGTGGTTCACAATGGTTTTTCCACTCATGTTCCACCTTAAGTAATCCCTGACTAACCAGAGCACCCATGCCACTGGACTTGGAGAGAACAACAATAGACCCTATTGCCTTTTGTGCTGTGACCTTTGATTCTGTATGTTTTCATTTGCCCAGTTTAAGGTTTGATTGGCTACTTTCACATGCCTGGCTAAGATCATCATGGTGGTTGGCTTGGTTTCGCTCTTCAATAGCAATTGATGATATTTTGTCTATGCATTATTCTGATAAAGTGCACTAAGCGGAAATAAAAATAACTTCTGATTTTTTTTTCCCCCCAGAGGCTTGAATATTTTTAACATTTGTAGTTTGCACTCAAGTTTAAAAATAAGTAGTATTGTATTGCAGGATTGCAAAGCATGTTCAAGGTTTTCCAGCTAAACTAATTACATTTCAACCAGTGTAATTGTGTTTGTCTGTCTGTTTACTCTCGCACAACATAAGCTTTATAAAATCTCTGGTGGCAGCACTGAATATAATAGCAATGGCGAAAATAGCATGACCACTTAAGTATTTTGTTAGTGGGAAATTCTGCAAATGCTGATTGTAATGCAACACACAAGTGCGAGGGAAACTCAGCAAAATGCTTTTGAAGGGCTCCAGTCAGAAACGTTGGTTATATCCCTTTGCTTCTTATAGATGCTGCAAAATTTGCTGAGTTTCTCCCAACTTTTTCTTGTATTGCACCACTTAGTTCATACTGTTCAAATAATTCGGATCTTTTGTATTTGCCAAACTGTTTTGGCAATGGTATTACAATACATTGTCTTTTGTACAGGTGGTGGTATTTTACAGCATTTTGACTCGTAATTTCAGACTGTGGGTGCGTGGCAGTTTTGAAGTTTTATTTTCTCAGCTGTAGAAGGCAAAAAGCTTGGACCACTAAGTAAGTATTTGAAGGTTTGAGCCATGACTGGGCTTAAGAAACGCTTTCTCTGTTTCTTCAAGGCAATCCTTGTAGTAGAGATTATGGGGAAATTTCATTAAGCATGCTTACCATAGAGTAAAACAATAATTATACAAAAAATGGGGCTTTTAAGAGAATTTTTAAATTAAAGGAAATTAGCAGCTGCATAAATAACGTAGTTGGTTTTTTGATTCAGTTTAGTGTGTTGAAATGGGTTTCAAGATGATAACTGGGTTTCGAGATAAGGCTACTAACTACATTGCTTGATCAAGGGCTTAGATGGTTTTTGTGAACTTTCTTGAACCAAGCAATAGTGCTTAATATTATTTGATATATAAAAGTGGCTATGATAATTCAGTGGGCAAATCTTGGCATCTTCCATACGAGTGCAGCTGAGATCAAAGCCAGGAACTGGTAGTTGAACTTGACCTTTGTCTTCCAGTGGAACAGTGATGGAAAAAAGTGGATGCATTGAATATCTTGGAACCTGATTATTAGTTAGATGTTATCTTATTATTTGTTATTTGCTGGGAACAATTTGTTTAGCGTGTTGGTGTGACCATATTTTGAACTTTTTTTCCTCTAGGTGACATCAGCAATTGGTAGTTCCTCAGCATCAAGGATGGTCACTTCAAGAGTTACTTTCAAATTAAAGGGAGTTTCACTTCCAGGTATTTGATAGAGAATTGAAAAATGATCAGATTTTAGGAATTGTAGAAGTAAAAGTCCATGTAACTAATAAATGATCACAAATGACTGTATATTTCCCACAAAAGGTATAAAAACATTTTATTCAGAAATTTTCACGCATTATTCACGCCCGTCGCATGCCACTGTTTGCATCTTTTTAACCAGTTTTACTGTGGTAATTTTTTTTTTGCAGTTGACACATGATTTGTTTTGATTATCACTTAGTTAAGAAGTTTGTAAATTTCTGTTTTATTTGAATATATTACTGGAATAATTCTGCTCATTTGGATGCATGGTTTAGTTGTCTCATTTCAGAATGTTTTGAATTGATTTGTAAGCTAGCATGCTTGACTGAAAGTTGCATAGTAAGTCAAATTGATGCATTTGGCTATAATAGGCCAACATCACTATAGTTTGTCGAGAGTCGGTGTTTAATGTAGTAGATGACTATTGGTGTACATATTGCAAAACTTTATTACCTGTTGCTTAATGGTTTTTAAAAAGTACTCTGGCAAAATTAAAGGTTTGTGTATAGAATCATTTTGATTGAAAGGGGGGAAAATAAATTAATTGACAAGGTTTAAGTTTAACTCTAAATTTCTGTTACCTGGAATGTGTTCATTGATTCCTTTGTCAAAAGCTGTGATTGGCTCTTTTGACAGCTATAAAAGTGTCTTAAAATGTGCTGGTTGGATTGCACAAATCTCTTCAGATAACTGAACAGATGTATAAAAATACAATGTTTCCTGGGAATCTGAAATATGAGCAATGTTGAAAATACATAGGTCACGTAACTTCTGTAGCAAGAAAGAAAATTGTTTGGCTCAAGATTCCTGACCTTTGATTAGAGTTAGGACACACCAGGAACTTGTATTTGCTTTACTATATTGGGAATAACAAAGGGCATAGATGTTGAATTACAGGAAGAAAAAAAATTGAAGTTGTTTTGAAGACATAAAATATTGAAACAATGGGATTAGGATACAAGGCAAAGGAAATGGTAATGATCTAGTGAGTACAATTCCCGGCAACAATGATATCATGTTAAAGGAAGGTTATCAGTGTCTAATCAAAATATTGGGATTCACTGTTGGACTGTTCAGTTTCAGTTCAGAATAAAGCAGAGGATTAAACTGAAATGCTGATTAGATGTATTTATTCTTCCAGTTGAGATACAAGGTCCTTTCATACAATAACTGTAAAGGCGGAAATTCTCCACCCTTGTGTAGGGAGATTTACCTTCTTGAATGTGCCTTGGCTGGCTCAGAGGTGCCAACTGCAATCCCTCTTGGAAGGATAATCGGCGGAGTGCTGCACTCCACTGACGGACATGAATTTACAGCCCCTGCAAGCAGCTGGTCATGGGCTGATGAGTTGCGATGACACCATCAGCCATCAACTCATCTCTCCCCAATCTCTCCAACTCACTTGCCCATATACTTCCGTGACCTCTTTGAGGCAGGGGCGGCTGGTACGGGCAGCTCGGCACCTCACTGGACTGCTTTGCCCTTTGGGGCCACTCTCTGCGGCTGAAAGTGAGGCAGAGCAATGCCTGTCTTCCTTCCCATATTCCCCCAAGCAGCAGGAAATTTGTGCAAGGGAGATTATGGGTAGGGAAGATGGCCATTGCTCAATTTATGGCGAGCAGTGCAACGGCACCAGTTGCCCCACCTCCATTGTCTCTGGAGGGTACTACCAGGCACCTCTCAACATGAATGCAGTACAGGAGCAGCCTTTTAAGGCAAGTTTTGTGTTTTCCCTCCACTTGTAGCCAGCCTCCACGCGGAGGCCTGGCATGAAAGGGCCAAAAAGTACAAAATCCATGTAACCCTCAGGGTGAGCTGCTCAGCTGTTTTTCATTAATTTTTTTTAAATTAGAGTAGGTTAGGTGGGAGTTTTCTATATACCAGTAATACTTTCATTTTTTAATTTTCACCCATTGTGCATTTGCACACACGTGGTGTTGTATTTTCAGTTTTGTTCGCTTATTTAAAAAAAACTTTAAAAATAAAAAGGAGTATGGAGGGCTAAGATCTGTGTGCACATGCAGTTCATTCAAACAAGGCAGCATTAAATTTGTCACTAGATGGGTCAAAGGGACTATTTCTGTTCTGTGGTTCTATCAGAACCTACAGGATGGAAAATAAATTGTTAAAAAAGTTGGGAGAATGGTTTTAAGTTAAGTTTTTGAGCAAGACATGGAAAAGTGGATTGGAAATGAGAATGTGGTGCTGAAAAAAATCAGGAGAATGTAAGGAAGTCCTTCGTGTGATAGGATGAACATTCAGAAAGTGAATATAGAGAAGTTAAGCTTGGGAAAAATCAGATCAACTGTGGAAGCTGGAATAAGCTGAAAATTGGAACAGAGCTGATAGCACTTTCAGATGGCCATGTGCTGATGGTTCTTAATGGGCTGTGAGAGAAATCCTCAATAGAGCCAGTACAATGTTTGATGTGTCACAATGAAAAGCTAGTTTTGCCAGAGCCATTTGGACTCCCTAGATAAAACCCTTTAATTTGGAAGGATCAAAGGATTAGTTGATTGTGAGGTTATGAAAATAGATTGTGATTAGTGACCAAATCATTATTTAACAATATCAAAGGGGTCTAATTGAGGGAGTTGTGTTAAGCAGAAAATCTGTTCATTTGTTTTTTTTTTACACAGCTGCTGCAGTCCAAAAAAAATTCCCATTTTCCCGGAATGCATGCTGTATTTAAAAAGCTCAGTGCAGCAATGAGGGTGTCATTCCTGTTCTGGCATTTTACCTCCAAGATCCCTTGTCAATTTCCCAGAATGCCTGCAGTCCAATGTGAACTGCAGGCATTCCATGAACAATGAGCTAATGAATAGAACGTTGTTGTAGTGGCTTTGCAAGTCCTACTTCCTACCGCACTTCAAATATGCTGTCTAAACTCACATAAAGAAATAGGAATTTGGTCATACATGTGGGAACGACCAATGCTGAAATGTTGGACATTCTTCAGGCCAGTAAAAGCACTATCTAAATAAACATATTAGATGCTTGATTTCAAATTTGGATTACTATCTTTTGCAAAGAGCTCCTTGACTTGCTGAGTTTCCCCTATATTTGCTGTTTAAAAACAAAAGCTCCATTCCTGATATTTCTACAGAATGCTCTGAACTGTTTTAAAATGGGTTGAGAAAAGCAGCAAGTGATCTAGTTGTTATGTTTGAATAATTTATTTGGGAACCCTGACCTGTAGCATAGTTACAAGTAACATGCAAGCAGAGTGATGGGAGTGGTTGCTAGGGTGTCTTTTACTGGCGAAGTTCAAGGCCAGCATGTTCCTGTGTGGATGAAGGATGAGGATGAAACTGTGTGAGAACCTTGGAAGAAAGGTTGTAACTTTAGTCAAAAAGGAAATTGTGTATGCAAGGTTTAGGAAGCTGAAAGTATTCAAGTCCCCTGAAGAATCTAAAGGAAGCAGTTAAGAACTTTGGTGGCTAAATGGAGCCATAAAATATTCTTCATTAGGATTAAGGAGAATTCCCACTCTTTTTGTATATTTTGTAAAAAAAAAAAATAAGCTTGAGAGAGAGAGTAATTGCACTCAAGAACAGAAGGGAATTCGTGCCTTGAGCCAGAGGAAGCGTGCAAGATCTTGAGTTAGTACCTTCACCAAGGAGAAGGACATGGAGGAAGGTGAGATTGGAGGAGGGGTGGGGCAGTGGGAAGCAGATAGGATATGTAATTGAAAGTATGTTGTAAAACAATTTTTCCAAAAATTATTCACTGTAATGGATTTATGTTGAATCTTTGATATTGAACTCTACTCCTCATATATAAAAATTACTTAATAAAAAATTAGAGTTAAAATATTGTATTGTAGCGGCACACCACTAGGCAGGTGAACTGGCCCCTCTTATAATCCACGCGGCGGGGCAGCCGGCCAAAATGGCACCGTTGGGGGTTTTCCCTTCTCAGCACAGGGCTCAGAAGCCCACGCTGGGGGAACCACGTGATGCCTGGGTGACGTCAGCGCCTCCCCAGTGCGGTTCTCAGCCAGGTCTGGGCTGGGAGCATGTTCAGACCAGCAGCCTGCAATAAATCAGTTCTGCTCACTGAGTTCAACCCTGGTTGTGTGTTCTTTCAGTAGCAGTGTAGCTGCCACTATAATTGGTGACCATGATTGATTCAAACATCTTTGAACCCATCATGAGCGAACCTGGGATCAGTGTAATAGCCGTCAAGCTGCCTGAATTCTGGGTTCAGGAACTGGAGACCAGGTTTAGCCATGCAGAGGCTCAGTTTCATTTCAGCCAGATTTCATCTGACACGACCAAATTCTACCATGTGCTTGCCGCCCTGGACCAGGCCACCGCCAAACACGTGCTGCACCTCGGTCAGCACCCACCCGCCAATGACAAATACGAGACCATCAAGTGAGTGCTCACCGGATCCCTCGGACTATCCAGGCGCCAGTGTGCCGCTTGGATGCTGCACCTCAACGTCTGGGGACAGGTCCCAGATGGAGCTGATGGACGATCACACCAACTGCCCACTCTTGGAGCGCATTTTCCTGCACCATCTGCCCGAGGACATCCGGCCGTTACTGGCCCAAGAGAGCTTGACCGACCCAAAGAATGTCACTCAGAAGGCCCAAGAGCTATGGCTCGAGTGATTCCCGAAGGGCTCAGTGGTCCAGCAGGTCACGAGGCAGGGGCATGACCACGCTAAGCCCGCCCCTTGTGCTGTGGTAGAGCATCTGGCCCCTGCAGGGGCCACAAAGAGCATAACCAGGGGCACAGAATCCACTCCAGGCCTCTGCTTCTACCACCAGCGCTGGGGAGCCAAGGCTCGGAAGTGTCGTCAGCCCTGCTTGTTCCAGGGAAATGAGCAGGCCGGCCGCTGTTAATGGCTGCGGCGGCTGGCCAAGGACACAGTCTCCTCTACCTGCGGGACTTGGTCAGCGGCCGGAGGTTCCTCGTTGATACTGTGGCCCAGATCAGCGTCATCCTGGCCACGGTCATAGAATCCAGGAACCAACCTCGAGGACCTCCCCTCCGTGCGGCCAACGCAACAGAGATCCGGACGTATGGAGACAAGACAGTCCACTTCCAGATCGGCCAACGAAAGTTCTCGTGGAGGTTCACCATCTCATCCCTTCCGACCGCCATCCTGGGTGCCGACTTACTCCTCGCCCACGGGCTTCTTGTGGACATTTGAGGTAGGTGCCTAGTGGACGCCCGTACTTTCCAGGCCATTCGCCTCGATGCCTTCCGCACAGAGCAGCCGCAGATGGCTATGATCAGCATGCCCAGAGACTAGTTTCCAGCCCTCCTCAAGCCACCGTTCTCCACTGCCTCGCCGCACCAAGGGGTATTCCACCATATCCCCACCCAGGGCCCACTAGTTCATGCCAAGGCATGCCAGCTCCTGCCTGACCAGCTCCAGGTGGCGAAGGAGGAGTTTTCACATCTGTTGGAGCTGGGGAACATTCGGCGGTCCTTTGGACCTCACCGCTCCACCCGGTCCCGAAAGCCTGCGGTGGCTGGCGCCTCTGCAGAGACTATCAACGGCTCAATGAGGCGACAGTTCCTGACCGTTGCCCTATCCCTCACATCCAGGACTTTACGGCCAACCTGCGTGGTGTGAGGGTTTTCTCCAAGGTTGACCTGGTGCGCAGGTATCACCAAATCCCGATACACCCTGAGGACATACCCAAGACGGCCATAATCACCCCCTTCGGCTTGTTGGAATTCCTTCGCATGCCATTCGGGCTCAAGAATGCCACTTAGTCCTTCCAGCACATCATGGACTCAGTGGGCAGGGACCTGGATTTCATCTTCATTTACTTTGACAACCTCCTCATTGCCAGCAGGGGTCGGACGCAACACAAGGCCCACCTGCGCACCCTCTTCTCCCGGCTGGCCAACTTCAGCCTCACCATCAACCAAGCCAAATGCCAGTTTGGGAAAGAGTCCATGTAGTTCCTGGGCCATACCATCACAGCCGAGGGAGCCACGCTCTCCGCTACGAAGGTTGCTACTATCAAGGAGTTCCCACGTCCGGACAAGCTCAAGGGGCTGCAAGAGTTCACGAGTATGGTCAACTTCTGCAAGCGATTAATCCCGGGAGCTGCGTGCATCATGCAGCTGCTATTTGCCCTCATTGCAGCCAAGCACAAAACACTCATCTGGACTCCAGAGGCCTGCAGTGCATTAGAGGCCACCAAGGACACTCACAAAGGCTACCATGCTCGCCGACCTACATATGGTGCTCTCCGTCGATGCCTCTGCCACAGCCGTTGGCACCGTCCTGGAGCAGCAGGTGAACAGTCAATGGAAGCCGCTGGCATTCTTCAGTCGGCTTCTCCACCCACCAGAGCGCAAATATAGCGCTTTTTACTGTGAGCTACTGGGCATGTACCTGGTGGTGTGGCATTTCCGCTATTTCTTGGAGGGGAGGACTTTTGCCATCTTCACTAACCATAAACCCCTCATCCAGGCACTCACGATGGCGAAGGACCCCCGATCGGCCTGCCAGCAGCGTCACCTCTCCTTCATGTCGGAGTTTACCACCGACATTCAGCTCAAGGCGCGGAAGACAACGTGGTTGCCGATGCACTCTCGCGACTGGCCATTTGCGCGCTGATGCCCGGCCTCTACTTCGACTAGCTCGCCTGGGACCAGAAGTCCAATGAGGAGATGCAGGCCTTCAGGACTGCCATCACGGGCTTGCAGTTTCAAGACCTCCCGACTCCGAGCAGCGGAAGCACCGTCCTGTGCGATTTCTCTATGGGCACCCCGCGGCCAGTGGTTCCCCAGCAGTGGCGCAGGCAAGTCTTCCTATCACGTCCACGACCTTTCGCACCCATCCATCAGGTCCACGGTCCAGATGGTGGTAGAGCGGTTCGTCTGGCAAGGGCTGCGGAAGCAGATCGCGGGCTGGGCCAGAACATGCACTCATTGCCAAATGTCCAAGGTACACAGGCACACCAGGGCGCCCGTGCAAGAGTTCGAGCACGTCTGGGAACGGTTCAGTGACATTCACGTTGACATAGTCTGGCCCTTACCTGTTTCCTAGAGCAACTGTTACCTGTTCACGATGGTGGACTGCACCACTCGTTGGCCCGAGGAGATCCCGATGCCAGACACCTCCATGGACTCCTGCTCCCTAGTGCTGTTGCACGGTTGGGTCGCCTGGTTCGGCATTCCGAATCACCTCACCGGCGATCGGGGCACCCAGTTCACACCTGCGCTCTGGGCACAGCTCGCCAACAGATTGGGGATCGAGCTACACTGCACCACGGCCTATCACCCGCAGGCCAATGGGCTGGTCGAGCGTCTGCACTGCCACCTTAAGTTGGCACTTATGGCCCGCCTCACCGGTCCCGACTGGGTGGACGAACTGCCTTGGGTGCTCCTGGGCATGCACTCCATGCCCAAGGAGGATCTGCAGGTGTCATCAGCTGAGCTGGTCTATGGCGCACCACTGGCACTTCCTGGTGAGTTCATCAACAAGCCTCACAACCCCCAGCAGTCGCCGCACAAGCTGCTTCCCCACCTCTGGGCCCGCTTGGACTCCCTTCACACCCCCACCGCTGCCCAGACATGGCACACAGCCATCTCATGAAAGCGAGCTGCTTTCCACAGAATACGGTTTTATTCGGCAGGGCCTGCCTGCGGCCACCTCTGCAGAGACGATATGAGTGGCCGTACAAGTTTTCCAGCGTTCAGGGTCTAGGTTCACGCTGGACATCAGCGGCAGGCGGGAACTGTTTACTGTGGACAGACGGAAGCCAGCGCACCTCAACCCCACTGAACCAGTGATTGTGGCCCAGCACAAGAAACGAGGCCGCCCAGCTAAAAAGGACCGGCGCCGGTTCTGGGGGGGTGGGGGTGAGCTGTGTGGCAGGCGAACTGGCCCCGTTTGTAATCCTCGTGGTAGGGCAGCCAGACAAAATAGCGCTGTCAGGGATTTCCCCTTCTCAGCACAGGGCTCAGAAGCCCACACTGGGGGACCACGTGGTGCCCGGGTGATGTCAGCGCCCCCCAGTGCGGTTCTCAGCCTGGTCCGGGGCTGGGAGTACAAGTCCAGCCCCACAGCCTGCGATAAATCAGTTCTGCTCACTGAGCTCAACCCGTCTGGTTATGTGTTCTTTCAATAGCAGTGTAGCTGCTGCTACAGTAAATGGATTAGTAAGTTGTTTGTGAGCTGGTACAGGCTCACATGCAGATCATAGCACATTTACACAGAACCATTGTTTTTGGAGAAGAGTTCATTTTTGGAGTCTGCTTGACTCCAAATATAGGGTTAATGGATTTGAAGTGGGTCTCAGTTATTCAAGAACAATGGAGTGTTTGCTTTATTAAAATCTGAAGTATATAAGTACTCAATAAGAACTGTTGAAGGAAGCCATCAGTTTTTAAACCAAACCAATTAAGGCCTAGTGAGCAAGAGAAATGAAACTCAGCCATGTGAGCCTTTGAAGCAAAGGTGAGGTCATCTTTCAGTGTTGTGTCATCTACAAGACAAAAGTTTGAAGATCAAATGTCTTTCAAGAAACTTGGGTTGGCAACTGTTTAAAATTCCAATAACTGTCACATGGTTTGAAGAAATATTTTCAAATTCAGACATTTTTTAGAAGAATTCAGTTAAAAATTGACAGAAATCAAAACCTTGTGACACATAGGGCTTGAAACTTTGTGAAAGACAAGATTGAGTTACAGTAACCAGAATAGATGCTGTTGTGTGTTACTCCTGGGGAAAAAAGGAACACTGAATCAGTGGCTTTTGAAATGAGGAAGACCACTTTGCTGTCTCTTTGGCAAAGAGGATAGCTTTCTACTGGGCCGATTTTTGTATGGCCACTTTGTTTAATCCTTGTCTGGATTTGTGGCTTCATCGTGGAAGAAAATAGCCACATTCCTTGTCTCTGAAAAGGGGCAGAATGAGTGATGAGGTCTGAAGGTGAGTTTAAAAGAGTTTTATAATTATTTCTGAAATGAAAATTTGAGACCTTCAAAAAAGATGCTGAAATTTTTAAAAAATTGACTTTTCAGAGTGGGACTTCACACATTTATATATTACATTTACACATAGTGGGCTTAAGTTTAGAGATAATAAATGTTATGTCAATAGTTTCAAAAAATAAATAGTATTTTGAATTTACTATTGTCTGGTGAATTTTCCATTTCTGTTCCTGTGTTTGTGCTAACAAGTCCCTTTAGTCCCAAAAATAAAAGGGTTGGTTCATAACATCACAAACTATAAGGGAAAACTGTTCAGAGTCTTTTCAAATGCTGGAAAAACTCAGCAGGTCCTCCAGGATCCATGGAAGGCAGGTTTTTTAAACCAATGTTTGGGACTTGAGTCTATTGTGTCAGATCAATCAGTTTTGCTGGGTTCACAGTAATGTGTCCAGACACAGTCAAAACAAAGGATGATTTTCATACACTGGGAAATAGTAATGGGAAAGACACAAAACCGTTTAAGCAGTGTAAGCAATCGCATCTGATACAGCGATCTTCGATACTAGTGGCTGCTCTCTCTGTTTTCACCTACTTTGTCCTGGTGAAATTCCCTGGAATTCAGAGCCTCCCAGACCTTTCACACCATGGTCCAAATTTCTGGGAATTTTCCCTGGGCAATTGGGGGGGGGGGTCCCCAACTGATAATACATCACGCATTCAGGAGTATGAGTAAGTTCACCCCCTATCTGTCCGTTGGTTGTTCCCGGTCGCCAGCCCACGCCCCTTGCGTTTTGGCATGTCGGGATGGCGGCACAATGCGCAATGAATGGCTGGCTTCATTTCCTATAATCCCTCAGCTGGAACCGCTCTGGGAAATCCAGCTGCCTGAGGGATTATGGTTAGAGGATGGCCATTCATCGCGCATTGTGCATCCGTCGTGACCTGCCGAATTGGCCTGCTGTTTCTTTTCATTTTAATCGATTGTGATGCAACACACGAGAGCTGACATCATGAACAAGGCTTTCCCGTTCAGCCCTTTGCCTTTTCACATTGCAGGGAGAGGGTGGTCCAGGAAAATATCCCGGGGCCATGGCCCTACCTACAAAGTAGAGCTGCAGACCTGTTTAAAATTCCTGGGCTGACCTTTTCATGCTGCAGGGAGGGTTCCCGGGAAAATTTCCCGAGAATTTCTGTGTGGAAAGGCCAAGAGTCTGTAACTAGCACACTTGCTATACAGGGATTTCAATAAATGTTCCCTGTTCCAACAGGGTAATGCTCAATGCTAAGTATTCCCATGCAATACTATGATTTCACTCAGTGTAGAGCACACCTTACCAATGACTCCTCTAGCAATGTCCACAGTTCATGACCTGGCATAGAGCAACGGTCGTAGTCAGGATCAAGGAGCAAAGAGAATGAGCTACTGTACGTGGTAGGCTTTTAAATTGCAGTAAGCTGGAGAGTCCAGCCAGGTAATCATTTAGTGATTTAAAGGGGCCAATGGTCAGGTGTCCACTGATGGGTGGGCTAATGAATCCAACCTTGATGCCATTTCAGACTAGATTCCAGACAGGTCATGTGACCCTCCACAATCCACACTACAACTGACATCCATAAAATCAAATTGCACAAGTTTTGGGAAATTTACTATTGGCTTGGTCATAGAAGACAGGGTAGTGGGGGTGGAGTTTTTTTCTGACTGGACCTGAATGGCCAGCTGTGTTTTGCAAGGAATGGTGCAGGGACCTCCATTTCCTAATGATTTGAATGAGCATGTGGTCCTATCAGTTAATTTACAAACCATACAAAATTGATGCATTTGTGGATATCAAGGAAGGTAGTCAAAGGATACAGCAGAGTATAGGTCAGTAGAAAATGTGGGTTGAGAAGTGGTGGATGAGTTTAATCCAGCAAGTGTGAGATATTGCATTTTGGGCTGTTAAATGCAAGAGGAAAGTATACACTAAATGGCAGGACCTTGGTGTAGAAAGGAATCTTGTAGTGCAAGACTTGAAAGAGGCAACAAAAGAATGGTGAAGAAGGGGCAAGGCATGCTTGCCTTTATTGACCTGGTCATTGAATATAAAAGGCAGCAAATTGTGTTGCAGCTGCATAAAACCTTGGTTAGGCCAGAATTGGAATATTGTGTACAGTTGCGGGCACCGCACGACAGGAAGGATGTGGAGACTTTGAAATGGGTGGCAAAGAGATCTACCAAGATGTCACATGGATTGAAGTTCATGAACCAGAAAAGGTTTGAAGAAATTTGAATTGTTTTCTCAAGTGTCAGAGGCTGAGGGTACCACTTCTAGAAAATAAATTAAGGGAGGCAGATATTTTTCCCCACAGGGTGGAATGTCAAATATGAAAATGGTTTCGGGCACATCTAAAGATGTGTGAGGAAAGTTGTTTAGGTCGAGTGTCTGGATCACGCAGGTGATGGAAACAAATGGATAGCAATGTTCAAGAGGCAGGGAATAGAATGACATGGGCTATTTGCAGACAAGTAGGACTGGCAAGGCCTTGGTGGGCTGAAAGATCAATTTCTGTGCTGTCTTGTTCTATGCTCTAACTATTGTTCTTTAACCATATAACCGTTTACAGCACGGAAACAGGCCATGTCGGCCCTTCAAGTCCGTACCGGTTCACTTTAACAACTCCACAAACTCCTGAGGAAGTAGAGGCTTTCTTCATGATGCCATTGGTGTGTTGGTCCCAGGAAAGATCTGCCGAGATAGTGAATCCCAAGAACCTACATTTGCTCATCCTCTCCACCTCTGATCCCCCATAATGAATTTTTAAGTACATATCCATAAAGAGAGAATTACGTTTTTTATGAATTGTCTACAGATGCTTTCTATTTTTGCATTGCGTGTTCAGATAGAACAACTTAAAAGATTCCAGAAGCTAGTTGTAATTAGTTGCTTAGAAATCAATATTTTGGACCAGTAAGTGACTTAAAAACAAAATGTGAAATTCCATAAATTTTTATCTGGCACTATCTCATTTGTGTGCATTTTCTTCTTTTAATTCATTTTTTATTTGGTATTGTAGGTGAATTATTTGCAGTATGTGGGAATTCAACTGAACTTGGTCATTGGTCTTTTCAGAAGGCTATATTTCTCAACCATGATGCACATGATATGTAAGTACAAGATGATTTTGGATAATTTTTATATTTGTACAAGTGCTGGAGAAACTCAGCAGGTCACACAGCATCCACAGAAAATAATAGGCAATCAATGTTTTAGGCCTGAGCCATTTGTCAGGAATGTAGAAAAATAGGTAGATATCTGAATAAAAAATGGGGTGCGGGGGTGGAGTACAGGGCAGAAAGAGGGTTAAGAAAGGTAGTTCTGATAAAAGGAATGGGAAGCGAGGAAAGGAGATGGGGATAGGGAAAGAAAGCAAAACAAGTGTTGCTTCACTTGGAAGGACTATTTGGGGTCTTAAATAGTGTTGAGGAAGGATGTGTAAGTATAGCAGTTCTTGCAGTCACAGAAGTAGGGTACATTTGATGCCTCTTGTGCTCTTGATGTGGCTTCTACAAGGGGGAGACTAGGCACAGACTGGTTGATCATTTTGTTAAGCAATTTTGCTCCGTCTGCAACAGAAAAAACCTCCCAGTGGCCAAACATTTTTAATTCCACAGTCCATTGCTCCACCAACCTGTCTCTCCAAGACCACCTGGACTGTGCCCAAAACCACCTCCCTCACTACCATTTTGGACCCCAATCAGTCTTTCCAAGTGAAGCAACATTTCACTTGTGAATCTACAAGGGTCATCTACTGTATCCAGTACTCCTGTTGTTGTTTCCTCTATATTCGAGAGACTACCCGAAGACTGGGAGATTGCTCATTGAGCACCTCGGCATTGTCCACCACAATAGCATGAATCTCCCAGTGGCCAGCCAACTCAATTCCCCAATTCATTCTCCTGCTATAGTCTCATGCACTGCCAGACTGACAGCACCCAAAAATTGGAAGAACAACACTGCATCTTCCAACTGGGCACCCTTCAACTGGGTGGAATTAATATTGAATTCTCTGGCTTTTGTTAAAAAACCCACTGCTCACTTCTTCACCTGTTGGCCTTCCCCCAGCTCTTGCCTTTCTCCCTTTTCCCTGTCTCTTTTTCACACAATCAATTCTCATCTCTCCCCTTTAACATATACAGTTATTACCTTTTGTTGGTCTGGATGACTCCTACCCCCAGCCAGCCAGCACTGAGATTTGCTTTTTTTTTTTTTTTTTTTTGCTTGTTCTGCTTATTCCTTCAAGGGCTCAGGCCCAAAAATTCAGCACTATATCTTTGTCTGCAATGAATGCTGAGACTGGCTGAGTTCCTCCAGCATTTTGATGTGTTTTTAAAGCCTTCTGTACTGTCAAATTGAAGCCACCTGCAAATTGGAGGAACAACACCTTATATTCTGCTTCAGCAGTCGCCATCCAGATGGCATGGATATTGGGTTCAATTTCTGTCAACCCCTCCCTGGTCTCTCTCCCTCTCTACCCTTGTCTCTTTTCCTTCAACTCCCTACCACCTTCCCTTCTGTTACAGAATTGCTTTTTGGGTTCAGACCTAGGGAATAACTTCCAATCCAATTTACTTTAAACCACATACCATTTATTTGCAAGTCGCTCAGTTGATGTACAAAAACTTGTTCTAAGTTTGGATATCTATACTTCAAAGCGTACTCTGGTTAATTGGGCTATTTGGGAGGGCTCATGGGCCGGAAGGGCTGTTAATATACTGTGTATCTAAATTAAAAACCAAGTGAGCCCAGAGCAAGGTCCAAGGCTGCTGCTAATATCTTTGTTACATGCATGCAGTCAGTCGTATCTTTGCCAGACACCCTTGATTAAGTGATTTACAGCTTATCACATGCTGCAGGCATTTCCTATATGGGCATTGAGCAGCTCAGCATGTAGTTCCCACCCTGGATGAGACATATAAGGCAATCGAACAACTGAAAAGTGGCAAAGCAGCAGGTATGGATGGAATCCCCCCAGAAGTCTGGAAGGCTGGCGGCAAAACTCTGCATGCCAAACTGCATGAGTTTTTCAAGCTTTGTTGGGACCAAGGTAAACTGCCTCAGGATCTTCGTGATGCCATCATCATCACCCTGTACAAAAACAAAGGCGAGAAATCAGACTGCTCAAACTACAGGGGAATCACGTTGCTCTCCATTGCAGGCAAAATCTTCGCTAGGATTCTACTAAATAGAATAATACCTAGTGTCGCCGAGAATATTCTCCCAGAATCACAGTGCGGCTTTCGCGCAAACAGAGGAACCACTGACATGGTCTTTGCCCTCAGACAGCTCCAAGAAAAGTGCAGAGAACAAAACAAAGGACTCTACATCACCTTTGTTGACCTCACCAAAGCCTTCGACACCGTGAGCAGGAAAGGGCTTTGGCAAATACTAGAGCGCATCGGATGTCCCCCAAAGTTCCTCAACATGATTATCCAACTGCACGAAAACCAACAAGGTCGGGTCAGATACAGCAATGAGCTCTCTGAACCCTTCTCCATTAACAATGGCGTGAAGCAAGGCTGTGTTCTCGCACCAACCCTCTTTTCAATCTTCTTCAGCATGATGCTGAACCAAGCCATGAAAGACCCCAACAATGAAGACGCTGTTTACATCCGGTACCGCACGGATGGCAGTCTCTTCAATCTGAGGCACCTGCAAGCGCACACCAAGACACAAGAGAAACTTGTCCGTGAACTACTCTTTGCAGATGATGCCGCTTTAGTTGCCCATTCAGAGCCAGCTCTTCAGCGCTTGACGTCCTGCTTTGCGGAAACTGCCAAAATGTTTGGCCTGGAAGTCAGCCTGAAGAAAACTGAGGTCCTCCATCAGCCAGCTCCCCACCATGACTACCAGCCCCCCCACATCTCCATCGGGCACACAAAACTCAAAACGGTCAACCAGTTTACTTATCTCGGCTGCACCATTTCATCAGATGCAAGGATCGACAATGAGATAGACAACAGACTCGCCAAGGCAAATAGCGCCTTTGGAAGACTACACAAAAGAGTCTGGAAAAACAACCAACTGAAAAACCTCACAAAGATAAGCGTATACAGAGCCGTTGTCATACCCACACTCCTGTTCGGCTCCGAATCATGGGTCCTCTACCGGCACCACCTACGGCTCCTAGAACGCTTCCACCAGCGTTGTCTCCGCTCCATCCTCAACATCCATTGGAGCGCTTACACCCCTAACGTCGAAGTACTCGAGATGGCAGAGGTCGACAGCATCGAGTCCACGCTGCTGAAGATCCAGCTGCGCTGGATGGGTCACGTCTCCAGAATGGAGGACCATCGCCTTCCCAAGATCGTGTTATATGGCGAGCTCTCCACTGGCCACCGTGACAGAGGTGCATCAAAGAAAAGGTACAAGGACTGCCTAAAGAAATCTCTTGGTGCCTGCCACATTGACCACCGCCAGTGGGCTGATAACGCCTCAAACCGTGCATCTTGGCGCCTCACAGTTTGGCGGGCAGCAACCTCCTTTGAAGAAGACCGCAGAGCCCACCTCACTGACAAAAGGCAAAGGAGGAAAAACCCAACACCCAACCCCAACCAACCAATTTTCCCTTGCAACCGCTGCAATCGTGTCTGCCTGTCCCGCATCGGACTTGTCAGCCACAAACGAGCCTGCAGCTGACGTGGACTTTTTACCCCCTCCATAAATCTTCGTCCGCGAAGCCAAGCCAAAGAACCAGCATCAACAATTAAGGTTGTGAAACACATTTAGACATATCCTAATTATTTCTGCTCTTTACACATTTCCTCACTGTCTCTGAATCCTATCCATCACCTCAGTTTTCTAATATTCTCAGCTGTATCCATCTTATTGCCTTTTGGCCTGTCCTCCTCCCCCTCTTCCTGCCTCCTCCTCCCCACCTTCTTTCACATTCCCAATGAAAGGGATAGGCCCAAAACATTGCCTTTTACTTCCTATGGCTGCTGCTGCATTACCTGCTGGGTTTTTCCAGTACCTCTGTGTATTGTGCAACATCTGCAGATTTTCTTAATTAAAGCTAGATTTGTGTCTTTTTGATGTTGTGACTATTTAATTTCCCATTATTTCTAGTCCATTAAAATATTATTTCTCTTGGCTTGTTTACTGATGGGGTGAATTTTTCATAGTTTGTCCCTCCCAAATGACTGCACACTTTATCTTTCAACCTCTCTTGCGTAACCACTGCTGTTCATTCTGACAGTTTGTTTTATTCAATTCCTTTCTGAAAAGGAAGGAACTGCATGGAGGATCAATTCTTCAAAGTATTTCATTATTTTTTAAGTATTTATTTCAGTTGTCTCCATGACAGTAAGTGAGAAAACCAATTCAATGGATCTGAAAAGAAAGGGAAAATTGTAATGGAGATTAAAATATGCACACACAGTGAACTAGGTGCATACAATCAAGGAAAAACAATTAGATACCTACCACCCTTTGACTCTGCAGGCGTGGCTCTATGCTATTAGCGACACTATCTAAAATGCTCCCAAACTTTTAACAGTGCACACTTCATTTGCTGTTCCGTAGTACTCGGCCTGGAGTGAAACAAGGTGGGCCATCAAAGATGGCAAAAAGGGAGAGCTGAGCACACATGGTGCCCTTTATGGGGTTGGAGGGTCCAGGCCTATAATTTACAGGGATAATGGCTTAGTGCCAGCAAGGTCTAGTCAATCACAAAGGCCAATGACCCAAGGCTCAGTACAAAGGTGTGCACTGATGCATGGGGTGGGGCCAAATCTTGATTGGCAGGTGGTGTCTTCCGACCAGGTAGTGGGCAGTCCTGTCACATGACAGCCACGACCTTCCACAATACAATAACCAAGTTTCAAATTTTATGAATCTTAACATGGTTTACGTGGTTAATGCAACATCTTTACATTGCCAGCGATCGGGACCAGTCCAGGGTTCAAATTCCCCCACTGTCTGTGAGGTGTTTGTAAGTTCTCACCCTATCTGTGTGGGTTTTCTCCAGGGGTATAGGTTAATGGGGTGTAAATTGGGTGGCACAGACTCGTGGCTGAAAGGGCCTGTTACCGGCTGTCTAAATCAGGGGACCCCAAACTTTTTAGGCCATCGATCCCTTCATGGAATTCTTGATCCCTCATTGAACCCCCAGGCATGGAATTCCAGCATTGAGGTGGGGTGTTTTGGAGGAGGCGGGGGAGGGGGGGGTATGGTGGTGGCACTACCAAAGAACATGTACATCTTTCTTCTATGCTTAGTCCATCCTCTTTGTTCTCAACGGATTCAAAGACCAAAGCCAAATATGATATAGTTGCCACCAAGGCCCACTCTCGTGAGAGGTTGGCCGCTACTGCCATAGGCTCTATTTTCCACCCCTCCCCCTGCTTTCCACCACCAATGTTCAATTAACCCCCCTGGCATTCATTCCCCCCCACCCCCACCAAAACCATGTTTTGGAGACCCTGTGTCTAAATTAATTTTTAAAAATTTTAAAACTTGTGTTCTTGCATTTGAAATTAGTTTTGGTTTAATTTCTTTTTGAGACATTTATCCTGTTAATGTTCTTCAATGTATTTCTGGTCTCTGTAGCCTGCTGCTTGGTTTTTTTGTTGAAACTCTAAATCATTTAGATTTTTCATGTTACATTTAAGTATTATTTGATAGAGGTATTTTAAATTATGAGAGGGACATGCTTTTTCCATTGAGAGTGGGGGAGATTCAACAAGAGGACGTCGATTGAGATTGAAGGGGGAAATGTTTAAGGCAAACATGAGGGGGAATTTCTTCACTCAGAGGGTGCTGGGAGTATGGAATGAACTTCTGGCTGAAGTGGTAGTTGTGGATTCAATTTCAATATTTAAGGAAATGTTGGATAGGTATATGGACGAGAGAGGTGTGGAGGGTTATGGACCAGGTCAATGGGACTAGATGGAAGAAGGTGCTCAGCATGGACAAGAAGGGCCAAACTGGCCTGTTTCTTTGCTGTAAATGTTTATGGTTATTATGCCTTTTTTTTCCCCAATAGTACGTGGACTGCAACAGTCAATCTTCCAAGAGCTAGTCTTTTCCAATATCGTTATTTCAAATGCTATGCCATTGAACCTAAGGTAAGACTAGTTTCCACCCAATCCAAACTGAAATGTAAATTCGACCTTTTTTTGTGTTCGGCTAAATATTTGATTTTTTTTTTATTTGTGTAAGCAGTTATAATGGACAAAAATCACTTACTTGAATTTTGCTCTCCCTCTGTACTGGTGTAAGAATAGCATGAGGCTTTCCACAGCTGAATGGCACATGGTTTATAACAAAATAAGCATCATTCTTTATAACAAAATAAGCATCATTCTTCAAGGGAAAGGGAAAGTGGGACAATTTTTGAAAATAAAACATCTGTTTTTTTTACCTAAACTTGTCCTTCTAATAAATTCTTGTATTCTTAACATACCCAATAAATTTGTAAATTTATTGTACTTTGGTGCTTTTACATAAACCTTGCGTGGGGGACTGATTTGTTTGTTGAGATAGCATAGTGTAAGATTCTGCTCTCTTATTCCACCCTGGAAATTACACTTTGTCAGTGTTTTTCCTTGGCAAATGTCTGCTCTTGACCAATGTTCCTTCTCAACCCTTTGGATTGGGGTTTTGAGTGCAAGTTTACTACTGAATCATTTTACCTGCTGTAAATAATCTGTAGCATCATCCTACATATCCTTCTCTGTTTGCATTAGATTGGCTACTTGCCATTTGAATCCATTTTCATGGTCAATTTGTGCTTTTTTTTTTTGCTTCTATTCACTTATGAACAATTTTTGGAAATATAAATGGCCTAAACTTTGTTAATTGTCCTCAAGAATTCACTGTATATTCAGATTTTTAAAAAAATGTTGGCCAAAATATTAGCAAAAATGGATTGAAATGAAATAAATTTAAGCCAATTGTCAGTATTACCAGTGGGCTTTCTCTGAAGACTATTGGTGGCAACATTGAATTTTTCTGACTTTTGAAGGGTTGTGTCCTTCCAAACCTGGGTTGTCACTAGAATGTATGTGGATGAACACATGATGAAAGTTCTGGTAATTAAAGGATTCTTGCTGGTGCTTAATGATGAAATCGATTCAAGTTGAATGAAAGGTATCACAGTTGGTGTAAAGAAAGTAAAATTTTGGTTGTCTTGTCTGCAGTGGGCCGAGTCAATTTTGTAATTCACACAGGTTTTAAAAATCTGTAATGAACCAACCAGTGCTGTAAAAAGGACACATGGAATGTTAATAGTTTTATTTTACATTATTGCCTTCCAGGTGAGTGTACTAATATTTTTTTTTTGCCAATGCTCAGCCATTGAAATGGCTGAGCATTGAGTATCAGCAGGACTAATGCAAGAGAATTACTTTAGGTGCACTGCTCCCTAATGCACTTTTGCAAAATTTTTGCAAACTGAGTGATTTCTGAAGTGGAGATTTTTTTTTTAAACCATGGTCCAATGCACCAAAGAAAGTGGATTAGGACTGAGGTTTTTCTGTAGACAATCTTGTGGCTGGTGGAAAGATAGGATAGGTATCAAATCTGATTGTTTCAAACTTCCCTGAAGTTTTCACATCCATATACCTCATCCCTTACAATTGTAATCTGAAGATCACTGCATATTTTAATCTTGACTTTTGGCAATCCTTTTACGATTTGGTTAATGTTGTAATATTCTCATTGAAGTCTCACTGTCCAAATTACAATACCAGTTGCATTTGGTACTGCTCATGGCACATGCAAGATTTTTTTATTCCTCCCCCCCCCCCCCCCCCCCCCCCCCCCCGAAGTGTAATCCTTCAATTCCTTCTGAGTAAACTGCTATGCTGGGCAATTGCACCAGTCCTGATAGCAGTTCCTTTGCATCCACTAGTGCTGCTGTTCATTCAGCCAGCCAATTGGAGGCTTAAAGCAATAACTTGGCAAAAACACTGCCAACATTTCTCCCCTCTGGAGAACTAATGGAACCTGTAACAAAACTGTTAAGATTGAATCTCTGGAATAAGTAATTCAGATCTAAATCAGGTGATTTTCTAATAGCCTGTTTCAGGTCATTCCAACTTTCATAATTGGTTTCAAACCTCTATCTATTACCTTGGGCAATCGTGTCATTGCATGAATAGTGCAGAATGAAAAATTGTAAATATTCTACCAGAAGTGGTTTTAAAAACTTGTATTCTTGACCTCCAAGCTTGCATTTTCTTCTGGTCCTTTTGTATTATTATAAAGGGCTTTAATCTTTTTATCACTTGACTCAGAACCCTGCTGATCTTCGGCAAGTGCTAGTCAACAAGTGGGAGACTCATCCTCATCCACGGTCATTTAATCCGTCGGGTATGTCACTACAGTGTATTGAGTTTCTGTTATCTGCCAAATTGGCAATAGCAGGGGTACTTATAACTTAAGCATTGGACAATTGTAATTTATTTTTCAAATTTAAAGAACTATAATTTTAATGCAAGTATTTCTTCCCATATTTTAAGTACTACTGTGCAAATGTATCTGTCATGTTGACCAGAATATGTTATCAGTAATTTCTCAGCAGTCATTCTATTCTGTCACCAGCCCCAACCCCTTCACCCATTAAACTTGCGTTTTCATGCTCCTGCATGGGTCCCCTTTGCAATCCAATTCCAGAACAACCCAAGCCTATGTTGCAAATTAAATAATCTTTTGAAGTAATAGACACAAATTTGTTTTTTGACAGGAAATACTTTCTCAATTCTGCATAATGTTCTATACTTCAGAGTATGGATGAGCTTCTTATGAAACCTATTTACATCTTAATTTCATAATTTCAACACCCCATCACCTTCCTGTTTCTTTGCCTCATTCCTGCTGTCATGATGCGTTTGGCTGAAGCTACAGCCTTCTCCAAATCACCACTGTTGTGTTGCCTGCCTGAATAAAAGTTGACTTTTTCATGGCAGCTGAGCACTTTAGTATTCATTTTTCTTTTTCCCCACCCTTCATTGACTATCTCAGAGAAAATCTTTAAAATTCTTTTTTAGTGCTATTCTCTAATTAGTTGATTTTTCAATCTGGAACTTGCCATGTGAGAAATTAGAGATGCAGCTCTGCTTCCAACTGCATTGAAACACTGCACTGTACCATTTTGTAGTTTTGGATAAAATTGCTCCGACAAGACATCCCAGTTTAGTGCCACTGTAATTTCAACACTGGCAACAAAAATATTTGTCAATGTAATTACACATATTAGCAATTCATGCTTCTAAATGTGTTGACATTTTGACTGATGTTCAAGACTTTTTAAAGTTGGTGCTCCTAGTTGCCAGTGTCTTGGATTAAGTACAATACTGACTATAGATCTGATTTTGTATTTGGCATGAATAATTCTAGTTTAACCAATTAACTACTTTATATTTAAACTTTCTTTTTGACAAATGTTATTGATATTTGCCCTTAATTTTTCTATTTTTTAATGGTAGATATTTTATTAACTAAGTTATTGTCATTGCTTTTCAACCCTCATGATTTTTCAAAAATTGGTTTAGTTTTAGTTCCATTGAACATTCTGTATATATTATTCTAAATTATTTGGACTTTAAAAAATTTTTTTTGTACTCTATACATTCTGCTTCTCCCACATGATCCCCATGATATGCTGTAATTAGAAGAGACATATCATCTCTCAAGCTTTCCTACCTGCCCCCTTCCCAACCCCTCCCCCACCCTGGACCCCCTCACCATTGCATCACTGAATCCAATTGTATGACCCTGTAGGAAGTACCTGATCTTCCCATGACTGAATGATTGGGATTGTTGAGCAGAGGCTGAGAAATGCATCATGCATGTCTTTGGTGGCATTCCACAAAGCAGCATATTGCTGATTCAGTGTCCTGCCTCCAGATGTGCTAGTTTGCACTTAATTTGTAATTTAGTTTTTATTAAGGTTTGGATTTTTAAATACAGACAAAGGAAGCAATTAAAACATCTAAGAGCTGTAAGGTTGGAAGATTTAAATTGCATGTCACAGGTGAGTACTATATTTAGCAGGATGTATAACCCAAAATGGATCATCTGTTCAGACAGCACAACATCAGATGATGAAGAAAAGATTTGATGAAGAAGCAGGTTAAAATGATGCATAGTTCCCATAAGATGTTATTGCTGTGGTTCAGACAATACCATTTCTGGGTGCTTCATGAAATTTGTTGCCTATGTTGCATTTTTCCAGATTTCTTTGTTTGCTTTAATGAAGGTAATGATCTCTGAGCCTTGCTAGAAACACTGGATTTGTGGTTTAGGAATCCCACTGGCTGCATTTCTTCATGAAGTCAGCTTTTTTTCTGTGGCTCAGTATTTGCACTTTCATTAAAATTTGCAACTTAAATAACAGTGTTCCATTAGCATGTCATTGTCTTTGCTGCAGAACTTTTGGAGATAAAACTTTTTTGCTGGTGTACGAACCTTCCCATTGTTGTGACATTTTATTAGTCTAGCATTTGGGTGCTAATGAAGAAATAGAATTAAGCACCATCCTTTTTGCTCTACCATCAGTAATTGCTTAATTTCGGTTATATGATGTGCCAGGGGTCATTGTGTCCAATGGAGTATTCAAAATTCCCATGAACATTGTTTTGCCCCCTCACCATGGGCACTTGCGTGGATCCTAACTACAATAGTCTTTTTCTAAATCTATTCTGGCATGACACCCCAACTCTTTCTCTATTACATTAATGCTACATCCTGCACCCATATCAAACTCATTAATTTTAATCACCTTTACTACTAACATTGACTGTTGCCTCAATCACAGAAGACAAACTCCACAGAGACGCTACGAATATGCTGGCTTCAGCAACTACGTTGACTCTGCCTCTTCCCACCCTGTCCCTTGTATGGATACTGCCCCTTTCTCCCAGTTTCTGAGTTGACTACATTTTCTATAAAAATGAACCTGGCATTGCAGTCCATCAGAAATGGGCTCCTGTTTCAAGAAGTGTGACTTCCATTCTTGGGTTGATGGAACCTTCACATTCCTTCTGCTCTTACTGTAACCTCTTCAGAGGCGTTCCCTTATTTCCTTTCACCTACCTAGCCTCTGCACCCTCTGCCAGCTGCAACAGAATCCCAGTCCTTGGTACACCTTTCCTTTCTACCTTTTGAAGTGGCCAATTCCTTTGTAATTCCCTGGTCCTCGTTCCAGTATCACCCCTGATGCTTTACCCTGTTACTGCCATGCACCTCGACCCTTGCTGCATTTCATGAACCTAAATAGTGTTTCCAGGTAAGCTGAAGATCCACCTGGACCTCTTCTAAAATGATCAATTGCATTAAGTGCTATGTGTGGATTCTTTTACATCAGTAAGACCAACACAGTTTAGGCAACTGGTTTATAAGACCATCTACTTTCTGCCATTCTGCTTGAGTATCATTTCATGCCCTCTTCCCACTTCCACAATCCCCTGTTGGTTCTTTGCCTTCACCAAAACAAACTGGAGGAACAATGCCTTTTATTCTGCCTGGGTAGTCCACACCCCAATGGGGCATTTTCTAATTTCAAGTTAAATTTTGCCTGCTGTTTCCCCCCTCTTTCCACCCCCCCCCACCCCCCATCTCATCTTCTGATTTCCTCGTCCCCTCTTGGTTCAATCCACCTGCTACCTACTCATTTCACCCACTGGTTCTCTTACCCAGTCTGGTTCTATCTGCTCTAATGGTTCCTGTTGTCACTTTTTTTTTAAAAAAGGTGAAGGTTCCATTATTGTCACATAGAATACTTACGATTCCTGCACAAGTAGCCTTAGCCCCTGCTGGTCACCATCAACCAGCTTCCTCCAACCCTCCATCTGGCACCATGGAACCATAAAACATAACAGCACAGAAACAGGCCCCTTTGGCCCCTCTAGTCTGTGCTGAATAATTTTTTGCCTTGTCCCACTGACCTGCACCAAATCCATAAACCCTCCATACTTCTCCCATCGATGTACCTGTCAAAATTCTTCTTAAATGTTAAAATTGAGCCTGCATTCACCACTTCAGCTGGCAGCTGGTTCCACTATCCCTTTAATTTCTTCCTCTGCTTCCACCTGCTAGCTTTCACCCATCTCTACATTATCTTTCACCCCTCTTTCACCCCTCAATGCCCCATCACTTGCACAGCCTTGACTCATCCCTCTCTTTAACACGGCCCTCTTCACTCTTGGTCCTGTGGCATGGTTGTGATTGTCTGTAATTCCTTTTCTTTATTCCCCACCCACAGATGCTGCTCAAACTGAATTCCTCCAGCAGTTTGGTTTTTTTTGCTCTAGATTCTAGAGTCTGTAATTCCTTGTATCTCCATTTACAATTGTAAATATTTTTCCTTGAATAGATGCCAAAGCTCTTTTTAATGTCCAAGAATAAATAAATTCTATATTTTGCATGAAGACTGTTAATGTATTTGGACCTACATGCTGTGCATAACCTACTACCCCTCAAAGATGTCTAGAATTATAGCACTTGGGATGTGGAGCCATACAGCTGATAACACTTAATGACTTCATATTTTCTCTAATGAAATTTAAAAGATACCAATTCTGATTGCAATTTTTCCTAATCTCTGATTTGTTTGAGACTTTGTACGAAAGGTCTTTGCATAACAAAGTGGATGCATAGCAAGAATTCTGAAGGTCATAAATCCAGGCCTCGGTTTTGTAAAAAAAATACAAATTAAAGGCTTTGTTTGGAAAATGGAAACCTTGCCTCCCTTTTTAGCAGAAGTTCAGTACTGGGCTGTCAAGATCCATTGCATTTTTAAAGCCCAGGAATGAACCAATGCATTGAATAGGTTCATATGAAAACTCCATGATCTGAAATATCAACTGTTTTTTAATCCCACTGATACTGCTTAACCTACTAATGGCTTTTTAGTATTTTTGGTGTCTTGGATGTTTTTTTTCTTCCAAGTTTGCGTTTTGTACTGCATGCATCTCTTCTCATTTCTCATACAACCTCATCAATGTACCTTTCCATTTCTCCCACTTCATCTTTATCCAGTTTTTCTTTGTAACTGTTTTTGGTAGACAGCCACCTTGGCTGCTTTCTATAAGAAAAGGTTTTGCACCCAACCCATTTTCTGAATTCTTGTTGCTACTTCATGCAATGCCATTTTGGAAAATTATCAATTGATGAATGCTCCTTTACCATGTAGTGTGGCTGGAAGTTCAAACTTGAGTTGCCTGTTAAGTTGGTTTAAAATATCCTTGATCATAATGAATTACTTTTTTTTGCCTGTCATGTCTCAGTTTAAAACCTGGCACCAGATTTATAGTCCTGCAAGTACATCTCTTAAATTATGACTTAATATGGAGTTTTCAAACTTTCATTTGATCTTTAATGTGTTTATCATAATTATTCTCCCAGTTATTTTTGGTGTTGAACTAGTTAGTAAACAGCAATTTCATTGATGTAGTATTTGTATGTAGCCCTCCCCAACAAAAGGAGGGTTACGTGCCCTATTCTAATACTTGCATCTTTAGGTAACTACCATATCAAAATAAGCAAAGGTCAACTTGCCCTTTAATTTATATAAACTTTTGCAACTTTAAATTGTTCACTGTGATGTGTGAAGTTATGTTGTGCCTGGTGGCCATCTTAACCATGTTGATCTGTGCATAAAAACAACCAATTAGATTTTTTTAAAGCACATTTTGTGCATTTTTGTTTCCAAATTGAGAGCAAGTGCTTGTATCCTGGAAAGTTCAGCTTTGAAATGAGCCTGCACACTGTCAGAAAGAATAAAGTGAGCAAACTTACCCCACTGGGTCTAAATGAGTAGCAATGGATTCTGTTCCAGATCAAGGATCAATGCTGAGTTCTTCAATCTTTTTAGATGAGCTTCTGAAATTTCCTCCTTGGGAACAAAGTAATTACATAACTAAGTGAAGGATTTACTCAATGGCTTGACCAGATTTGTTCCATCTAGATGGCCATTGGTTTCCTGCATATAGTGCTATTGAGCCCTTTTATAACAAGTGTTTTACAAATGGATGAGGGCATTGCCTAATTTGTACGTTAATTGATATTCCTCAACAAGGTGAAATTTGCTTGCACTCTTTAACTGAAGTTGACTGATTTCTATTTCATCCTGTTACACTTCTCCCATTGCCTTGATCATTTCTTTGCAATAGAGCTTGTCTAATCTGGATGCATTGCATGTGCACATATTTTTACAAGACTGGAGCTTGGGGTTGATTGCTTCATTGTTCTCAGTCTGTGCCTTCCTTAAACATCACTAATTGCTTTTAAAGTCATCCTGATTTTTCTCCCTGGCTTTTTAGCTTCTAGAAAATGAAACTACTAAATATATGCTTTCCGAGTTTTACAAAATAGTATTTGCATTTTCAAGACCTGGATTTGACCTTCAGTGCTCAGTATGCTATCTCAGAAAAGTATTTGAATAATGTTTCTTTTGGTGATAAGTATATAGTTAAAGATGCTTCTGTACATTGGATTACTAAAAAACAAGTACATCCTGTGCTGGAGAAAATTGATTTCAAGGTATTACAACTAGGAACACAATATTGTGGAGTTTTGAACTGTAAATTGTATGCCCGCTGTAACAATCATTGACTTTTTTCATGCTTTCCTTTTTCCAGAAGAGGAATGCATTTTGGATGATGGCTACTTTGGGATCCACAGTAAGTATTGGGATCATTTTTATTATTCATTATTATTCTTTTCTTTGGCTTGGCTTCGCGGACGAAGATTTATGGAGGGGGTAAAAAAGTCCACGTCAGCTGCAGGCTCGTTTGTGGCTGACCAGTCCGATGCGGGACAGGCAGACACGATTGCAGCGGTTGCAAGGGAAAATTGGTTGGTTGGGGTTGGGTGTTGGGTTTTTCCTCCTTTGCCTTTTGTCAGTGAGGTGGGCTCTGCGGTCTTCTTCAAAGGAGGCTGCTGCCCGCCAAACTGTGAGGCGCCAAGATGCACGGTTTGAGGCGTTATCAGCCCACTGGCGGTGGTCAATGTGGCAGGCACCAAGAGATTTCTTTAGGCAGTCCTTGTACCTTTTCTTTGGTGCACCTCTGTCACGGTGGCCAGTGGAGAGCTCGCCATATAATACGATCTTGGGAAGGCGATGGTCCTCCATTCTGGAGACGTGACCCATCCAGCGCAGCTGGATCTTCAGCAGCGTGGACTCGATGCTGTCGACCTCTGCCATCTCGAGTACCTCGACGTTAGGGGTGTGAGCGCTCCAATGGATGTTGAGGATGGAGCGGAGACAACGCTGGTGGAAGCGTTCTAGGAGCCGTAGGTGGTGTGGCAAAATATACATGTAGATATTTCTGATGCAATGCATGTTGATAGATGCTGAATGCTGATATTCAATGGTAGATTGCTACCACTAGGTATGTATGCACACACTGTTAATACAACTGCCTGTCAGAGCAACGACTTATACTATAAATCTGTGCAGTTAGTCATCAGGACAATGGAGTTGGGGTAGAGAATCCTGACTGAGAATAAACAAAAATCCAAGAGACAAAAACCAAAAGATCTCGTATATTACATTTAATTTGACCTTTGTCACTTGGAAATTTAGTAATGTGAAACATGAAGGAGGTTTAAAAAAAAAACAAGTTATTTTGAATATTGAATGTTTTAAAGTTGTGAATATTTTGTTGGGTTAGGATGTTCAGAAATTATTACATACTATGGGAGTTTTCAAACTTTCATTTGATCTTTAATGTGTTTATCTTAATTATTCTCAAGTTATTTTTGGTGTTGAACTAGTTAATAAACAGTAATTTTGCACTCTGCTGGCCCTGGATTTTCATGCACTGCTGGGTTTAGATCATGATGTGCAAACTGGAAATTTTAAATCCAAGTCTTAATTTTTTTCTTTAATATTTCATTTGAAGCATATTTAACTGTCAACAACTATACAAAAACAAAATGTCAAGAAAACCCATTTCCTCACCCCCCCCCCTCATGCAAGTCTAATTAAACAAAGAAAAAGATAAGAAAAATCCCATTGTCAGTGTGTACAGTAAAATATAGAGACATGATATTACCAGTGTTATAGTCTTTACAGAGGTCTGCTGGCTAGTCAGAAGTGATCGCAGCCCTATGGTGAAGTTAGTGAAGCGCCTAGATGTTCTAAACAAGGCTGCCAAATTTTTAGGAAGGTGTTAAATCCTTTCCTAAGACTATACGTGGTCTTTTCAAGAGGAATATAGTTGTTCATTTCTGAAGACCACCTATATATGAGGAGCAGGGAATCAGATATCCATATTACACTATACATTTCCTGCCACACAAGACAAATTCTCTGAATTTAATTTGGATTTTAGTTAGCAATCTACCCACACTGGGTCCACTGAGAAAGTGGCTTTTGTGATCTTAGTTAGGATGTCACAAAAGTCATACCAGAAGCATCTCACTTTCATGCAGAGCCCAGTAGAATGTAAGAAGGAACCAACCTCTCAACTACACCGAAGGCACATCTCTGACAACTAGAGTTTATGTTGATGTAATTTATGTGGGGTAAGGTAGAGATGGAGAAAATTAGAGTGAAGCAGTCTATATCTGACATTGATAGTAGCTAACAAACTTCCTTGACATGGATCTGACCAGAGTTGTTCATCAATTGTTGTGTCTAAATCTGACTCCCATCTCATCAATACAAACCTGGCTTTGGGCCCTCATTCATCAGTAAAAAGTACATTCTAGAAATCTATATACATTTCCTTCATGAAGCAGTTTCTCCCAAGATGGCCTTAAGAAAGGATCTTAACTGAAAGTAACAAAAGATGGTCTTATTGGGCAAGTCATTCTTCAACTGTTCAAATGACATAAAAAGTCCTTTTTCATAGCATAACATCTGGAAGATGTTGTATTCCATTATGATGTTAGGTCTCCAGAATTTTGTTGTTTAAAGTCATGGTATGAGTTCATTTTGTCTTAGAGAGAGGTTTTCAGTGACAATCCCCTTTTCAGTCCAAAGCCTCCATAGGTCTTGCATCTTATTCTAACCAAGTGCTTTAAAATAGGATTGTCTGTTCTGTTGGATATAATTCTAGAATTCCATTTATAAATTAAATCACTGCACAGCTTTTAAAAATTTTTTTAGGGAGTGCAATCAAATTTGTACCCAAGATAGGTATCATCACCCTCAAAAAAGAAGAAATAAATCTCATTTGGGCCGCCAGATAATGTGTTTTAGAACTGGGCAACCGGATGCCTTCTAATCTATAGTCCCATGTTAACTTTTCCATAGATACTCTGGGTATTTTACAGTTTCATATAAATTGCCCAGCCTTCTTATTAAGGGTTTTAATAAATGTTTGGGGTAGTGGAATGGGCAAGGACTGGAAAAGATGCTGAAATATATTCATCTTCACACAGTTGATTCCGCCAAGTACAGTGATGGACAAACTCACCAACTTGCTCAAATCCCCTTTAATTTTACTAAGTAATCAGAGGTATTTATGTTTGTACAAATTCTAAAGATCATTATCTACCATTATTCCAAGATATTTAATGCCATTCAAGGGCCACTTGAATGGGCTTGTTCGCTGGTACTCCGTGCGAGTGGGATAATTTCACTCTTCCCCAGCTTACTTTGTATCTTGAAATTTTGCCATAAGCTTTAATAAAGTCTGTAATTTAATGAAGGAGTTAACCGGGTATGTTGGGTACAGGATTACATCATGTGTCATGAGGTTAATTTTGTAATTTGTCTGACCCACTTTAAAACCCTTTATATCTGGGTCTTGTCTAATTGCTTCTGCCAGGGGCTCAATAGCCAAGACAAAACAATCCTAGAGATGAGGGACAGCTCTGTCAACTCATTCTGCTCAAGGGAACATTGCTGAGATCTGTCTATTAGTGATGACTCTAGGATTATGATAGTTTTAACTCAATTAATAAACAGTTTCCTAAACCCAAGTTTGGCCAAGACTCCAAATAAATACAGCCGTTCCAGCCTGTCAAAGCCTTTCTCTGCATCTGGAGCCACAGCGAAACTTGGTTCAACCTTAGACTTTGCATAATGGATAATATTAAAGAGCTTACATAGATTGTTGGCTGATCAGCGTTTCAAAATAAAGCCACTCGTATCTGGATTTTTTTTTTCAAATATTGGCCAAGCCTATTAGCCAAGGCTTTAAAAATCAATTTATAATCTGAATTTAATAATGAAATGGGCAAAAATGAAGAATCACAGTAATTATGGCAATAGAAAATGATTCGTGGAGAGTTTGAGTTTTAGATGCTAAATTAATTAAATCCATGATGCGGGTACAAGTAAATCCTAAATTCTCTATAAAATTCTGGTGAAACCGGACTCCCCTGGTGATTTATTGGACTGTAATGAGCCCGACCTTTTAGTTTTGGAGTAAAGGGGAGGTCCAAATTTGCTTGATCTTCTTGGTCAAGTTTGGACAGTTCTATAGTGGATTTTTTTAAAAAATCATCAATCTTGGTCAAGTCTTTGGCAATTCTGATTTGTATAAATATGCATAGAACTGTTTAAATGTGTTATTGATTTTGGTTCAATTATGAGACTGAACTCATTTCAGTTTGCATTGAATTAATTGTCCTCAAACTTTTCTCTGCTTTCAATTGCCAGGGCGAGACTGTGTTTTCTCTCCCAGTTTGTAATATCTTTGTTTAGTTCTTGGAATGGATTTTTTCAATTTTATAAATGTGTAGTGTACTTGAGCTTTTTGTTTACAAAAACTTCATATACTCCATTGGAACCAGACCATTGGAACTCCTTTCCAATTTGAGAATTTCTATTTCTAGTCCTTCTATGTCTGCCATGTATTTCTTCTTAATACTTTTTGTATGAGATTATCTGTCCCCTTAGATAGCCTTTCAACATTGTCCCATAAAATAAAACTGTTGGGAGCAGAGGGACAGTTTATCTCAGAATAACTTTATCTTGTCTCTAATAAACTTACAAAATTCTCATTTTTTGGAGGGAGGGTGAGTTGGTTTCTCTGGAATCAAAATCGAGAGGGTCAAGGGTGAATGATCTGACAGGGTTCTAGATAGATATTCAAATGTTCTATGAATTCACTGTTGATCACAAAAAGAGGTCAACCTCATATGGGAATTATAGGGGGCAAGAATAAAGAATAATCTCTAGTTCAAGGGTGCGTTTGCCTCCACACAGCTGTCAAATTTAAAGCTTTCATAAAAGCCAGAGTAGTTTTGGCCACTTTTAGTTTGGATACTGTCGGCGTTGACTTGTCTAGGACAGGATCCAAACAGAAATTAAAATTTCCCTTTACAAGTATATTTTGTTCCCCTGAAAACTTAAGGAAAATATCCTGAATAAAGAATTCATCAAAATAATTGGGTGTGTATAAATGTAAGTGTCCAGGGTTCTGAATAAACTAATACACATCAGCCTGATGGGTCAATGATAGTCTCTCCCATCATTACTGGTGTGTTTTTGTTTATCCAAGATGGCTACCTTCCTGGCTTTGTAATTAAAAGATGATGATATTACATGTCCTACCCATTCTCTCCTTAGTTTCTTGTGTTCCTGTGCAGTAAGGTGGGTTTCTTGTATAAAGGCAATATCAGTTTGCTTTTTTCCCCCTAGTGTGCCAAGACTATTTTCCTTTTCACTGATCTATTCAGCCTATTCACATTAAAGCTGACAAATTTCACTATCTTATTCATCAATAGTAATTGTGTGTGTATATACCCAAGTTTTATGACCTTTCTGTAAAATTTCTATACAAGCAAAAATGTCTCTTGTGATCAAAATAGTTGACAAGGTTAATAAAATTTTAAAAAAGCCCTCCCTTCTCCACCCCTCCAGTGTTGACTTCTGAATATTCAGCATTACCTTCTCCATCAGTCTGGGATGTACACTCTGCGCTCATTATACAAAGTATGTCTGATGAATTGGTAAACATTTTGCCTGCCAGGGCTCTTATCTAAAAACATGAGTTACTATGTGAGATTGTTCAATTTTGAATGCAACAATAGATTTGAAAACACCCAATTCAAAAATAATTAATATAAAATTAGCTACTCTAGAAACTAATTGGTTTAAATTGGAACTCGTCTATCCATTGTAAGTGGTAAATGTGACAACAGTTTAAAACCTATATCCATGGCACCTTGAGGACTACAAATAGCTCTCTGCTATTTCATTCTCGGCCTGGTAAGTCGTGCAGGAATGTCGCTGCTTCCCTGGGCGTTTTGAAGAATCACCTCCATCAGGGAGTTGGCACTTATGCTCGCTTTGGCAGCACATATTCTAAAATTGGAGTGATATAGAGAAAATTAGCATGTGCAAGGATGGCATACAAGTTCCATATTTTTTTAGATCTATTAAAAAGTTGGCACTTGGATCAGGGGTAAAATAGCACTGGCCTATTATTGTATGTGATGAGGCCCTTGTTTTCTCTTGATTACTGCGCGGCGGCACGTAGGAATTTTCCACCAGTTCTGATACTTAAGCAAGCCTATGTGTTGGTCTCTGGCCTGTAGATGGATTGGGTGCAAAAGCTCGATGTGTTTGTTCAATTATTATAGGCTTTTTAAAGTGTTCTTGTCCCATAATGTCTGGAATTAAGTTAGGAAAAAATTTTAACGGGGTTATTTCCCTCTCAGCCTTCTTTAAGAATAACAATGTGAATTATTATATCAGCTGTAATTTTCCAACTGGTCAATTTTCCTCAATAAAAAGTAATTTTTCTTCCTTAATATGCTGAAGGAAGAGTCCATCTCTGTTAATCATCTGCCATCCCAACACATTCCTCTGTGCATCAGCCACGCGGGAGCTCAGTTTATCTAGCACAGATCTAAGTCCTGAGATGGATTGATTGATTTCTTTAGTTTTGGAGTCCAGCATATTGAATGAAAATGGCTTCATCACCTCTCCTTATCTCCTCAAGGAGATTTAAGTGAATCTCCCTCCTTCTTGGGCTGCTGCCACCCTGTTGATCTCCTGACGGAGCATCCCCTGGATGGTTTCTGCTGCAGAAGCTGAATTTTGGTCACTGACTAAATTACCTTATTTTTTAATTGGTTTTCTGCTCCTATTTTAGCTGTAGGTCTTCAGCTAGTTTGAAGGTGAGTGGGAATTTTTATGGCTTTAATTTAGATTCATCTGGGGAACCCCCGGGCCCGCACCCTCCTAGCTCTGCTGCGTCACGTGACCCCATCTTATATCTGATCAGAGATTACTGTCCTTTTTCATATTTAAATAGTTTGAATTCAATAGTTTACATTTTCAGTACCATTTATTTTTTTTAAATATTTCTCTTGTCGCTAGTAAATCTAAAGTTTTCTCTCAATGTGCAAGGTATGGAAACAATTTGCACTATAGTGTACAGCAGATCTACTTGCCAAAGTTTATAGCATAGTGCTAACTGATGATTTGAGTAGAAATTGGGCTCGACTTTATTGAGGTTTGAATCAGATTAAGATTTAGTGTTGAAACAGAACCGTCGGAATTACTCAAGTGCTGTTGAAGTGATTCTAAATCTTAAATTACTGATCAGTGCCTGGGATTTTTTAGTTTTAATCATTGAATTTATTGTCTCATTAATATTACAATGTACAATTGGACCAAAATTTTTGTGCAGCCAATTTGCTACTTTAAATAAAAAACTAAAAACCGCTACATAATTGAATTAAAAAAGGAAAAGCAATAAATGTACACAAAAAAAGGATAATAAATTGCCAGTTACCCTGATGCAAAAAAAGTGACAGCAGTTGTGCAAACAATTCTTCTGTGATGGTCCTGATGAGTGTTCAAGATGCCGATAACTATTGGAAAGATGCTCTTCTTGAACCTGTTGGTGATGGCTTCTCTCTTCAATCTTTGGGGAGAAGGTACAGAAGAGGTTGTGACCAGAATGATGGGGTCTCTTTATGATGATGACTGCCTTCTTGAGGCAGCGCCTCTCATGGATATCAGCAATGGGTAGGAGGTTAGAGCCTGTAATACATCTGGCTATGTTTGTTACCTTCTGGAGCCTCTGTATTCCTAGGCTGTTGAATTCCCAAACCAATCTCGGATCCAGCCCTTCATTGTATTTTCCATAGTGCACCTGTAGAAGTTGGATAGTTCCCAATGACATACCAAATCTCCAACTCTGTTGGTGCACTTTCTTCACCATTGCCTCTCTGCTGACTCCAGGAAAGGACTTCGGAAATATGGACATTTGGAAACTTGATAAGGATCAGAAACTCTTGTTTATAATATGTTAAGAATAGACTTGATTAATATTGCACATGGTCACTTTTCATGATGGAGTTAAACGCTTTGAATTGATCTACAATTAGATTAGAAAATACACCTGTTACAACTTCTGACTCTACGTGTATACCTTCATATGTCATAAGTGTGCATCTGTATACTTTATGCTGAGTAAGTGTTTGTTTTTACAAGACAAACTGAGTAACTTTTTATTTCAGATGGCATTGAGAAATTGGAGTCTGGGTGGTTAACATGTCAAAGTGAAATTCGCTTGAGGCTACACTGTTCAGAAAAACCTCCGGTTTCCATGACCAAGAAAAAGTTCAAGAAATCAAGGTTTAGGTAAACCATTTCTATGTAAATTTGAATGAGATCATTAAGGATGTTTGATGGGTGCTTGATTGTTTCAAAATCAGTTAATAACAGCTGCATCTCATACAGTTAAGATCACTGTACCAAATTAAATTAATGAAGTTTCTTTGGTATCTGATCTATTGCCTGGAAGTTTAAAAATAATATAGTTAGACTACTTGACCCAACATTGCATTTGGATCAGTTTAGTTGCATTTGTGAAAACTAAATTGTGTGCCAATGTTTTAATGCCACCAGAAAAGTATTTCGGGTTATAGTAAAACCAAAATGCCTTTGTCTTAGCCTTTAAGAAGTGTTTTCCAGATTTTTGTCTCCTGACCCCATGTGAACAAAATTAACCAATCTGAGACTTTGAGTATCTTTTCGGTATTTATTTTACATGATATATCATGGAAAGCTGGTAGCAATCCCCACTGCTTACAGACTCCAAAATTTATAGATTAATATAGAGAGACACAAGGACTTCATTAAGACCTTTATTGTTTTTGTGTATTAAAATCTTAGTTTTGTCTAATATGAAGCAGAATGTGTCAATAACCCTAACATCCTTGGTTATAATTAGGGCTGCAACTTGGCTTCCAAACAACTTGCTGAACAGGAGTGGGCTGTTTAAAATTGGCTGTTTGCCACCAATGTTGATGTCAATGTCAGCATGATTTGCTTTCACAATCTTCATAAAGTAAATTCTTTTCCACACTCCATTTCCTTGATTTTCTGGAGGATACCTGCCTCTAATATGGGCTATGTGTTTTATTTTCTTGCACCTGTAATTATAAAGACAAGTTATGTCTGCAGTTCATTTCATTATAACCACCAATATCTGGATTTTTCATTGAATACTATTTTCCAAATTAGCTGCAATGAACAGTGGCCCAGTTGTCAGGAGATAAACTATTTTAATAATGTGATTTAGGCACTTACCATTAGAATAGAAAGACAGTTTAAAATCTTAAACACCTCTATCAAGTCCCCTCTCAATCTTCTACACTCCAGAGAAAAAAGCCCCAGTCTGCACAACCTTTCCCTGTAACTCAGACCCTGAAATCCTGTCAACATTCTCGTGAACCTTCTCTGCACTCTCTCTATTTTGTTTATATCTTTCCTATAATTTGGTGACCAAAACTGTACACAGTACTCCAAATTTGGCCTCACCAATGCCTTGTACAATTTTATCATAACCTCCCTACTCTTGAATTCAATACTCCAATTTATGAAGGCCAACATTCCAAAAGCCTTCTTCACCACTCCATCTACCTGAGTATCAGCCTTGAGGGTACTATTTACCATAACTCCTAAATCCCTTTGTTGCTCTGCACTCCTCAATTGTCTACCATTCAATGTATATGACCTATTTAAATTTGCCTTTCCAAAATGTAGCACCTCACATTTATCTGTATTAAATCCCATCAGCCATTTCTCAGCCCACACCTCCAGCCTTCCTAAATCACCTTTTAATCTACGGTAATCTACCTCACTGTCCACAACACCACCAATCTTTGTGTCATCCGCAAACTTGCTTATCCAATTCTCTACCCCTACATCCAGATCGTTAATATATATAACAAATAGTAGTGGACCCAGGACCGAACCCTGAGGAACTCCACTAGTCACCGGCCCCCAATTGGACAAACAATTTTTTACCACTACTCTCTGACACCTTCCATCCAACCACTGCTGAATCCATTTCACTACCTCCTTATTTATACCTAATGCCTCCACCTTTTTTCTTAACCTCCTGTGGGGAACTTTGTCAAAAGCTTTACTAAAGTCCAAATAGACAACATCCACAGCTTTCCCTTCATCAACCTTTTTTGTAACCCCCTTGAAGAACTCAATCAGGTTTGTCAAGCATGATCTACCCCTGACAAAACCATGCTGATTACTCCCTATCAATCCCTGTACCTCCAAAAATTTGTAAATAGCATCCCTCAGAACACTTGCCCACCACAGACGTCAGACTTACAGGCCTATAATTCCCAGGTTTGCATTTGGACCCTTTCTTAAACAGAGGAACCACATGCGCCACCCTCCAATCCTTTGGTACCACCCCCGTGGCCAGTGACATCCTAAATATCTCTGTTAATGGCCCCACTAACTGTCCACTAGCCTCCCTGAGTGTCCTAGGGAATATTTTGTCCGGTCCGGGAGATTTATCCACCTTTATCTTTTTTAACACAGCCATCACTACCTCCTCGGTTATCCTTATATGCTTCATGACCTCCCCACTATTTTTCTTTACTTCAACTGGTTCAACATTTTTTTCCCTAGTGAATACCGAGGCAAAGAAATCATTCAAAATTTCCCCCATTTCCTCAGACTTCTGACTCAGCCTACCCTCGCTATCTACAAGGGGTCCAAGTTGGAGGAACAACACTTTGTCCAGGCACACTCCAAATTCCAATGGAGTTAACATCAACTTCTCCATTAAACTCCCACTGTGACTCTATCTTTCTCTATTTCTCTGTCTTTCCTCAAGATCCCCACCCTTTCCCTTCCTTCTCCATTCAGAGTTATCCCTCTCCTATAATTTCTCAGCTGTTTTTCCCTCTTCTACCCTCCCATCTGACCTTTGCTTCTTCCCTCTGTCCCTTCCTCCCTTCTCTCATCTTCCCAACCTTTTTATTCAGGTGCCTACCTGCTTTTTGCTCATACCTTGATGAAGGGCACTGGTTCAAAAATATTGGTTTCTTTTTGCATCCTATAAATATTGTGACCTGCTGAGTTTCTCCAGCACCTTGGTGTATTGTACTTCAATCATAGTGTCTCCAGACTTCCTGGTGGATTATAGGAATTTGGTGAAGTTTCCTGGGTGCTAAATGTTAAATGCAGCTATTGTTTCATGTCTTCAGCTGTTAATTTGGAGCTCCAGGCTAATGAGAGCTGTATGTCAAGGTGCAAAGATGTGACGGAGCAGCATATAAATGTGTAAAAATGTAGGGGGTGGGAAAGACCACAATAAAACTGCAGGAAAAAAAATTAAACCTGAGCTGTTGGGAAAACTACTGAGCTATGGCCTGATTTTTGCCAGATGGCAAGCTTGCAAAAACTGGATGTTCTGATTGACAGACATTTGAAACCTATTAGACAATTACATAACAGTTAAAATGATGCAAGTAACATTGAAGCATTTAATTGTTAAACTTGAACAATGTAAACATTACTCCTTGAAGCCATTTTTCTCCATTCACAACTATAATCTTGCTTCAAGTTCCACCATTGGAATCCATGGGTGTTCAATGGGGAAATTGCTGGAAGGCTCAGAATATCCCCTTTTCAACAAAATGTTGAAATGGAAAGATGACACACCCACCAACTCGTGCTCAATGGTTACAGGATATTATATCCTATCTAAGTCTGGAAAAAAATTAGATACTCCTAAAAATGTAAAGTTTAATTTCTATAAAACGTAGGGCCCATTCATGGAATATTTTCACAATTTAAAGAACGAAGGTGTTGGAAGGCTTCAGCTATGTGATTTCTTGTCTTTGGTTGTCCTCACTCAATTCCTATGGATCTCTGTTATAGAGGAAGGGTTGAATAAAAGGGGGTTGTTTGTTTTTCTGTTCTGTTGTATTTTTTCTTTTTCTCTTTTTAAATTCTTTTAATTGAGAATTGTAAACATTGATTGTAATATAAAGTATAACTTAATTTCATTTTGATTAAGAAATGAAAAATGGTTATGATTTATAATTATGGATGTTACGCTAAATGGAGTGGTTAATTTCATTTATGAAATGTTTGATCTGATTTGTACCTTTTTGGATACAAATTTTTCATTTTAACCAATAAAAATATTTTAAAACTGAGCATATCCTTTTTAAAGAAACCTGTGAATGATGACACTTAAATGGAGAAAACCTTCTAAATCTGATGTCGAAAGGAAAAGTTGAGGCCTTTAAATTGGTAGAAAAAGAGCAGAGCATTGGAGATCTAGAAATGGGGCCCAAAACACTGGCAGAGCAGTTCTAACACGTGGTTTCCTTTCTCTGCTATTGATGTCGCAGCTTTGTCCAACTTTAATTCTTGCACAATTTTTACTCCATCGTGATTTTTAATAAAATCATGAACTTCTATTCTTCTTTCCTAAACATAAGTTTTTGCAAGCAAGTATACCTGATAAGAGCATCAATATTGAAGGTGTATAAAAGAGATAATGACTTCCAAACGTTTTTAGAAGCTGGTGTATAAAAGTTGATTAAAATAGTTTTTAATTATAATCATCAAGTGCAAGATTAGTTTCCTCCAAATTGTAGTGAATGAATAACATGACCTTTTCAAATTTAACAATGACTATTTTGTACTAAAGGGTAAAGTTGACCTTGGAAGGATTTGAAGAAGATGAAGATGATGACAAACTAGTGACTACACCGGCTGAGAAATGGACCACTAATTTAGAAATTGCCTTAATCAGCAATGATGGGTACAAGTCACGCCACTCACAGCCAGAATGTGGCTATGCCTTGGAACCTGGACAATGGACAGAGTATAGCATTCAAACTATGGAGCCAGATAACCTGGAGCTGATTTTTGATTTCTTTGAGGTGTGAAAATGTTTTCTCTTCATTGATTTCTTAAATATATTTTGTAAACATTGGTTTTATTTGAAGTGCTTTGTGTGGGGAAACCATCGAATGGCTAGAATTTATACACTGACTAATGTTTTGTCATATCCTGCCCCTCGACTGAAACTCCTTTTATCTTGAGCCAAATCTTTTTTTTGTTGTAAGAATCTTGAAAATTAAGTGTTTGAGTTGAATGCATGTGTTTTTTTTTAAGGTCAACAATTTGCAAGTTACAGTACTTTTGGCTTTTCAGGCCTGAAGTTTTCTTCATGTTGTTTGCATGTTTTTTTTTAAATTTCCAGATGCAATTCAGTTAGGATAGGCACCTAATACTACTATTTTGAATCAGCTTGACATAGAGCTGTAAATGTCGAGGTTCATGAGGTCTAAAATCAGTCAAGCAACACGGAGAATTCTTCAAGAAATTTAAACTTTTTTTTCCAAAGGTTGAGGCAGTCAAAAGAACCAGTTACTTGACTGCCCACCAAACACACACACACACAGCCACTTTTTTTTATATTATAGTCCTGACTTAATCACATTTCTGCACCCAATCATTCATAACCACATATCTTAGCAGTATATCATCCTTTGGCTCGCCACAATTATTTTCTACCCATTTATCTAATCCAGTTTGGAACCATGTTGTCATCATATTCTGCCACTGTTCTATTCATTTCTGTGGCCTTGTGTAGTAAATACATAATGGATTATTAATTTTGTAACATAGTGTGTGTAAATTGTTACTTTGTAATGGATTATTGAATGGATAATAGCTAGTACATAGTTCATAGTTTATTTTTCATATTTAAATACTAAAGATGAAGTAGGAATGACTGCCCTTTCACATCAAAACTATATTTGAATTGTGGCATTAAAGACCCTTGGGGAAAAATAGAGGCCTGGAATTGAATTCAATGTGAAAAGATATTTATGATTGTGCCTCAGGTTGATAACTTTCAGATGATTCAATAATGACTTCCCTATGTTGAAAGATGGTGGTATTTACTGCTAATTGTTCAGAGTTGTGTCTGTTCTCAGTGTAGAACAAAGCCGCAGATTAATACAGAATGGAAGCAGTGTTTCCACACCGACCAATAGGCACTCATCTGTGTCAATTCCATCTTCCTGTAGGAGCTTTTTAAAAGTAGATGTAAAAAGATTGGTTCTATTTTAACTGAATATGGCTGTATTGAATTTGTGACTTTTGTGTAATATTCAAGTAATCCCAAGAAATTGGCAACAAATTAATTTGGAGTAATAGTGAAGCATATCTGAAGTCACAGAACATGCAGACATATATTTCTCCATTATTCAGGTGGATAGCAGAAGCCAAGGGGGCATGTGTTGGTTGAGGATTGATGGCCTGAGAGAGATAAATTCTATGCAGTTTAAATTTATTCCTTCTGGAATAAGACTTGATTGAAATGTTCAGTGCTGTATGGACAGCTGAAGGGCTTGCAGTCCAGATGTGTGAAAGAGGGAAGCAAGTTGATTTGATGATGCCTGAATGTGTCCAAATAGCTCTGGACATCAGGATTGTGGCTGGATGTTGGAATGTTGAGACAGCTACGTTATCACTGCTGACCATTGCCACTGACAAACAAATCCAAATCAATAAGAACAGAAATTATAGGATTTAAAATGAGGGTGAGAAGGCAGCAAGGCACTTTTTCCCACATTGGTTCTTTTAAGTATTTATCTCTCTCAAGGCAGTTGGAGTAATTTTACTTTTAAATATTGTTTGAACTTGTATTTTCTTGTTATACAGGAAGAGTTGGGTGTAGCAGTGGTGCAAGGTGATGCACTCCCAGGCCATGTAGGCTCTGCCTGTCTTCTCTCTTCAACAATTGTGGAAAAGACCAGTGGAATTATCACGCTCCCTATTATGAGCAGAAATTCGAGGCAAACAATTGGAAAAGTTAAAGGTATCAACGCTTTTATGAAAAAGTAGATGCTTGGGTAGAGTTTGGTGGGTGCTCTTGCATGCCAATTGTACCAGGCACTCATGGCATGCAATTTGATAGTATCTGAAGCTTTCCTTTTTTTCGGGCACACATCTATTGGTATTGTTATTTTGTGAAATGGCACTTTCACCTTTGTCAATATTAATTCCAACCACCTTCAATCCCTGTGATTAAACTTTAATTGTTTTTTCTGGACTGGCACTTGCACCAGTCTTATTTTCATGCTTGATTCTGGGTGCAAACTGCCCAAATACCCTCCTCCCGCTCCCTACCTCTACTCCAGGCAGAAAAGTTGAGTTATTAAAGGTTTTGTGTTCCACATAATAGCCGTTTTGGATTTTGTGTTGAAGATTACAACTGTTACCTGTGATGTTTGACTTTCTTGATCTCTTAATTTTCAAATCTTTATTTTAAAAGCATGTTTGAAGGCATTGTGTTACTCATACTTTGGCGCCTGAAATTAAGCAGGGGTTAAGGTTATTAGCTCAGCATAGATTTTCTTGTGAGATCGGTGGTGAGATGGTGTACTACATGATAGTGATGTAAAAATTCTTCTGCATAAATAGGATAAAGAGTAGTTCTTGTGCATACCTGTTTGAATTTGAATTTAAATGAAACCCACACCTTATCAAGATGTGCTGAGATTCTATAGACAGAGGGTGGCCAAACCTGTTTGATGCAAGAGCCACATACCATAAACTTCAGATGTTTGAGAGCAGCAAGACGTGAAAAATATATTGTTTAAATTTTTATTCTTGCATGAATAGTTTGTTACAAAAATTTTATCTAAACGTTAAGAAATACAGAAAAATTCCCATTATTTGGCACCTACGGGGATCATGGATGCCAGAAATGTGAACTTTTCAGTTGATTGAGACTCACTCTTTCAATGTCTAATACACCTGCATTGAGAATACTGTTTAATAGACCAAAGACAGAGCAAAATGTAAAGTAATTTGAAAAAAAATTTTGTAGTCCTTAAGTAATGTTCATTTTAATCAAGCAATTCTTATTACTTACAAAATTTAAATTCAAGCACTGGTTGCTGTTACAGTTGTGCTAGCTACTATGCTCACCTCCATGCAAATGTCTCGGACAGGCTTTTTGTGCATCTTCCTTGCTCTGACAACCCAGTTCACCTCTGTGCAAGTGGTGACAGTGATAAGAATATGTGTGCATTGAGGGGCATTATTAGTTCATCAGGGCAAACCTGTGTGTATCCAATGAAGATTCAGTGCTCATCCACCCATTCTTATTCATTCTTTTTATTTATTTATTGGTTGGTTGTTTCCATTTGATTGAATTCCAGATATTTAGAGTTTTACTGTACTTGCATAATATTTATTCATGTATGTAGTTTTTACACTACTAATTTGTATAATTTTCAATAAGTAAAAATACACATACCAAATATTTTCAAAATCCTGGCTGATTTTCTATGGAATTAGCTAACTCATTAAATATATTTAAGAAACAGTGAAATTTTTGCTTTGCAGGTGAATTAAACGTTGGGGATTGTGATAGTACAGATTCTATCACCTATATGTATAGATTGTAGTGTACGATGATTGTGATTGGCTGAGAGCATAGCCACGCCTACTGGCAGGTCTTAAAGGATTGCTCCCAGCCAGACCAGATCATTCTGGACTGGTCGATCTACATATGATACACTCCAGTCTTCTAGTTAATAAAAGCCTTGGTTTGGATCAACAAGCCTTTGATTCTTTCAACATGCTCTTCAGGGTTGAAAGGTGGAACTGGGTGCACAGCCACATCAGTTGTGATTTCACTGAATGTGGGAGCAGGCTTGATGGGCTGGATGGATGATTCCAGCTCCAGTTCCTGATGTGTTCTCTTCAGGATCACTGCTGCCACTGGTCTCTGCAGATACCTACACCATTGCAGCACCAACAGCCGAGAGCAAGATGAGGGAAACAACCTGATGCAAAGCTTCCTTCCGCGGCAGAGTGAGGACAGGGGGCCCACAGCTCTGCTCCTCCCTGTCCCACCCTCCACCATCCTCTTCCCAGTCACTGGTGGGGGGGGGGGGAAGCAGCTGCTTGAAGTGGAGGCTGGGCTATGGAGTGGTTGAACCTCTGCAATGCCTGGTGCTGACTCTCCATCTGGTGGGTCCAGGGCTTTCCTGAGGCCACTGACAGAAACTTCACTTCTGCTGCCAGCTCCAGCACTGTCCTGGCATGACACCTGAATAAAGTCTTCATTGAAGACCCTCTCCTCCCCATCTCTGTCATCTTGCACCCCTCTTCCTCCACCAGAGTGCCTGCATTGGACAGGCATCGTTCCTCCGGGGCAGGATAGGCGATACTTCATTGGAGTTTGGCCTCTGTAGGCACTTCCTGCAGGAAACCCTTGGCTTTGTTTAGCCCTCCTCCTGCACACCCCATGGTGGTGGAGTTCTGCCTTGGTGTAGCCTGGCCTGAATGAGGAGAACCAAACTCTGGCATGTGCTACTCACTCTGATCCTCTGTAGTAGCTGTTACTCCAGTGCCTACTCCCTCTTCCATCTCCTTGTCACACATTCCAACTTGTGTCCATCCCAGAGCATCCTGGTCTGGCTGCAGGGATTTGGAGTGTCCTGGGGCAACTTCAGGAAGACTGATGTCTCCACCGCCCGACTTATTCCAAGAGCCACTCATTTCATGTCAGAGTCGCATGTGGCTCATGAGCTGCTGTTTGGCCGCCCCTTCTATAGAAGGTCTGTTTGAACATGCTTTTGCAAGTGAAAAGCTTCCTTTTATGTTGACGTTGACTATTAGTGATGAATCGGAGTTGAAATTTCTTTGATATGCCTGGAAGTGTTCAGTAATTACTTGTCTCTGGTTTTTTTGCACATGTAGTTGATTACATCATTATTAAGCCCCTCGATGGCTTTGTTTGTGATATGGCACCTTCATTGTCCAAGTATTGGAAACCAAGAATGGCTTTAGATGTTGGGCACAGAGGTGCTATAAATTCAACAACTGCAACGTAAGTGAAATTCTACAATTTTTAATCTAATGTATAGAATCAGTGAGGTGTGCAAAACTTTTATACTCTTTCTGCCAGGTTAGATATATAACAGAAAAATCTCTAAATCAAAATATTCAAATATCAAACCAAAAACTGCTTTTCTACTTTTCAGTTTTCAATAGTATTAATAGTTTGCTTGCCTCATTTTCTCAGAGCTTCATTATTTTAACATAATTTCAATTTCTAGATTTATTTTTTAGAATTTGAGTGGCATCATTCATTGACCATATCTAATTTAAACCAAATTAGCTTTGTCAAAATATTTAAGGGCAGAAGATTGTTGCTTTCGAGACTTTAAAAAAAATTGTGTCTACAAGTATTCCTCTTCTGTATTCGCAAGGCATATCTATTGAAGAGCTTTTTCTCCTATAAGTTAGTTTTGCTTTATTGGTCTGATTACTTGCTGGCTTCATTTGCAGTTTCTTGGATGGTTCCTGAAATGAAAATGTTTGCATTTTATTTTAACTATTACTTTTCAAATTTGAAATTTAAAATGTATAGTTGCATTCTAAAAGTTTATATTTTGGTCTCCGTTATTTCTCATTATTCTAAAAAAAATGGGAAAAATAGTGATTATCATAAAATGGCTACGTAGTGGTAAATCATTATAAATGATATTACCCAGGCAGTTTACCCCAACTTGATGTAATGTTGTATGAATATTTTTGCACCTACACTGTTCTAGAGTTCAACTTCAGCAAACTCATATTAACATAACTTTCTATTCATTTCTCCTCGATAAATATTTGATGCATCTTTCCATTTTGTCTTTCATCCTCCAATGGTCATACAATTACATATTTACACTGTGACATGTTTGTGAAGATGACTTTCTGTTATATCACAATTAAAACAAAATTTCTTACAAAGGTGCTCCTTTAGTCATTTCAGTCTTTCAATGAAAGGTTGTACATGTTGAGCATAATGTCATAGGCAGTTGATTCTCCTTTTTAAAAACAAAACTTCCCAGGATATATGATAAATACACAAATAGTTTAGTCCAGTTTTTATGCACTGGTTCAGTAAATCAGAAGGCCTTGTACAGGGTACAAAGTGTTATTTACATTGACTAAGCTATATTCTTTGGACTCAACATGAATGTTGAAACGTTTTAATTATCAAATTTTATTTCCAATTTACAAGTACTTTTGCTCATTAATGTTGGAAATTTGAATAGTTTGTTACACTATAATCTATGAAATTAAGGAGTTATACATTTAGAAACAACATATATTGTGGCTTCATAGACCTGATTTTAAATAAAATTGTGTTTTAGCCTCGCAAAGGTCAGAGAAAACACAATAGCTTCCTTTAAAAATGCCGCTAGTCACGTAAGTAATAAAATGACTCTGCATGTTTCCAAATATGTTGCCTTAAAAGGTCACACTGAGGACATAGCTTGTCCCAAATTTAAAACTTGTCAATGTAATTATTTGTTGTACAATAATTTGTCTGAGCAAGACCAATATTGCCAGCCTATATTTTAGTGTTGATTTTTAAGATTTTTTTTTGTTTTATTGATAAGAAAATCTTTTCAATTTGGTCAGAACCATTTAAAATGAAAATAAAAATCAATTTCATAACATTACTATTTGATGTGTGTGATACATTAAAAATAAGTAACAACCTAAAGATGTTTAATTATTTTTAAATTTAAATGTGTGTACCCATTCAACATGACCTCATTGAATTTACCAGCTTGTGTCTGAAACAAAGCTGAAGGATTAAGTGCAAAATGGTCTTGTCTCAGTTCAGGGTGTTGCAGAATGCCCTCTAGCACATTCCTGCCTTCAACAGACCAACTGACCATTGCAGACAGTTGCCTTTCATTTGCTCTATACCAACTAAGGTTATGTGCCTGGTGTCAGTTTCAGGAAATCTGACATTGGGCATGTGAAGGACATGGCCTGCCTTTGGAGCTGGCTGAGTGTTTGGCCCTCTGTACTGAATATATTGACCTGAGAGTTAATAGTATCACTGGAATGCAGTGTTTTGTAGAAACAGTGGTATCTCTCCAGTGTATTGAAGATTTTGTTGGTGCTCTAGTTCTTCTTGGAAGCTTGCAGTAGGACAAGAATTGCTGCCTGAAGACCTTGTATTTCGTGAGGGTTAAATTTTGAATTTAAATTTAGGCATGCATTAACAAGCTCTTCTGGCCCATAATCCCCACATACACCAGTTAACCTACAATCCCCATAGTTTTGAAGGGTGGGAATAATCCCACGCCAACACAAGGAGAACGTACAAACTACTTACACACAGCGCCGCATTCTAATCCAGATTGATAGTGCTGTAATAGCATTATTAACTGGAACGCTGACTGGTTAAAGGTTGGTTATTCAGATAGTACGATGCTGTGAAGTTATACTTTTGGCAATGTTGTGCTTTGATTTGTGGAGTAGCTGTCAACATATGGGAAGTGATCTATTTTTTTTCCCCAAGTTCTTGTCCTAGACCTGCATTGTTGAGTCTGGGTCCTGGGGTTAATGCAGGGGGGGGTTGTTGTTGTTTTTGAGGCAACTTTGGTTCTGTAGTGGATGTAAATGTTTCTTCTTTTGTCCTCGTGCTCCATACCAATAGGATGATTGTTGGAGATGATGTATATCACTGGTAATGAAGATTTTTAAAAGTTTAGGATTTTGATGTAGCCTTGATGTAAACTCCCCATGCTATCACATTCCAATAAAATTTTTCATTTAGCAAAAATGGGCTTCAACTCCAGGATAACCTTTGAAAGGTACATCCAGAGGTTGCTTTCTCTGCTGTGCTTTGTTCAACTTCTCTTTCATTTCATTTTCAATATTAGCATCTAATAGAAGAGGCAAGAAACCAGTGGATCCCTTGTAGAAATCCATGTTTTAACTCTGCTGCTTTGCTTAATGTTCCAGAACTTCTGCATGTTTACTCTGCAAAGCCCCTATTTTTCTGTTCCCACCATCCCTCGGTTCATTTCTGAGATTGGCTATGAAGTACCATCTGCTTTCTTGACTGCATTTCAACTCATTCTACTGTCACCACTCCCTTGGGGTGACTGAACATTGCTAGAAATGTGTGACTGATCATTCTGTGGAACCAGTCTGAATGGTAGAAGTGAGAATGCTGGTTAAAAGTGCATGTGGGTTGCATTTTAATAACATTCCCACAATCTCTTGCCCACCTAGTGGGAGAGGAAGAGATGCAAGATCTGTACTTGTTTGCTACCAGCCCATCTTCAACTTCACTGGTCCTAAATGTGTGGCTGCCTCAATATGTACCAAATTATTTATATTTTCCCCATGACACAAATGAATCTTGTATGTCATGCAATTTGTACTTTTGTTTTGCCCTCAATCTCAGCAGCTTTTTTGTGATCTACCATTGACTGCCTTATTTATGACTTGTGATGCTCATTGGCTCATTTCTGAAATGCTACAGGGCCCTATCTTCCCACTGTAAATAAACTCCAAGGACACAGAGCTGTCCCTCTGCTTTTCCCACATGCAGAACTTGCCTTGGCAACATGGTCCAAAGCCACAGTATCAATTTTGTGCTGCCATCTCTTTCAAAATTTCTTCATTCCTGTCAACCACATGTCTTGTAAAGTATGTTGTTTTGACCTTTGGGAAGTCTGAAAATTCTTTATCTGTTTTTACAAAAAGTGTATGCGTATCATTTGGTTTCATCTCCTTTCAACCGTGCCAGCCCAAGATGAATTCCAATCTTGAACTTTGCTCAATCTGTCTTGAGAACAAGCATTTATAACATTTTATCTTTACACATATGCCAACAGTAATTGAGGTTCAAATACAGAATTTATAATATTTCTTGCATTGTAATAATCACTAATCTGATGTGTAACTTTGCCATAACTTCATTTTACCCAAGCATTGCCTGATCATGCTGTTGACAAGTAGTCAGTGTAATGGGAGTTTCTTCTCTACCGAAGTTGACAGTTGGAAACTGAATTTGACATTGTGTTAGAATGATTCTTCCTAATAAAGAATTTAATGGGGTCAAGTTGCCTATTATTGGAGAAATTCTTGAGGACAGATGGTTGAAAAAGGTGCTAGTTCCATTTTCCCCAGCCACCTTGGTTTTTTAAACAATTATTGACCAATTGAGGAAATTCAACAGAGTTATAAAATGATCTTATCATGTTTCTTCTATTGCTTCAGTTCAAGCGTTCCTTAGTTTGTCTACTCCATTGGTTTGCACTTGTGACTGCCCATGTAGCTGTTTCCTCAGTTGGCTGAGCTGGTTGGAATTTTGCATAGAATCTTCAAGTTTGGGATCTCTTTGGGATTTGAGCCACAAAATTAGCTCGACACTTCATGTTGAGGTTAAAGGGAGTGTTACATTTTTTTAAGCTATTTTTGAATCATTTTATGAATTATTACATTGATCGCCTTTCAATGTAATTAAACGTAACGAAATTAACATTTCATTGTTATCTAAACTTGTTGTCCCAGTTACCATTCATTTCATGGCCATGAAACCCTATAGGTTTGTGTGCAAAACCACCCATCTAATTTAATGATAAATATTAAAACACTTGTGTGATGATTAGACATGAAAAAGACATTGAACCATTAATATAGTTAATAAAAGTAGAAATCTGGGATCTACAGGAGAGAATATCTGGTATCAAGGCACAGGATGAGATGAATACTTTTCACAGATGCAAATATAGTCAAATATAAAGGTTTGGAATAATCAGAAGTAAATTTATCCTATTGCAGTAGAATTCTGCATCATAATGCTACAAGCGTGATCCTTATTTACAAGTAAATCTGGAAAAAAAATCAAATAAATATTGAAAGAAGTGACTGGTTGATTTTAAAAATCAGAGATTGGTTCATTTTTTTCCCACCAGGGTGCTGCCTTTGTAGAATTTGATGTACATCTTTCAAAGGACCACATACCAATTGTGTACCATGATCTCACCTGTTGTATATCAATGAAAAAGGTATGAAATTCAATTTTACCCTCGTTTGGAGAATACTGCCACAGTTTGCAATTGTGGTTTGCTTTGATCTTGGAAGAAATCAAAATGAATTATCATGTCTAATAATAGTGACCCATAGTAGCATAAACTAACCCACAATTCAGGACTAATTAGAAAATACAAATTAATGCTGCCGGAGAGATCACTTGCAACAGGTTAGTTCCAGGTGAGGGCCAATATTGTACCTTTGTTGAAGAAGGGAACTGAGAATAATCCAAGAAATTATAGGATGTTGTGCCTCACATTAGTGGCAAGAAAACTAGAGAAGAGGCTTGGATGGGAGAATTCCATATTTGAGCAGTCATATTCAATGTGTCCTTGTGGCTGACAGGTTGTCTCTTATTGGGTTGATTTCATCTTTGAAGAAGTACCAAAGGTGGTTGATGGGGTAGGGCAGTGGATGTTGACCTGGTTTCTCATGGTAGGCTGATCAAGATGATACAGATGTATGGGGATCCATGGTGAATTGATAGTTTGGATACAAAACTGGCTTGCCCAGAAAACATTAGATAGTGGTTGAAGGGGGTTTGCTGATTGGAGTTGCATGACCAGTGGTATTCTGCAGCAATTGTGATTTGTTTGAAAGACCTGGATGGAAAAAGATTGGTGAGCTGTTGACTGTGTAGAGGGCTCTCGACGGATATGGAAGGATATTGATCACCTGCAGATGAAAGCAGAGAAATAGTAGATGGAGTTTTATCTGGAGAAGTGTGTTACATTTTGGAAGATGAAATATAAGGGAGGCATGCAGTGTTCACGGCTGGGCTCTTAAAAAAAAAAAAAAAAATATAATGTGAAGAGGGATCTGAGAGTCCAGGTCTATGGATACTGGAATGTTCACACAAGAAGATAGGATGGGAAAGGTGGTGAGACAGGGCACTGAGTATGAAAGGAAGTTGCGGTGAAACTATATAAAACTTTGGCTAGGTTGCTCTTAAAATATTGCATGCAATTCAGATCACCCCATTACAGAAAGATGTGGAAGCTTTGGAAAATTTACAGAAGAAATTAACCAGGATGTTTCCATGTTTAGATAGGGTGTAAACTATAAAGGGAGGTGGAACAAATGGGTTATTTTCTCTGGTGTTTAGAGGCTAAGGGGAGACCTGATGGTATATACAATTATGAGTTGAAGGGTAAACCAATGCTAAAATGCCACATACTAGTGACATGTTTGAGGGGGTGGATGGGGGTTAAAAGGTGTGCAAGGCAAGTTTTTATGCACAGCAGTGCTTGGAGCAGGAGTAGTAATGGAAACGAGTGCAATAGAGCCTTCAAGATGTATACATGAATATGTAATGAACAGAGGGGTACATATCATGTTCATGCAGCAGAGCTTTAACATAAAATTGATGTTGTGTTCAGTGCAGATGTCATGAGACAAACAGCCTTTGCTGTTTCATGATAAGAGAAATGGGCATGTTGTTGATGTGAACGAACTTCTGAAATCTATTTCAAATGACATCTTTCCACTTTCCTGTTTAAGATTAGGGCCTGCATCTTGTGGTGCAGTGTTGGTGAATGTTGATTTGTAAAATTTAATTCCAAGATGAAGCACGGTAACAGGCCCACGCCATCTGAATGCACCCATGTAACTAATCAACTTCCTAATGCTGCACATTTGAAATGTGGGAGGAAACCAGAGAAACCTTCGAGAAGAATGTACAAGCTCCTTGCAGCATCAGATAATTTTTGTTGCCATTCCTCCCATCAAATTGATAGCAACTTTGGGATCATGGCCATGTCTACAGATCAGCTGCAAAATCCTTAATTTGCTGCCCAATGAGATTTGACTCCCTAGTTATTGGCAGCTTTGACCAATTGAATAAGATATTAATTGGATGAATTGGCCCCAAAGTACTTTACTCATTTTGAGCCAATCCCTGTTTTATAAATATTCCAGATTTTGTATTATAATTCTCATTGTAAAGTTCAAAATGTTTTGAGATTTATTTGGTATAGCAAAATCTGGCTTGATCAGAATATGTTATCAATTCATGTTTAGTGCTCTAAAGTTTTAAATAAACAATCTCTAGATGGAACAACTGGAATTGCTGCCCTTTGTTGGCAGAGATTTACGTTTAACCCTGTGTATGTGGAGTCTGCATGTTCTCTCCGATCATATGGGTTTTATCTAGATGACCTGCTTTTCTCCCATCTCCAATACCTGGGCCTCAATATCCCACTGTGTAATTGGATCCTGGATTTTCTCACCTTCAGACCACAATTAGAGGATTGGTAATAACATCTTCACCACACTCCATCAGTATTAGAACACCACAGGGTTGTGTTCTTAGCCCCCTACTCTACTTTACACTTATTACTGTGGCTCAGTATGACAATAATATCATCTACAAATTTGCTGACAATGCCACAGTAATGGGTTGAAAGGGGGTAATGATTCAGCATACAGGAGTGTGATTGAAAACTTAGTTGAATAGTGTACCAGCAACAGCTTTGCACTCAATGTCATCAAAACTGGAAAGGAAACCAGAGGTGTTCAATCCAGGGATCATTGGGGGATCAAAGGTGGAGAGGAAATTTAAATTTCTGGGAGTCACGATTTTGGAGGACCTTTCCTGGACCCATCACATGAATGTCATTGTGAAGAAAAGCCATCAGGGGTTTGTGAGGTTTTGGTTTTTGCATCATGACCTGGTATGGGGGCAGCAATACCTCTGAGCAGAAAGCCTTGGAAAAGGTAGTGGACATAGCCCAGAACAATGCAAGCAAAATTCACCCATCATCGAGAAAATTTACATAGAACACTGCCAACTGAGAGCAGCAGCAACCATCAAGGATCAATGCCACTCAGGATATGTTCTGTTCTTACTGCTGCCGTCAGGAAAGTAGTTTAGGTGCCATAAGACTTGTATCACCAGATTCAGAAACAGTTGTTACCCCTCCATATCAGACTCCTAAACAACAAACTTAAATCAGTGACTCATTTAAGGACTCTTATTTTGCATATTAATTATTATTGAATATTTATTTTCTATATTGGAGTCTATTTGCACTTATTTACATTACTCTTTTATATACACATCTTGAGTATAGATTTTTGCACTACTAAGTAGAAATTCTGGCTGGCCCACAGGAGAAAGAATCTCTGGGTTGTATGTGATGTCATGTATGTACTCTGACAAATCTGAACTTTGATTTCGCAAAGATTCATGGGTTGGTGGGTTAATTGACCTCTGTAAATTGCCTCCAGATGTTGGTGGGCAGTAGAATCTGGCAGGGGGTGTTGAGCATGTGCAGAGAGAATATGATATCAATATAATTTTTTTAAATTTAGAAATACAGCACAGTAACAGGCCCATGAGCCCATGCTGTCTAAATACACCCAAATGACCTATGGCCCAGGTACTTTTTTTTAAGGGTGGGAGGAGACCAGAGCACTCAGAGGAAATTTGCGCAGACATGGGGAGAAAGTACCAACAGAGCGCAGAATTTGAATTCCTGTCCTAGTGCTATAATAGCGTTGTGCTAACCGCTGCACTACTCATGACACCCTTGTAACAGTATTACAAATGGCTGGCACAGACTCTGGATTTGTATCTCTTTAAATATATCTGGCAGCAAGCCAGGATAATGTGATTAGACTACGAAGCTGGCCAACTTGATAACGTCACTGGTTCTACATTATCAAAACAGAAATATGCAAGTCTCAAGGGCATTTTAATGCTACTTTGATCGAAAGTCCTGGCACTTTACTCAAAAAAAAAGTGATCTTTGTGGGATTTATTCCTTTAAAGCCAACAGCTTTATGGCATGTTTCAAATTTCTGTCTTAAATTATTTATCATGTGACTTAACATTTGTTTTTAAATTAAAAAGAATTTTTAAAAATTTGAAGAGATATCAAAATCTATTGAGTCTGGTGCTAATTTGTAAGAACACGTGTAGTGTGGAAAGCCCAATAAGTCCACCAATTCCAATCATATTCTGCAACAAAAGGCCAATTTGTTTGGTTCAGTGAAATAATTGTTAGGGAATGATTTCCTTTTTGTGCTCCCAAGAGCTGTTCTTGCATTAGTGGGAAAAATGAGGATAAATTTAATTTTTTTATAGAAAATATATAAAATCTCATGAGTGGCAAGAAAATGGTCTGCTTTCGATCAGTCTAGCATATTTCAGTTTTGATTAATGTAGATTTTGTTATAATGACCCATTTCATGGTATTTGTTTATATCACCTTTCCAATGTTTTTTCCCCCAGAAAATGGATAAAGAATCTTCAGAATTATTTGAAATTCCAGTAAAGGAACTTACATTTGAACAGTTACAGCTATTAAAGGTAAGGAACTGTAAGACTTATCTAATAATATCCTCTATTTATATAATTTTGAGATCATTGAAAAACTTTTTTCAGTCCAACTTCAGTCTTGGCATTTATTGCAAAAGTAACCTAGAAACCAATGCATGCTAAATTGGTAATGGATAACAATATAATTTAAATTTAGACGTGCAGCACGATAATAGGCCCTTTCAGCCCATGGGCCTGTGCTGCCCAGTTACAACTAAATAACCTACAGGCCCAGTGGGAGGAAACTGGAAACACTGGAGAAAACCCATGCAGACACAGAATGTACAAACTACTTACAGACAGCGTGGGATTCAAACCCTCGTCCTGATCGCTGGCGCTGTACGAGTGCTGCACCAATCGCTATGTTAACCATGCTACCCTGATGAAATGAGGAAAATGGTATGATTAGGCCATAAAATGGCCACAATAACCAATGTATATTGATAAGCCAGTTTTGTAACTTTGCATGTCAATGAAAACTTAATTGGTGCACAGTCAGAGACATAGAGAAGTGACTTTTTTGATCTGAATTATCTTGAAAGGATCACATATTTCAGAGATTTGCCTGCATTTGGAATGTTAATTGATTTCAAAATATCCAAAAATGTGTTTAAAGTCCTTTTGTCGAAATGTATTGTGATGTTAAAATTTGGCAGATCTCATTCAAAATCTGGCACCTTGTGACATCAGCTGATCTTCCAGTAGTTTTGAAAGGTTTTTTCAATCTTTTAATTAACACCTATAAGGAAACTAGTTTGTAATTCCATGAAAAATTGAAAGGGGGTGAAGTCTTATATCAAACTTCCTTTTAATATTTGTATTAGTCAAGTTTCTCATCTGATTATGCAAGTTCAACCCGACGAAAGTGTCCTCTGATCCTTGTTGCAAAACACACAGACAAAACCCAACATAGCACATATACAGATAAATAAATAGCTATTTTGTAAATATGAGAGTCTCAGATGGTCTGTGTGAACAGTTCTTTTGGTCATTCAGTATTCTCACTGCCTGTGGGAAGAAGCTGTTCCTCAGCCAGATGGTGCTAGCTCTGGTACTCCTGTATCTCTTCCCTGATGGGAGCTGCTGAAAGATGCCTGTGCAGGGTGGAAGGGGTCTTCAATGATTTTGCACACCCTCTTCAGACAACGGTCCCGTCGATGGTTAGATGGGGATGGGGAGATTGACCACCGGTCCATTTCTTTAAAGCAACCATACCACACTGTGATGCAACTAGCCAGGACACTCTCGATAAAGCTCCTGTAGAAGGTTGAAGTAATGGCCAGTAGCCTTGGGTACTTCAATCATCTCAGGAAGTGCTGTTACAAGTGGGGAGATGTTGAGTGTCCATGATGGGTCACTAATTAAATGAACTCCAGGGAACCTGGTGCTCTTCACTCTTTACTACATAGTTGTTGATGTGCAATGGAGGGTGGTTGTTCCTGGACCCCCTGAAGTCCACAGTCATCTTCTTTGTCTTGTCCACGTTGAGACTCCGGTTGTTACTCACACCATTTCAAGTTTTTCCACCTCTTCTCTGTAGTGACTCGTCATTGTTGCTGATGAGGCCAACTACTGTTGTCATCTGTAAACATTACCTTGACTCTCTCTTAATATCCCTAAGTATATAATTTTTAATAGTGAAGATTAGCTGTAAGTATGTTTCCCCCCCCCCCCCCCGCCCTCCACATCCCAGACAATGCCTTTGCTAAATAAGCAATGCCTTTTTATTTCTCATGTTCATTATTTACTTGAATCCTCCTCCCACTTCATTTGTTTGACTTTTTTTTTAATTTTGCATGTGAAATATATAGAGAGAGGTTCTTCCAGACAATAGCCAACAAATTGGGTTAAATTCTTGTTGCAAGGGTTTTGAAAGGATAATACAGGTTTTGACCACTAGCCATCTGCTTGGTGGTCTCTGGTTTCTTGCCGAGTGCTGTTCATTTTGAGGTTGTTTTAATTTTCAACCTCACTTATGAGGAAACATTTCTTTAGAAGGTTAAAAACTTCATGCGAATGTATATCACTGAAAAGGAGACGAGGAATATTCCAGAATATTCCTTTGAGTTGATCATCGTGATTAGAAATCACAGGGATGGATTTTGAGAATCGCTGTGGAATAGAACAGTGTTCAAAGACAAAGAATGATCGATGATGGCATGAGGGGATTAGCTGATGGTCAGAAGTAAGGAACCCTTAAAGCAATTTGGACACCTGGGACTTGTACGGAAATAAATTAACTGCAAAGCAATCAAAGATAAATATCTGTTTAATGCCCAGTGAATTTAGTTAAGAAATAATCCGAGAGAAGCATCTCTTCACCTGACTCAGTTTCCATTTCTTCATATGTTCTTGTTTTTTTCTTTTCTCAAACTTTTGTTTCTCCCTCCCCCTTAATGATTTCTCCTATGACTCTCCACTTCTCACCTTTTGTCCTACACCCTATCACATTTGGGCATCTCCCAAATTTCTTTAAACATCACCCTCTTCTCAACAGCCTCGATCGAAAAAAAAACAATTGAGACTGGAAATGTTGTCTGACCAGAGTTCCTCTATCAATTCTTAATAAATAATCCTGTTTGGAAAGGAGCCATCCTTCTACCTCTTGCTGTCATGGGTTTTAAATGTGCAGAAAATTGATAATTTCAGTAAACACTTTCTTATTGTGTTAAATGTCTTTTAATCATTCTTTCACCAATAATCCCAATAAAAAAAAATACAAAGAAAAATTACTCTTCATTGCAATGGTTTTTTTTTTCAAATTCCAGACAGCTCCTGCAATAATACATCAGTTTGGGTAACAGAAATTCACCCTTACAGAATTCAGATTACTGTTGCGGAGACTAAGATGGTAAAGATACAAAAGGTCTGTTTAGACTTGATCAGCAGGCATTCTATTTGGAGCTAACAGCAGGTGATTCAACACAAGTCAATAAAGACAATGACATTGATTACTTCATTATTCTGACAAATGTTCCTTTGAAATATATACATATAGTATAATGATCAATAAGTTTCATATCTCCAAACTCACTGCTAGAGGAGGAGCCAGATAGACTCACGACATTTAGATATGTTTCAGTGGGCGGAACATAGATAATGACATAAAGCAGGCAAATCAGATTTCTGAAAATGGGAAGTGTGAATACAGTGGGGCTCAAGGGTATATGTCAATATTGTACAATGTTGAAGTCTGACCCAAATGTTCACTTGGGTTGCATTTCATTCATAAGTTTCAGCTATCAAATCCTTTGATAACGTAAAAGACTAATTGTGTCCTGTGACTTTCCATTAAGACTAGGGTCCATCCAGTTTTGCTGATTTAAAAAGAATCAATTGAGTGATCACATTTCTGTTAAGTAATCTCTAATGTCACCACTGTTTAGTTCACCTTCATCCCATCAGCTGCTGTTTTGTTTTGGAGACAAATTTGAGACTTAATTAGCTCACATTTATCACTTTCATCTGCCAGAGATAACTCTTCTGAATTGTCATTTTATGACATTTATAATGTGACCAAGAATTTACTATAAAAGTACCTTGCAAGTTGTGCATTTTCATTTTCCAAGAATGATTTTTTTTAATCAAGCCAATTAATGTTTGTTTCAAAAATTCTGTCAAAAAACAATTATTTTGAACCAATTACCATTATGGTGTGTTAATTGCCATGAAGTGTTAAATCAGATTGGTGTCTTGTCCCCAGGTGCTGCTTGGTTTATTTATAATCTTGCAATGTTTTCCTTATATTTCCGTTCTCTCTTTTTTGCTCTTTGACTATTGCAGGTTTTCTGTTCTATGTTGGACAACAATGTTTGAGCCCCCTACCTTGAGTTTAGAAGTTGAGAGGTCATGCTGCAGTTGTACAAGACATTGTGAGGCCACATTTGGAGAATTGTTTAGTTTGGGTCATCCTGCAATAGGAAAAATGTCAAGCTGGAGAGGATGCCATGAAGATATGAGGATGTTGCCAGGACTCAGGGGACCTCAGCTGCAGAGAGGGGTTGAGCAGGTTAGGGCTTTATTTGGAGAAGCACAGGAGGATGGGTGATCTCATAGAGGTATACAGAATCATGAGAAGAATAGATCTCGTGAATGCAGAGGGTCTATTGCCGAGTGTAAGTGAATCAGTAGCAAGAGGACACAAGTTTCAGGTAAGGGGGAGGGGTTTAACAGGAACCTGAAGGGCAACTTTTATTTTTACACAGAAGGCGATGGTGTATGGAATTGGCTGCTGGAGAAGTTGGTTGAGGCAGGTACTATTGCAATATTTACCCAAAAAAATGGATAGGACAGGTTTAGATGGCCATCGGTCAAATGTCAGCAGATGGGTCAAGTGGAGGTTGGACATTTGGTCAGCGTGGGCAAGTTGGACCGAAGGACCTGCTTCCATACTATTGAATGAGTAGTCCATTTGCATTCCTCTACTTTAAATGTTACCAATCACTTGAAGATAGCTATATTTTGAAAACAAAATGAGGAGTATCCAATTCAAAAGAATTGAGAATCAAGTCGATTGATGTTTGTCAGAAATTCGGTAATCGTTGCAACAAAGTTGAAGGCTCAGAATTTGTTTCTGTCATTTTGTTACTTTAAACATAGATGACCATGGGCAAGAGATGAGTGTATCACCTTGCTGCACTGGAGCTTTATGAGGGATATTTCATGCAAGATTCTGAGTATTGGCAAATTTGAGTCTGACTTCTTGGTTATATAATGCAGTAGTAGATGACTTGTTTCTCCTGGTTTTTCTCATCATACTGGAAATGTATTTGGACAGCAGTGATGAACTGGGAATAGACCAGGCATTGTAATGTGGGAAAGCAGTAACGCCATGTTAAGTTTATTTAAAGTTGGTAAAGGAACTTGTTATTGCATACTAATCAATTTCTATATTGCACATCTTGGTGTGAAGCCTCTAAATCCAAGGTAGTTACAAGTTTTAAATTGAGCTTTCAATATGATTTTTTTTTATTACAGTGTTAATTTTACCCATGTAGATGTTAAAAATTTACATGTTAAGTATTTTGTAATCAAGGATATATGTATATACTTCAATAAGCAAGGTTACATGTGGTAGGCATTTGAAGGATAGGTACAACCAGTGAACTGGAATATTTGTACTATTTTACATAATTAACAAGTGGCACAATCACTTGCTAATTTTATCTTTCAGTTGGCTCATGTGGCTGCTATGAAGGTGAATGGCAAGAAAGGTACATAGAGCATTAGAATTTAATAAAGATTGCAAATGATATTGATTTTATGGTTCTATTATTGTAATGTGAAATCCTAATCATTGATTAAATCAGGCTGAGAAAACAAAGCTGAAGGGAGTCTGGTTAAAAATGATTTTTTTTCCTTAAAATATTTTTATTGTGTTTAACATCATCCATATACAAGTTATTAATATAGTGAACCAATAGGATAACATGTACATAGCATATATGCACAATATGACATATTTTAAATTTCATCCTTAATTGTTAAATGTGGTTGTTTCTTAAAATGATTATTCCTAAAAATCAGTTAAATATTATAACAAACCTCATTTCCCTTAATATTGTATCTTAAAAAAAAATTCATCCAGGATAATCATCATTAAACCCCATAAATCTATCTCAAAGAAAAAGGTTAAAAAAAAAACAACCTAATACTAATCTAAGCCCTCCCTCTAATCAAGGTGACAAGAAAAAAATCAGATGGATCAAATCACGAAGACAGACAGATCAGCACTCGAGCACCCGTATCACCTAAAACTGCCAATTGATTTCTATAAATGGCCCCATACCTTTTCAAACTGAAAATGTTTATCTTAAATATTATACCTAATTTTCTTTAAACTTAAATATCATTACATCATGTAGCCACTGTGTACGAGTTGGTGAGAGTTCATCTTTCCATTTCATGAAAACTGCTCATCTGGCTATCAACGTGCTTAAAAACTAAAACTTTCTCGAAGTGCTGATAAAAGTTTTATCCAGTTCACGCGAGAAATCAAACCGGGCAATTAAAGAACATGGATCTAATTTAATCTTAAAAATCGTTGATAAAGAATGAAAAATATTCTGCCAATATCCTCCTAATTTAGGACATTCCCAAAACGTATGAATCAGTGAGTCTAAATATATAAAAAGATCTTGATCCATCTTTTTCAGATGAGGATTGATATTCCACTCTTGAGTTTGATCAATGATTCTTCCCTTTGTGCAAGGCATTGTTTATTGCAATTTTAGATAGTACACAGAATAAGTGTCTAAACTTAATTATCCAATTTCTCTGTGGATGTTGATCCATTTTGTGAAAGTTTAAAACTTTTGGAAAAACAATTTAAAAAAAAAATTAAATAAATAAATTTTAGACAGCACCATAAAGCAGGCCCATGCTGCCCAATTATGCCCGTTTGACCTAGAACTCCCCTCCCTTCCCCCCACCAATCCCTGTACATTTTGAAAGGTGGGACGAAACAGGAGTCCACAGGCAAAACCCATGCAGACTTGGGGAGAACGTACAAACTCCTTATAGACAGCACAGGATTCGAACTATGGTCCCAATTGTTGGCGCTGTAACAGCATTGCACTGACCATTCTGCCCTTGCACTAACCTGGGACATGTACCTATGTTACATAGGTACATATAATAAAATGGGGTTAAAACCTATGTTGAAAAGAAAAAAAACACTTTACGAATTGTCAACCCCCTCCCTTTGGAGGCTACTGGCTAAACATAAATAGTCCTAATTTTTAAAAAAAAAAGTAATTAATAGGGTCAAAAAAAATCAAAAGTAAACTAACCCCAGAAGGAAACCAAATTAAGATTAATTCCAGTAGTGGACCATCTAATTTTTTTCCAAAGTCAGACATGCCATCATATCAGACAGCCATTAAGTATGATTGGGAGGGACAGCATCTTTCCATCTCATTAATATGACCCTTCTCGCAATATAGGAGGTGAGGGCAACTGCGTGGGATTGTGAAGCAGTCAATAAAAGACCCGTTAGCCCACTTATTCCAAAAAGAGCAAGAAAAAGATTTAAAGTTATGTTAACAACTAAAGACAATGTACAAAGTACATCTTCCCAAAAATTGGAGAAAGAGGAACATAACTAAAACTTATGATAGTGTACCTTCTTCCGACATACATTTAGCACATTTAGAAAGAAAGATTAAAGTAGAATTTAGCTAATTGAACTTTGGAATGATGGGCCTGGTGTACTACCTTAAACTGTAATGTTGAGTGTCTAGCACAGAGGATGAAAGTACTTGCTTCAAAACAGAGTTCCAAGCAGTTTCAGAAATATCTTTAGTACCTCAAATAGTGAAGTCCTTTACAATTCTGATGTTTTAAACATTTTAACAAGAGGAATGTTTTTTGTTACAAATTTAATGTGCTAAGTTGCTTCACCTTCTTTCTGGGGGGAGGGAAAGAAAGAGAGAGGAGACATCAAGGTACATCTTTGCCTACCCTTGATAAATTAATGGCACACATTAATGAGTTCAGTGTTGAAGGCTGTGAAGAGTCCATATTGGTCATTCTAATATTTAATGAGCAGGATATTTAATTAGCATGCTATTTAAAAGATTGTGGATGAAAGTTTGGAGAATGGAATGATTGTGTCCAGAATCCCAGTGTGATGCCTTAAACATATAACTTGAGTCGGAGTGAGATGCCAGGCCTTTATCTGCTGAGATTAAAGATTCAATTTCCATAAAGCAGTGCAAGTGGCTCAAAAATGCATTCTGACCCCTTGCTCTCCAACTGTGGTGCTTTGTTCTATAGGACACCACGAACATTTGCTTTCCCAGCACCCATTCAGCTAAATTAAATTATTTGAAGATTCTAATGCATGTACTGTACCTAAAATTTGCTTTACCTAATTCATTTGATTTTTTTTTAAAAAGGGTTGATATTAGTAATGATAATCCTATGTTAATTATTTCCTCAATGTTGGTCACTCCAGAAAACTTCATTAGCAGGTTATGTGGGAAAGGTTTGAACAAATGTGAAATAATTGACACTGTTTGAAATTGGATTGCAATGGTTTGATTTCCTTCATTTCTTAACAACTAGGAAAATATTTGGGTTAGCATTCATCCAAATTTTCCTTCCCCTTAAGTGTATTTTTGTTTAAAATAATTATTTGCATGTCATGAGTTGAATGTAAGTAAGAGTAAAATGGTTTGAGTAACTTGTGCATCTTGGGCACACAGTAAGCACATATAATCATGAGACAGTTCCATTATTTGTAAATTACTGCTATTCCAGTTTCTGCTTGGCATCAATGTTCCCATGTATTAATGTGTCCTTTTTTTATACATTAACCCTAATATAAATCCTTTTGGTTTTGTGAAAATCCATTAAGTATAGCACAATGGTCATAATTAATTCAAATTGTAAAGAAGCCAAGTCACTTTTCTGATCTAAAGATTAGAAATCATATAAAACACTGGGAAAGAGTAAATATTTAAATTGAATTCTCTGAATGAAATTATTGTCTTCAAATTTTGTGTTTGTACAAAGTACATTCTGGATTAATGTTTCCCGATTTTGATCTTTTGACACTTTTTTAAGGTCAAGTCTACTTGAAAATTGTCAAAGTAATAATTATTTATTTCGGGTGTTTGTTAGATTGAATGCATTAGCTGAGAAATAAATTTAATTATTGTGAGCATAAATCTCTTCTTTTACAATTCATGTCTGAGCTTCCTTCATTTTTAATTCCTCAGAAAATTGGGATGATGAAAATGATGTTTCAGAAAACCAACCATTTCCTTCCTTGCAGCAGGTATGTCATTTAATGAACAAAATCCAAGTTGTTTACAATTTCCAAAGGGTCATTTTTGAACACCATTTCCATCTCTTTGAACGTGAGACTATTTCAATTGTCCACGTTTGCAAGTGGAATAAAACAAAAATAGTGGATGGTGATCTTCTCCCTAGACATTTTCCATCTGTTTAATTGTGTGCAATAGTTCAGAGTCAATTAGAAGTTGTCTTTTCATATACTTTCAAGATTAATATACTTTTGTGCTAACATAAAAACTAGTTATTTAGTTAGAATGTGTACTTTGTTTCTTAGGTTTTATTATGTGTGCCTGAGAATATTGGATTCAACATTGAAATTAAATGGCCCAATCAACAAAAAGTAAGTAATGCAGTCACCATGGTTCACTATTGAGTGGATGTTCATGCAGCAGTCAGATAAGCTTGTATACAGTATTAACATCATCAAAAAATGACAAGTTCATGAACTATTTTTGACAAGGATAATGTATTGATCGCTATTTGCTGGAGCAAATTGAATTCTTGAATGCATTACTTTTTGCTTTGCTTAGGGATAGATATAAATACACTTGTAAACCATCACTCAATTACATAACTTCATTGTAAGATGTTTCTTGATTCATAGCGTGCATTGTCCTAAAATTAGGGGGTTTTTTGAGAGACCAATAATTAGTTTTTTTTAATATAAGGACATTGCGGTATTCCACCTCTAAACCAGTCAAAATGTAGTCTAGTGTTTAATGTCTGCAGAGTATTGGATATCTTTGTGTTATGTCTTTAAGCACTAAAGGAAAACTCATTTTGTTCTAATGAGTTGAATCAAATTATGAAGGAATATTTCAAGATTTAATGCAAAGGGGAAAACAGTTTGATTATATTAATTTTGCTAATTTTACCTTGTTCAGTGGAATTTACCACTAACTTGAGGTTGAGTGCTCAAGCCTTTATCCATGAATTGACCGAGTGATTCAGCTGTTGGTAATGAGAATGAATGTGTACTACATTGGAGTTGCTTCTATCAAATGAGATTGTAAACTTAAACAAAAAAATTTGGTGGTAATTTTTCAAGGGTAGGTTTTTCCTCCAGTATCTTGCCATGTATCTTGAGAGTTTTTTTTTACTTGTTAACCCTGCAGGGAAATTTTTTTAAAAACCCAAACAGACGTAAGGTGCTTTGCACAGCAGTTGATAGCCAAGTTTATGGGCCATGAAGATGATTGCAAGATTCAATTTATTATGGTAATAAAATTACATGAAATTCTCTTGCTTGCTGCAAGAGAAACAGATTCACCATTGGCAGAAATTGCCTTGGAGCCTCTTGTATTTCTTAGTTAGAGAAAGAGAAGCAAAAGAGTCCCTCATTAGTACAACAGATTAATATCATGAGTAGTGAAGAAGGATCTTGCTATATGGATTGCTCAGTTCAGTTGAGATTGAACTATTCTCTGCTTATCATGTGCTGTTTTATTTGTAACTGAGCTAAAATTGTGTTTCCTGTTAATAGGATGGTACCTGGGAAGGCAATTTGCCAACATATTTGGATATGAATAAAGCTATTGATGTAATTCTAAAATGTACTTTGGAAAATGCATTTAATCGAAGAATAGTGTTCTCCTCGTTTGTTCCTGATGTCTGTTCTATGTAAGTTTTCATTTAATATTTGAAGTTAATCTGGGGACCTTAATTTGTAGCACTTTGGAAGCCTTATTTTGACGCTGCCAAAATCTCAACATAAACAGGACAAATGAAATGAAAAAAAATCTTACTGCAGTTGTAAAAACTCCATATACATTCTCAACGAGACTATGCAGTTGCAGGAAGGTTTTATTTTTGTTCAATTTGGTTTCCTTAATTAAGAAAAGACGCTTATTATGGAGGGAGTACACAAAAAGCCCAAAGGTAGTTTTTGGTTTTGTCTATTTCTCTCCCAAAGAAGAGAGAATGAGTAGACTGAATAGACCTTTGACCTGAAATGTTATGTTTTTCTCTCCATCGATGCTGACCCACCTTCTTTCTGCTATTTGCTGTTTTTAGATTTTCAGCATTTGCAATTATTTAGATTTTTTTCCTCCCTTGGGTGTTGTGCTAGGTTCCAGCTCTTCTGTGACAATGTGTTCATGTGAAGGGTGGATGAGATACTGCTTCATTGATTCGAACATTGGTTGAAAATGAAAAATATTGCAGGGATGATGATTATCAGTTGTCACAGTACAGAGTTGCATTGAGAAAGTTGCTTTGCAAGCAGCTCAGCTAGTCAACCCATAAATAGAAAAGCAAGTAAAACATAGTACAGAGAGAAGTCAGATGGGATGGAACAAAGACAAGTGTAATATTCATTCAGGAGTATTAACAGTGGGAAAGAAACTCCTTGAATTTGGTGATAGATAATCTTGCACTTGTGAATCTTCTCCATAACAGGGAAATAAACTGGTTGCTGTGGAATACCTTTTAATATGTTGGCTTTTTTTCTAAGGTAGTGGGAATTGCAGATGGCGGGGAGGGTGATATGTGCTGTGGTTTCTTGCGAAGAGCAGCTCCCATATCACATCGACATGCGCCCTGACAGGATACTTTCATTGGTGCTCAGATAGAAGTTATTGAGTGAATGCAAGTGGTACAGGCAGTCCCCAGGTTACGAAGGAGTTCTGTTATCTGGGTCTGTCCATAAGCTGAATTTGTAAACAAGATAGAACAGGTACTTGCGGTTCTTGGTGTTCATGAGGTGAATTGGGGCATAATGCACATTAATGTGCATGCGCAAATTATGGCACAATTATGCACATTGTGAATTGAAAACAGCCTATTCATCATTGAGTTGTTTGTAAACCAGGGACTGCCTGTATACCAAGTTTACTCAGGCTTCTGACTATATAGAGGTGCTGGTGCACTTTCTTGTCCATCCCATTGATGTGGATGGCCAGGGTTATTACTGTCAACAATTTTCACCTCAGAGTTGATGTAGGCACTGGAATGAGCCCCACCCCTCTTCCTGAAGTCTATGACCACCTGCATAGTCTTGCTGACATTGAAGGAGAAGTAGTTATTCTTGGCACCAAGCTACAAGCCCCTCTATCTTCCTTCTGAAATCAGGATTGTGATCTTGGTGTCATCAGCTATGTCATGGATAAAGTTGAGCAGTGCTTGATCTCGTCACAGTGTGACACTGATGTTGCATATAAATAAAACAAGAGGTGGCCAAACTTAACATCAGAGCCACATATGATAAACTTCAGATGTTTGAGAGCAGCGAGACATTAAAAAATGTTACTTGCACTTGCATGCACATTGTGTTGCAAAAGTTTTGTTTGCATGTGTGTAATAATATTTATTCATGGATGTCATTTTTAAACTGCTAATTTGTATTAGTTTTAATAATCAAAAAGTGCACATTCATAACATATTGATAAGTCTGCATTCGGGGCGTCGGGATCTCAGATGGGTCACGGCCAAGGCATTGGGAGCTCAAATCAGTGAGCTATCAGGGCGTCCAGAGCTCCAATGGTTGGGCAGCCTGGATCACACTAATACTCTGCTAATTTCACTGCCTGCAACACATCTGCAAACATGTAATTACAAGGCACACCCACTGAAACTACCATTGTGAACTCCGGCTCAGCCAATATATCTCTGAGATCTGCACATTATGACCGTAATTGGGACCAACAAAATGGTTTGCCAACCATGCACGATTAAACAAATGTTTAAGATTTTTAACAAATGAACCTTTAATGAAGAATGTAAATGTATGTGCAGAACCTTCAATAAAGATATTCCCCAATCCCCATATCAACTTCTAGTCTATAATAAAGTCGTTGGGGGCTTCAGGCTGCTGAGGAGAGCAGGGACCACTGTGTACAGTACTTTTAATATAAAATATATACTTGTACAATCGTTTAAATAAAGATTTTTTAAAAATTTGGTCTTGTGTGCAAGTGGACGTAGCTTGCGTAGTTCAGAAGTCGAGGACAAAGCACAGTCAGGCCCTTCTGCCCACAATGTCGGGCTGACCCATGTAAACCAACACCAGAACAACCGAACTTTTCCCCTACCTCACACATCACCTCTTTTTTTCTTGGATTCATGTGCTTTTGAAAGACCTTGGATGCACAAGTGCAAAAGAAATTCGTCAGGTCTCATAGCATCTATAGGAAGCAAAGATGTATAACCAACATTTTGGGCCTGCAAACCTCAAGGATAATTGTCCTTATTGTACCAGCATTGATTACCACCCTCATCACTGCACTCCAGGCACCCACCATAATATATCCCATTTGCCTTCCAAAAAGTGGGATGGTGAATCTATTTAAAAAGGGAGCAGAGTGGGGACTTGAGCTATTGTAATTCGGGAGGCAGTGATGGGGAGGAGCTGCAGGGAGATGGTCACTCCCAAAAGTCAGGAAGCAGGTAGCTGAGAGGGAAGACAAATGGCCAGACAATGCAGAGCACATCTGTAGCCATTTCCCTCCATAAGTATATCTTTTATATCTATCATACAGTAAATGCTTTACTATTCATCATTATGAAAGTCTTAATACGAAGCTATGAAAAATGTTTATCCATTTTATCAACATATTAAAACTACATAAACCAGAAGCCACAGAATTTGATTTATTGAATTAAAGAGATCAAAATTTGGAATATCGTAGGTCATGTTTTTAGAAGATGATACTTTGAAATTAGGATATATTAGAATAAGGATAATATCATCTATATTTTGATTCAAAGAAAATTTTAATTGTGAATTTTATTTGGAAAAAAGGGCTCTTAAAATTTTTCTAAAAGAATTTACAACTTAATTTAAAGTCAAGAGACATCAAAGCTGTAATAATAGAATATTCCAGAAACCATGAGAACCTCTCTGTGAATTGCGCAGTTTGAAATTGAGCCAAATCTGGCCAGACACCTGTGACCTTGAAAAGTTAAGCCAGAGCTTTACCAGCAGAATTGGCAGGAAGCCCAGAAAATGTTATTATGAACAGTAAACATCCAGATAAAAAAGCTTCTGTGCAGAACCACACAGAGGCAATCCTGCTGCAACACTCTGAAAGGGACCCATATACAGTTCCAAGGAACCAGGAGAAGCCAGGGCAGAAGCCAGGTTGCAGTGTGAAGAACACAAGATGGATAAGAAGAAGTCTCATCAGGCTAAGGACATGAAGCAAACAGCTCTTCTCAAAGAACTGTTTGACCATGAGTTGAGCCAGCAAGGCGGGCTGACAATGCTTGGCATAAGGTTGAAGCCACTAAAGAAAGAAGAAACAGCTTAACTCCCAATATCACAAAACCATAACACTGCTGTACAAGACAACCAAAAAACTGCCTGTACTGCTAACAATACACTTTTTGCACTAATGGTTTCCTGTGATTATTTATTATTTTGTTTTATCTTCCTTTTATATTTATTATTGTTATGGCATCATAATTATACTAGTTAGAATGTTTTATTTAACTACGAGATGAGGAGGAATTTCTTTACCCAGAGGGTGGTGAATCTGGAATTCATGAGAGTGGTGGCAGAATGGAATGATCTTCCGAATGAGATAGTTGCGGCAGTGTCCCTTCTATCATTTAAGAGAAGGTTGGATGTGTACATGGAGGTGAGGGGGCTGGAGGGGATATTGGTAGATAGCGGGAGGATTGAGGTAGTGGAGTTGTTCTAGTGAACCAGTGCGGACTCGAAAGGCTGACATGGCCTGTTTCTGCTCTGTATATGGTTATATGGTATATCACTTTGGATGCTGTTGGGGGAGGGGGAGAGAAATGATGATTTACCAGGAACCGGTCGTAGTGGTCACGCTTCTGGCACTGAGACTGGCCCCTCGGCTCAGAAGGGAAGGGCGGAGAAGAGGAGACCTATGGAGATTAGGGGCTCATTGGTTAGGCAAACAGATAAGTGGTCAGAATGGGATTGAGGCTCCCAGATGGTACATTGCCTTCCAGGACGTCTCTGATCAAGTTCACAGCATTCTGGAGGATGACCAGCCCGATATCATCATCCACGTAGGGACCAATGACTTAGACAGGAGTAGTGATGAGGACCTGAAGAGGAAATGTAAGGAGTTAGGAAAGAAGTTGAAAAGCAGGACCTCAAGGCTGATAATCTCAGGACTGCTGCCTGTGCCATGTTCCAGAGAGGATAGGAATAGGAAGTTGTGGCAGATGAATGCATGGCTGAAGAGTTGGTGCTGGACAGGGGTTCAGATTTGTGGATCATTGGAATCTCTTGTGGGGAAGGTCTGACCTGGAAAGGGATCAATATCCTGGTGGGCAGGTTTGCTAGAGCTGTTGGGGAGGGTTGAAGCTAGTTTAGAAGGTGGATGAGAGCCAGAATTAGTGCAGAGAATAGGGCAGAAGGTCAAAAGCATGAGACTGTGTTCCAAGTTTGTGAGGAAGGACGGGCAGGGGAAAAATTTAAAAAAAAAAGTCAGTTAAGAGAGTTTGAAATAGGAAATATACTTTTGAAAGAAATTCCTTTGTAGTCCCCTTTTGAACGAGTCTCTACTGCAGTAAGGACATCATTGGGCCCAATTTGTCCCTTAAATAAGATTTTAATTGAAAATAGAAGATAGTATTATTAGTTGTGCCATATTTGGTTTTAATTGATCAAATGACATTAATTGTCCTGCTCATAACAATCTTCGATGAACCTGATCGCTTTTTGTTAAAGCAATAAACCTATTTTGAGCTAAAGGCGTTTTAGGAGACGGGCCCTCTTTAGTCCTGATTTGATCGTTTATTTTATTTCAAATATTAATTGTGTGTTTTAATAAGGAGGCTTCTTTTAAACCTGTAATTAATCTTGAATTCCATTTTATATATAAAATTTTCTGTCATCCTCTCTCCAACCTTAAGCACCTCTATTTTTGCCCAAGAGGTTTGGTCTCGTCTACCAAGGAGGGAGATGAGAAATTTCATTTGGGCTGCCCAATAATATTTCTTGAAGTTTGGAATCTTAACTGCCTATCTCATAATTCCATGATAATTTATCAAAAGAGGCGCTATTGATATAGTGCATTTCCTACTTCAGATGGGTACCTGGAAACAGGGTTACATAAATCTAGACAACGATGGGAGACCAATTAGACTATATTGATTGGGGGAAAAAAGCCAGTCCGATTTGTGTCAGGACAGTATGACCAATGTATTAATGCAAAGTATCGATCGGTGCAATACAATTTTTTTGCACCAACTATATCATGCTCTGCAAAAATTACACAAATTAAATCAGAAATAGGAGATCAATGTTTTAAATATTGCGAAGAAACAGGAACCTTTTTGCATTCAACCTGGTCATTTTCTAAGGTGAGGCCTTTCGGGGAAGATTTCGGAAATCTAGAACAAATCACTAAGATTTGATTTGTACAGATACTAGAATTGTTTAAATTGGGAAATATAGCAGATATAAGACCTAAAATGAGGCTGTCAAAACACCAATTAGAACTTGTAAAATCATAGTGGCTAGGATGTGTATAGCAGTTACCTGGAAATCTAATTCCCGTCTAGACATAACTCACTGGAAAGCAGAAATATGCTTGTATTGCCCTGGCGAAAATTACTTGTAACCTTATCCAAAAAATGTTCTGAGCCAAACTGGCCTCACAGGTTGAAAAAAAATTCACCGACATGACGATTGTCCTCGTTTCAGGTAACTTCTTCTTTACCTTCCTCTACTGATTATTCTCTCCCTCTCCAACTGTGCGCCACTGTCTCTCAGCTGCAAGAGATCGGAAGAATCCCTTGTCCCAGCATCACCACAGAGACCAGCCTCCCAGCAGAAACAGGACCTCTGACTCAGTGGCGTGGCATCTCTTCCCTCGGCACGGCAGAGCTCCCCGACGCCGACTCTGATCCCTCCTACAACTGCACACGGGACTCCCCAGTGTGCGTGTGCATTGGCCTAGCAAGAGAGGAGACGAGGCTTGGGCGTCGAGGTCAGGAGCTCTGATGACTGGGGTGACAGGAGCCTGCCAACTTGCCAGTGAGAGTTCCATTGGCCCAGAAAGCCTCTGCAGAGATCTGCAGTCCATACATGTTGTGGATTGGCTTCATTTGGGAGGTCTCGGAGATTGGCAGTGGCCAGCATTTTTTATTTGGTGAGAATGAAACATTATTTTGATGCTTAAAAAGCCTTCCCTTGTTTGTTGTTTAAACGTTTATTTGCTGTTGCTACTGGGCTGCTTTTTTTAAAAAAATAATTGCCAGTTCTTTGGGGGAAAAGTTAAGCCCAGTCCTGACCATTTCAGATAATCAAAGTTGTACTGCTGAGTTTCTCCAGCATTGAGTTTTTACGTGGAGTTTGCTAATCAATTTTGCAAAAAGGGAGACTTTGTGCTGCTTCCACTTTTAAATTCTTTGCTTTTATTCTAGGATCAGGCAGAAGCAAAACAAGTATCCAGTTCTTTTCCTGACCCAAGGTTATACTAATGCCTATCCCGAGTTTATGGACCTCCGGTGTCGAACCACACCTATTGCTATGAGTTTTGCACAGTCAGAAAACCTTCTAGTAAGTACTAATCCTATACACTTACACAATCCCATGAGAGTATTAATGTTAGTACTTTGTTTTCAGTTAACTTTTTTCTTTTTAATCTATTAACAGGGAATTAATGTTCACACAGAGGACTTGCTGAGAAATCTAGATTATATTCAACAAGCCAAGTCAAAACAATTGGTCATTTTTTGCTGGGGTGATGATGCCAATGAGTCAGAAAATAGGAAAATACTGAAACAGAAAGGAATTGATGGTCTCATCTATGACAGGTATGATCACTGCAGTGAATTTTTTTTGTCCCAAGGATTGTATTCTCTGGATGTTAATTTAGATTAATCTTCAAATTGGAGCTCATTCTGCATTTGTTTGAATGTACAGGATCCTGTTGGGGTATTTGAAAAGCAAGGAAGTTATCCCCAGTGATGCGGCCAATCTTTATTGCAATTCAAATTGCGAATATCCAGTCAATATATTTGTGGGAGTTTGCTGTATCAGAGTCGTATCTGCAGTTTAGAAGTATTTAATTGGGTAACACAGTGTTGGACATCGTGAAAGGGGTGTGAATGATGTGCACAGAGTGACCTGGTTAGCTTAGTTGTTAGTGCAATGCTATTAGAGTGCCAGTGACTTTGATTCAAATCTGCCATTATCTGTAAGGAGTTGGTATGTTTCTGTTATGACCAGCATGGTGGTTTTTTTCCAGATGTTCATTTCCAACCCTCCAAAGCCTGCAGGTTTGGTAGATTAATTGGGCAGCCTGTATTTCATGAGCCAGAAGGCTTTCATCTATGCTGTTCAGTTATTTAAATTTTAGTTAAACAGGCTGACATCTAATAATACATTTGAGGTTGATTGACTTTTCATGAGCTATCTGTTCATTTCTGCAGAAGTTAACATTTGTTATGTTAAACAGGATCTGTGACTTTATGCTGGGGCAGACCAATATCTTCCAAGTTGAAGAATTAGATGACCTGAAGCAACAGTTGCCAGAGAAAGCATTTGCTGATTGCGCTTGTCCTGACATCAACCACTTTGCTTGCCAGTCAGTTCAAGGGAGCAAAGACAGCGGAAGAACATATCCAAGTGAAATTAAAGGCAGTGAGCAAAAAATTTACAATGCAGAACCTGACTGGGCAAAGCTGTAGTTCATTTTGATCCATCCTTTAACTTCCTCCTTCCATCTTGTGTTATCCAGGTGTTTCCATTTGGATTCTTGTGAACAAACTCATTCATTTTTGTTGATTAATTTAAAAGAAACATTTGCTGCACCTATGGTTTTTTTTTGGAGAGGTGTAACGCCTTTGTATATTTTGTGCCATTAAGACTTTCAGATGGTGAAGATATTTGCATCATTTAATTGGTATTCTTTCATTTGGATATGCACATCCTGGGTAATTGGAGAAAGAAAACTTTAGTTTACAAAGGTGTTAGATGAGAAGCAACTGGTCTATTTTACAGTCCAAGTTGTAACAAGAATATCTTTTGTCATAATGTAATACATTTGCATGATATATTTTTTAAAAATGAATGGTAATTACATTTGATTCTTTTGACAGGTTCTGATCAAAATGTGTATATATTAAAAAAAAACTGTCTCGGCGTCAGATGTTAGGTTGTGTTGGCTTAGTTATTTTTGCATGTAGATTGTATACAAAAATATACATGGTTATTCCCATTATCTTGATGTATAAATAAGCTTCATGCAATGAAGGAACAATTATGTAATTTATTGTAATGCTAACTGCATTATGAAGTATTATGAAAAGATTAAGTTAAAATCTCTTCTGGAAGAAATGCCAAATGTAATATTGAAACTGCAAGTCCTAACGATTAATTCAAAATCAGTGCTCTACAGACATTACAGACTGGAACTTATTTGCTCCTTTCCAATTGTGTGTTTGACTCTATGTGCAATTCATAAAAATGCTATTTAAGAATATTTTGGAATTTATAAATTTGGGTTGATCTTGGGAAGACAATAGTGTGGAATTGGGGTATTAAATTAAATTTGAAATTTAGTTTTCACATCTAAAATAACTGAGATTCAACACTGGCCTGGTGCATGTTGAATCTTGTGGTCTCAGGTATATTACTGTCACACTCTTGGGTTAAATCGATCTATTGTTGAGTTAAATTGAAATTTTGATTCATTTAATTTGCAGTGGAAATAAAGGTGATGATGGGTCTTTATGACTTCATGGTGCAATCTTAATGTGGGAAATGAACTGAAACTAAAACTTGAGCAATCTGATAAACTTGTCCCCAAAATGTGGTTGCACTTTTAAATAGTTTTCCTCCATTTTGAAATTAACTACTGTTGAGCTCTTCAAGTAAGGATGTCTCTCAAGCGCTTTCATTTGACAGTTTTGTGATCCTTCAACAGAGATAAGAATTCAATTTGAATCTTTGAAGTAAGAGGTTGCAGCTGCTATCACTTCACGGTAATTCTAATCTCTTTAAATTTATCTGGTAATCTGATTCTGTTGAGATGTTTTCTTATCTACAAATTTTCAGCTGGTCAATATTGTTCCTTTGTGATTTTTTTAAAAGGCTGCACATTGAATGTTCATGTGACTGAATTGTATTATTCAATGCTCAAGACCATTTTTTTTGCAGTTCAAGGTAGCACCACCTGAATTCATAACTTGCATGTGCAATTTCTTTAAATCTAAAGCTATTGCAGAAGTGAATTATATTTGCTTAAATTATTAAAAACTTGTTTCACCAAATCAGTCTGATCTGGACAATCTGTGTGTTGAGTAGCTGCCACTGGTTTGTTATTTTTCAATTTTGAGATACAGCACAGTAATGGGCCCTTAAGGCCATCGCCACTGTGCCGGCCCAAATACACCCAGGTGGAATGTGGGAGGAGATCCATGCAGACACTGGGAGAACATACAAACTCCTTTAAACATAGCACCAGATTTGAACCTGGATCTCTGGTGCTTTAATGGAGTTGATTCTGTTGACAAAAGTGACCAGGAAAGTTGACTGATGTTTCTTCTATTGTGATAAAGAAACTTGGGTTCTTTTGTAAAACTTATTATCAGCTCACTACCTCGCGGGACACATCCATTTTGTGCATCTAACTCGAGGTCTGACATCTTCTAGTGGTCAGGGGGGTCACCAACTCCTAATCACCACATCCCCTTAAGGTGTTTAATCCAGCAAAGTTACACAGTAATACAGTATCCATTTCAATTTAAAGTTAAACACAACAGCATAAACTTTTTAAGTGTGCAGTTTTTTCTTTTAGAAATTCAGCCTGTCGGGTGCTTTGATAACGCACGTGTACCTTAACACGGGTATATGTGTCATTTCGGCTGGTCCACTGCTGTCCAGCACTACTGGTGTTTCCTCTTGCTGTGCAGGCTAGATCTTCTGCATTTGTATGTTCTTGCAGTGTCATTTGCTTTTTCAGCAGACTTTCAATTCCTTCCCAGTATACAGTATTTGACCATCCTCTGTTCTGACAGAGTGTATGATCTCTAATTTACTTCATCCAGAACAGTAGCTGTCTTGTCCCAGATCTTGGAATCTCCCTGTGTTGTGCCCATGGTTCTAAGCTTCTTACTGACTTATCATAAATTTGCTTTTTGTCTCCTTTGCAGGCACTTTTGTTTCCATTAGGCCTATGCAAAGCTGTTAGTAGATCCAGGCCAAATGGGAAATGGAGGCCTCATTTCAAACTGCTCATTAAGTAATTTTGTAATCCGTGCTAAGTACATATGATTTATGTATGGGTACATGATGTAATTACAGATAGCAGAATAGGAAAAAAAACAGAAGTTTATTTTTTATAAAAGTAATGCAATCAATTTTATTTAAAATCTATAAGACAATAGGGTACAGCGCTGTAATAAGCAGGAGTAAATACAATAGTACATTCGTGTTTGTTCTGTATTTAGAATTTCAGATTAGAAATGGTCATCACATTCAGAAACGCTTTACGTGCTTTGGGCAAATTCATCAATTACACCAGAAAAATCAAACAGCTTTGCCTTGTCATTGTTGATATTCAAAATTGCTAATCCATTCAAACGGTCTTGCACCATTGTGGACCAAAAATATGACAATTCATCTTAAGACACTGAAGCGCCTCTCATTAAATGTCACTTGCTGGCAATAATAAAAAAATATGCAACACCATGAGGACATTTGGGAAAACATGGCCCAATCTCAAGTTCAATATTTAACCACAAATTTTCTTCAGTAACAGCATCATTTTGAAATTCACATCAAAAGTTCTTTTAAGAAGAAGCTCTTCACTCTGAATGTCACTTGAAATATGACTTGGGTATCACAACTGAAACTGATCAGCTTTTTGTAACAGCTGTTGGAATCTAGGGGTTAAAACATTATGAAATAAATGATTAATTAATAAGTTTATTTGTACTGCATGAGTCAGGGAAAGAGGAATGTGGCTAAGTGGCTGTCACAGCATGGAGCAAAGTTGGCTGAACAGAAATTGGCCGCTCCCAAGATACAGGGAGAGGATATGCATAAAACGATTTAGGAGGTATGCTCAACTGAAGGAGGTGGGAAGTAGCACAGGAGACACAGGCCAGATCAGAACAAAGAATGGCCCGCAAGAATCAAAGGGAATGGAAAACCAGTCTAGGAGGAAGATTAAGGCACGAGGAGGTGTTAAAGAGAACAGCAGAAATTGGCCAGACAGGGACCAAATGGTGATTAGAAATATCTGGGGATGAATTAATTTCAGATCTAAACAACAGGATAGTCTGGCCTGGAGGATTAACATGGGAAGGCTACACCCCAGAAATCTGCAAAACAGGAGATGACTTGTGATAACCCTTATGCAAAAAGATCTAGCAGGGAAAACAACTTTTGTTCTGTGTGATAAGATTGACCTATATAAACTGTGCCAACTGGACAATAGGGGTCAGTCTCGGGGAGTAGCTCACTGGCAGGTGACCTATGAACTAACAGACTGACCCAGAGCTCTGATAAGTTTTATTCTTGTGCTGTGCTGTGTGGTGTAATAAACTGACTGTTGAACCGAATACCTTCTCCTATCACTTCATTCAACGAACGCGCTGGACTCAGCTCACACATAGACTAAATTAAGAGTAAATAAATTAAAGCCAGAGTCCAACAATTTGGTGACCCCGACGTGATGAAGATGGAGAAGTGACGGAAGAAAAGATACGAAACACCGGTCGATTGTGGGGTGAGGATAACAACAAGTGACCATTCAACAGAGTGAGGTAAGCAGACGCCTGTTCAAACGAAGTTCTGCGATTGGCAAAGATAAAATTGTGTGTTGTCACTACTCTGCAAAAGACCTAGTTAAAGACAAGAATAAAACAAAAGGAGGTTGGAATCCCTCTACGGAGGTTGAGGTCCCTCTAGGAAAAGGAGGTTGGAATCCCTCTACGGAGGTTGAGGTCCCTCTAGGAAAAGGAGGTGGGAATCCCTCTACGGAGGTTGAGGTCCCTCTAGGAAAAGGAGGTTGGAATCCCTCTACGGAGGTTGAGGTCCCTCTAGGAAAAGGAGGTTGGAATCCCTCTACGGAGGTTGAGGTCCCTCTAGGAAAAGGAGGTTGGAATCCCTCTACGGAGGTTGAGGTCCCTCTAGGAAAAGGAGGTTGGAATCCCTCTACGGAGGTTGAGGTCCCTCTAGGAAAAGGTTGGAATCCCTCTAAGGAGTTTGAGGTCCGGTTGGAATCCCTCTAAGGAGGTTGAGGTCCCTCTAGGAAAAGGAGGTTGGAATCCCTCTACGGAGGTTGAGGTCCCTCTAGGAAAAGGTTGGAATCCCTCTAAGGAGGTTGAGGTCCGGTTGGAATCCCTCTAAGGAGGTTGAGGTCCCTCTAGTAGAACGGGGTTGGAGCCCCTTGTAGCAATCTCGAGAGGTAGATTTAGACACTTGGCCAAGTAGTATAAGGTGTATTGTGGTATAGTTATTTGTTTCTATAGTGTGTAATGTATTTGTTTAAGAATCGTGTACCATAGTAGTGTATAATAAGTATCTGTATAAGGTGTATTGTGTTATAGTTATTTGTTTCTATAGTGTGTAATAAGTATTTGTTTAAGAATCGTGTACCATAGTAGTGTATAATAAGTATTTGTTTAAGAATCGTGTACCATAATAGTAATAAGTATCTGTATAAGGTGTTCGGCATTTAACTGTTTTTTCATGCACGCTGGTATTGTTGCTGTGTATATCACTGTATTACTCTCGATGTTTTAAGTACTTCTGAAAAAGGGGTAGCAGAGGTTACAGATTGTACTGTTTTACAGGGTAGAGAGGGCATAGAGGCAAGGTATTTAGAATACGGACCAGGGAAACACAGTGGGGATAGGCAGTCACACAGTGAGGCACCTGTGTACACAGACTAACCGCAAAACAAACAATGTACATTTCACACAAAGGGGGAAACTAACAAGCTAACCGCAAAACAAACAACAGACACTTCACACAACCACGAGACACATAATCCCCCACCTGGCTCTCTCTCTCTGATCATCCCTGAAGGGGAACACCTGTTTTCAGGGAGCTGCTGGTCATCTGGTGGTTATATAACGTGGAAAGGAGCGAAGTAGAGTGCAGGGTGTCAAAATCCTACCAGGAGAGAGAGCCAGGGAGTACGAGGTCTAAAGGGATAAAAAATCGGAACAGAGATGGAAGGAGTAATAAGGGAGGTAGGGCGAGAGTTCGGGGAAGACAGAGGAGTTCCCCCATCTGTAGACAGACAGTGGGAAAATACAAGGAATCAATTACTGGGAGGATTACCGAAGGGAGAGGAGGTACAGGCTATGGCACGGTACGAACAGATTTGGAAAGAGCTGCAGAGTCAGGGGAAGGTACCACGAGGGTTTGAAAAAATCCGGCTGTTACTGTACTTAGGAGAAGCAGAGAGGGAAGCAGCCAAGGAGGTACAGGAACATGAGACAAAGAGACAAGGGTCTTTATGGAATAAAAGAAGGCTCAAACAACAGAAAGGAGTGAAGGAACAGAGAAGGGCAGATTTACACAATATGACATTGGCTTGCATGGCTGTGGAACTGAACCTTCTACATGATATTAAAAAAGGATCCCATATCACTAAGGAGAATACGGGGGAGGTTAAGCCGTCAGCCCCGCTATATCCAAAGTTACCAGAGATATGGCCACCACCTTATCCTATTTCCCAAATGCCCGTGATGCAGATAAATGAGGGAATAGTGGAGGTCACTGAATTAGCAGGTCACGAACTCCAGGAGGCGAAGGAGAGACTTAAAAGAGTTATGCAGGAAAGGGTGGAGGACATGAAGGAGTTAACAAAGGAAATACAGAATGATGTATGTAAAGTAAGGGAGACTAGTATGCGATGGGAAAAAACAAAGGAGAGAGAGCAAGTACACGAAGGACAGAATGAGATAGCTGCAGTAAGGGAACATAGTAGGTGCTTAGGAAACACAGCGGGGAGAGAGCTGGGACAAGAAGAGGAGAATAGGAAGGGATATGACCCAGCGAGTGTCAGATGGGAGCGGGAGAGAGAGCAGAACGAGGAAACTGAAATAGCTAGTGTGAGTGTTGAGAGTGAAGAGGAGGAACAGCCAGTCACGATCAGGGGAAGCATGATCACACACAGAAGACAGGGTCAGGAGAACCCTTGCTCCCCTTTGGGATATGCGTTGCGGGAAAGGGGGGAAGTACGGCTTCCAGAAAGATATAGACAGATGCCGCTAATTTATGAGGGTCCGCAAATTGGGGAAAGGTATCAACCCTTCTCATTCACTGACATGAATTGTATTTTGGACAAAATGCCACCTCCGACTGAGGGAGGGGGAGCGTGGATGGGAAAGTTCTGCCAACTTACGATGGGACATAAGATAGCCATAGGGGATTGGAGAGCATTATTGGGTAAACAGCTTGGGCTGTGGGAGATTCAGCAGGTAGAAATGATCGCAGGAATCACTAGGTGCCTCGATGCTGAGCCATTTGCCAACCATGCTACGGCAATAGGAGGGGCAATGCGGGATAAGTTTCCCGTTCCCCCCGGTGTCATGCAGTCCCTGACCTTTTCCATAAAGGAGGATGAGGAGATCTCTACTTTTTTGAGTCAGTGTAAGGAGTATTGGACCAATAAAGCAGGAGTACACCCGGCCGCAGATCCCTTGCAGACTACTCTCTTTAGGGCGGCAGTAACAAGCGGACTGCCAGCTGTTGTGAGGGAGACGTTAGATAATAACCCTGATATTCCTGGCTGCTCGAATGAGCAATGGGAAAAACATTTGACCCATCACCTGAAACGTTACAGGGCTAAGCAAAAGGAGGACAAACAAACTACGGAGTCGGCACAAGTGCAACTCCTTAAGCTTCAATTAGCAGAGGCGAGGCAAAAGGCGTATGAGGAAAAAAAGATTTCCTCAAAGGGTGCGAACCAGATGATTCAGCAGCCACCGCAGCCACCACAAGGGAACGATACAAATTGGCACCCGGCCCCATATTGGGCACCGGGTCCCACCGATGGGGGCAGAATGGGAGGTCCAATGGGGGGATTCCGAGTAAGAGGGAGAGTTCGGAGTGCTCCACGAAGGCAGCCAGCCGTATGTTTTGGATGCGGTCAGCCAGGACACTTGAAGAGAGACTGTCCCCTAGTTTGGGAGCCTCGGGACCCGGGGGCAAGGGGCTATGGACCACCACAACAGGAGCCTTGGGTCCAGCCCCAGAGATCGTCAGTGCCACCCCCGGTACATCAGGCACCCTATGCGGCTCTAGCTCCGAGGAGACAATTCCCTTTGCTGACAGAGGAGGAGCAATATTGCCCACAGTGACGGAGCCCGAGTACCCACGAGCAGGCTAGGTTGGCAGACCCTTTCCTGCAGATGAAAGTCATGGACATGAAAGTATCGTTTTTAGTGGATACAGGAGCCAGGTTTTCAACACTCACTGGCGCTGAGTTTCAAGATAAAACATCATCCTCTAGCGTCCAGCTGATAGGGTTCTCGGGTACACCAGAAAATCTGCCGTTTTCTACACCACTAGTCACTTCTGTGGCAGGACAGACTTTTACACATCAGTACATTTTGTCAGCCAGGTGCCCTACCAATCTTTTGGGCAGAGACTTGTTGTTCAAGTGCGGAGCATCCATCCTTTGTGGACCCGACGGAATAGAGGTCACCTTTCCAAATGGATTTTCTATGAACTGTTCAGTAACTACACTTCATTCCGGTTCTCAAATGTTGTTGGCAGCAGCTGGAGGATCTGTGTCTGAGGGACAATGGGCTGACATTTACTGGGGGCTGCTGGAAACAGAGGACCCACAGAAGGTAGGGCTGCTAAAGTTGTATAATCAATGGAAGCCGTGGATTCAGACGTTACACCCGTATACCCCTCCCTCGGACCCTCCCCATATGACCCTCTTTTACGATAGGGATGGGGATGAAATGTATCAGCATGCCTTTTATGAAGAGGTAGAGGGCAGGCAATGGGAAATTAATTCGGACTACATAGTGATAGGAAAGGAGGGAGTGGCCGCTGCGGTGGCACTGACATCTGAGCAGCTGGAATGGTATGAGATGGCAGGTGAGGCCATTCCTCATGTCACCCTTGCAATTGGCACTACTCATCAGGCAAAAGATTTGGGACCGATGTGTCGGAACTTGAAGTCCCTAAGGGACTGGTCTGACACCCAAATACCGACAGTGCAGTTCTCCTCATCTGGCCAGGCATACAGAATTTTGTCTCCGACACATGATCAAGTCCTCCTTGAGCATAGACAGATTGAACGCTTTCATGGTAGAGAGAAGATGGATCACCCCGACTCGGCCCCTATGCTAGATTCTCTCCCTGAGAACCTGTGGTCAGTGGGACCAGCAGATGTGGGTTTTTGTCAGCAGGTTGATCCCATAACCTTCGAACTGTCAGATTACACCCCTATTTGGCAGATGCAGTATCCCCACAAACCTGAAGCTGAGGAAGGTTTGGCAAAGACCATTGATGGCCTTATGTATTCAGGGGTGTTGGAACATTCGCGTTCTAGTTGGAATACACCCATTTTACCGGTTCCTAAACAAGACACGGGCAAATATCGGATGGCCCATGACTTAAGGCGCATCAATGGTATTGTGAGTACACCCACAGTTCCAGTACCTAACCCATATACTGCCATGACTGCTTTAACCCCCAACCACAAGTGGTTCTCTTGCATAGATTTAGCGAATGCTTTCTTCTGCTTGCCGCTGGCAGAACCATTAAGAGATGTGTTTTCGTTCACGTATAGAGGTAGAAAGTTGCGGTATACTAGGCTTCCACAGGGCTTTATTTTATCTCCAGGGATTTTCAATCAGGTGTTGAAAGAACAGCTGGGGGGGCTAGCACTGCCAGGTGGGGTAGTTCTGATCCAGTATGTAGATGACATCCTATTAGCAGCACCTGATCATGCTTCCTGTTTGGAGGCCACCTGCCTCCTGCTAGTGCAGCTGTTTAAGGCAGGCTTTAAAGTCTCTCGCTCAAAGCTGCAATGCTGCAGGCAGGTGGTCACCTTTTTAGGGAGAATGGTCTCAGCGAAAGGCACAGGGATTTCCCCTGCACATCAAACAGCGATACTACATCATACAAAACCAAAGACAGTTAAAGAGATGCTTTCGTTTTTGGGTTTGTCAGGTTATAGTAGGCAGTTTATCCCATCGTATGGTGAATTGACACATCCACTGCGAACTTTGGTGAATGAGCAGGGGATGAGGAACCTGGGAGCTACACTGGATTGGACTGCACAGGCTGAGATGAGTTTTATTCTATTGAAGCAAGCTCTTACAACAGCTATAGATTTGGCGATTCCAAATTATAAACTACCTTTCTTTTTGGATGTTTCTGAAAAAGCACACACAATTGATGGTGTTCTTTTTCAGAAAAAAGGGGGTGGAAGATGTGTGCTCATGTATGTGAGTATCACACTAGACCCAACGGAAGACAGACACCCACCATGTACAAGACATGCAGCAAGAGTAGCAAAGATTCTACAAAAGGTGGCACACATAGTAATGGGACATGGCCTGACGGTATTAACAACACATAGCATTGTAGCATTTGTGAGCTCGACAGCATTTACAATGACTTCACTAAGGCAGACGAGACTAGAAAAGATCCTGAATGCTCCAAATGTTACATTTACCCATGAAGGCATTAACATGGCAGACAATATGGGAGAGGGAGAACCACACTGTTGTGAGAAGAGGGTAGTGAAGGATATTAAAATAAGACCTGACCTACAGGCTACACCCTTAAGAGAACCAGATGAAACCTTGTTTACAGATGGGTGCTGTTACAGACACCCCACAGATGGATTGAAAGCTGCATATGCGGTGGTACGAAAAACTACAGGAGGATTTGAAGAAATCATTACAGGGACAGTGAGAGGAAAGGAGTCAGCACAACTCGCAGAACTACAGGGAATGATAGCAGCATTAGAATGGGCAGAAGGGAAGGAGGTCAATATATATACAGACTCGGCATATGTGGTAGGGACAATTCAGGTCGAACTTAGTCAATGGATTAGAAGTGGGTTTTTAACAGCAGCAAGGACCCCAATTAAACACGAGAAGGATGTTAGGAAACTGGCTGAGGCCCTCCTGAAACCAAGGGCATTAGCAGTTCTTAAATGTAAAGGACATGATAGAACAGATACGATGGTGGCTCGGGGAAATCAGGAAGCGGACATGGCCGCTAAAAGGGCAGCAGGATACGGCCCTCAGTTTATTATGATACAGGCAGACAGAACAGCACATGACTTATTACCACCGTGTAGGGTAGAAGTAATAGTACAGGAACAAGCAAAGGCATCACCTCAGGAAAGGATGGTATGGGAGGAAAGGGGGGCAACCAAGGATCAAGGACTATGGAGATCGATAGACGGGAGGCCAGTTTTACCATCTGGACTCATGAAACCCCTCCTCGAGGAGGCGCATGGGCTAACACACTGTGGAAAGAAGCAGATGATAAGATACTTGATACATTGGTGGCACCCCTTCCTGCCGGCGATGGTGGAGAACCATATTAGAGAGTGTGATGTATGTATAGCTTTCAATGTAAAGGCGACTGTAAAGCCACATGAAGGTCAGTTCCCTCTACCTAAGTTACCAGGGCAGGAAATCGTACTGGATTATACGGACATGATTGAGAGGGTAAGTGGCTATCGATACCTCTTAGTAGCAGTAGATGTGTTCACAGGGTGGCCGGAGGCAATCCCTGCCAAAAGAGAAGATGCAAGGACGGTATGTAAATTCCTGATCAACCAGTATATTCCGAGACACGGATTCCCTAGAAAAATCAGGTCTGACAATGGAAGTCATTTTAAGAATAATAATCTACAGGAGGTAGAAGCAATGTTGGGATTGAAACATGCCTTTGGAACGGTGTACCATCCGCAATCCCAAGGGAAAGTGGAGAGGATGAACCAAACAATAAAAAGTAAGATCGGGAAAGTACAGGCACGGACCAAACTAAATTGGGTGGATGCGTTGCCCCTGGCATTAATGTCAGTAAGGAGTTCGGTAAGTTCTGTGACAGGATTTACTCCATATGAACTACGAACAGGGCACCAGTTTCCAGGACCGGGAGCCGGAATTCAGACAACGAAGAATGAGGTAAGCTCTATGGGATGCAAGCTTTATTATGAAAAACTAACGGCTCTGGTGTCAGATTTTTCACAACAGGTCACAAGTCCCAACAGAGAAGGGGAAACACCGATACCTTCAGTCGCGGAGTCGGTTCTGCTAAAGGTCATCAAAAGAAAGTGGTCGGAGCCCAGGTGGACAGGACCCTACAGAGTGGTGGAGAGGACGTCCCACGCGGTTCGACTACAAGGAAAAGGCGAGACGTGGTATCATTGGAGTCAATGTGCAGCAACGGACCCACCGACACGGACACTGGAACAGATTCGAACGGAGGTGACTGAGAACCTGTGAAGCAACCACGGACTAAGAACACTTAAAGTCCTTTTTTTAAAGAGACTATTGGACTACAGTGACTGTGTATCAGTGGTTGACGGCATAATCAAGTTATTGGCATCAAAACAACGAAAGAAGCTGGGATGAATACTATGTGGGGACTATGGGTACTGGTATTCCGAGCCCTTGAAGGGGCTGGAGTAGAAAACCACTGTACAAAGTGTGTGCACTCGGCCTGGGGGGTCGCACAACGAAAAAGAACAGTACTTTACTGATTGGACTAACTTTCCTGAACACTGTGTGGGGACTCACACAGGACGTAAGTGTGTGCATAATGGACAAGTGTATGATGTTAAATTCAATAAGGGCTCTTTACAGTTCACATCAAATCGAGACCGCTGTCCCCAAGGAGTAACGTGGTTTTGTGCCCCGGAGGGAGACCAAGAGAAGGAGAAAGGGGGCTCAATTCCCATTCAGAGGATACAGTGGGAACCCATGTGGCAAACGGGGAAACAACCATATGTATGGGACAGAGATAAGGGGGATATCTATGCCAACGCTAAACGCCAGGCAGCCACCCACGGAGCAGGGGACAATAGATGGGTAGACCTTTGCCAAACTACGGCAGAACTCTTGGGGGTAAAAAACTGTTGGGTATGTGGGGGACCCACAAGAGATGGGTCATGGCCATGGAGCGGGGAGCCACTGGAAGTGTGGGAGTTGATGAGTTTTCAAGGACTAGCAGAGGAAACGCGCCCCCGCCAGATATGGCATTTAGCTAATCACCCATTAGGAGAGGAATGTATCAGGAAGGAGCAAGGCCATCATTATAAAGGAGATTCGAGGTGCACAAGGGTTAAAATCTTGGGAAAGTTCCCTCGATGGCATCCTCAGCGTCCCCGGTGGTTCCTGTCCCCACAGAAGGTAGCGAATTGCAAATCTATCACCGCTCCCTCCCGTGGGAAAGTGGTATGGAATTGCACGGGCGTGAATCCATATGAAGGGGTTCCCTCACTCAGACAATTTTGGGCGCATCCCTATCCACATGGATTTGCCCCAGAGGGATTATATTGGATTTGTGGGAATATGGCATACACTTTTTTGGAGCCAGACTGGAGGGGAACGTGCTGTATAGGTATCATTCAACCACAATTTGTGCTGTTACCACAGAACGACTCACATCAGTTAGCCACACAGGCATATCAGGGGCTACACCAGAAAAGGGAGTTAAAGATCGGTGAGTGGGGAGAGGACTGGCCCCCAGAGCGTATTATTTCTTATTATGGACCTGCCACTTGGGCCCAGGATGGGTCCTGGGGATATCAAACCCCAATTTACATGTTAAACCGTCTGATTCGCTTACAAGCTATTTTGGAAATTATCACCAATAACACTGCCACTGCCCTTGATCTGTTGGCAGAAGAGCAGCAACAGATTAGAGCCACTGTGTTTCAAAACCGTTTAGCCTTAGACTACTTGTTAGCCACTGAAGGGGGAGTGTGTGGGAAATTAAATCTCACTAATTGTTGTTTAAAAATCGATAACAATGGGCAAGCAGTAAAGGAGATTTCTTCAGGTATTCGCAAATTAGCTCACGTCCCGGTTCAGACCTGGCGACCCTTGGGCAGCACATGGCTGGGAAATTTGTTCTCTGGAGACTGGGGATGGATACATACTATAGTGCTAGTTGCTGGATTTGTGGTTTTGACGTTGATTCTGATCCCATGCATCCTTCCCTGCCTCCAGTGCCTCATTCAACGAGCGCTGTCACATAGAGACATCCCCAGACCCCAAGGCATGTATTTGTCCCTACTGCCCTCTCAAGAGTGTAATGATTACAAGGGATCAGAAATGCCAACCCTGGCATGTAACCCGGATTTCTCTATCTAATAAGTTAACTGGTGGTTGGTCTCATTTTCATGAGACCAAAAGGGGGACTGTTGGAATCTAGGGGTTAAAACATTATGAAATAAATGATTAATTAATAAGTTTATTTGTACTGCATGAGTTAGGGAAAGAGGAATGTGGCTAAGTGGCTGTCACAGCATGGAGCAAAGTTGGCTGAACAGAAATTGGCCGCTCCCAAGATACAGGGAGAGGATATGCATAAAACGATTTAGGAGGTATGCTCAACTGAAGGAGGTGGGAAGTAGCACAGGAGACACAGGCCAGATCAGAACAAAGAATGGCCCGCAAGAATCAAAGGGAATGGAAAACCAGTCTAGGAGGAAGATTAAGGCACGAGGAGGTGTTAAAGAGAACAGCAGAAATTGGCCAGACAGGGACCAAATGGTGATTAGAAATATCTGGGGATGAATTAATTTCAGATCTAAACAACAGGATAGTCTGGCCTGGAGGATTAACATGGGAAGGCTACACCCCAGAAATCTGCAAAACAGGAGATGACTTGTGATAACCCTTATGCAAAAAGATCTAGCAGGGAAAACAACTTTTGTTCTGTGTGATAAGATTGACCTATATAAACTGTGCCAACTGGACAATAGGGGTCAGTCTCGGGGAGTAGCTCACTGGCAGGTGACCTATGAACTAACAGACTGACCCAGAGCTCTGATAAGTTTTATTCTTGTGCTGTGCTGTGCTGTGTGGTGTAATAAACTGACTGTTGAACCGAATACCTTCTCCCATCACTTCATTCAACGAACGCGCTGGACTCAGCTCACACATAGACTAAATTAAGAGTAAATAAATTAAAGCCAGAGTCCAACACAGCTCATTCATTGAAGTGCCACCAAAAAAAAACCACAAGTGTCCCTGACTGCAGAAAAGTGACGTGAAAGGCCATCGATAACAAGAACACGTCCACCCGGAAGTAATTTTCAGCATCCTTTTGAGATGAGTACCCCCTGCTTGACACATGCCATGCATGTATATCATTCTATTTCTCTGTTTCAGGATATCTGCCTGTAGTTGATCAATGTTGTCCCTTCCCACATCTAATGTGGCATCATGCGATTCTTTTTAAAAAGTTGGCCTCATGGGTCATTGTGAAAACTTTAATCAGTGCACATTCAAAGCTATCCAGTTTTTTTGATACCCTGAAGATCAGACCTACACCCTACTGCCAAATTAGTAACTTCACTCAGCTCTGCCAGTTCATTTCTAACACAATCCAAATGCTGTCCAATTGGTCTTACCCAGTCAGTTCTAGCTGACCACCTTGTCTGAATGCAATGAGGCAGGAAGGGGTTCTTTCAGTATCTCCCACAACATTTTCTGTATGATTCTAAAGAATGTTATAGCTTCACTGCAGGCTTCAGTTCAACCTGTACCAGTGAGTTTCAGGGTCTGATTTTCACAAGCAGGAAAATGCAGTTTTCATTCTCCTTTAAGATAGCCTGCACACCACTATACTTTCCTGCCATATTAGAGCCATCTCCACCCACACAGTCTTCAAAGTTCAGAATGACACTTACGAAGAAATCTAAGATTTTTCTCTGCTATTTCTCATCCATCTTTTTGGAAAATTCATGAAATGCAAGCAAGCATTTTTTAGTTGAAAAACTGGCATCTTCCCTCTTCACATATCTGAAGCTGAATGATGACTGTTCTTTGTGAGAACAGTCAGGTGCTTCATCAACAGCAATTGCAAAATACTTTGCAGCTTTCACTTCTTCAATCATGCTCTTTTGCGCAAATAATCCACTGAATTCAATGAACTCATTTTGTATTGATAGGTAGTGGACTTGGAGCTGTGTTTCATTCTGCTGTGCATTCTGCACATGTGTAACATTTTGGCTAATATGGAATCCTATTTGTTCATAAGTTCAACAATGGTGAGCAGTGTCTATCAAACATCTTGATATCCTTGTCGAACTTGCCCTGATCATCTGCCTTGGCAAAAACAAACTTGTTAAAAACATATAGTGCTTGAGATCCTGCTATGGTAAATAGCAGTCCAATCTTTCGTGCATCCGGTTTGCCAGAAGAGTCCATTGGTTTGCAGATACAGCATGAATCGTTTGAACGAGCGCCACTTGTGGTCAGCATTCCCAGTCTAATTCATAGCATCGCACAGTTTCACACTTTCTATGTCACCTGCTGATACTCCTGGCACCATGTAAGAAACTTGGGTTATTATGTATTGCTTTAGTTTCAATTCACGAACCCGTAGGGCAAATCCATTTTGTTCATCTAACCCAAGGTGGGACCATCCATCTCCAAAGCCCACTCATGGTCTGGAGAATCACCAACTCCCAATCACCATAATCAATAATCTATATGGTAAATTGGATCAGCAAGTTTGCAGATGACACTGAGATTGGAGATGTGAACAGTGAATAAAGTTTTCAAAGCTTGTGGAGGGATTTGCACCCATTGTAAAAATGGACTGATAAATGGCAGATGGAATTTAGTGCAGACAAGTTGTAATGGAGGATTTAGACCAGCTTATGCAAGAAGGGATGCAGTTGCATCAGAACACATAATCTAAATTCCACTATGGGGCTCAGGGATGCATATGAATCAGTAGACATTACCTAACTTCCACCATGAGGCCCAGAGATGCAGTTGTCTTTTGTTGGTCGCAGACTGTCAGGAGACCTTGAAGATAATTAAATCATTTGTTCAAAGAGATAAGATCTGAAGTAAACAACTTTTGGGTAATATAAGCCATGGTCCCACTGCTGAAGTTTGAGACTCTCCAAGAGGTGGCAACATCTCTCAGCAAGAAGAACTTCAAGAGTCCAGCTAACGTCCCGGTCGAGGGAGGTGGAGAAGCTGCTGCCGGCACCCCGACAACCTACTACAAGTGTGCAGTCGTTGCCTCGCTTCGGCAGTTGGGACCAGTCCAGGGGTTGATAAGTTTCATTGGGAAGGGCTTGCATGTGGTAGTGACTGATAAATGGCAGATGGAATTTAGTGCAGACAAGTGTGAGATGTTGCATTTTGGAAGGATAAATCAAGAAAAGACGGTAAATGGTAGGGCAGTGAGGAGTGTGGTAGAACAGAGGAATCTGGGAATACAAATACACAATTCCCTGAAAGTGGTGTCATAGATGGATAGGGTTGTAAAGAGAGAGAGCTTTTGGCATATTGGTTTTCATAAATCAAAGTATCGCATATTGGATTTGGGATGTAGTACGAGACATTAGTGATGCCAATTTTGGAGTATTGTTCAGCTTTTGTTACCTAACAACAGGAAGCGTATTAATAAGATTGAAAGAGTGCAGATAAAATTAACAAGGATGTTGCTGAGCCTTGAGGAAATGAGTTGCAGGGTAAGGTTAAACAGGTTAGGGCTTTATTCCCAGGAATGTAGAAGAATAAGGGGAGATTTGGAGGTATACAACATTATGTTAAGTATGGACAGATGCAAACAGGTTTTTTTTTCCATTGGGGTTAGGTGAGATTAAAAACTAGAGAGGATGTGTTAGCCGGAAGAGGAGATTTTTCAAGGGAACATCATGGGGGGGGGGGAATTATTCACAGAGTGGTGGGAGTATAGAATGATCTGCCAACTAAAGTGAATGCAGGCTCAATTTTAACAAGAAAAAATGGACAGGTACATGGATGGGAGGGATATGGTCTGAGTACAGGTCAGTGGGATCAGGCAGAATGATAGTTTGGTACATGCTGGAAGGGCTAAAGGAATTGTTTCTGTGCTGTAATTTTCGATGGTTCTAACCAAAGAACTGGGCAGTGATAATCCTCTGTTCTAACCAGCCCTATATATTAACACAAGTGCTCAAGGAACTCAGCAGGTCATGCACCATCCACAGAAAGCAATAGACTGTCAACATTTTGGGCCTGAGCCCTTCTTTAGTTGTGCCAAAGCTCAGGCATTTATCCAAATAAGACGGGGGAAATTATACTTACATTTTAAAATTTATATTTACAGTTACTTTCATTGAAAAGAGAATTATGGTAGTTTTTTTTTAAAAGAAACAGCACAGGGTAAGAACAAATTGGACTCCATCTAATTTAGATAGAAAAATAAAGCCATAACTTAAATAGTCAACTTTATCCTTTTGAGAAGTTGTAGAATTTTGTGCTGAAGAATTCTGGGAAAACTGGTGGGCATCTGATCTCAGGTTCAGAGTTCCTCCCACCAGCTGCAATGATCTGATTTGTGAAGTTTCATGAGTATGTAATCTCATACTGGCAGGAAAGGTGTGATGCTACCTCTCTGTCCGTTCAGATCATCTTGCTCTCTCTCTGCTCTTATGCTATTACCTCGAGACCATCTCTGGAGTCCAGGCTGCCGGCCACGGGTGGGAACTGGAGGGCCAACTATAACAGAATCATTCTAGGTCCTGAGCTGTGGTTGATGCTGGAAATCGGGTTCTTTTGAGTTGCTCGTTAGTTGTTATTAATTTACTGTTCATTAGTGCACTCTGCCTTTGGGTGGATGGGTTTGCATTCCCAAATGGGATTGGAGAATATTTCACAGCGATTTATTTGCACCCGCTGTGTATTTATTTGTGTATTATTAAGGGTTAGTCTCTGTGAGTGTGTGACCTCTTGTGACTTCTGTGTGTAAATAAATACCACTGTATTTATAACTGTGTTTCAGGCCTGAGCCCTTCTTCAAGGTATGATACCGGCAATTTATTTGCAACTGATGTGCAGTCATTTGTGTATTATACCAGGTTAGTCTATAGGGTGTGTGCCCTTTTGTGAGTTCTGTGTGTAAATAAAGACCACTGTTTGTTAATAACACGTGTCCAGCCTTGATTCTCTTTGAACCCATCAAACCTATTCTAAATGCAACACCTTGGAGTTCCTCACCTCCAGACACCAATCAGTGCAGATTGGCAAGAATATCTTCTCCAGAATCTTAATCAGCACCGGACACCACAGAACTGCATACTTCACCCTCTGCTCTACACTAAGATTGTGTGGCTCAGTACAATTATACCATATACAAATTTGCAAATGATACCACCACAGTAGGCTGTATAAAAAGGGGTGAGACTGGAAAATGGGCTGAATGGTGGACTAACAGCAACCTCTCACTCACTGTCTCCAAGACCAAGGAGGAAAACCACTTGTCTTTGGCATAAGCAAATTTATATGAGAATCACCATCTCAGACGACTATCTCTGAGGACCTTTGCTGGACCCATCATTCTAAAATGCCATCGTGAAGAAGTCCCATCAATGGCTGTACTTCCTTGGGGTTTACAGAGGTTCGGTATGTTATTGGAAACGTTGGCAAAGTTCTCCAGGTGTGCAGTGGGAAGGGTTGATGTTTCATGGCTGGTGACAGGGCACCAATACCTCTGAGCAGAAAGCCCTGGAAAAAGTAGTGGGCGCAGCTCAGTACATCACAGGAAATCTTTCCCCACCCTCGAGAACGTCTACAGCAGCAATCACCGGCTTTGATGAATGTTTCTGACCCGAAACTTTGACCATTCTATTTCTCTTGCTGCTCAACCTGCTCAGTTCCTCTAGCGATTGTTTATTTTTCTTCAGATCTGGAGATAATTGGGAATAAAATAACAGGAGTCCTATCAGATGAAATGGAGGCTATATCCGAGAAATGAACACGAATGTGATCAGTCATGTAATGCAGAGCAGATAACATGATTGATAACATTTCAAAATAAGGAACATAAACTAGTGAGTTATCTACTAGTTCTATGTGATTTACTTCCTTGATTTGTACATGTTGAAAAATAATAGCAGAGAAAATTGACAGATTTTAACCCCAGCGTTCAAAGTAAGGACCCATTATTGTGATCAAGAGAACCAGCAGGAATAAAGATTACAGACAGGTGAAAGGAAAGTAAATACACAGCTCCAATCGTGCAAGTCTTAGCAACAGACAAGTTGCATCTCACCATAATCTGGGTGGAGAGGATCATGGAAGAGATTATTTTCTTAGACTAGGGAATTTACAGTTGGAGGTAATATATTTCTGGGTAAGAGGTTGGACTTTCCACTGCTATTGTTAGCTTTGTGTTCTAGATTTACTTAATTACTTGACTACTCAAGATGAGTGCGCTGCTTTGGGTTGCCACATATATAGCTTGGGCTGTTCGGCATAGACCAAGTACCCATGTTTCCCTCTATGGTGAACGAATATCGAGGGGGAGGGGGGGGGTGGTGGTGGATGATGGCCCCTTGGCTATCTTCTCTCAGCTTTACCTTATCTTGGCTTTTGCTGGTCCAGATTCCAAATGTATCTTTGAAATGTACCTTAATGGAATGGCCCATGAAGGTGAGCATGTCCACAACTGAATGTGTGCACCGCTATCACTCGTTCTTTCTGCGTTGGAAGCGTGAAGAGTGGCTGTACCTTAAATAGAATGGAGCCACATTCCCCTCCTCTTGGAAGTCCCAGTCCATCCTCTGCCATCACGCAGGGGTCATGAATGTCACTGTTCACAACGTGACTGATTTTGCGATGCCCTGGAGCCAGTAGATGTCCTTCAGCTCAAATTTGCAGCATTCCGTCAAGACCTGCCAAGCGAAGAGATCCCGGTAAAACAGGAAACAGACCTTCATTGCCACCCTGATGGTGTTCCAGATTCTTTCTCCTCCCAAGGGGGTGCTGCCAAGGCAATCTTTGTGAGGGTGGTGGTGATAGATTATAGCATAGATTTGCTTTATTTGCTTTTTATAAATTTAAGCATCAAGAAAAGGGTTAAAAAGAATATTTTTATGGGAAAATACTAGTCTGTGTTAAATAAATTATTTTAGTAGTACAGCTACAAGACGTTAGAACCAAGGCCATGCTGTTCTTGAAACTCGTGTGCGATGTTTTGCTGAAGTCTGCAAAGTGCAAGTGATTACAAGTCATGTGAATAGTTGCAAACAGGCTGTAAAAATGGAAAATTAGACTGTATCAAAAGGCTTGAGCCCATCTGCATATGGACTTGCAGAGGTTACAACAGGTCTTCTGTGTAACAGAGCACAAGCTTTTCAAAGCTAATAAAGTTGTGTGGTACTTCATTAGTTGTTATACTCCTTTATATTTGATCAAAGTTAACAGTGGAAGTGGACTTGCTGCTCAAAATGGCATTAGATTGGTCCTCCAATCAGCATGGGTCTGGCCCGTGTCAGCAGGCCAGCTCACACCAGACAATCTCTGCTCCAACGGTCCTCTCAATTGTCTTCCTCTTTTTCCATCTTGATGCGACAGCTTCTTTCAGATCCAGTTGATCAGCTCACAGTCGATGATCAACCCTTGATTTTAGCTAAAAAGATGAGTGCAGTTACCCTGGCTCCAGGAGACCAGAAGCATTGCAGAGGCAGACACCTCCCCAGCTCCAGGAGGAGAATGCAAGCAAGCCAGGACATGGAGAAGCAGGACTATAGCTGGATCTCCCTCCAGTGGCACCACCAGCTTTGCCTGAGGAGACACCACTCACTGAGAAAGGTCATCCCCTGTTCCTGAGCCTGAAATCAGTCCTGCACTTCACCAAAGCTGTGGGCATGAGGGCTCAGGCTGATTGACATTGGACTATAAGGAATGTGAACTGGAGACTCCAATAAACAATAATGGAGATTAAAATACCAACCGTTAACGTATGCAGTGTCTAACACACAGTGATGTGTAAACTCCTTGCAATACCTTGCCAAGTCGAGGCAGATGTGACATTCATCTCAGGAAATACGAGAGGTGGTCTCTATGAGTTGTCTGCATGGTCGGGGTGGCAGGGGATGGAAATGATTGTTGCACATCCGGAATGGGTATCTTGCTGCGGGGAGGCAACTTTATAATCACCAAGGTTACGGAGGTGGTTGGGGTGGGGGGGGGGTGGTGGGAGAATCTCCTTGTGATGGACATCATGTACGCGGTACCCTGCTCCAGCTGATCAATGTGTATGCTTGGCCTGTGTGGAGTGAGAGGTTGGCCATTTTCCAGCAGTCCCCACCATTGCTGGCGACGTCCAGGCTGGTAATGTGGCTGGATGATCTGATGGTGCTGACAGCAGACTAGACAGCTCTTCCCAACTCCTGATGGAGATGCTAAAAGACACACAACAGGTGAAGCTCAGCCGCAGGCCCAACTAGTCAACCTGAACCTGGTCTCAAATAGATTTTATTTTTGTGTCACGATCAAAACTTGTGACGTCAAATTGTTTGACCACTGCCTCCTTCATGCCTTGTGTCACCTACAAGAGGTCCAGAGGTGGGCAGGGGAACGTTGAAGTTGAATGTGAAGTTGCTGACCTCAGAGAGCATAGAGGAATTAAAGCTGGCTGGAGACCCGTGAAACCTGCCTTTGATTTACAATGAATTGGTGTGGTGACCAAAGAGAACATCAAGAGATTCTTTATCCCCAAAGGTGTTCAGAGGGCAAGAGAGACATAAAGGGAACTGAGCCAACTTCAGAATGACCTGCAGAAACTCCTCCTCCTACAGTCAAGAGGGGTGGATGTAAGAGAAGAAACAGAAAGCCATGTTATTCACCTCAGACTTGCAAGATCATCTTCCAATCGAGTTTACACAGTGGAGCAGGATGAGACGTGCTCACGTTTCTTCTTCCAAAAGGTTCATAATGGGACTCTGTGATCCACAGCCTTAAGGTAGAGGTTGGCTCAGTCACATCCTCACAGACGGAATTCAGAGGATCCTTTTATGCCAAACTGTACAACACTAAAGCTTCCCGTCCTCTATCACAGATGACTTGGACAACAGCAAGCAGGAGAGACTGGATTAGTCAATTACCCTGGGGATGTTGACACACAATCAATTTCTTTGGGTCAAGTAAGACTTCCCAAAGTGATAGCTTACTGGCTGAGTTGTACACTGCTCTGTGGGACTGGATGGGCCCAGTCCTGCTGGAAGTATGCAAAGCAATGCTCCTGGCAGGCATCATGTCAGACTCCAAGGAGGGGCTGGCTGAGTTGTACACTGCTCTGTGGGACTGGATGGGCCCAGTCCTGCTGGAAGTATACAAAGCAATGCTCCTGGCAGGCATCATGTCAGACTCCAAGGAGAGGCACCATCATCATAATCTTCAAATAGAGGGGAGAGGAGGAGGAGGATATCAGGAATTGGAGACTCACATCATTGTTAAAACATTGACTAGAAAGTCATGGGTTTGAAATAATAGAGTAATAACTTCACCACAATTTTTAAAATGGTTTGAGGCATCCTTATGCAGTTTATTGTGGATGGATGGAAGGGTTCACTAGAAGATAACCTTATCAACACTCACAGAATTAATCACACTTAAAAGAAATATAGTGACACTTCAACATTGAACATGTAACCAGAATAAAAAAGATGTACCAAACAAGGATTAAATTGTGGTGCAACCCCTGTACTGTACTGTAAAGGCTGGCCTGCCCCCTGAACCTGTGACTCCAAATCCCCATAAAGGCTGTTACGCCGACACTCCTCCTTCAGTACCGGGCCAGCAACATGTGAGATGTGTTGATGCTTTAAGGTGATTAAAGCCTATTAATTACAACTCTTTGTTTCATGTGGTTGATCAAGAGCGCAACATAAATAAAGACAGTTCGGGGGAGGGCTGGAGAGGGAAATGTAATGGAGATGTCTTTGGAAGCTTAGAGAACATGGTTTTGCTTGCAGCAGTGGCCAGAGCTAACAGCTTCAATTGTACAAAATTCACCAGTCAATCCAATGGGGAATTTAGGATATTTACCTCAAGGCGATTAGACTGTGGAACTAGAATTGATGGCATAGAATAAATTATCAGATATTTATTCAATTTTTAATATAGCAAGATAGAGAAATGAGCAAGATGAGGAGGGGTGGGTGAAGAGGTACTTGAGTATTGACCCAATGGGTTGAAGGGTTGTTTCTGTACTCTAGTTCCTGCATTGTCTGTTTTATGATTTCTCAGCAACCTTACGAGAAGCAGAACTAACTCCTCGAGATCCAGGGATGATGACTCATGCTGCTCATGTTCCAATTGTTAGGTAAAAACATCATGAGCTGGGAATGTAGAGGGAGTCACCCAGTGCTGGGGCGTAACAAGATGCAGTTGTGACCTTGTACTCTCAAGATAAGAGTGGGGATGACAAATTGATGTGCAGGAGGCTAGCAGAAAGGGACAGCAACAGTTTATTCATTGGACAATGTAATGGTATGATAATTTACTAAGTACGTATCCTGAGGTATATAAAAAACACCACTTGCTGATAACGGCAGAATGCGCCTTCTCCAACTAACACTGTTAGTTGCAAGTGTTACAATCCGGCAATAAAGAACAAAGAACCTTGATTTCGACTCAGTCTGGAGTTTGACTCACTCATTCATGAACAAAGCAGACCCAACACAATTCAAGTTTATGTTGCATGTACCAAGATGCCAGTACCTTTATCCCTGATCGAAATAGCAAATGTCAGAGGACGTCCATTTCAAGTGAGTGGAGGACAGTTCAGGGGATGTGTCAGAGGCACAGAGAGTGGTGGGTGCCTGGAATGCATTGCTGGGGATAGTGGTGGAAGCTGGGACAATGGTGTTAGAAATTAAAGTACCTTTAAAGAAATTGCTCGAGACAAAAATTGAGAACAAAGAACATTTATTACTACAACAATGCAAAGTTGGGTGCTTCCCCTTACCCTGGGAATACACACACATACTGGGGCTCACCCAACTTTTATCCAGTCAATTTCAGTATCAGAATGCCCTCCCCCTTACATTCTTCTGCCCCCTGGATGGGTTTGGCATAGGTAATCCTTCCTGCCTACGTGCAGTTTCAGTACACTTGGAGGACCAGGGGGTATCCTGTGGGTGCCCCATCATGTCATTGTCCTTATTCACACCTTCCTGATTCTCTGGGCTACAGTCTCTTGATATGCAGAGTTGACTCATTCTATCTAGGGTTGGCTAATTTCATATGTATAAATCTGTGTATGGTTAGCTAATTAGAAATGTATGACTTGGTACTTCTGTCCAGGGCTAGGAGACCCTTATCTGATCCAGACTACCTCAACTTCCTACATTCTATTGTACTTTACCATTCCTTATCTTAGTCCTATGGTCTCGTCACAAAGACTAGAAGATTCTTATGTTAATCGTGCTGACTCTGCTTTCCTGCATCCTAAGCCCCAAGCTTATCCTGTTTGAACTGGTTACAGCCATTTTACTGATGAACTTTAGTTTCTTCCATGTTCATAATTTTAGATCAATTTTCCCATCTCTCACAATGGGAACATTCAAAAGGTGCTTGGGCACGTGGATGTAAGGAAAATAGAGAGTTATGGATGTGAGGTTGGTAAAAATTAAATTATTTTCATATATTAGTCACCACAACATTATGGGCTGCATGGTCAGTACCATACCATAGTGTTCTAATGCTCGCCAGCACACCAGTTAGGCATCTTGTTCAACAAGTAAGACACAGTACAGAATTGTAGTGATATACATCGGTTGGTACAGAGCAAAGGCAACTTCATTTGATTGGTGAGGTTCATTCTGGAGTCTTATAATAGTGGGAAAGAATCTGGTGGTGTAAGATCAAATACATGAATCTTCCTCCCGCCAGGAGGAGGGGTTGAAGAATGAGTGGCCAGGGTGGGTTCAGTCTTTTAGCATGTTTGCTGCTTTTCCAAGGCAGCAGGATATATAAATAGAGTTGATAAAGGAGAGGGGGTGTGTGTGAGGGACTGAGCCATGTGCACCTCTAACAACAGTTTCTTGTGGTCTTGGGTGGAGCAGGTCATGCCCCACGCAGTAAACATAACCAAAGTAACATCAGAGCATTGGGGTAATTTGATGCATGCTATATAACCATATAACAATTACAGCATGGAAACAGCCTAATTTGGCCCTTCTACTTACTCCACACTGATCCAAGTACCCTCCTCTAATCCCACTTACCAGCACCCTGCCCATATCCCTCCATTCCCCTCCCATCCATATACTTATCCAACTCTTTCTTAAATGACAAAATTGACCCTGCCTCCACCACCTTTCCCGGAAGCCCATTCCACACAGTAACCACTCTGAGTAAAGAAGTTCCCCCTCATGTTACTCCTAAACCCTTGCCCGTCAACTCTCAACCCATGACCTCTTGTATCCATCTCTCCTACTCTCAATGGGAAAAGCCTTTCCACATCAACTCTATCTATCCCTCTCATTATCTTAAACACCTCTACCAAATCCCCTCTCAGCCTTCTACATTCCAAGGAATAAAGACTTAATTTGCTCAATCTCTCCTTGTATTCCAGATGCTGAAACCCAGGCAATATTTTTGTAAATCTTCTCTGCACTCTCTCTATCTTGTTAATATCCTTCCTATAAATCGGTGACCAGAACTTCACACAGTACTCTAAATTTGGCCTCACCAATGCCTTGTACAGTTTCGTCATTACTTCCCAACTCCTATATTCTATGCACTGATTTATATAGGCAAGCATACTAAAGGCCTCCTTCACCACCCTATCCATATGCACTCCTACCTTCAGAGAACAATGCACCATTATTCCTAGATCTTTCTGTTCCATTGCATTCTCCAATGTCCTCCCATTTACCACATATGTCTTGCTTTGATTATTCTTTCCAAAATGAACCACCTCACACTTATCAGCATTAAACTCCATCTGCCATCTTTCTGCCCACTCCTCTAAGCAGATTAGATCCCTCTGCAATCTTTGAAAACCCTCTTCATCATCCACAATTCCCCCAATTTTAGTATCATCTGGATATTTACTAATTCAATTTACTGCCCCATTAATATATATGACAAACAGTAACGGTCCCAATACCGAACCCTGAGGTACACTGCTTGTCACCGGCCTCCATCCAGCATACTGTTGTAGTTTTCTTTGGTGGTGGGGGGGGGGTGGGGGGGGGAGTACCTGCTCAGCTTCAGCAAGCAAGAATTTTGGTGCATGTGTACATTGTACATGTTTATGACAATAAACTCATTATTACTATTAGTATTTGTCCTCAATCACACACAATTCTCTTTTATCGCCACATGACAGCCAAGCACAGGGCATGAATGCTGCCTTGAAACAAGCCAAAGAAACAACATATAAAACATTAAGCAGTTAAGGAATTACTTTAGCCTGACCAGCAGGTCAGGCAGCCTCATGGGTAGAAAAGGTCAATGTTTTGGGTGGAGACCCTCTATCAAAGTGAAAATGAAACTGTGAAATTACACATATATTAAGGGAAACAAGATGGGTAGGAGCCCAGAGGTGAGATGGGGGAGAAACCATTGGCTTAGTAGAGTGACGACGGGAAGAAAAGCATACAGTACAGGAGCAGGATGGAACAAGACTGGGGTGAGTTTGACGTACAATAATAATTACTGGAAGGTCTCGTGCGTGGGCACCAGGAGTAATGCTCATGGAGGATTATTGGGAACATGGAACTATAATACAGCAAGATCTTGAAAGTAATAGGAACTCTTTCAGCCAATATTTGCATCGCTTCACAAAAATCTCATTGATCAGATAACTGGAGGCTCTTGAGTTTTCATGATATCCTACACCCTCTTGTGGTGATAATAGATATTGCAATATAAATTAGAACTATAGAATGATAACAGAATTAAGCCCGTTGGCCCACGAGTCCATGCCAAACAATTTATTCTGCTTCATCTCATTGATCTGCACCCAGTCCATAATCCTTCATACCCCATCCATCCGTGCATCTCACCAAACTTCTCTTAAATCTGCAGGCAGCTTGTACTCTCACAACTCTCTGAATGAAAAGGTTTTCCCTAATGTTCCCATTAAACATCTCACATTGCACCCTTAACCAATGTCCTCCAGTCCTTGCCTCACCCAAGCTCAGTGGGGAAAAACCTGCTTGCATTTACTCTATACCCCTCATAATTTTGTATGCCTCTATCAAATCTCTCCTCCTTATCTGACACTCCAGGGAATAAAATCTTAACCTGTTTAACCTTTCCCTGTCACTCAGTTCCTCAAGTCTGGGCAACATCCTGGTAAATCTTCTCTGCACTCTTTCTGTCATATATCTTTCCTGTAATTAGGTGACTAAAACTGCACTCAATACCCCAAATTTGGCCTCACCAGGGTCATGTTCAACTTCACCATTACATCCAAACTCCGATACTCAATACTTAGATTTCTGAAGACCAATGTGCCAAAAAGCTCTCTTTATGGCCCTATCTACCTGTAATGCTACATCTAAGGAAGTAATTATCTGTATTTCCACATACCTCTCTCTCTGTCTTACTGCATTTCACAGTGCCCTACTATTTACCATGTAGGTCATACATTGGTTTGTTCTCCCAAACACCTCACAATTAACCGCATTAAATTCAATATGCAATTTTACGGCTCATTTTTCCCAGCTGGTCCAGATTCCACTGCAAGGTTTGAAAAACCTCCTCACTGTTCACTACACCCCCAATCTTAGTGATATCTGCAAATTAGCTGATCCAATTTACGACATTATCGTCCTGATTGTTGATTATAGATGACACGCAACAATGGACCAAACCCCGACCCCTGAGGCATACCAGTAGTAACAGGCCTCCAGTCAGAGAGGCAATCATCTAGTCTCTGTCTTTTCCCGCAAAGCTAATGTTTAATCCAATTTACTAACTCATCTTGAAAAACACTATTAAGCCCAGAGGACTTCAAAACCCAGCAGCAATAGAAATTCACCAAGACAATGGTTACTTAAACAAAAGTTGCTTTTAATTTTCTTTAAATCAGATCAATCTTTAACTTAACCTAACTTAAACCCCCTTCTAATTCGAAGTACACATGTATGTAATGTGTATATGTTCAGGGAAGTTTTCTGTTTCACTGTCCAACCATTCACTTTTCACTTCTCCAAGTTCACTGGTATCAGGCAATTCTCATACTGTGCACAGAATTCAACATTTATAATTTCCAACAGGCTCTGGTGCTTAAAGTTAAATGGTTACCACTCAGGAAGGTTCTTGTTGATTTCAGAGAGAAATTTATTGCTCGTTGGACACACACAAACTGATTTCCTCCAATCAGCCACTTCAAGTGTCTTGCCAAAGAAACTTGCCCCATCGTGGGTTTTTCAAATGATAACCTCTTCTTCCAGGTCACCACAGAGTTCCTCTTATTTCCCTTATTTCAGGAGAAACACTCTAGCCAGCCATTTCCTCTTGTAAAGGACTACAAGGGTTTAGAACAGGCTGAACACAAAACTCATAACCCATCCTCTAAATGGGGTTCTTCGGAGGAGGAGTCACGCGATGGAGTAGTGGCCGGACGGTGAACTCCAGCCCTCTCCAGAAAAGTCGGGAAAAACAAGAGAAAACACAAAGGCACAGAAATAAAAGTTACAGAAAAGTGAGTATAAAGGTGGAAAGAAGATGGCGACAAAAAAAGAAAAGTCGAAAGCAACGGTAAGAAGAGAGGAAGAGAAGACAAAGGAGGAAAAAGGTGAAGGCCTTACCTGTCCGAAGAGGCCCGCTGCGGAGAGAGAAACCCGCTCCCTCAGGTCGGTAAATAATGGACTACAAAAATGGCTCGCAGAGCCGAGCAAAAGTGCGCAACCGCGCATGCGCGATGCGAATGAAAAAAACACACCGACGGGAGGGGGGACCAGCTGGGGAGTCGATCTCCACAGCCGGCAACGACAGCTGCAGAACACCTGCAGCAAGAAGAGACCACAGAAGACAATAGAAACAAGATAGAAGAGGAGGAAAGGGCAACAAAGAAACAACAGATGGTCAACCCAGAGGAAGAAGAAGAGGAAGAGTATGGTGAAATAGAAGAAGAAAAGATAGGCAAGGTAAAGGATATACTTGCTCTTATTAAAGGATACATGGAGTCATTTAAAGAATGGCAAACACAGGAATTTAAGGATTTAAGAAAAAGAATAAACAACACAGAGGAGAAAATAATTAAAATGGAGATGACCTTAACAGAAATGGGAAAAAAAATGGACAAGATGGAAGAGCGGGCAGTAGCAGCAGAAATGGAGGTAGAAGACTTAAAAAAGAAATTGGAGAAATCTAATAAAAAAACTAAAGAGACACAAGAACTACTAGCTCAAAAAATAGATACAATGGAAAACCATAACAGAAGAAATAACATAAAGATAGTGGGCCTTAAGGAAGATGAAGAAGGCAAGAATATGAGGGAGTTTATAAAAGAGTGGATCCCTAAGACCCTAGGATGTCCAGAACTACAGCATGAAATGGAAATAGAAAGGGCACATAGAGTATTGGCCTCTAAACCACAACCACAACAAAAACCAAGATCTATTGTAGTAAAATTCCTAAGATATACTACAAGAGAAAAGGTACTGGAGAAGACAATGGAAAAAGTAAGAGAGGGCAACAAACCACTGGAGTATAAAGGGCAAAAAATCTTCATTTATCCAGATATAAGTTTTGAACTCCTAAAGAAGAGAAAAGAGTTCAATACAGCAAAGGCGATTTTATGGAAGAAAGGGTATAAATTTATACTAAAGCATCCAGCGGTATTGAAAATATTTATTCCAGGACAACAAAACAGACTATTCTCGGATCCAGAAGAAGCACGAAAATTTGCAGAACAATTACAAAAATAGACTGAGGGAGGAAGACGGGTAATGAGAGTTAAAATGATCACGACTGATATGTATGTGGGTAAAGACAAAAATAGACTGAGGGATGAAGACGGGTAATGAGAGTAAAAATGATCACGATTGATATGTATGCAGGTAAAGAGGTATAAGAGTGAATAGAGACAATGAGCATACATGAATGTATCTGTACTTAGAGGAAAATATAGATAGTATAGACAAGAATTAATAAGGGAAGGTAATGGAATAGAGAGAATAAGGAGGGAATTAAAAGAGGGACCTTTGTGACATATGAAAAGTGAAATCTTTTCTGGGGGAGGCGGGGTGGGGGGAAATAGCGGTCACTGCAAAATCAGTTGACGCTTGCGAGTGGAGAGGGGAGATGTGGTTGTCCGACAAGGGATAAAGGACAACTCAGGAGGTGAAGGGGAGATTGGGGATAAATAAGATAGAAATAGGAGAACAAGGAAAATGTTAGATGTTGTAGGAATGTTGTCTTATAAAGAGTTGAAAATAAGAAAACAGAAATGGAAAAGGAGGAAAGGTAATGATGGAAAAACGGAAAGAGAAGATAAACAAAATATAAAAGGGCTACGCTGAACTATATGTCTTTAAATATTAATGGAATACATAACCAAATTAAAAGGAAGAAACTACCAAATTTAAATGAATAAATGTATTCCATTAGAAAAAATAACATATTGGTTAAGAAATAATATTGAAATATTCGAACAAGTATAGGAGCCTTACATTAAATACAATAGCGAAAACCTACCGGGGACAAACATTACCTAAGTTGATGGAAGGAGAAGGAAAGAAAAGAATGGACTCAGTAGAATTTCTGGTGTAATTTTGTTGAATGACAACATTGTCTGACTGGCTTAATGCAACCTAGATTGTATACCTAAAATGGATGAGAGGGGGGGGTGGGGGGGTGATTTGGGAGGAAAGGGGGGGGGGGGAGAAAAAGTCACTGTATATGTGTGAAAAGAAATAGTGTATATCATGGCTAATGTGATTTATGGTGTGAAAAATAAAAAAATTTTAAAAAAAAATAAAAAAATAAATAAATGGGGTTCTTCAACAAGCCTGCCAGCTTGCCATTTTGCAGCCTAAACTGCTGCTGTAGAACTGACTTCCCTCTCCAAAAGAAAAATCACCTATTTGTTTTTCCTTTCTCTGCTTGTAAAAACGAAATGACCTCTTCCAAGGCTCCAAACCCAGTGTTTGAAAGATCTTATCAGTATCTGAACCTGGACATGATCAACATTTTGTTCCATTTGCAACTCCTTTTGAAGTCCTTTCCAAAGCAGTTCCATTGTCTCTGCAAAGTCACTGGTGACACAATATCTCACTTCAGCAAAGTTCTTGCATTTTAAATGAGATGCCTTTTGTGAAGTGTTACTCTGTTTGTGAAGCATAACTTAAACTAACCCCCCACAATCTATCTCTTTTAAAGATACCTTTTACCCATAGCTATTCTAACATATCCTGTAACAGCACACACACTCACATTTTGCAACCAACGCACAAAGGAATTTAATGTGCACACAAAAGGTTAGTTACCTAAAATAAATCAGTAATGAATAATTATATTTATTGAAAATAATCTCTTAGCTAACAGTTTCTGTTAACTAGTTGGTCAGTTTTTCAAATACCACATTTGCGCATCACTAATTTACATCACCTCACCTTTCCTGGTCCAGTTTGTACAGCTGCAGCACAGTTACAAACATGTTTGGTGAACAGTGTTCATATTGTAAAGTTTACAAAGATCGGTTTCAAATTCTGCAGATAGCTTACTGAGTTTTTAATGAAAAAAATATTGATTTACTTTCTCGAATTCAAAAGAAGAGAAGGGTGTGAAGCGCAAGAGAACTGCAAGTTTGTTTAAAGTTGAATGGCTTAACAAAATAGTAGAAACTGCTACATCGTAAGCTCATGAGGTTATGAACATTCCGTTGTGAGAAATATTTAGGTATGATTTGGAGACTGGTGTTATCTGTTTGTAGTGAGGTGATGGGAAAGTTGGTGGAGCATTTTTTAGGGGAAAGAAGTGGGATGACATTTTGAAATGACTTTTTGAGGTGTCATTTGGCAAGTAAATTGCACTTACTTGGACGGTGTACAAAAGCACAGGCATGAAACTTGTCATTACTCGTTATAGGAGGGTTCAGTGAGCAAGAGCTAAAACAATCAAAACCAGAGGAGATCAATGTTCTTATCGACAGCGTGTTGTTGGCTGTTAAAATGAATAACTCTTTGCATTTATTTCACACATTAATGAATATATGGAAAAGTATGTTCAACTCCAAGAAGCTGGCGAAGCAAAAATTATGCCTTTGCATTTCTGGAGACTATCAACTACAGTATGTCGTTCAGAAAGACATGTTTGAAGAAATAGCATCAGCAGATTTTCACACGTTAATAGTTAATAGTTGATGAAACCACAGACCTATCGGTCAACCAATGTCTCCTTCTGTACTCCAAATTCACATCTAAAGATTGTACTGCGCATAAAACATTTTTAGTGGAATATTTCTACTGCAGGTGTGCGATGCTTCTATTGTTTCAGCGATCAATCAGTTTTATGAAGAGAAGAAACTTGACCTCCATAAAATGGTGATATTTACATCTGATGGAGCGTCAGTAACATTGGGCAGAGTTAATGGTTAATGTCCTGAAACAGGACATCAGTTCTGGGGATTTGTGATGCATAGAAAGAAGTCAAGTTAATTAACAACAATCTATACAGTATCTACAGTTAAAAGATGCAAATTTAAAGAAATTGCAGAGGTCTCTGAAAAGAAACCATTGCTTTCAGATCACTTAATCAAGTCAGATGGTTAACTAGGCACTTTGGATCGCGGGCAACAATAAAAAAAATGAGACACTCATCACATACTTTGAAGAATACGTCAAATCACCCTGTAACTACATACTGTCACAAGAAATTGATAAACATTGCATACAAAGTAGCTTTACAGGTTTGAAGTGATGTCTTTGAAGAACTGTGCAATATTCTACAAAAGAGTGGCATGACGCTAATTGATTCTCTTCATTTTGCACGAGGCAAAATAAATAAGATAAGAAAGCAGTATCGGGGAGATAATGTTTTGAGGGGTGACAAAGTTAAAGTTTTGCAAAGCCAACAACAGGAAGAAAACATCACAGTAGATACAAGTTCACTGTTGATTTCTATAAATCGTCTTTGTGTTCATTTAGAAGAAAGGTTTCCTTAAGATGAGTTAATGGTCAGCTTTTGATTGTGACTTTACATTTGGCGATAAACAAGTTAATGCCTTATGTCTAAAATATCATAGTACACGAGATGAAAATACTGTAATAGATATTTTAATGATTTCCAGCAACTTTAAGAACAAAAATCTGTGAATTGATGGGTGTTATTGGTATTAATTTATTTAGACACTGCATCTCATAAAAATAAGAAATACTCATTTTTTTTTTCACACCATAAATCACATTAGCCATGATACACACTTTTTCTTTTTCACACATATACAGTGACTTTTTCTCCCCCCCCACTCCCTCCTCCCAAGCCACCCCCCCAACCCCCCCATCCATTTTAGGTATACAATTTAGGTTACATTAAACCAGTCAGACAATGTTGTCATTCAACAAAATTACACCAGAAATTCTACTGAGTCCATTCTTTTCTTTCTTTCTCCTTCCATCAACTTAGGTAATGTTTGCCGCCGGTAGGTTTTCGCTATTGTATTTAATGTAAGGCTCCCATATTTGTTCGAATATTTCAATATTATTTCTTAAACTATATGTTATTTTTTTTAATGGAATACATTTATTCATTTCTATATACCATTGTTGTATTTTCAAATTATCTTCCAATTTCCAGGTTGACATAATACATTTTTTTGCTACGGCTAGAGCTATCTTAACAAATCTTTTTTGTGCATCCTCCAAATCAATTCCAAATTCTTTGTTTTTTATGTTACTTAGGAGAAAGATCTCTGGATTCTTTGGTATATTGTTTTCTGTTATTTTATTTAATATCTGATTGAGATCTTCCCAAAATTTTTCTACTCTCTCACATGTCCAGATTGCATGAATTGTTGTTCCCATTTCTTTTTTACATCGAAAACATCTATCAGATACTGTTGGGTCCCATTTATTTAACTTTTGAGATGTAATGTATAGTATGTGTAACCAATTATATTGTATCATACGTAGCCTCGTATTTATTGTATTTCTCATAGTTCCAGAACATAATTTCTCCCATGTTTCCTTTTTTACCTTTATATTTAAATCTTGTTCCCATTTTTGTTTAGTTTTACCATTTGTTTCCTCATTCTCCTTTTCTTGCAGTTTAATATACATATTTGTTATAAATCTTTTGATTAACATTGTATCTGTAATCACATATTCAAGGCTACTTCCCTCTGGCAAACTCAAATTGCTTCCTAATTTATCCTTCAAGTAGGATCTCAGTTGGTAATATGCCAGCGCTGTATCTCCAGTTATATTGTACTTATCTCTCATTTGTTCAAAGGATAAGAATCTACTTCCTGAAAAACAATTTTCTATTCTTTTAATCCCTTTTTTTCCCATTCTCTAAAGGAAAGGTTATCTATTGTAAAAGGGAGTAACTTATTTTGCATCAATATTAGTTTTGGTAATTGATAATTTGTTTTATTTCTTTCTACATGAATCTTCTTCCAAATATTGAGGAGATGATGTAATACTGGAGAAGTTCTATGTTGTACCAATTTTTCATCCCATTTATATAATATGTGTTCAGGTATCTTTTCCCCTATTTTATCTAATTCTAATCTTGTCCAGTCTGGTTTTTCCCTTGTTTGATAAAAATCTTGGCGGCTCTATAATAATTTTTAAAGTTTGGCAATTGTAAGCCTCCTTGTTTATACCATTCTGTTAATTTATTTAGTGCTATCCTTGGTTTCCCCCCTCTCCATAAAAATGTCCTTATTATTTTCTTTAACTCTTTGAAGAATTTTTCTGTCAGTTGTATTGGCAATGCCTGAAAAATGTTCATTTTAATACAGTTTATCCTTCCTATTAGTGTTAGTGGTAGATCTTTCCAATTCTCTAAATCGTCCTGTAATTTTTTCATTAGTGGATAATAATTGAGTTTATATAATTGGCCTAGATTTTTGTTTATTTGTACACCTAGGTATCTTATTGCCTGCATTTGCCATCTAAATGGAGATTCCTTCTTAAATTTTGAGAAATCCGCATTATTCATAGGCATTGCTTCACTTTTATTTACGTTTATCTTGTAACCCGAGACTTCTCCATATTCCTTCAATTTCTTATATAATTCTTTTATTGATAGTTCTGATTCTGTTAAGTACACTATAACATCATCCGCAAATAGACTGATTTTATATTCCTTGTCTTTTATTTTTATTCCTTTTATATTATTATCTATTCTTATCAATTCTGCTAGTGGTTCTATAGCTAACGCAAACAATAAAGGTGATAGTGGGCATCCCTGCCGCGTTGACCTGCTTAAGTTAAATTGCTTTGATACATGTCCATTTACTGTCACTTTCGCTAACAGTCCCTTATATAATGCTTTAATCCAATTAATATACTTCTCCGGTAAACTGAATTTTTGCAATACTTTGAACAAATAATTCCATTCCACTCTGTCGAAGGCCTTCTCTGCGTCTAAAGCAACTGCTACTGCAGGTGTTTTATTTCCTTCTACTGCATGAATTAAGTTAATAAATTTACAAATATTGTCTGTTGAGCATCTTTTTTTGATAAATCCAGTTTGGTCTAAATTTACCATTTTCGGTACCTGTTCTGCTAATCTGTTTGCTAATAGTTTAGCTATTATCTTATAATCTGTGTTTAGCAAAGATATTGGTCTATATGACGCTGGTGAGAGTGAATCTTTCCCTTGTTTTAGTATTACTGTAATTATTGCTGTTTTACATGAATCTGGTAAGCTTTGTGTTTCATCAATCTGGTTGATTACATCCAGGAGGGGCGGAATTAATAAGTCTTTAAATGTTTTGTAGAATTCTATTGGAAATCCATCCTCTCCTGGTGTCTTATTATTTGGTAATTTTTTTATTATCTCTTGTATTTCTACTGTTCCAAATGGTTCTGTTAATTTATTTTGTTCCTCTATTTGTAGTTTTGGTAGTTCAATTTTAGTCAAAAATTCATCTATTTTCCCTTCTTTCCCTTCGTTTTCAGTTCGGTATAATTGTTCATAGAATTCTCTAAAGTTTTCCTTAATTTCTTTTGGATTATATGTAATTTGTTTGTCTTTTTTCCTTGATGCCAATACCATTTTCTTAGCCTGTTCTGTCTTAAGCTGCCATGCTAGGATTTTGTGCGTTTTTTCACCTAGTTCATAATATTTCTGTTTTGTCTTCATTATATTCTTCTCTACCTTATATGTTTGTAATGTTTCATATTTTATTTTTTTATCCGCCAATTCTCTTCTTTTAGTTGTATCTTCCTTCATTGCTAATTTTTTTTCTATATTTACTATTTCCCTTTCCAACTGCTCTGTTTCCAAATTATAGTCCTTCTTCATCTTGGTTACATAACTTATTATTTGCCCTCTAATGAATGCTTTCATTGCATCCCATAGTATAAACTTATCTTCCACTGATTCCGTATTTACTTCAAAATACATTTTTAATTGTTTTTCAATAAATTCTCTAAAATCCTGCCTTTTAAGTAGCATGGGGTTTAATCTCCATCTATACATTCTTGGAGGGATGTCCTCTAGCTTTACTGTCAATATTAAGGGTGAATGGTCCGATAGTATTCTAGCTTTATATTCTGTTTTTCTTACTCTATCTTGCATACTAGCTGATAACAAAAATAGGTCTATTCTTGAGTATGTTTTATGTCTAGCCGAGTAGTATGAATATTCCTTTTCTTTTGGGTTTTGTTTCCTCCATATATCCAAAAGTTTCATTTCTTGCATTGATTTAATTATAAATTTGGTTACTTTGTTCTTTCTGTTAATTTTTTTCCCAGTTTTATCCATATTTGAATCCAAATTCAGGTTGAAATCCCCTCCTATTAGTATGTTCCCTTGCATATTAGCTACCTTTAAAAAGATATCTTGCATAAACTTTTGATCTTCTTCGTTAGGTGAATATACATGAAGTAGATTCCAAAACTCCGAATATATCTGACATTTTATCATAACATATCTCCCTGCTGGATCTATTATTTCCTCTTCTATTTTAAATGGCACATTTTTACTAATTAATATAGCCACTCCTCTTGCTTTTGAATTATACGATGCTGCTGTTACATGTCCTACCCAATCTCTCTTTAATTTCTTGTGCTCCAATTCAGTTAAGTGTGTATCTTGGACAAATGCTATATCAATGTTTTCTTTTTTCAGTAAATTTAGTAGTTTCTTCCTTTTAATTTGGTTATGTATTCCATTAATATTTAAAGTCATATAGTTCAGCGTAGCCATTTTATACTTTGTTTATCTTCTCTTTCCGTTTTTCCATCATTACCTTTCCTCCTTTTCCATTTCTGTTTTCTTATTTTAAACCCTTTATAAGACAACATTCCTACAACATCAAACATTTTCCTTATTCTCCTATTTATATCTTCTTTAGCCCCAATCTCCCCTTCCCCTCCTGAGTTGTCCTTTATCCCTTGTCGGACAACCACATCTCCCCTCTCCATTTGGGTTTGCGAATTCACTCGCAAGCGTCAACTGATTTTGCAGTGACCGCTATTCCCCCCCACCCAGCCCCCCCAGAAAAGATTTCACTTTTCATATGTAACAAAGGTCACTCTTTTAATTCCCTCCTTATTCTCTCTATTCCATTACCTTCCCTTATTAATTCTTGTCTATACTATCTATATTTTCCTCTAAGTACAGATACATTCACGTATGCACATTATATCTATTCACTCTTATACCTCTTTACCCACATACATATCAATCGTGATCATTTTTACTCTCTTTACCCGTCTTCATCCCTCCATCTATTTTGTAATTGTTCTGCAAATTTTCGTGCTTCTTCTGGATCCGAAAATAGTCTGTTTTGTTGTCCTGGAATAAATATTTTCAATACCGCTGGATGCTTTAGTATAAATTTATACCCTTTCTTCCATAAAATCGCCTTTGCTGTATTGAACTCCTTTCTCTTCAAAACTTATATCTGGATAAATGAAGATTTTTTGCCCTTTATACTCCAGTGGCTTGTTGCCCTCTCTTACTTTTTCCATTGTCTTCTCCAGTACCTTTTCTCTTGTAGTATATCTTCGGAATTTTACTAAAATAGATCTTGGTTTTTGTTGTGGTTGTGGTTTAAAGGCCAATGCTCTATGTGCCCTTTCTATTTCCATTTCTTGCTGTAGTTCTGGACATCCTAGGATCCTAGGGGTCCAATCTTTTATAAACTCCCTCATATTCTTGCCTTCTTCATCTTCCTTAAGGCCCACTATCTTTGTTATTTCTTCTGTTATAATTTTCCATTATATCTATTTTTTGAGCTAACAGTTCTTGTGTCTCTATAGCTTTTTTATTAGATTCCTCTAATTTCTTTTTCAAGTCCTCTACCTCCATTTCTGCTGCTACTGCCCGCTCTTCCATCTTGTCCATTTTCTTTCCCATTTCTGTTAAGGTCATATCTATTTTGTTCATTTTCTCTTCTGTGTTTTTTATTCTTCTTCTTAAATCATTAAATTCCTGTGTCTGCCATTCTTTAAATGACTCCATGTATCCTTTAACAAGAGAAAGTATATCCTTTATCTTGCCTTTCCCTTCTTCTTCTATTTCACTGTACTCTTCCTCTTCTTCTTCCTCTGGGTTGGCCATCTGTTGTTTCTTTGTTGCCCTTTTCTTCTCTTCTTTCTTGTTTCCATTGTCTTTTGTGTTCTCTTCTTGCTGCAGGTGTTCTGCAGCTGTCGTTGCCGGCTGTGGAGATCGACTCCCCAGCTGGTCCCCCCTCCCGTCGGTGTGTTTTTTGTCATGCGCGGTTGCGCACTTTTACTCGGCTCAGCGAGCCATTTTTGTAGTCCACTTTCTACCGACCTGAGGGAGCGGGTTTCTCTCTCCACCGCGGGCCTCTTCGAACAGGTAAGGCCTTCTCCTTCTTCTTCCGTTGTCTTCTCTTCCTCTCTTCTTACCGTTGATTTCGATTTTTCTTTTTTTGTCGCCATCTTCTTTCCACCTTTATACTCACTTTTCTTTAACTTTTATTTCTGTACCTTTGTGTTTTCCTTTGTTTTTCCCGACTTTTCTGGAGAGGGCTGGAGTTCACCGTCCGGCCACTACTCCATCACGTGACTCCTCCAATAAGAAATACTCATTGATGTTTTATTTAATGGAACAAAGTAGATCAAAGTATAGAATAAAATGTTAACTAAATGTGTTACTTCATAGAATGCGGTCATACTTGTATTATATTGAAACATGCCAATACAGATTTATTAGCCATGAGAGATAGGCTGTGCCAAAATTATCTTGAAACAATTTCAAGTTTACATTTGCACAAGCATTCAGTGCGCACATACTTTTGCCACAGGGGGAAAAATAATTGAACAACACAAGATTTTTTGCTTACATTAACTACTAAAAGTTAGAGGGAACGTTGCTGAGCAACTGAACCTCCCATGCAGAACCTTGTTTAAGATCTTACGAAAGTCCATATAAACAACATCTATGCCTTTATTTCATCAACTTTCCTGAAATGTCAGTTATATATCTTTATCTCCTTTGGAGCCTACGAGACCTGCTGAGTTCCTCCAGCATTTCTGTGCTTTCCAGAACATGTGTCATTTCTCCAAGACAAAGCAGATGATTGTGGACACCAGGAGGACAAAGGTCGACCATTACACATCAATGGTTCCATCATGGAGAGAGTGAAGACCACGAAGTTCCTTGGCGCGTAAGGTTTAAAATGTATTTCGTGCTCATAAGCAGCCTTGTTTGTGGTTTTGTTTAACATATTTTATGCTGTCTCCGAGCAACATCTTTGACCTGGGGTCTTACAACTTGTTTGACCATCTAACAATGTTTAAATGGCTTGTAATAACGTTCGACAACTTATAATAACATTAGCAATGTTCAATATCATTTAATAAACTTTGGATAACTCAGCTCATCCTTTTAACCTCCAAGTGACTATAAAGGAAAGTAGTTGCTACACAAAGGATTAACTATCTTGGACCCACAACACTTTGGTCATCCAGAAGGAGCAACACTGCCTACACTTCCTTTTTTAATTTTTTTTAAATTTTTCACACTATGAACCATATTAATCAAAATAAACACAAACATTTACCTCTTGAATATACACAGTGTCATTTCCCCCCTCCCTTCCCTCCCTCTTTCTCACCCTCTTTCAAACCCATTAACGTTCAACATCTACAATACAATAAACCCATTGAACAATGTCATCACACAATGAAAATAAACAAGAAAAATGTGTCATCTACTTTTACACACTGGGTCAGTTCATTTTGTCTTCATCTCATTCTGTCATTTTAGGGGGTGGAGGTCCACAGTAGGCCTTCTCTGTTGTGTTCCATGTACGGTTCCCAAATAATGTGACTTTATTTTTTAAATTATATGTTATTTTTTCCAATGGAATACATTTATTCATTTCCATATACCATTGCTGTATTCTCAGGCTCTCTTCTGATTTCCAGATTAACATTTTTTTGCTACAGCTAAGGCTATCATAATAAATCTTTTTTGCGGTTCATCCAGTTTAAGGCCTAATTCTTTACTTCTTATATTACTTAGAAGAAAGATCTCTGGATTTTTTGGTATGTTATTTTTTGTGATTTTATCTAATATCTGATTTTGATCTTCCCAAAACATTTTCACTTTCTCACATGCCCAAATTGTATGTACCGTTGTTCCCATTTACTCCTTACAGCGAAAACATCTATCTGATAATGTTGGATCCCATTTATTTAACTTTTGGGGCGTGATATATAGCCTGTGTAACCAATTATATTGTATCATGCGTAACCTCGTATTTATTATATTTCTCATAGTTTCGGAGCATAACTTTTCCCATATTTCATTTTTTATCTTTATGTTTAGATCTTTTTCCCACTTTTGTTTGGGTTTATAGCTTATTTCATCATTTTCTTTCTCTTGCAGCTTGATGTACATGTTCATTATAAATCTTTTAATTATCATTGTGTCTGTAATCACATATTCAAAGCTACTTCCTTTTGGTAATCTCAGTCTGTTTCCCAATTTGTCCTTTAAGTAGGTTTTCAAAGGTGGTATGCAAACATTGTACCATGAGTTATTCCATATTTGTACTTCATCTGTTCAAATGATAATAAATTATTTCCCAAAAAACAATTTTCTATTCTTTTAATTCCTTTTCTCTCCCATTCTCTAAAGGAAAGGTTATCTATTGTGAAAGGGATTAGTTGATTTTGCGTCAATAATAATTTTGGTACTTGGTAATTTGTTTTTTTTTCCTTTCTACGTGAATCTTCTTCCAAATGTTGAGTAAATGGTGCAGTACTGGTGAACTTCTATATTGCACCAGTTTTTCATCCCACTTCTAATGTTCTGGTACCTTCTCCCCTATTTTATCTAGCTCTATCTGGGTCCAGTGCCTATACTTCCTGAGTGAGATTGAGGAGGGCATGGCTACAGGTGCCTACTTTAAGCACCTTCTACAGGAGCACAATTGAGAGTGTCCTGTCTGGCTGCCTTATTGTGCGGTATGGTCGCTGCAAAGCATAGGACCGGATGCAGCAGATGATCAAAACATCCAAGATCTCCGGGGTCTACATTTCCTCTTTTGAGAACATTTTCTTAAATTCGGATCAAAGAATGATTGAGACCCACTTCCATCCAGAACACAGTACCTTTGACCCGCTACCATCCAGATGGAGGTACAGGAGCATCAAAATCAGGACTGCCAGGCTGGGAAATAGCTTCTTTCTTCAGGCTCTGAGATTAATGAACAGTGTTCTGTAACCGAGTATATCATCCCAGTTCCTTTACGCCTCCACACTTTGCTCTTACCATCACTCTGATACAGGTTAATCTTGGGCTCATCGATCCACAAGACCTTTTTCAAGAACTCTGGAGGCACTTTTAAATATTTCTTGGCAAACTGCAATCTGGCCATCCTTTCTGTGGCTAATTAGTGGTTTGAATCTTGCGGTGTAGCCTCTATTTCTGTTGATTAAGTTTTCTGCAGACAGTGGCCATTGACATGTCCATGCCTGCCTCTGCCTCCAGAAGAGTGTTTCTGACCTGTCAGACATACCTTTGGGATTTTTCTTCATTAGGATAAGAATTCTTCTGGCATCAGCAGTGGAGGGCTTCCTTGGAATACCAGTCAGCTCTTTCTTCTTAATAATGTTCCAAACAGTTGGTTTTGATCATCCTAATGTTTGGGCAATATTTTACTGTTTTCATTTTGATTTTGACCTCATAATGTCTACTTTGACTTTCATTGGCACAACTCTGGTCGTCGTGTTGAAAAATGGCAACTACCAACTCTAAAGGTGATCAAAAGCTTATAAGCAAGCCTCGCTCCTTTATACCTGCATCGATGAGGCAATTAGACATACCTGATTAATCACAAACACCTATAAAGCCAAATGTCCCAAATATTATAGTGCCTTGAAAAAGTGCTACATGGTCAAACCAAAATGTATATAAATGAATTTAAATTTAAAATGTAAATTTAGACATGCAGCCTGGTAACAGGCCATTTCGGCCCACAAGTCAGTGCTGCCCAATTTTAGACCCAATTAACATACACCCCCAGTACGTTTTGAATGGTGGGAGGAAACCAGAGCCCCTAGGGAAAATCCATACAGAAACGGGGAAAGTGTACAAACTCCTTACAGACAGAGTGGGATTTGAACCCAGATCCTGATTGCTAGCACTCTAAAGGCAATGTGCTAACTGCTACACCAACCATGCCACCCCAAATAACCTTGAATAAAATCTGGAGTGTGCATTTTAATTACATGAGAATTGTTTGATTAGAAATTTAAAACTGTGGAGCACTGGGGCAAATAAAGGAAAAAAGTGTCTTTGTCCCAAACATTTTGGAGGGCATTGCATATGAAACAAAAGCACAAATCTTGGAGGAATTCAGCATTCCTTGCAGTGCCCATAGGAGATAAAGGTATTTGTTGTGTTCAGATTGATGATGTATAGATCTTCTCCCCACTTGCTCTGGTTCCTGCCTACATGCTCAAGCTCCAATGGCTGGTCAATCACCTCTGTAAATTAGTCCCTCGATGTACGTAAGTGGCAAAGAGAATGGAAAGGGCGTTGATGCAAATGTGCGCAAGAATAAAATGCAGAGTTAGAGGGAAACAAGCAGGCAAGGGAATAGGACCAATGAGCTTATCTTGTTCTTTTAACTGATGGGCAAAATGACTTTCTTCTGTGACAGGTATGCGAAGTCTTGTATCCGCACTCAGGAGGACGTTGTCTGATTGAAGCCAGTTGGACATTCCTATTCTTTGGCTCACTGCCTTCTCTTGATGCAATAGAGGCACATGTTGTTTGAGCAATGATAATTGGCTACGGCATGATATTTTCACAACTCAGAGCAATTATAAAGCACAGATTCCATTTCAGAGTCAGGCCTTGCCCTCGAGCTCATATGATTGCAAGACTGCTGGGTGAGTTATCTGGTGTTAATATCCCCCAAGCTTATTTGTTTTAATTGTAACCACGCTGAAGACATGTAACACCAGCCAACACAGTCATTCAGTCACAATGAAGGATGTAATCTGGGAGATACAAGCTATTTATCATTCATCTGATATATTCGTCAACTCAAACTGAAAAAGATTATTGGCAACCATTGTCTAATGGTCAATGTTTCATACATTCTTGTCCACATAAATGAAGTGAAGGTATTTGTTATTTGTTTAATGAAATTTTGCGCTAATGCTTGTCAATTCAAAAGATTTCCTGCAGTGATTAATAGAATTGAATAAATACCATAGAATGTAATAGAACATAGAGATCTGCAGCACAGCACTGGTTCTTCAGCCCACAGTGTTGTGCCAACCTGATAATTTACTCTAGCAACTGGCTAGAAATCCCCCACTGCATAGCCCTTAATTGTTCTCAGTTCTATGGATCTTTCTAACAATCTCTTGCCTCTACCACCATTGCCGGCATTCCATGCACCCTCCATTCTCTGTGTGAAAAACCTACCTCTTACACCACCCCTGTAATTAATCCCAAGCATCATTCCTCCTTGTGTTAGCTCTTTCAGCCCTGGGGGAAAAAAAACCTCTGGCCATCTACGCGATCAAAACCTCTCATTATCTTATACACCTCTATCAGTCACTCCTCATCACCCATCTTCCAAGTTCATGCAACCTTTCCTTATATGACATACTCTCTACTCCGGGCAGCATCCTTGTAAACCTCTTCTGCCCCCTCTAGGGCATCCACTTCCTTACTGTGGAGAGGTGACCAGAACTAAACATAATATTCCAAGTGGGGTCTAACTAAGGTCTTATTTAGCTACATCATTACCTCATAGGTCTTGAACTTGATTCTGCGGTTAGTGAAGTCCAGCGTACACCTTATCACCACTATCAACCTGTGAAGCAGCTTTCAGTCCTATGGACACACACCTCAAGATCTCTCAGTTTGTCTACACTGCTCAGAATTCTCCCATTAACATTGTATTCTGCCTTCAAATTTGACCCTTTTCTGGATTAAACTTCATCTGTCACTTCTCAGCCCTGCTCTGTATCCTATCAATGTCCTGCTGTAACCTCTGGCAGCCCTCCAAACTATCCACAAACACTACCAACCTTTGTGTCATCTGGTGGTGCAGTCACAGCAGTAGGTGCGAAGGGAGCAATTAGTGGGAAGGGATGAGTGGACAAGGGAGTCATAGAGGGAGCTGTCCATGCAGAAGGTAGAGAGGAGAGGCAAGGTGAAGATGTGTCTGGTGGTGGGAATTGTGGATAATGATATATATTGAAAGTGAAGGCTGGTGGGGTGGTAGGTAAGGACAGTAAGGATCATGTCTTTGTTGTATCTGGGGGTGGAAAGGATCAGGGCAGATGTGTGGGAAATGGAAGAGAAGCAGGTAGCGGTAGTAGATAGTAGATGTTGATAGTAGTAGAGGGGAAGTCACATTTTGTGAAGGAGGAGGACATCTCGGATGATCCTGTATGGATGATCCCATCCTGGGAACTGAGGCGTTGGAGAAATTGCAAGAAAGGAATAGAATCTTTACAGGGGACAGGATGTAGTCAAGTTAACTCTGAGAGTTGATGGGTTTGTAAAAAATATCTGTCGGGAGTTCATCTCCCAAAATGGAGACAGAAAATTCGAGAAAGAGGAGAGTGTTGCCAAAGATGGACCAAATGAATTTGAGGTCAGTGTGGAAGATGGGAACAAAGTGGATAAAGTTGATGAGTTCATTATAGCTGTATGAGTCATCACCAATATGGTTGACAATGTAGTGGAGGAAGGGTTGAGGAGTCTAGAAAATGTGTAGGCTTGTAGGATGGATTGCTCCATGTAGCCAATAAAAGATCAGGCATATATGTGGCCTATTTGGGTACCCATGTTACTCCTTTAATCTGGAGTTTTGTATTTCTGTTTTCCATCTTCTCATTCCCAAATGTGAATCCAATTTCCAAGTCACTGCAATACATTTCTTCACTACGGCTAATGCTATTAATGATAATTTCAATGAGGATCTTGCTCCTTCTATGTTCCCCAATAAGAATAGGTCTGGGTTTAATGGAAATACTGTACCTGTAATTTATTCTAAAATTTTTCCTAAATCAGCTTTCCCTGTCCTATTTGAAACATTTCAGGCCAGGCACATTCAGCAGGCCATTCCTGTCCCCAAAGGAGTCAAGTCTCTGTAACAGCCATAAAGTTAAAGTTCCGTGTATTGCTACACACTCTGAGTTCATCTGTCCTATTACTAACACTTGCATTAAAATAGACACACTTCAACCCATCAGCCTGAGTCTATCTTTGTTCTATCCTCTTGTCCTTTGTCACCATCTCACTACACACTCCATCTCTTTCTTTCTTTGGCTTGGCTTCGCGGACGAAGATTTATGGAGGGGGTAAAAAGTCCACGTCAGCTGCAGGCTCGTTTGTGGCTGACAAGTCCGATGCGGGACAGGCAGACACGGTTGCAGCGGCTGCAGGGGAAAATTGGTTGGTTGGGGTTGGGTGTTGGGTTTTTCCTCCTTTGCCTTTTGTCAGTGAGGTGGGCTCTGCGGTCTTCTTCAAAGGAGGTTGCTGCCCGCCGAACTGTGAGGCGCCAAGATGCGCGGTTGGAGGCGAGATCAGCCCACTGGCGGTGGTCAATGTGGCAGGCACCAAGAGATTTCTTTAGGCAGTCCTTGTACCTTTTCTTTGGTGCACCTCTGTCACGGTGGCCAGTGGAGAGCTCGCTATATAACACGATCTTGGGAAGGCGATGGTCCTCCATTCTGGAGACGTGACCCACCCAGCGCAGCTGGATCTTCAGCAGCGTGGACTCGATGCTGTCGACCTCTGCCATCTCGAGTACTTCAACGTTAGGGATGAAAGCGCTCCAATGGATGTTGAGGATGGAGCGGAGACAACGCTGGTGGAAGCGTTCTAGGAGCCGTAGGTGATGCCGGTAGAGGACCCATGATTCGGAGCCGAACAGGAGTGTGGGTATGACAACGGCTCTGTATACGCTTATCTTTGTGAGGTTTTTCAGTTGGTTGTTTTTCCAGACTCTTTTGTGTAGTCTCCCAAAGGCGCTATTTGCCTTGGCGAGTCTGTTGTCTATCTCATTGTCGATCCTTGCATCTGATGGAATGGTGCAGCCGAGATAGGTAAACTGGTTGACCGTTTTGAGTTTTGTGTGCCCAATGGAGATGTGGGGGGGCTGGTAGTCATGGTGGGGAGTTGGCTGATGGAGGACCTCAGTTTTCTTCAGGCTGACTTCCAGGCCAAACATTTTGGCAGTTTCCGCAAAGCAGGACGTCAAGCGCTGAAGAGCTGGCTCTGAATGGGCAACTAAAGCGGCGTCGTCTGCATCTAGTTGTATATCAACTGCGCTCTTCTCTTCATCACTCGGGTTCCCCCTCCCCCTCCCCCCATCAAATTAGTTTAAAACTCCTCCCAGGAAACCTGCCAACCAGGATATTGGTCCCCCTCCAGTTCAGGTGTATCCCATCCTTTTTTGTGCAGGTCATTCCTTCCCAGAAAGATTCCAGAAATCTGCAATAGTTATCCAGTTCCTACCTTCACTGGCAGCAATCTAGAGATTTCTGCATAATGTGTCACATGACTATGAGATGTGCTCAGTATTCATCTGAGGTTTGGAAAGGTTATCCAGCCAATTGTATTGATATTTCAGTTAAATATTCTGAGCTATTCTCACTTTCATTTTATTCTTTTAAATTAATAAGAATTTATTGTCACTTACAACATATGGATGAACAGAAATTCCTACTTTCTGGAGGCATAAAGGTATGTAAGTCACCAACTAAAATAAGATAAATTAAGTGATCATAATTGGTCATGAATATAAAAAAAGATAATAAATATAAAAGGATCATAAAATACAAATTCACAGTTGCATTTAGTATTTTAAAAAAAGTGATATTTCAATAGGGCAGTCAGATCTTTTGGTCTTCCTGGAGTAGTTTATGGTTAGGGTTCAGGTATTACAGTAAGGTTCAAGAACCTTGTTGGAAAAAGAAAGATTGCTTTTGAACCTAGAGGAGCTGAACTTCAGCCTTTTGTTCTTTCTGCCTGAACATGGCAGTGAGAAAAGGTTGTAACCAGAGTGATGGAGATCTTTTGTGTTTATGATGATGGCTGTGATCTTAAGGCAATGTCCAATGTAGATGTCTGCAATGGATGGGGAGTCTGTGCTTGTGATAGACTTGGCTAGGTTTGACACTTCCTGCAGCCTTTTATGTTTCAGGGTACTTGAGTTTTCAAGCCAAGTATGACAAGATATATGAAAGATAAAGGTGAGATTGGAGGCATTAAAAAATGTGTATGTCCACCTGTGGGGGTTAATCACAAAATTCTGTAGACACCGTGGTTGAAGTAAAAACACAAAATGCTGGAGAAGCCCAGCAGGTCCAAACAGTTTATAATCTTATAGATGTCTATTAAGTCACTTCTCATCCATCTTCGCCCAAAAGAGAAAAGCCCTAGCTCTGCTAATGTTTCCTCATTCGACAGGTTCTCCAATCCAGGCAACATCCTAGCAAAACTCCTCTGCATCCTCTTTAAAGCTTCCACATTCTTCCTGTAATGAGTGACCAGAACTGAGCACAATATTCTAAGTGTGCTCTAACCAGAGGTTTATTGAGCTGCAACATTGCATCTTGACTTTTTATTTATTTTTTTATGACAGAAAGCAAGAAACCCCTAAATAACGAGAAGTGGCCTGAGGTCTCGGAAGAGGAAAGTGGGAAAAAAAAGAGAATCTGCCTCCCCCAGACAGAATATCAAAATTAAACTTTAATCAGTCAATAGTTATCCAGTTCCTACTCAGGTCTCTGTTAACTTTGTCATCATTAATTTCAACTTGTCCCTCAGGTGCAATTTCTCCTTTCAGTTTTTCTTGAACCCCTTCATGTTGAGACAGAAAAGAATACCTTCCATTCTGCTTAATGTTAGGCAATGAATTGGAAAATTCCAGTGCTTCAGATTCATTAGCAAAGACTTGAGCTTGATATTGCCCATAAAAAACTTTAAGGACTGCTGGATAGTGAAAGGCAAATTTTTATCCCTTGTTCCACAAAACTGACTTAGCTGCATTAAATTCTTTTCTTCTTTTGACATTTTCATTATTCAAATCTACATAAAAATACTCTACTGTTCTGGATCACTAAAGAACCTTGTTGCTCCCTTGCTTTTTGAACTGCCTTTCTTAGATTAATTTCCCTATCTTGATAATGTTGGCATTAAATCAAGACAGAGCGTGGTGGTTGTCCCGGATATATATTTTTTCCTTAGAGCTCTTTGTGGTCTATTGAGCTCCAAACCATTTGGAAAATTCTCTGGTCCCAAAATTTTTGGCAGCCAATTTGGAAAAAAATTCACTTCAAAACTTTCAGGCAAACCAACAATTTTCACATGATTCTTCTACTCTGATTCTCCAGCATATCAACTTTTTGCAATAAACCTTTCTTCTGAACTTCCAACACCATAAAATAATCTTCTATCTTATTAACTGTATCTTTACATTCTTCCAACTCCATATGACATTCCTGGTCTTTTTCAAATTTCTCAACTTTAATTTTAATTTTATCAACAGATTTATTACATTTTATCACATCAGTTTTCAATACAGTTATTTTTTCTTTGATGACTCCCAACTGATTTGTAAAATCAGCTTTGACTTCAGTAAAATTAGCATCCATTTTCTGACTAATGAAATCCATTTTTTCAAAAGTTTTATCAAAAACCTGTGAGTCAAGAGGTGTTGGTGTAACCTAATATGTACCCATTTTACCTTGAATGTATTGATCTCCTGTTTCTTCTCCTTGTGACTCTCCTCTAGTCTCTTCCTCTTCCTCTTCTGTTGATGTCGCTAAAGGCTGGAACTGTAAACGGGCTTTCTCTTTAGCCTTTGTCTGGCCTGCAATCACTGTCGGAGTCGGGTCCACAGACTCCGATTTGGTCACTTCCATGATGTGTATGCACGAAATTCTGCGCATGCGCGTAGTCTCCGCATCAGTGGCGCTCCAGCGCCACCCTCTCTAGCTCCCTGAGAGGGTAGCACTGGAGCCTGGATTCTTACCCAGGAAGTCTTCGCCGATCGAGGCTGGAGAGGAACTAGAATCGGAGGCTGAGTCTTTAAGGCAGGCCCTGGTTCTTCTAACAAAGTTACTTCAGTTGTAGCTGTTTCTTTTTGTAGTTTGAGTTTTAGATTTCTTTGTAGCCATCTTCTGAGACATCTAAGAAGTTTTTTTTTAAAGCAGTTAAATTAAAAAAGATTTTTTAAAAGTTGGGTATTAATTAATTCTGCCAGGAGGGGCATTTTCCACATCTTCCTCCTACGGCATTACGCCATGCCCCCCACATCTTGTCCTTGAACTCATTCCCCTGACTAATGAGGGCCACCATACTATAAGCCTTAACTAGCCTATCAACCTGCACGGCCACCTTGAGAGATCTATTGATTTGGACCTAAAGGTCCCCCTGTTCTTCACACTATTAAGAATCCTGCCATTAACAATACACTTCAACTTCAAGTTTGGCCTTCCAAAGTACATTATTTTGCACTTATCTGGATTAAACTCCATCTGCCACTTCTCTGCCTCCTGCCTATATCCTGCTGTAACCTTCAGCAACCTTGTGCACTATCCACAACACCTCCAATCATCATGTCATCTGCAAACTTATTGACACATCATTTAATTCTTCGTCCAGGTCATTTATAAAAATCACCAAGAACAGGAGTCCCAGAACAGATCCACTTGTCACTGACTTTATAATCTATAAATGTTATAGATTATCTGATGACAAGCCAATTCTCCTCAGACTTTTTGGGAAAGTAGAGGTGTTGGTGTGCCTTCTTCATAGTTGTCTCAATCTGTTGTCTCCAGGAAAGGTTGTCCAATATGTGGGCTCATCGGAACTTAAAGATGCTGACTCTCTCCACTCCTGCCCCGTCAATGCAGACAAGTGTGTGGTCCCTCGGCCTTTCCTGCCTAAAATTCACAATAGGCTCCTTGGTCTTGATGACCTTGAGAGCAAGATTGCTGTTCTAGCACCACCCAACCAGATTATCGATAGCCATCCTGTGTTCTAGAAAATGGAACAATACAGCAAACTGCAGGTCCTTCAGCCCTTGATGTTTTGCCGACCCATATATTCCTTCTTAAAAAAATATACTAAACCCTCCCTACCCCATATCCCTCTATTTTGCTTCCATCCCTGTGCCTGTCTAAGAGTCTCTTAAATGCCCCCAATGTTTCAGCATCCACCACCATCCTTGGAAAGGCATTCCAGGAATCCACTTCATACATATGTCCACTGGTGTTTGCTGATCCTACCCTAGGAAACTGGTGCTGGCTATCCACACTATTATGCTTCTCATAATCTTGTAGACCTCTATCAAGACTCCTCTCATCCTTCTATGCTCTGCTAACCTTGCCTCATAAGACGTTTCCCAATCTAGGCAACATCCTGGCAAATCTCCTCTGTACCCTCTCCATAGCTTCCACATCCTTCCTATAATGAGATGAGTAGAACTGAACACAATACAGTAAGTGTGGTCCCACCAGAGATTTGTCGAGTTGCATCATGATGTCTCTACTCCTGTATTCAATCCCTCTATTAATGAATCCCAGCATCCCTTAGGCCTTCTTAACTATCTTATCAACCTGTGCAAGGGCCTTGAGGGATGTATAGATTTGAACCCCAAGGTCCCTCTGTTCATCGACACTCTTAAGTAACCGACCATTAACCCTGTACTCAGCCTTCTGGTTTGTCCTTCCAAAATGAATTACCTCACACTTAATCTGGATTGAAATCCATCTGCCACTTTTCGGCCTAACTCTGCAACCTGTCAATATCCTCCTGTACCTTTCTGAATCTTAAATTCCAGTTATTTGGTCAATGGTGATGGCCTCATAGGGATTGTGTTGGAGCTGAATTTACTAAGCAATCTCATAAGACTAAAGTCTATTTTAAAAATCAGGTATAATTAAACTGTCAAATATAATATAAATAATTGCATTCCACCAATTTAAAACCTTCAAATAGTCCAGCTATAAAATATTAGCTATCAAGCTATCATTGATCACATTCTCAAGATGTCCCTGCATCCTTTGCATAATAATTATGCTGCAGATTTCAGATGTAACATCCACGGAAATTTTAAGAGTATTCCACCAAAATTACAATTCAAGTTATTGCAATGGCATTAAACTACATGGTGCATGCTCTACTCATTGGTATCTTGGATGGTCTTTGGCCTTGTTCAAATAATAACCACTGCAAGTTCTGATCAAAAAAAGCACTGAGGTCATGTGGCGAGGCACATATTTGATGGCCAGGCAAACTGGCTCTGTGTTTTACGCGCGTGTCTTCAGATTAGCCGTATCAAATATGGCGTCGTGTGGCCTTCTTTTCCAGTAGAAGCATCACAGTGACGTAGTTTCTGGCACGCAGGGAGCTTTGAATGCTTTAAAAGTGGTAGCGCACATCTCAGAATAAAAACTCACGAGTTGCAACGAGCCCACCGACTGCTGGCCTTTTTCTTTCACTCGGTTAGCACACTCGCTAAACTTACATCATTTCCCAGAGGCCAGCCTGATCATTTTATTATGTTTGAACAGAGTGAATCAAGAAGATTAAAGTTGCAGAGTTAGTATCCAAGCAATTATTCTGCAATGCTTTTCCTGGTACCAATTCTTAGCCGTCTCTTGCTAATCCACTTCTTAGGTCAAAAAGCATTATTTTGGAAAATGCGTGGCTTTACATTTTAGCATTGTTTTGTGCTAAGTACAAATATTATATGCTTCTGCTGAGGATTAAGCTTCAAAAGATTTTCAAAAATGATAGTCATGCTACATTCTGAGCTTGTGATGAAGGGAAGGTCATTGAATTTTCCAGTTTTTTGAGATTGCATGTTGAGTGATTGGCAAATTAATTGCTAGGGGGTCACCAATTTTAAAATTTCATATTTTTTACCTATTTATTTTCCACAACTTTTTTGCCAGTTGCTTGAATTCTGGATCATTTTACTTCAAAACACAACTGAGCCTATAATTTCCAGGATTAATTTTGAAGGCTTTTTTAAACAACAGAATAATGTGAGCTACCCTCCAATCCTCTGCCACTACATCCATGGCTAAGGACATTTTAAATATTTCTGACAGAGCCCCTGCAATTTCTACACTAGCTTCCCTCAATGTCCGAGGGAAAATCTTGTCAGGCCCTGGAGATTTATCCACCCTTATTTGCTTGATGACAGCAAGCATTTCCTCCTCTTTAATCAGAAAAGGTTCCATGACTCTATACCCATTTCCTGAGTGAATACTGATGCAAAAAAAAAAATTTAAACCTCCCACATCTCCATACAAAGCTGACCTCTGATCTTCAGGGGGTCTAATTTTGTCTGGTACTATTCTTTTGCTCTTAATATACCTCTAGAAACCTTAGGATTTCCTTCACATTATCTGCCAAAGCCTCATGTCTTTTTTGTAGCCTTCCTGATTTCATTCTTGAGATTTTTTGTGTTTTTATTTGCCTCAAGAACCTAATTTCCTCCATGTTGCCTATACCTGTTATACACCTCTCTCTTCTTCTGAACCAGATCCCCAATATCCATCAAAACCAAGTTAGCTTTTGCCTGTGAACCTTGACTTTAATCCTGATAGGAACACACAAACTCTGAACTCTCAAAATTTCACCTTTGAAGGCTCCTCCACTTATGTTGCACAACCTTGCCTGAAAACAACATCCCAATCCACACATTCTAGATCCTTTCACATTTCTTCAAAATTGGCTTTTCTCCAATTGAGAACCTCAACCCAAGGCCCAGCACTATCTTTCTCCGTAATTAACGTGAAATTAATGGCATTGTGATTACTGGACCCAAAATGTTCCCCTACGCATACTTCTGTCACCTATCTTCTCATTCTCTAATAGGAGACCCAGTATTGCACTCCCTCCAGTCGGTACCTCTATATATTGATGTAGAAAATCTTCCTGAATACATTTGATAAAATCCAAGCCATCCAGCCCTTCAGAGTATGGGAGTCTCAGTCAATATGTGGAAAATTTAAATCCCCTACTATCACAACCTTTTATTTCCTGCAGCTGTCTACCATCTCTCTACACGTTTGCTCCTCCAATTCTCATTGATTAATTGGCAGTCTATAATACAACACTGTGAGTGTAATCATACCTTTTCCGTTCTTCAGCTCCACCCATTATTGCCTCAGTAGACGAGCCCTCTGGTCTGTCCTGCTTGAGCACAGCTGTGATATTTTCCCTGATGAGCAATGCCACTCCTCCCCCTTTCATCCCCCCCCCCCCCCCCCCTGTTGTATTGCATCTGAAGCAAAAGAAGACCGGAACATTGAGCTGCCAGTCCTGCCCCACCTGCAACCAATTGAGGATCATCATTCACCAATCCAATGGGAAAATGAGAGTAACATTGGTACCCTGTGAGCAATGGGAAAGTAGAACTGATTATCTTAAGGAACAGAGAAAGACTAGTAGAAAATGAAATTAGAAGATGTTGGAACCACTTAACAGGTCAGAGAGCAATTCTTGCATCTGAAATAGAGGTGATGTTTAAGATTGATGCCCTTTATCAGCATTTTTTTTTAATGGAGCTTTTAATTATTTTTGTACATTTAGTTCAAGGATGATGATGAGGAGGTGTATTGTATGTTTTTGGTGTATCTTACATACCCTGCTAGTACTTTATGACTTCTTTCACCTAGTTCATAATATTTTTGTCGTGTCCTCATTATATCTCTCTCCATTCTGTAAGTTTGTATGGTATTTAATCTTAATTTTTTTGATTCTAACAATATTCTTTTCTCCTCATTTTTTTGCACTTGTATTTCCTTCTCTAATTTCATTATTTATTTTTCCAACAGATCCACCTCTTTAATATTTTTTTTTATTTTTGAAGTATAACTTATTATTTGACCTCCTCGATATGCCTTCATAGAATCTCATATCGTAAAGTTACTCGTTACTGAATCATTGTTAGTTTTGAGAAAAAAATATGTTGTCTCATAAAGTCACAAAATTCTTTTTTCTTCAGCAATGTTGTATTTAACCTCCACCTATAACCTATCATTTGTTCTTCCTCCAATAAAATTGACAAAATGATCAGATAAAACTCACATTTGATACTCAACCTTTTGCACTCTAAATTGAAGTTGTGCAAAAATTCAAAACATATCTATTTGTGGATATGCCCTAAAGAATAATATCTTTCACTTGGGTGAATTCTTCTCCATATATCCACTAACCCCATATCTTTAATTAAATCTATGGTATTTTAGCTACTTTATTTTTTCATCATTTTATCTCCTGACCTATCCAGTTTAGGGTCCAAAGTAAAATTAGAATCTCCTCCTAATATAATTTTTCCCTTAGCATTTGATAATTGCATAAAAATATCTTGTTCAAATTTACCATCATCCACAATGGGTGCATATACATTCATTAAAGTCCATTGTTCTGAATAAATCTGGCAATTTATCATAACATTTCTTTTTGCTTGATCTACAATTGTGTCCAGTATTTTCACCCTAGCTTTTGAATTAAACAAGGATGCCATTACTGATCCTACCCAATCTCTTTTTAATTTTTCATGTTCTTTTTCTGTTAAATGTGTTTTTTGTTAAAAGGCAATGTCTATTTTTGCCTTTTTCACATACACTAATAATTTTTTCTGCTTTATTTGATTCTGTATCCCATTAATGTTAATACTAATAAAATTCAGTTTTCCAGCCATCAGATCTCTTTACTAAATCTATTAACCTCCATCATTCCACTCCTATCCCTCTCATTTATACAACACTAATATTATATTATACCTACCTACCTGCACCTTGCCCATAACCCTCCATTCCCCTCCCAACCATATACCTATCCAATTTTTCTGTAAAAGACAAAATTAACCCTGCTGCCATTATTTCTCCTGGAAGCTCATTCCATACAGCCATCACTCTCTGAGGAAAGAAGTTCCCCCCTCATGTTACTTCTAAACTTTTGCCCCTTAATTCTTATCTCATGACCTCTTGTTTCAATCTCTCATATTCCCAATGGAAAAAAAGTCTATCCACATAAACTCTGTTTATCTCTCTCATAATCTTAAATACCTCTATCAAATCCCCTCTCAACCTTTTATACTCCAAAGAATAAAGACATAATTTGCTCATTCTTTCTTTTAATCTAGATGCTGAAGCCGAGGTAACTTTTTCATAAATCTTCTCTGAACTCTCTCTACCTTGTTGATATCCTTCCTATAATTCAGTGACCAGAACTGCACATAGTACTCTAAATTTGGCCTCACCAATGCCTTGAACAGTCTCAACATCACTTCCCAACTCCTGTATTCTATGCATTGATTTATAAAGGCCAGCAGACTAAAAGCCTTCTTCACCACCCTATCCACATGAGATTCTACCTTCAGGGAATGATGTGATGCACTGTTATTCCTAGATCTTTCTGCTCCAATGCATTCCTCAATGACCTCCCATTTACTACGCATGTCCTGTTTTGGTTATTCCTTCCAAAATGAAGCACTTCACACTATCAGCATTAAACTCCATCTGCCATCTTTCAGCCCACTCTTCTAAGCAGTCCAAATCCCTCTGCAATCTTTGAAAACCTTCTTCATTATCCATAATTCCACCTATTTTAGTGTATCATCTGCATATTTACTAATCCAATTTACCACTCCATCATCCAGATCATCAATGTATTTGACAAACAGCAATGGACCCAATACAGATCCCTGAGGCACACCGCTTGTTATCAGCCTCCAGCCTGACAAACAGTTATCCCCTATGACTCTCTGACATCTCCCTTCCAGCCACTGTTGAATCCCTTTGACTATCTCAAAATCAATATCGAACGACTGAACCTTCGATCTGCAGTCACCACCTTCTATCGTTTCTGCTGATCTGCAACAGAGCAGCTCCCATCCCCTGTTGTGATGCATCCAACAAGCTTGTTCTTGATGGTGCTCCTGTGGAAGTTGTTTGGGAGGGGAGGGACGTGCTCTTCTGAGAAAGTGCACTTCTTTGACCATCACATCGACATGCCAGTCCCAGGTCAAGTCTTTGGAGATATTTATTCCTAAACTTAAAGCTATCTTCTCTTTTCACTTCAGTGACATTAGTGGGGACTCCCCCTCTCCCTTGAAGTCAACCATTACGTAAAAGTTTTGGCGCATCTGTGCAGGGCGCGTCGAAAGAACCAAAGACTTGTTGATCCAAACCAAGGCTAAGACTGGAGCATCTCACAAGTCGGTCGACCAGTCCAGAAAGACCTGGTCTGGCTAGGAGCAGTCCTTTAAGACCTGCCAGTCCACTCTCAGCCCATCACAGTCATCCTACACGACCATCTGGACACATCCACATTGGTGATAGAATCTGTACTATCACAATCTGTACTTCTGAATCTGATAATAAACTCTCCTTTTCATTTCAGGCAACGCCAATTGAGCTAAATAACCCGTCTCTGTGTGGGCTTTTTGGTGTAACATTTGTAATAAACTTTCTGAATAAACCTCTTCTTCTTTGGCTTGGCTTCGCGGACGAAGATTTATGGAGGGGGTAAAAAGTCCACGTCAGCTGCAGGCTCGTTTGTGGCTGACCAGTCCGATGCGGGACAGGCAGACACGATTGCAGCGGTTGCAAGGGAAAATTGGTTGGTTGGGGTTGGGTGTTGGGTTTTTCCTCCTTTGCCTTTTGTCAGTGAGGTGGGCTCTGCGGTCTTCTTCAAAGGAGGCTGCTGCCCGCCAAACTGTGAGGCGCCAAGATGCACGGTTTGAGGCGTTATCAGCCCACTGGCGGTGGTCAATGTGGCAGGCACCAAGAGATTTCTTTAGGCAGTCCTTGTACCTTTTCTTTGGTGCACCTCTGTCACGGTGGCCAGTGGAGAGCTCGCCATATAATACGATCTTGGGAAGGCGATGGTCCTCCATTCTGGAGACGTGACCCATCCAGCGCAGCTGGATCTTCAGCAGCGTGGACTCGATGCTGTCGACCTCTGCCATCTCGAGTACCTCGACGTTAGGGGTGTGAGCGCTCCAATGGATGTTGAGGATGGAGCGGAGACAACGCTGGTGGAAGCGTTCTAGGAGCCGTAGGTGGTGCCGGTAGAGGACCCATGATTCGGAGCCGAACAGGAGTGTGGGTATGATAACGGCTCTGTATACGCTTATCTTTGTGAGGTTTTTCAGTTGGTTGTTTTTCCAGACTCTTTTGTGTAGTCTTCCAAAGGCGCTATTTGCCTTGGCGAGTCTGTTGTCTATCTCATTGTCGATCCTTGCATCTGATGAAATGGTGCAGCCGAGATAGGTAACTGGTTGACCGTTTTGAGTTTTGTGTGCCCGATGGAGATGTGGGGGGGCTGGTAGTCATGGTGGGGAGCTGGCTGATGGAGGACCTCAGTTTTCTTCAGGCTGACTTCCAGGCCAAACGTTTTGGCAGTTTCCACAAAACAGGACGTCAAGCGCTGAAGAGCTGGCTCTGAATGGGCAACTAAAGCGGCATCGTCTGCAAAGAGTAGTTCACGGACAAGTTGCTCTTATGCACTGCTATGCACTGAAATAATACCTGGAACTTGCTGTTAGCCATTGCCATTGGCGGAGTCACTCTTTTTGCAAGAGAATAACGGAATATTTATATATTTTTTTGTATTTTTATGCCACCTCTGTAGCTGTTTAATATTAGCGTTGTTTCCCCCGGCTGCTGCAAGTAAGAAGCTCAGTGCACATCATTCAACACGACTGGCCTCGGGGGAAGGGGGTTGCCAAGACGCGGCTGGCCGCCGAGCATTCTGGGTCTTGTAGTTCTTTGCCAGTTCCCGGCCCAGGAGTGTCCAAAGGACGGAGACTACGACGCCCGGCGCGCTTTGCGAGCCCCGGCGCTGTTCTTGTCGACCCGTGGGCGGAGCGGGTCGCAGTCAACCGGGTCCAGCGAAAGGGAAGCGCGGCGGCAGGAATCCATGTCCCCGCTGTGAGTCGAAGAGGAACAGTAATAATCGCCAAATGGATAATTCCGGCAAAGAGAAGGAAGCGATGCAGCTGATGGCTGACGCTGAGAAGAAGGTGAAATCCTCGCACTCGTTCCTCGGAGGCTTGTTTGGGTAAGAGAGTCGGACAGTGAGCGGGGCGACCCCTCCGCAACCTCAGCGGACTCTGCATTGAGCAGATGAAAAAGCCCCCCGTTGGGGGGGAGGAGGGGGGGGGGAAGGATCTTTTGCCCCTTGCACAAAATCCACCGTTCTCTTTTCCGTGGCGGGGGCCACGCTGAATAATTCCGCAGACGGAATCTACTGCAGTATCTGGTCTGCCATGTTTTTGCCTTGAATAGTAGAGCTTGTGGATTCATTTCAGATGCAAGACGAAGCCTTCCGCAATTGGGCAAAAAAAATGGGGGGGGGTGGAGGGGGCGTTTGCAGACTTTTTTTCCCCCTCCTCCCTCCCCCTTCTTGCAAGTGACGAGGCTGCCGAGGCGATTCGATGGGGGAAAAGCTCTGTTCTCACTGGACTGTGACTTGCTGATGGCGAGAAGGCCGGTGTGGTTGAGGGGAGGGGGGGGGTTGAGGGGAGGGGGGGGGTTGAGGGGAGGGGGGGGTTGAGGGGAGGGGGGGGTTGAGGGGAGGGGGGGGTTGAGGGGAGGGGGGGGTTGAGGGGAGGGGGGGGTTGAGGGGAGGGGGGGGTTGAGGGGAGGGGGGGGTTGAGGGGAGGGGGGGGTTGAGGGGAGGGGGGGGTTGAGGGGAGGGGGGGGTTGAGGGGAGGGGGGGGTTGAGGGGAGGTGGGGGTTGAGGGGAGGGGGGGGTTGAGGGGAGGGGGGGGTTGAGGGGAGGGGGGGGTTGAGGGGAGGGGGGGGTTGAGGGGAGGGGGGGGTTGAGGGGAGGGGGGGGGGTGCTGCTTGTCCACTCACGGGTGCTGACTTTCGCCACCTCTCCCCCTCGCTGGATCATGACCGCGAATGTCGAGGTCGCGCTGACAGGAAGCGCTTCTTCAATATTCCCGGGAGTGTTGATTTAAAAACAAAGGTTATTTTCAATTCCCGGTTGCCTGGACGTTGGCGGTTGCCTGGACGTTGGCGGTTGCCTGGACGTTGGCGGTTGCCTGGACGTTGGCGGTTGCCTGGACGTTGGCGGTTGCCTGGACGTTGGCGGTTGCCTGGACGTTGGCGGTTGCCTGGACGTTGGCGGTTGCCTGGACGTTGGCGGTTGCCTGGACGTTGGCGGTTGCCTGGACGTTGGCGGTTGCCTGGACGTTGGCGGTTGCCTGGACGTTGGCGGTTGCCTGGACGTTGGCGGTTGCCTGGACGTTGGCGGTTGCCTGGACGTTGGCGGTTGCCTGGACGTTGGCGGTTGCCTGGACGTTGGCGGTTGCCTGGACGTTGGCGGTTGCCTGGACGTTGGCGGTTGCCTGGACGTTGGCGGTTGCCTGGACGTTGGCGGTTGCCTGGACGTTGGCGGTTGCCTGGACGTTGGCGGTTGCCTGGACGTTGGCGGTTGCCTGGACGTTGGCGGTTGCCTGGACGTTGGCGGTTGCCTGGACGTTGGCGGTTGCCTGGACGTTGGCGGTTGCCTGGACGTTGGCGGTTGCCTGGACGTTGGCGGTTGCCTGGACGTTGGCGGTTGCCTGGACGTTGGCGGTTGCCTGGACGTTGGCGGTTGCCTGGACGTTGGCGGTTGCCTGGACGTTGGCGGTTGCCTGGACGTTGGCGGTTGCCTGGACGTTGGCGGTTGCCTGGACGTTGGCGGTTGCCTGGACGTTGGCGGTTGCCTGGACGTTGGCGGTTGCCTGGACGTTGGCGGTTGCCTGGACGTTGGCGGTTGCCTGGACGTTGGCGGTTGCCTGGACGTTGGCGGTTGCCTGGACGTTGGCGGTTGCCTGGACGTTGGCGGTTGCCTGGACGTTGGCGGTTGCCTGGACGTTGGCGGTTGCCTGGACGTTGGCGGTTGCCTGGACGTTGGCGGTTGCCTGGACGTTGGCGGTTGCCTGGACGTTGGCGGTTGCCTGGACGTTGGCGGTTGCCTGGACGTTGGCGGTTGCCTGGACGTTGGCGGTTGCCTGGACGTTGGCGGTTGCCTGGACGTTGGCGGTTGCCTGGCAGCTATCACAACAGAAGGTTGCATCTGGAATTGTGGCAGTTGAATCGATGTCCATTAAATATGACGTGGGATTGGGTGACTGCTAAAGGACGAGAGCAGTGGACAGTGCTCTTGGACCAGAGTTTGTCTCCCTTTAACCATGGCTACTCCTTGTGGGATCACATGTGGGAAATTCTGGGCGAACACTTCTTTGGGAGATGGGATGAGGAAATAAATGGTTATTTTCAAATTCACTGGGAAATAGTTGTATCAACTTGTTTAAAAAAAAAATTGTTTGAGCCTTTATTTTCAAACTGTAATGAGTTGGAAGTGTAGAGAGATTTCACGCCGATACATTGGTTTGGCTAAAATTGAATGTTATTGATCCACATAGATCCAGTTGGGGGAAGTACAAGTTGACTGTTTCATAGCAAAACCCCAGAATGTTTACAAAATAAATAATCGAAAAAAGCTGATTGTCCCTCATCTCTGCAGCTTTCCAAGTGCATGGAACACGTAGGAATTGGCATTGTGGCCCTCATACCTGCAACGAACATGATGCCCAATTTAAGCTAAAGCTCTGTGCCTGTATTTCCCTACATATCCATATGTCCATCTAAAAGCTTCTTAAGTGCAACTATTGCATCGACTACCACCACTACTCTTGGCATCTTTTTTAAACTTTCTTTCGTTCCCTCCCTACTAATTAATCAGCTGAGTGATTGTTGCTTATCTGTGAAACTACCTTGTCCTTTTTTTAAAGCTGTAGTGTTAGATAATTATAACTTTTGAAAATAATGTAAAAACGCACAAACAAAATGGAAGAGGTGGAAATGTCCAAATAGTCCAGTTTACCTGAATGTTGAGCATTAGGTTGTGCCTGGCAGGTATCACAACAGAAGCTTGCATCTGGAATTGTCAGTGGGATTGGGTGACTGCTAAAGGATAAGAGCAGTGAACAGTGCTTTTGGACCAGAGTTTGTCTCCCTTGAACCATGGCTGCTCCTTGTGGGATCACATGTGGGAAATTCTGGGTGAAAACTTAATAGGGAGATGGGATTAGGAAATAAATGGTCTGTTGGTTCAATGTTTTAATGCTGTATTTCATGACAGAGGAAACTCAAGAATTGAAGAAGCGTGTGAAATGTTTGCAAGAGCTGCAAACATGTTCAAGATGGCGAAAAACTGGAGTGGTGAGTTGCATGTTGTAACCTGGATTACAGTTCGCTGGATGAATGTTATCAGGCACATTTGGAGATAACCTCATTTAAGTGTTGATTAAATAAAGTTAAATTTCACATTCTTCATAAGATATCTTGAGCGAACTCTTTTCAGTTAATATCACAATGTCTCTGTGTATGTTTTTGCCTTGATTCGGTGGTTTCCTAGATCTACATTGAGCAGTCCACAGAGCACACTGAAAAAAATCATGTTGAATCAGTTCTATCATATAAACTGCCAACCATGTCAAGCAAGCTCAGTAGAATTCTTTTATTGAAGAATGTGTTTTCTCAAATAATTTCATTGGCGCAAAGGGTCGTCTGTGAAGCATCAAATATGAAAGGAGCTTCTTGGTGCTCCAAGAACTGAGTTATGCTGCAGAAAGGTCTGTTCCATTGCTGCCAAATTGGTCCATGCACATGATTAATCTAAGACCTGGTCCTCACCAATACACTAATCACAGTTCACCCTGCCAGTTCATTCATCGCTCCAGAATCTCTTCTCGGCGGATTCTGGATTTTTGTGTATTTACGGTAGATTATCCTTGCAAGTATTGTTGACCAGTAAGAGTTTCAAGTCATCTCTTGCAACATGTCATCTTCAACAACATGTTTTTAATATAGAGTATTTTGAGGGTTATTTACAAAGTATGTGCATGTGGGGTGCATTCTAGACCTAGCTTCATAAGTAGGCCAAAATTTAGATTTCATTATTAAGGATGAGGTTTCAGGATACTGTAAAGCACAAGATAAAATAGGTTGAAGTTAGCATTGTGTCCTTGAGGGGAAATTTTGTCTGACAAATCTGTTGTAGTTTGAGAGTCACAAGCCAGACAGGCCTTTGATTTTCAGAAGGCCTTTGACAAGGTGCTGCACATCGGGCATCTAAAGAATTATGGCAAAGGTACTTGTGTGGAAGAAGATTGGCTGACTGGCAGAAGGCAAAGAGGACCTTTTCTGCTTGTCTGTCGCGTCTAGTGGTGTTCTGCCAGGGTCAGTGTTGAGTCTGCTACTTCTCGTGACTGGATTGATGACTTTGAGGCCAAGTTTCTGGATGATACAAAGAGTGGATAGTGTTGAGGAAGTAAGGGATTAGGATTTTAATGAGGATTAGGAAATAACTTGGTATCCTGTAATCTTGGGTCTCATATAAAATGCTCCAGAATATTTGTACATAGTTATTTTGTATTATATTTTTAGGTATGTATGTGATTATAATGTGCCCTGTGTTAGAAATACATTGTGTGTGCGCACTGTGGTCTGGAGAAATGTTGTTTCATCGGGTTGTACATGTACAGTCAGATCATAATAAACTTTGGCAGGCTGGGAAACTGGAGAAAGAACTGGCAGATGGAAGATAGCACGGAGAAGTGTATGGTAGAAGGATTAAAGGTATAAACAATTTTCTAAATGGATGTCCAAAGGGACTTGGGAGTCCACGCGCAGGATTTCCTGAAGGTTAACTTGCAGGTTGAATTGGTAGTAAGGAAGGCAAATACAATGCTAGCATTCATTTTGAGAGGATGAAAATAAAAAAGCAAAGATGTATTGGTGAGCCATTGTAAAGTGTTGGTCAGACCATCTTGTGAGTAGTTTTAGGCCCCATATCCTATGAAAGATGTGCAGGTGTTGGGGAGGATCCAGAGGAGGTTTACGAGAATGATCTCTGAGCTGAGAGGGTTAATGTATGAGGAGTGTTTGATGGTTCTGGGCCTGTATTTGCTGGGGTTTAGAATTATGATGGTGTCGGGGGGTGGGGGGGTGTTGGATCATATTAAAATGTACAAAATATTGAAATGATTGGATAGAGTGGATGTGGAGAAGATGGCTCTAGTAGTGGGAGAGTCTCGGACCAAAGGGAACAGCCTTGGAATAAAATAAGCCAGAGGGTGCTGAAACTGTGGAATTCATTACCATAGACAGCTGTGAAAACTGTTTTCGGGTATATTTAAAAGAGAAGTCAACAGGTTACTTCATTAGTAAAAGCGTCCGAACATGGGACAAACTCAGGATTTGAATGATGGAGTAGACTTGATGGGCCGAATATGCTGCTAAATCTTGCGGTCTTGTATTTGGAAAAGATTAAAGAAAGATGAGAGATTTAGTTTTTGAGACTAGTAAAAATGAATCTTCAGTTAAAAGATTGTTTAAAGCCCCAGGATGAAAAGTATTAGAGGATTAAGTGTGACGTTTGAAATAGTTGAGAGCCACTTGACAGATGAATATTTTTGGAGTTACAATTGTAGTTAAATATTCAGGACTGCCTTGTCTTTAAATGTGAGCTAATTGTAGTTGTGGTTTGAAGGAGCCTGATAATATTTAAACTTGGTCTATCTTGTTGCAAAATTGGGCAAGCTGCCTTTGGCTAGGAGTGTGAAATGGTTTTACTTTGAAGAACAACATGTTTCATTGGGTAATAAAACTATTTTGGTGGGAATTTAATTGAAAAAGAATTAAAATAAAATCATACGGAATGTCAGTGGTATGATGAGAAACTTAACGAGAGGCAGAAGTTGTCACTGACTTTTGATATCAGTGTCCAAAATTTGATCTTAATCATTAGTAAGCTGCACTCAATACATCAATTATAATCAGTTGATTATATCTTCCCATAATGTGTTTAATGTTAACCATGTGATAATTAAACTTCAGCTTGAAATAAAATTTAAAGTTCATGTAGTTTGCCTTGTATCCTTGCAGTGAATTTGTGGAAATCTTCTAAAGCAAATGTAAAATGCCCAGTTAAACAGAAAAGTCTGCAGACGCTGTGATTGTCGCACAATGCACAAGAGCTGGAGAATCTCATACGAGAGGGAGAGGGAGAGGGCGTGGGAGAGGGCGTGGGAGAGGGCGTGGGAGAGGGCGTGGGAGAGGGCGTGGGAGAGGGCGTGGGAGAGGGCGTGGGAGAGGGCGTGGGAGAGGGCGTGGGAGAGGGCGTGGGAGAGGGCGTGGGAGAGGGCGTGGGAGAGGGCGTGGGAGAGGGCGTGGGAGAGGGCGTGGGAGAGGGCGTGGGAGAGGGCGTGGGAGAGGGCGTGGGAGAGGGCGTGGGAGAGGGCGTGGGAGAGGGCGTGGGAGAGGGCGTGGGAGAGGGCGAGGGAGAGGGCGAGGGAGAGGGAGGGGGGTGGTCAGCTTGGAGTGTGCCCAGACTAAATATTGGGTGTGTTCTACCATTTTGTGGATGGTTTTTGTTTGGTAGTTCATGATGCTTTGGACAGACATGTCGTTGTGGGATTGCAGCATCTTAAAATACCCAGTTTGTTTTCAGGTACTTATTTTAATTTCTAAATGGGATGTTGCTTTCCATAATTTTCCTTCCGCCTCTCCCAACAATGCACAAGGACCTTCTTTACTTTTTTTTTCAAACTTTATTTAAAAGATAGAAAAAACTTGACATACAGTATAGTAATAATCAAAAAAAGATTTTACAAAGATATATATATGAAAAAACAAATTAATTTTTTTTAATCCAAAAAACCACCCCACCCTCCTTAAGGGGAGCAAAAAAATAAATGATACACATAAAAAGAAAATATTATAAACATTAATAACATTTCAAAGTATATCTAAATGCATATATTTCAAATATGGAGACAACTTACAGTGGATAATTATCATGTAAATTATGGGTAATTTTTTTTCCATGACAATACTTTCAATTCATTGTGCCAGCGTAATATATTAATCTCAGTATCATCTTTCCAACTACTAGCAACACATTTGTGCGCTACTGATAACACCAAACGTACAAAAGCAATTTGAATTTTGTCCAATTCTCCTTAACAAATACAAATTTCCCAACAAAAAAAATCGTTGGATCTAATGGTAATATAAAATTATATAATTTTTCCAAAACTACTTTAATTCCTTGCCAAAATGATTGAACACAAGTCCAAACTGCATGTAGAAAAGTTCCAATACATGAGCCACATCTAAAACAAGAATCCGAATTACTAAAGCCATATTTTTTTAAAATCTTTTTCAGGGTCAAATGTAATTGATGTAAAAATTATAATTAACCATTCCATATCTTACATTAGTCAATTTAATTACATTGTCCTGACACATAGTCGCCCAATCATCATCGGGGAAAAATGAATACTAAATCATTCTCCCATTTAAGTTTAGATTTCTCCCAATCTGACTTATCCATACTATCTTGTAACAAATTATACATAACTGAAATATAACCCTTTTTCAGTATAGAGGAAATCAAAGATTCAAATCTCGACAAAGTAGGTAAAATCATCTCTCTACCATAATTATCTTTTTATCAAAGCTCTAAATTGATAATACATAAACAAAGAATTTACAGGGAGGAGTCACATGATGGAGTAGTGGCCGGACGGTGAACTCCAGCCCTCTCCAGAAAAGTCGGGAAAAACAAGAGAAAATACAAAGGCACAGAAATACAAGTTAAAGAAAAGTGAGTATAAAGGTGGAAAGAAGATGGAGACAAAAGGAGAAAAATCAAAATCAACGGAAAGAAGAGAGGAAGAGAAGACAACGGAGGAAAAAGGTGAAGGCCTTACCTGTCCGAAGAGGCCCGCTGTGGAGAGAGGGCCCCACTACCTCAGGTCGGTAGAAAAAGAACTACAACAATGGCTCACAGAGCCGAGTAAAAGTGCGCAACCGCGCATGCGCGACTCCTCGCGCATGCGCGATGCGCATGAAAAAAAACACACCGACGGGAGGAGGGACCAGCTGGGGAGTCGATCTCCACAGCCGGCAACGACAGCTGCAGAACACCTGCAGCAAGAAGAGACCACAGAAGACAATAGAAACAAGAAAGAAGAGGAGGAAAGGGCAACAAAGAAACAACAGATGGCCAACCCAGAGGAAGAAGAAGAGGAAGAATACAGTGAAATAGATAAAGGGAAAGGCAAGGTAAAGGATATACTTGCTCTTGTTAGAGGATACATGGAGTCATTTAAAGAATGGCAAACACAGGAATTCAATGATTTAAGAAAAAGAATAAACAACACAGAAAAGAAAATAAATAAAATGGATATGACCTTAACAGAAATGGGGAAAAAAATGGACAAGATGGAAGAACGGGCAGTAGCAGCAGAAATGGAGGTAGAAGACTTAAAAAAGAAATTGGAGGAATCTAATAAAAAAACTAAAGAGACACAAGAACTGTTAGCCCAAAAAATAGATATAATGGAAAATTATAACAGAAGAAATAACATAAAGATAGTGGGCCTTAGGGAAGATGAAGAAGGCAAGAATATGAGGGAGTTTATAAAAGAATGGATCCCTAAGGCCCTAGGATGTCCAGAACTACAGCAAGAAATGGAAATAGAAAGGGCACATAGAGCATTGGCCCCTAAACCACAACCACAACAAAAACCAAGATCTATTGTAGTAAAATTCCTAAGATATACTACAAGAGAAAAGGTACTGGAGAAGACAATGGAAAAAGTAAGAGAGGGCAACAAACCACTGGAGTATAAAGGGCAAAAAATCTTCATTTATCCAGATATAAGCTTTGAACTCCTAAAGAAGAGAAAAGAGTTCAACACAGCAAAAGCGATTCTATGGAAGAAAGGATATAAATTTACACTGAAGCATCCTGCGGTATTGAAAATATTTATTCCAGGACAACAAAACAGACTGTTCTCGGATCCAGAAGAAGCACGAAAATTTGCAGAACAATTACAAAAATAGACTGAGGGATGAAGACGGGTAATGAGAGCAAAAATGATCACGATGGATATGTATGTGGGTAAAGACAAAAATAGACTGAGGTATGAAGACAGGTAATGAGGGTAAAAATGAGCACGATTGATATGTATGCGGGTAAAGAGGTATAAGAGTGAATAGAGACAATGGGCATACGTGAAAGTATCTGTAATTAGAGGAAAACATAGATAGTATAGACAAGAATTAATAAGGGAAGGTAATGGAATAGAGAGAATAAGGAGGGAATTAAAAGAGTGACCTTTGTGATATATAAAAAATGAAATCTTTTCTGGGGGGGGCTGGGTGGGGGAAAAGAGCGGTCACTGCAAAATCAGTTGACGCTTGCGAGTGGATTCGCAAATCCAAATGGAGAGGGGAGATGTGGTTGTCCGACAAGGGATAAAGGACAACTCAGGAGGGGAAGGGGAGGTTGGGGATAAAGAAGATAGAAATAGGAGAATAAGGAAAATGTTGGATGTTGTAGGAATGTTGTCTGGTAAAGAGTTGAAAATAAGAAAACAGAAATGGAAAAGGAGGAAAGGTAATGATGGAAAAACGGAAAGAGAAGATAAACAAAATATAAAATGGCTACGCTGAACTATATGACTCTAAATATTAATGGAATACATAACCAAATTAAAAGGAAGAAACTACTAAATTTACTGAAAAAGGAAAAAGTAGATATAGCATTTGTCCAAGAAACACACTTAACTGAATTGGAGCACAAGAAATTAAAGAGAGATTGGGTAGGACATGTAACAGCAGCATCGTATAATTCAAAAGCAAGAGGAGTGGCTATATTAATTAGCAAAAATGTGCCATTTAAAATAGAAGAGGAAATAATAGATCCAGCAGGGAGATATGTTATGATAAAATGTCAGATATATTCGGAGCTTTGGAATCTACTTAATATATATTCACCTAACGAAGAAGATCAAAAGTTTATGCAAGATATCTTTTTGAAGGTAGCTAATACGCAAGGGAACATACTAATAGGAGGGGATTTCAATCTGAATTTGGATCCAAATATGGATAAAACGGGGAAAAAAATTAACAGGAAGAACAAAGTAACCAAATTTATAATTAAATCAATGCAAGAAATGAAACTTGTGGACATATGGAGGAAACAAAACCCAAAAGAAAAGGAATACTCATACTACTCGACTAGACATAAAACATACTCAAGGATAGACCTATTCCTGTTATCAGCCCACATTCAAGGGAGAGTTAGGAAAACAGAATATAAAGCTAGACTATTATCGGACCACTCACCCCTGTTATTGGCAATAGAGCTAGAGGACATCCCTCCAAGAATGTATAGATGGAGATTAAACCCCATGCTACTTAAAAGACAGGATTTTAGAGAATTTATTGAAAAACAATTAAAAATGTACTTTGAAGTAAATACGGAATCAGTGGAAGATAAGTTTATACTATGGGACGCAATGAAAGCATTCATTAGAGGACAAATAATAAGTTATGCAACCAAGATGAAGAAGGACTATAATCAGGAAACAGAGCAGTTGGAAAGGGAAATAATAAACATAGAAAAAAAATTAGCAATAAAGGAAGATACAACCAAAAGAAGAGAATTGGCGGATAAAAAAATAAAATATGAAACATTACAAACATATAAGGTGGAGAAGAATATAATGAAGACAAAACAGAAATATTATGAACTAGGTGAAAAAACACACAAAATCTTAGCATGGCAGCTTAAGACAGAGCAAACTAAGAAAATGGTATTGGCAACAAGGAAAAAAGACAAACAAATTACATATAATCCAAAAGAAATTAAGGAAAACTTCAGAGAATTCTATGAACAATTATACCGAACTGAAAACGAAGGGAAAGAAGGGAAAATAGATGAATTTTTGACTAAAATTGAACTACCAAAACTACAAATAGAGGAACAAAATAAATTAACAGAACCATTTGGAACAGTAGAAATACAAGAGATAATAAAAAAATTACCAAATAATAAGACACCAGGAGAGGATGGACTCCCAATAGAATTCTACAAAACATTTAAAGATCTAATAATACCGCCCCTCCTGGATGTAATCAACCAGATTGATGAGACACAAAACTTAACAGATTCATGTAAAACAGCAATAATTAGTGATACTAAAACAAGGGAAAGATCCACTCTCACCAGCGTCATATAGACCAATATCTCTGCTAAACACAGATTATAAGATAATAGCTAAACTATTAGCAAACAGATTAGCAGAACAGGTACCGAAAATGGTAAATTTAGACCAAACTGGATTTATCAAAAAAAGACGCACAACAGACAATATTTGTAAATTTATTAACTTAATTCATGCAGTAGAAGGAAATAAAGCACCGGCAGTAGCAGTTGCTTTAGACGCAGAGAAGGCCTTCGACAGAGTAGAATGGAATTACTTGTTCAAAGTATTGCAAAAATTCAGTTTACCGGAGAAGTATATTAATTGGATTAAAGCATTATATGAGGGACCGTTAGCGAAAGTGACAGTAAATGGACATGTATCAAAGCAATTTAACTTAAGCAGGTCAACGCGGCAGGGATGCCCACTATCACCATTATTGTTTGCGCTAGCTATAGAACCACTAGCAGAATCGATAAGAATAGATAATAATATAAAAGGAATAAAAATAAAAGACAGGGAATATAAAATCAGTCTATTTGCGGATGATGTGTTAGTGTACTTAACAGAACCAGAACTATCAATAAAAGAACTATATAAGAAATTGAAGGAATATGGAGAAGTGTCGGGATACAAGATAAACGTAAATAAAAGTGAAGCAATGCCTATGAATAACGCGGATTTCTCAAAATTTAAGGAGGAATCCCCATTCAGATGGCAAATGCAGGCAATAAGATACCTAGGTGTGCAAATAAACAAAAATCTAGGCCAATTATATAAACTCAATTACAATCCACTAATGAAAAAATTACAGGACGATTTAGAGCATTGGAAAGAGCTACCACTAACACTGATAGGAAGGATAAACTGTATTAAAATGAACATTTTTCCAAGGATACTATACTTATTTCAGGCATTGCCAATACAACTGACAGAAAAATTCTTCAAAGAGTTAAAGAAAATAATAAGGAGATTTTTATGGAGAGGGGGGAAACCGAGGATAGCACTAGATAAATCAACAGAATGGTATAAACAAGGAGGCTTACAATTGCCAAACTTCAAAAATTATTATAGAGCCGCACAATTAAGGTACCTATCAGATTTTTATCAAACAAGGGAAAAACCAGACTGGACGAGACTAGAATTAGATAAAATAGGGGAAAAGATACCTGAACACATATTATATAAATGGGACGAAAAATTGGTACAACATAGAACTTCTCCAGTATTACACCATCTCCTCAATATATGGAAGAAGATTCATGTAGAAAGAAATAAAATAAATTATCAAATACCAAAACTAATATTGACGCAAAATAAGCTACTCCCTTTTACAATAGACAACCTTTCCTTTAGAAAATGGGAAAAAAAAGGGATTAAAAGAATAGAAAATTGTTTTTCAGGAAGTAGATTCTTATCCTTTGAACAAATGAGAGATAAGTACAATATAACTGGAGATACAGCGCTGGCATATTACCAACTGAAATCCTACTTGAAAGATAAATTAGGAAGCAATTTGAGTTTACCAGAGGGAAGTAACCTTGAATATGTGATTACAGATACAATGTTAATCAAAAGATTTATAACAAATATGTATACCAAACTGCAAGAAAAGGAGAATGAGGAAACAAATGGTAAAACTAAACAAAAATGGGAACAAGATTTAAATATAAAGATAAAAAAGGAAACATGGGAGAAATTATGTTCTGGAACGATGAGAAATACAATAAATACGAGGCTGCGTATGATACAATATAATTGGTTACACAGACTATACATTACACCGCAAAAGTTAAATAAATGGGACCCAACAGTATCTGATAGATGCTTTCGATGTAAAAAAGAAAGGGGAACAACAATTCATGCAATCTGGATATGTGAGAGAGTAGAAAGATTTTGGGATGATCTCAATCAGATATTAAATAAAATAACAGAAAACAATATACCAAAGAATCCAGAGATCTTTCTCCTAAGTAACATAAAAAATAAAGAATTTGGAATTGACTTGGAAGATGCACAAAAAAGATTTGTCAAGATAGCCCTAGCCGTAGCAAAAAAATGTATTATGTCAACCTGGAAATTGGAAGATAATTTGAAAATACAACAATGGTATATAGAAATGAATAAATGTATTCCATTAGAAAAAATAACATATAGTTTAAGAAATAATATTGAAATATTCGAACAAGTATGGGAGCCTTACATTAAATACAATAGCGAAAACCTACCGGGAACAAACATTACCTAAGTTGATGGCAGGAGAAGAAAAGAAAAGAATGGACTCAGTAGAATTTCTGGTGTATTTTTGTTGAATGACAACATTGTCTGACTGAATTAATGCAACCTAGATTGTATACCTAAAATGGATGAGGGGGGGGTGGTGGGGGGGTGGCTTGGGAGGAGGGAGGGTGGAGGGAGAAAAAGTCACTGTAAATGTGTGGGAAAGAAAAAGTGTATATCATGGCTATTGTGATTTATGGTGTGAAAAATAAAAATTAAAAAAAAACAAAGAATTTACAGGTATATCAAATCTTTCTCTCAATTGATTAAAAGAAATAAATTTGCCCTCTTCAAAACAATATTGTATTGTCTTTATAGAGTCCAAAATCTTTAAATGATTATTAAACATTGAAAAAGGAATAAGCTGATTATTATACAATGGAGTTAAAATTGATAATATTACTTTTGACCCTAACACCCTGTTTTTTTTAATCCAAATCTTTAACAAATGTTTCAATATCGGCTTATCATTTTGCTGTAATAAAATCAAATTCCAACAAAATATAAATATAGAAATACACACCATCTCCACTTTAGCCCAACTAGGAGGCTGATCTAAATCCATCAATCTACTAACAAACTTCAACTGGGCCGCTTTGAAAATGTGGTAACTGTAGTCCGCCCAAAGCATACTTCCATGAAAGTCTATGCAACACCACTCAAGCTAATTTACCTTTCCATAAAAAACACTTGCACTGCTTTATTCAAATTTTGAAAAAAACCCTTTGGAAGTAAACAAGGTATTGACTGAAATAAATATTGAATTCAAGGAAAAATATTCATTTTATTACAATTAACCCGACCAATCAATGTTAATGGAAGATCTTTCCACTTAATCAAATCTGCTTTAATCCATCTTAATATAGGCATATCATTTAATTGATTTAATGATTGATAATTAGTATCCATAAACACACCTAAATATTTAATTTTACTTGTCCACCTTAATTTTGTAATAGTTTTAAATTCAGAATAATCTCCCACTCCAACTGGTAAAATTTCACTTTTATCTCAATGAACTTTATATCCCGATAATGCTCCAAACTTCAACAAACACTCTTGCAATGGTTTCAACGATCGTTCTGGTTCTGTCAAGTATACCAACACATCATCAGCAAATAAGTTAATTTTATATTCTTCATTCTTAACCCTCGTCCCTTTAATTTCTTAATTTTGTCTAATAGCCTGAGCTAACAGTTCAATAGCCAACGCAAATAAGGCTGGTGACAATGGGCAGCCCTGCCGAGTTGAACGAGTCAATTTAAATGGTAAAGAAATCTGTCCAATTGGGTTCGTATATAAAGTCTTAACCTTACCAATAAAAAAAGGGCCAAATTTAAATTGAAAATCCCACTCAACTCTATCAAAAGCTTTTTCTACATCTAATGGTTAGGTTGCTTTCGATATGCGTTGACCAAAGTAATTAATCAAAATATATTATCTGATGTGTTTCTATTCTTAATAAAACCTGTTTGATCAATATGTACCAATTTGGGTAAATATTTAGCAAGTCTATTAGCTAATACTTTTGCCATAATTTTATAATCTACATTTAATAAAGAAATGGGTCTATATGAAGACACTTTTAATGGAGCTCTATCTTTTTTTTTAATAACAGTTATTAAAGCACTTGAACATGATCCTGGTTACTTCTGATCTTCAGTAACTTGATTCAACACTTCTCCAAATGCATTAGAGAAATCATCATAAAAAAGTTTATAAAATTCCACAGGGAATCCATCATCCCCTGGGGACTTCCCATTAGGCATTTCCTGAATAGCTTCCTTAATTTCAAAATCCGTAAATGAAGATTCCAATTCCTGAACATCATTCCCATCTAATACTGGTAACTTTAATTTAGATAAGTAAGAGTTAAAAGAACCATTATCCTGTTTCCCCTTAGAAGTATATAATTTTAGATAAAATGAATAAAACTGATCATTAATTTCGTAAGGTTTATAAGTAACTTTTGAATTCTTCTTAACAGCATTAATAGTCCAAGATGCCTGTTTAGCTTTCAACTGCCAAGCAAGTACCTTATGAGCTCTTTCCCCCAACTCATAATAACATTGTTTAGATCGATTAATTAAGCGCTCAGACTGATAAGTTTGTAAAGTATTATAACGTAATTTCAACCTCGCTAATGCGGCTTTTTTTAATCTTCTGTTACACCTTTCTGAAAATCTTTCTCTAACTCAGCATTCTGATTTTCTAACTCAAAACATTCTGCCATATATTGTTTCTTAACTTTCGTAGAATAACTAATAATCTTCCCCCTCAAATAAGCTTTTAAAGCATCCCATATTACAAAATGACTATCCACAGAATTAACATTCTTGGTCAAAAATAAAGAGATATGCTCTTTAACAAAAGTAACAAACTCTGGTTTTTTTCAATGACATTGCATTAAACCTCCATCTAAACGACGGACGTACTACCTCCGAACTTACACAAGAAAAATGTAATAATGAATGAACTGATATAACTCTACTTTTATATTCAGCTCGTAATACTCTACCTTGTAAATGTGCCGATACCAAAAATAAATCAATTCTTGAAAAGGAATCATGTCGTGAAGAGTAAAAAGAAAAATCTTTCTCTGTAGGATTAACTTTTTTCCAAATATCCACCAAATTTAAATCTTTCCTTAATACATTAATTTGTGTTGCCATCTTTGATTACCTTATTGGATTTCTGTCCAATAAAGGGTCCAGAACACAATTAAAATCACCACCAACTAAGACATTTTCATTAGCTTGAGTTAACAGTAAAAAAGCTTCTGAAATAAACTGCTCATCGTCTATATTAGGGGCATAAAGATTCAGCAAAAATTTTACAGTTCACTCTTAATACTCTGCCAGCATACCCCTCTGAAGATTCCAAATGGTAAATTTTTATGAATCAAAATCGCTACTCCTCTTGCCTTAGAATTAAAAGAAGAAAAAAACATGACCAACCCAATCTCTTTTCAATTTCAAATGTTCTTTTTCAGTCAGTGTTTCTTGTAAAAAAGCAATGTCAATTTTCATTTTTTTTTTATATAAGCCAATATTCTCTTTCTCTTAATTGGATTATTTAATCCCTGAACATTAAAAGTTGCAAAATTCAATTGAGACATCTTTTTAATACTAATATATTTACGCACTATAAAATAATGCTCCCCTCTATAATTCTTCAAAAAAAATGGGAAGGAGAAAAAAACCTCCCCTCAAAAAATAACAATAAAAAACCCCACAAAAACACATCCTCTTCGGGACGTCAGCGTTCGGGCTCCCCCACAGCCCATACTTTGTCCAGCAATTCTTAGACCCGGTATGCCCTACTCAAGCTAGGCAAAGCCGCCGGACAAACAGGAGCATCCTCCGACGCTACACTGCGCGTCCTTGGGCTGCCCAGCAAGGTCGCAGGTTCCCTTGTTGGCCATGCCGCCCGCGCGCACAGCTTCACGTGAGCGCGGGTTGGCAACAGCCGAACTCACCAAAGTGTCGGCGCCATCTTGCGGAGGCACGATCGGCGCCAAAGTCAAACTTGAATGGGCTGGAGTACTCTGAGGGTTGGAGGCTCCTAACGACGATTCCGTGGATTCAGCTATGCAGGTGTGCCTCAGTTCTTCCGCACTTTTGTATGGTAATTTTTTCTGAAGTTGAGGTTTAGATTTATTCACATTAGTTGCTATAATAAATCACTATTATTTAAACAACTGTAAATATTGTTTTTAACCACTTTTATGCTTTTTTAAAACCGGGCATTTAATAATCCAGTTGGGAAAAGCTGGAATACACATCTTCTGCACCATCTTGCCATGCTCCCCGGACCTTCTTTCCTTAAAACTGGAATGATCAAGCTGCTTCAGTGGGAGAAATTCTGATCCTGACATCTGCTGACGGTGTCATCCAATTAAGCCAGTTGACTTTGCTTAGGAACGTGAGGGTGATGGGGAACTAGCACACAAGAGCATTTGAGGTTAGCGTGGATCAATCGTGGTTATATTGAATAGTGGAGTAGGCTTGGCTCTTATTTTTCTGTGTGCTTGTGAGATGAGACCTGCTGAGTAGAAACTCACTATTAACCTTGGTGTCAAGAAAAAGAATGGACAGGGCTTTTCTTCCTGCTAATAAACACATACTAAGGATTGCTTGCAAGCTTCATTCTGGGGTTTGTTTCTGTGGTCCATTGGACTTTTAGCAGTATTTGTGGCCTCACAAACTCTTCAGATCAAATGTTTTTTTTTTAAACAAATTCTGCTGTATCCTGTTTGATTACTTGTTTCTCCAATTACAAAGTACAGTTTTATTGTACTTGGAGCGTGTAGATCCTAAAACCTGTTGGCTTTCTCAGTTGATATTCTCTCAACATGGCCAGCTGCATTGGTGTTAATCAATAGATCAGTTGATTGAGTGATTCAGAAATATGGACATTTATTACGGCTGTTGTTTGCGGAAAGCCATAAACATTATGAAGGACTCCACACACATTCCTCCCGCAATCTGTTCTCCCTCCTGCCATCTGGGAAGAGATACCGAAGTGTTCAGGACCAGATTACGAGACAGCTTTTTCCCCCCAAACCATGAGCTTCTGAATTCTGGGAGTACACAGGGCTACCATATGTAACATAATATTTATAAGTGATAGGTTATTTATAAAAAGTTTCTGACGTAATTTATCCATGTAGATAACCAGTTCCACAGTCTGGAGAAATACTATCTCGTTTTTCACCGTACACTGCGAGGTTTGTGGTATGAAAGACAAATAAACATGACTTGACTAGACTTGAAATAGGGTCTTGAAATGTTCTGATTCCATTTTCTCTCGAATGTTATCCCAATCAACCAATCAATAAATAAATAAATCATATTGTTCACTTTGGATTGGAAAGTTTGAGTTTTTGTTCCATTATGCTGGTACATTTTAATTAGGTCTACCTTGATGGTCCTATAACGGTTTCAACCCAGTTTGAATTGAATTGCTTATTGTCATGAGAACTGCAATAGAGAAAAAAGCTTTCTTTTGCATGCTATCCAGGCAAATCAACTTGTACAATATGGAGTGGAAAAACAAAATAAAGTGCAGGACTTACTGCAATACAAGTCAAATAGTGCAGGGTACTGTGTACAGTTAAAATAGTCGTTCTCTTTCTCTAGTGGTGCTGGCTGCTGCAGCTGCTGTAATGGCAGTCTGGTGTGGATCCATGGGGAGTGGAGACACAGTGCTCCTTCAGGGTCCAACCACCTAGTTTGACTGCTGTCAGCTCCGCACAGAGCCAGATGGTAGTTTTATTTAAAATCCTACAACCATGGGAACTCGACCCAAGAGGGCAGCGTCAAGATCAGCTGCAGCCGCAAGAAACCAGAGAAACAGAGGACTGGTGCAGGGCACCAGAGAAACGTGTCCATCCCCCCCACCCCTACTGGTCTGAGAAGGAGAAGCAGAGGAAGCGACCCACAGGATGGTGACCACGGTGGCGGACCACTGAGGGGTTCTGTGGCTGAAGGACTCACACAGGCAGCGGGCTGTTGGTGTCTCGAGGCTAGGAACCGACAGAGGCTGCTGAATACTGCGGTCAAGGGACTTGTACCAGGCTGCGGACTGCTGGAGACTGGCTGAAGGGGCACCAGGTATTAAAACTGGGATGTGAGAGGGTGCCGAGGGCGTTGGAAAGTTCCTAATGGTATCGGAGGTTCGAATCTGGGGTTTGGATTGCCGACGGTTGGGGCTGGATTCTGTGTGGCTGCAAGGGATGTGGGGGTGCTGGAGGCGAATCCACGGACACTTGGTGACTCTTGGGGGAACTTTTTTGTTTTTCTTTCTCTGACTGTAAGAGGCACTTCAGGCAATTTCCGCCAATGGCGAATCTGTCGGCCTTTTAGCAGGCAAAAGCAATTTCATGTAATATGACACTGTTTTGGCCTGGAAGTCAGCCTGAAGAAAACTGAGATCCTCCATCAGCCAGCTCCCCACCATGACTACCAGCCCCCCCCCCCCCCCCCCCCCCCACATCTCCATCAAAACGCTCAACCAGTTTACCTATCTCGGCTGCACCATTTCATCGAATGCAAAGATCGACAACGAGATAGACAACAGACTCGCCAAGGCAAATAGCGCCTTTGGAAGACTACACAAAAGAGTCTGGAAAAACAACCAACTGAAAAACCTCACAAAGATTAGTGTATACAGAGCCGTTGTCATACCCACACTCCTGTTCAGCTCCGAATCATGGGTCCTCTACCGGCATCACCTACGGCTCCTAGAACGCTTCCACCAACGTTGTCTCCGCTCCATCCTTAACATTCATTGGAGCGACTTCATCTCCAACATCGAAGTACTAAAGATGGCAGAGGCTGACAGCATCGAATCCACGCTGCTGAAGATCCAACTGTGCTGGGTAGGTCACGTCTCCAGAATGGAGGACCATCGCCTTCCCAAGATCGTGTTATATGGCGAGCTCTCCACTGGCCACCGAGACAGCGGTGCACCAAAGAAGAGGTACAAGGACTGCCTAAAGAAATCTCTTGGTGCCTACCACATTGACCACCGCCAGTGGGCTGATATCTCCTCAAACCGTGCATCTTGGCGCCTCACAGTTCGGCGGGCAGCAACCTCCTTTGAAGAAGACCGCAGAGCCCACCTCACTGTCAAAAGACAAAGGAGGAAAAACCCAACACCCAACCCCAACCAACCAATTTTCCCTTGCAACCGCTGCAACCGTGTCTGCCTGTCCCGCATCGGACATGTCAGCCACCAATGAGCCTGCAGCTGACGTGGACATTACCCCTCCATAAATCTTCGTCCGCGAAGCCAAGCCAAAGAAGAAAAATTACATGACCATAAAATGAATCTAAAACTGTTAAACTAAATTAATGCTTTGGATTAGTAGCTTGTATTCACTCACAATGTAATGGCTTTAAAATATTACACAGATGCTTCTTTGATAAACATACCATGTCTCTGTATTGTTTTAGAAGCATATTAGAAGAGTTAAGAACAAGAATATAGTCCATCGCTATGGAGCCAAGTTGGCTGTATAATCCAATTCTACTCTGCAACTTTTTTGTTGCTTAAATACCAGCAAATTATTCTGCTATTTCAGAATTCCTGCATTTTTTCATAACCGATGCCTTTCACATTCTTCAGACAAGTTTTGATGCTCTTCTATATTTCCCAGTCCAGACACTCCCAAGGACTTCTGCCTCTGAGAACTTTCCTTTCCTTCTCCCTCAATGCCACTAACAAAACATTTTCAGTGAGGGTTGATTTAACATGAATATTTTCAGATATAATGGGTGAACATCTGTACCATCGGCTAGTCTTTCAGCAAAGCCAAGATTCTGTAGTCTCTTCCTTCTTATGTTTTTAGATAGCAATCCTGCAATATTTCCTTAATGAAGACCCCCTAATATGCCAACATTGGTCGTTCACACTGGAACAAGCAAAATCTGCAATTTTCCAGGTCAGTGAACACTGGCATTGTGGGAGCAAAGGAGGTGGGACGTGTAACTCCACTGCAATGATGTCATACGTGTCCGACATATCCTTCAAAACAAAACAAAATGGCTATGCTTATGGTGCTAGCCGTGAACATGTATGGCACTCTTCAAACCAGGCTAATTTCCTGCGCATCATACATGATTTCATGATGCGCAGATGGATGCAGAATCCGTGCAAGCAATGTATTCGTGCAATCAGACATACATTGGAGGAGAATTCGAAGAGAAGCAGGGAGCAGTTTGAGGTGGAAATGCATGTGGACCTTGGACGTAGACTTTTCCTTCTTGTGACTCAATTTGCACTTCTGTTGGATGGAAAAAGTGAAGGAGAGAGAAAGACCACATGGCCCTGTGTTTTTTTTTGATGAAGATGAATGGAGGGGTCATTTCTGTATGTCTCGGGATAATTTTGACTTTATATTGGAACTCATTGAGTCACACCTGAGGCATAAGACAACAAACTGGCGACAGCCTCTGAAGCCTCGACTTAGACTCACTGTTGCTTTGTGGTGGTATGCTACCCTGTGTAAATATCGATCCATAAATTGTATTTTTGGTGTCCGTGTGGTCACTGTCTGTGTGTTGGTACTCCAAGTTACAGGAGCATTGAAGAGGGTCTATTTAAATGTTTTGTTGACCTGCCAAGTGGTGCACGACACATTTGCAGAATGGGAGTATCCAATGTGTGCTGGTGCCATTGATGGCACACATATTCCCATTAATTCAGTAAATGACAGCTTTTAGTAGATGTATCTAGTGCACTTGCCATAGAATGGTAGTGAACAGAAGATGTAAATGAAAATAAAAACTTAATTCAACTGCATTTAACTATTTACAACAGTGCAATAAAACCATTCATCGATGATCATTTGCAAAAGTCACATCACCCAGGAGGACCAGGGTGATTGAAAATATTCATATGCCTTGTCTGAGTGTTGTGTGAGGTCACTCTGCTGTAACGTCTGATAGAAATACTGGCTGTGGGGTTGATGAGTGTGGTATTGTCACACGGGAGTTTGTGGCAGTGACACGGGAAGTTGATGCTGTCGAGCAGAGGATGACATTAGAGTCATCATGTCCCTCATGAGTGAGGCCTGGCTTTTCAGTTCCTGCTGGAAATCATTGAACATTTGTCCAACCCCTGTCATCTCCTCTGAGTGGGTACGTCTGTCTGCCTCCTGGGCCTCTCTCTTCATCGGCTCCTTACGAGCCCTCTGCACCTCCTGCCGAATATGCTCCCTCTCGACATCCTCACAGTCCATTGAGTGCAACATTTTCCGGGTCACCACTTGTGGCTTGGTAGGTCTTGGTCTCTTCTTAGGTGGCTGGCACCTTGGCAAACCATTCAACGCAAGCTAAATTAGTCAGTCCGCTCTTTAGGGGCAGACACACCCACAAAACACATGACAAAATTTGTTGATCACCAGAAGAAATAAGTTTTAAACCTAGTTGCTCTTGAGGCACAGGCGCTGTATTGCTCACCTCAGTTTCAGGACCCCAGTATCAGGCGGAGTGAGACACATCTGGAACCACATCAGGGAATGTTGCTCCTTCATGCTACTGGGCATGCTGAATGGCTTGTGCCCCAGATGGCGTAACAAGGTTCAAAATATGGCCAGTCCAATCATCCCCTGCCACTCTGGCCAGTGTGGGCATTTACCTGATGGTACTTCCTAAGCAGGCACTTACGCTTGCTAATCACCTGGAACGTTGCGATTAATCTCCCTTTCTCTCATTTTTAATGCTACCCAATCTAATATTGGTCCATCCCTCACCGTGCCCCTGATGGTGAGAATCTCGCAGATCTCAGAATCACTCCAGTTGGCAGACTTCGTGGTCATTGGATGGTGTGAGCTTAGTTTTGGCTGATCAGTGTTGATAACTGACTGTTGTTAATTATCAAATTTTAAAATCTCGTACTGAAACGTTGCACGTCATATTACGTGTCATCAAAGCGTCATTGCAATGTCATATTAATTGGTCGAGTTGGTCTCAGAATGCCTGAAGTGCTTATACTGCAGGCTTCAGGGAATTCTACTAGGCCCCTTTAAGGTAAAAAGATGGGACTGGAATGACACCCCCATTCCGTTTGCTTGCTTTTTGCGCAGCATACGTTCCGGGAAAAAAAACAAAATATCCTGGAACGAAGTGGCTATGTAAAAAGCATATTTGAGGCCACAGTGCTCAGAACTTTGAAGATTTAATTGGAAGATAAATTCTAGCTTCATCTATAATTAAAGGTCAAATTCTTCAGCAAAGGGATATTCCAAGTCATTTAATTCAGTAAAGAACAACTGGCCTTCATTCTGTGGGATAATTCTCACCTGCAGTTGTCTTCTTCCTATTTTATGAAGAGAGCCTCTTGAGCGATTGGAGTGAATCAGGTTTTCAATGTGTGAATGTACTCATATTATAAAGAGGATAACTGGGACCATTCTTAACCAACTTGACTGATCCTTGTCAACATTTGTAAAAATAGGGCAGGAATTGGATTGGAATAAGCTGGGTATTTCTGTGGTTAAAATCAGATACCAAGGTTTATCCATTAGAATTGGAATCAGGACTTATTGTTATGAACAAGTCATGAAATTCGGTGTTTGTGGCAGCATCGTAGAGCAAACATTCATATCATAAACATCTTATGACATTACTGTATAAAATAAAATAATAACAATACTAGTGCACAAAAAATAAGGCAGTGTCTTTGGTTCATTGATTATTCAGGAATCTGATGGCAGTGGGGAAGAAGCTGTCCTTGTGCCGCTGAGTGCTCGTCTTTAGGCTCCTGTACCTTTTCCCTGATGGTAGCAGAGTGAAGAGGTCAAGACAGTCTGCTTTCATTTTAAAAATATTTAAAAGATTTTTGAACAGTATACAATCAAATAAAAAAACCCCAATTTATTTATTTATATATATATATATATATATATGTGTGTGTGTGTGTGTGTGTGTGTGTGTATGTATGTATATATGTATATATGTATATGTATATATGTATATGTATATGTGTATATATGTGTATATGTATATATGTATATGTATATATGTATATGTGTATATGTATATGTGTATATGTATATGTATATGTGTATATGTATATGTGTATGTGTATATGTGTATGTGTGTATATGTGTATACGTGTATATGTGTATACGTGTATATGTGTATACGTGTATATATATATACGTGTATATGTGTATACGTGTATATATATACGTGTATATATATACGTGTATGTATATACGTGTATGTATATACGTGTATGTATATACGTGTGTGTGTATACGTGTGTGTGTATACGTGTGTGTATATACGTGTGTGTGTATACGTGTGTGTATATATATATATATATAAAAAACAACAAGAACCCCTCCCCACCCTCCCACCTCTTCCCCTTAAGGGGAGCCAAATATAAAAACAGAAGAGAATATATACAATATTTCAAAGTATTTCCAAATTTATATATTCCAAATAAAAAGACCACATTTTAACAAAAAAGGAATAATTGTGTAATTTTTTCCATAGTGATACAAGCTCTCAATTCATTAAGCCAACGTGCTATATTAATCTCTACGTTATCTTTCCAAGTACTAGCTACACATTTTCGTGCTACAGCCAACACTAAACGTACATATGCAATTTGAAATTTATCCAACCCCAATCCCTTCAAAGAGACCGTATAACCCAGCAAAAAAAAAATCGATGGGTCTAATGGTAATTTAATTTGGATAATTTTTCCAGAACCAACCTAATGCCTTCCCAAAATGGTTGTACATTAACACAAGATCAAACGACATATAAGAAAGTTCCAATACATAATCCACATCTAAAACAAGAATCCAAATTACTAAACCCATATTTTTTTCAGTTTCTCTGGAGTCAAATATAACTGATGTAAAAAATTATAGTTAACCATTCCATATCTTACATTCGTCAGTTTAGTTACACTTTCATAACACATAACTTCCCAATTGAGGAATAATATAAGTTAAATCACTTTCCCATTTAACCCTTGATTTCTCCCATTCCGGTTTATCTATACCTTCTTGTAACAATTGATACATTTTGAAATAAACCTTTCTTTGGTATAGAGCAGGGGTGTCAAACTCAAATTCACGGAGGGCCAAAATTAAAAACTTGGACTAAGTCAAGGGCCGAACTAAATATTTATTGAAAATTTTCAACAACTGCATGTTTTCTCTTCTTTCAACATATGTAATGTTAAACTTTAGGATATAACTTTAGAAGGATAATGTTACAGGTCAGGAGTAGATAGCTCAAGTTCACCCTTTGCTTGACCTGAGGGAAACATATTTGGTCCCTGTGGAGATGTAGTCAGCATTCACAGGCTGTGTCCATTTTGGCCTGCATCAGGACTCAGCATTTCCTACTCACTCCTCAGGCTCTAGGCCTCTATTCACCCTCGACCCACCATCCCTCTACCTGACCAGTCCTTTACCCAACCTCGACTCACCCCTCACTCCACTCGCTCTGCCTCTACCCACCCCATCCTATACACGCCCCTCTACTGCCTCTCCCCTCAACCTGTTCCTCCCTCTACCCATCTCTCACCCTCTAATCACCCCTCCCCTACTCGCCCTGCCCCTCCCCTTTTACCTCTTCCCTATCCACCCCTCCTACTCATCCCTCCCTCTAACTGCCCCTCGCACCACCATAACTTCCCCTGCCCATTACTCCTCACCTACACCCTCTGCCCATCCCTGCTTACCCACCCACTCAGGCCCAGCGCGCTGCCGATCAGCCTTTGCGGACAGCCACCATCTCTCTCTTCACGTGCAGGGCCGAACCAGCCGTCCCTGGGGTCCGCGCGGGTGCAAGCGCTGAAGGGCGTGGCGATCGGGAGAAGTGTGCTCGCGCTGTGGAAGGGCCGTCCGGTGCCAGTCGTACGGGGCTCGCGCTGCCCGGGGGCCGTGCGCAGCCTGCCATTCCCGTCGCGCCGACAGGAAATCACAGGCGCTCGCCAATCCGCCGCACCGCTCGACAGGTGGGAGAAGTGACTGGTTGTGCAGGGAGCCTTCCAACTGGCTTGCCGGCTGATCACATCGACAGACTTCTCGTGTTACAATTTCTCATGTTACAATTTCTCGTGTTACAATGGGGAAGGATGTGCAATGAAGGGGGAGGATGGTGGTGGTGACATTACCAAAGAACAGCATCGGCTCTCGCTGCAGGGCGGGCCAAGGCCCGCGGATCAGAGCTTGACATGTGTGGTATAGAGGAAATCAAAGATTCAAATTTCGTCAACATAGGTAAATTCATCTCTTTACCATAATTATCTTTTATCAGAGCTCTGAGTTGATAATACACAAATAAAGAATTTACAGATATATCAAATTTCTCCCTCAATTGGTTAAAAGAAAGAAGCTAACCTTCTTCAAAACAGTCCAGAACTATTGTTACACCCTTAGAATTCCATCTCTTTAAATGATTATTGAACATTGAAAAAGGAATAAGCTGATTATGATATAACAGGGTTTGAATTTATAATTTACCTTTCGATCCTAAAACCATATTTCTTTTAATCCATATCTTTAGCAAATGTTTTAATACCGGCATATGACATTCCTGCAATAAGTTCATATTCCACTTAAACCCAACCAATAAAATAAGGGCAGCAAAGTCTTTTGGCATAATAGTTCATCATGTACAGCAGGTATAAACCCAAACTTCAAGAACTCTACTGAATATTGACAAACCTTTTGCTTGTTTATTTTGAATATACAACAGCGCGAGCTCCCTGAAACAGGTTGATCAATATCTTATTATGCCTTAGAATTGAAAAAAAGTTAATAAAAGTAATGATCATATTAAAGGAGGAATACTGACCCTAAAAAAATGAGGGAAAAAACATTAGTGCGGTTTCTGACATTCTTTTCTCACAGAGAGCGCATCAGAACCGCGCTAGCCTTGTGCTTTACTTTCTGGGGTCCCAATATTTTTTTTTCAGTTTTGGCCAACCCCCCCATCAATACGCTAGTGCACAAAGATACAGATATAGGTGTAACTCACTACTGAACTGAAAAAGTAAAGGGGTATGGATGGAGACATGATTGTTGAGATCATTTGGAATCCTCGTTGCCAGTGAGATAATTTGGAATGGATGATGATAAGACTGGTCAGAAAAAAATATAATTATAATGTTAACCAAGGATAACAACAGTTAAAATAAGAGAAACATCAAACAAACATTGGAGGAGTAAAAGCACATGTTATGAAAATAAAAAGAACAAAGTGATTTTACTTGGAAGTTACCACAATTATGTCGTACTGAGAGTGTTGCCAAATCACATCTTTCACACCAACATAACGAGTTTATTTTTTCAAACCAACTTTTTAATTATTTCCCAAAATATTCCTACGCCCCACTAAAATATTCTTGGGCCCCTCGCCCCACCAAAATATTCCCACACCCCACTAAAATATTCTTAGGCCCCTCGCCCCACCAAAATATTCCCACACCCCACTAAAATATTCTTAGGCCCCTCGCCCCACCAAAATATTCCCACACCCCACTAAAATATTCTTAGGCCCCTCGCCCCACCAAAATATTCCCACACCCCACTAGTGGGGTGTATGCCCCACCTTGAGAATCTATGGGTTAGACTATTGGCAGTGTGGAGAATCAGAGGCATCTTGGGTCTGAGTCCATGGGGCACTTAAAGCAGCTGCGCAGGTTGTTCCTGTGGTTAAGAAGGCATATAGTGTATTGGTCTTCCCACCATGACTACCAGCCCCCCCACATCTCCATCGGGCACACAAAACTCAAAACGGTCAACCAGTTTACCTATCTCGGCTGCACCATTTCATCGGATGCAAGGATCGACAACGAGATAGACAACAGACTCGCCAAGGCAAATAGCGCCTTTGGAAGACTACACAAAAGAGCCGTTGTCGTACCCACACTGCTGTTCGGCTCCGAATCATGGGTCCTCTACCGGCATCACCTACGGCTCCTAGAACGCTTCCACCAGCGTTGTCTCCGCTCCATCCTCAACATTCATTGGAGCGCCTTCATCCCTAACGTCGAAGTACTCGAGATGGCAGAGGCCGACAGCATCGAGTCCACACTGCTGAAGATCCAGCTGCGCTGGGTGGGTCACGTCTCCAGAATGGAGGACCATCGCCTTCCCAAGATCGTGTTATATGGCGAGCTCTCCACTGGCCACCGTGACAGAGGTGCACCAAAGAAGAGGTACAAGGACTGCCTAAAGAAATCTCTTGGTGCCTGCCACATTGACCACCGCCAGTGGGCTGATATCGCCTCAAACCGTGCATCTTGGCGCCTCACAGTTTGGCGGGCAGCAACCTCCTTTGAAGAAGACTGCAGAGCCCACCTCACTGACAAAAGACAAAGGAGGAAAAACCCAACACCCAACCCCAACCAACCAATTTTCCGCTGCAACCGTGTCTGCCTGTCCCGCATCGGACTCGTCAGCCACAAACGAGCCTGCAGCTGACATGGACTTTTACCCCCTCCATAAATCTTCGTCCGCGAAGCCAAGCCAAAGAATCATGGAATTGAATTAAGCAGCTGAGGGGTAATGTTGCAGCTGTATAGGATCCTTGTCAGTCCCCACTTGGAGTATTGTGTGCAGTTCTAGTCACCTTCCTACTGCAAGGATGTGGAAGCCATAGAAAAGGTGCAGAGGAGATTTACAAGGATATTGCATGGTTTAGGGGGCATGCCTTCTAACAGTTTGAGTGAACTCGGCCTTTTCTTCTTGGAGTGGTGGAGGATGAGAGGTCACCTGATGGAGGTGTTTAAGGTGATGAGAGCCATTGATCATGTAAATAGTCTGAGACTTTTTCACAGGGCTGAAATGGTTGCCATGAGACAATGGGTTTAAGGTGCTGGGGAGTAGGTACAGAGGAGATGTCATGCTAAATTTTTATGCAGAGAGAGGTGGGTGCATGGAATGGGCTGCCAGCAACGGTAGTGGAAGCGGATATGTTGAGGTCCTTTCAGAGACTTTGGGATAAAAGCGTAGAAAAATAGAGGGCTATAGGAAAGCCTAGTAATTTCTAAGGTAGGGACGTGTCCAGTAAAACTTTGTGGTCCATAGGGCCTGTATTGTGCTGTAAGTTTTCTATGTTTCTATCTGATATTAATATAACAGTATTTTCTACATAGCCTTCAGATTTGGGGGAGTAAATTTAGGATGGAGATGAGGAAGAACTGCTTTTCCCTAAGAGTAGTGAATCTGTGGAATTCTCTGCCAAAGGAGGGAGTAGAGACTCCATCATTAAATACATTTAAGACTGAGCCAGACGCATTTTTACGTAGTAGGGGAGCTAAGGGTGGGGGGAAGAGCCAGGTCGATGGAGCTGAGTCCATGGCTAGATCGTTTATGATCTTTTTAATCATTCTCCCTGTGGCCTGTGTGGGTTTTCTCCAGACACTTCAGCTTCCTCCCACATTCTAAAACGTATGGGGTTGATTGGGTGTAATTGGGCAGCATGGGTTTCATGAGCTAGAAGGGCTTTCGAACTTGCTACATCATTAAAATATTTTAAAGTTAAAATATTTTGCATTCTTAAAACAAAACTTGTCTCTGTATTCTCTATCCATGCATTTGGTCAAACTGTAAACCAGAAATATTCACAGAGACTGCAGGTGTTGGAATGAGCTCCTGGAGGGACTCAGTGGGTCTGGCAGTGTCTATGGATAGAAATTATCAGTCAACGTTATGGGTCGGTCTCTATAATGGGTCCCAACTCGAAATGTTGACCGGTCTGCAGTAGCTCATTGTCTGCTTGGAAACGCTCTCAGGCTGGTTGTCACCGGCGAAGCAGTCTGAAATAATTTCTCATGACCTACCTATGCTAGCAAGGGAATGGTCTGGACGGGTGGCAGGGAAAAGGTTGCTGCATGCCATGTGGTGAAGCACAGCTGATTTAACTGTTTTCGCTCCATTGAATAGCTGCAGGGAATGCATTTTGCCAGTCAGCCAAGCTCCACCTTCAGCTGCAGAGCAAACATGATGCTGCCACCAGTTTTGTGGATGCTGGGAATGCATACAAGAAAGCTGATCCACAAGGTAAGGGGTTTGTAAATGTATCTGGTGCTAAGCTTCAGTTTGATTCTATTTATTTTGATTATGTGGGGTTTGTGACAGTTTCCTGGTGATTCAGGCAAGTGTACTCTGTAGGCAAAGTTACCTGTGTAGCCTTTCCTCTGAATGCAGAAGGCTGTCAGTTGACTTTTAGATCACTTTGTTCAGTCCAGTCCCTGCCAGTGACAACAGCCTGCTTGAACCCTGTGGTGTGCTACCCAAGCTCTTGTGAATGCACATTTCAACATGGAGTGATGTGATTGCTCACCATTCCTGCCAGAGAATTTCACGTGAATGAAGGCAAGGGTTAGCAGGGCTGAATTTAGCCCGTAAGACTGGCTATCCCAGGGCAGGCACTCCAGTAAACAGAGCTCTGAACTGTGACAATGGTGGCCACCCCCTTTAATTTGCATTTGCTCTTGGTGTTTGAAATGCTTTAGTCCTGAGGCATTTGTCAGAGGGGTGTTCATTTCAGTGAGATAAACTGCAGTCTTTTTCATCTTTTTAAAATTGTTTAAATTAATTTTTAAAATGTGATTTAATTTAGAGATGCAGCATGGTAACGGGCCCTTCCAACCAGACTATTTTGCGCCCTAGGCAAGGCCAACTACTTGCACCCTTACCCCGAAAATTGCCAACTTCGATTTTCAAAACAGATGTTTTGTAGAATAAATGAAAAGCACAAAACTTGAAACTGCTAAATTTATTTTAAATTGCAAGAATAAGTAAGACATCAATCTTTGATTATCCTTCTCAAATACAAAGAAAATATTTTGGCACACAAATTATTTTGAACTAAAGGGCACTCGGTAGAATATGTATCTCTGCAAGGGCAATACAACATTAAATCCTTTTACTTCACATACCCTCCTGTCTCTCTTACCTTCCATTGTCCATTCTTCCCCATAAGAATGATGCAGTATGAAAGTGCCCCTTTGGCCCATCAAGTTTGCTCTGACTTTCCTGTAACCATTTTTACATATCTATGCTATTCCCTTTTTTAAAATTTTCCCACATTTCTATCATTCCTTCCCCACCCCCCCCCTCCCCCACCCAGACACACTCCAGCAATGGCCAATAATCTACCTGGCCACATCTTTGAGGTTCAAGAGGAATATTGAAGCATTCAGAGGAAGCTCACATGATCACAGGGAGAATGTGCGAATTGCACACAGACGGGGCCAGAGTTCAGGGCAGAAGCCAGGTCGCTGGAGTTGTGAGGTAGTAACTCTATTAATTGCATCACCATGACACAGCATCAACTATAGCAATAATAAAGCTGGTTGCATGTCTCTTTAAGAACTGCCTGGAAGGAGAGTTTCTCCATATTACAGAACAACAACAGTGAGAACATCGATAAAGAACCCCAAGTAAAATGTAATTTCAGCATGGCTTTACACACGGAAATTCAAGAATGCTTTTCTGTTAGTCTGCCTTTTGAAGTTCTCATGTTTTATGAAACTGTGAGAACTAGGATAAACAAAATCATTAATATAACGACAAAAAAAAACATGGAGTAATTGTTGAGTTGATTTCTTTTAAGAATTTATATATTTTTATTTCTCATCTATGAACATTGATAGGTATTCTGCTATTAGAAACCAGCTAGTACCTGTCCTGAGCTATCCTTAACTAGTTACCCTGGACCATCTTGGTCTCAAATCTGCTTGGTTCCTCTTCTCCTCCTTCACTAAAAAGGGGCTAGTCGTGGACCAACTGGCTTTTCTTAATGAAGTATTAATAAATTGCTCAAACCAATGTTAGAATTATTGGACCAATAACTGTTAATATCTCACTTATTCAAACAGCCAAATACACATTTAGGCTTACATAAGACCCACCTTGGCAGTCAACCTACAAGTGCCCTCTGGAGCTCCTGACGCCGACTCCGAACCTGTCCCTTGGCCTATTACCGCGCACGTATACCGGAGCTCCCAACACCAATTCTAACCCTAACCCTAACCCTTGGCGTACCTGAACTGTGGGGCACAATTTGTTCTCTTCAACAGCGCCCCTCCGAAGTCTGCACCGTAGTTGGCTGCCTATTTTGCCTTATGCTAGCAATGAACTCGTGCTGCTCGAATACACCAATTAAGCTACAAACCCTAACCCTAACCCTAACCCTAACCCTAACCCTAACCTTCCACTTACTGAACACATCCATGCCAGAAAACAACTTATCCTAATCCACTCCTCCTAGATCCTGTCTCATTTCCACAAAATCGGGCTTTCTTCAGAATTATCCATAATTAACCTGAAACTAATGACATTATGGTCACTGGACCCAAAATGTTCGCCTACACATACTTCTGTCACCTGACCTGTCTGGTTCCCTAATAGGAGATAAAGCACTGCATCCTCACTTGTTGGTACCTCTATATATTGATTAAAAAAAACTTCCCTGCACACATTTACAAACTCCAAGCCATCCAGGCCTTTTACAGTATGGGAGTCCCAGTCAAAATGTTGAAAGTCAAAATCTCCTACTACCACAACTACCTGTTTCTTACTTGGGACTGCTGTCTCTCCAATTCTACTCTGACTATTGATACAACCCTATCGTGTGTTCACACCTTTCCCATTCCTCAGCTTCACCCATATGGCTTCTGTAGATGAGCACTCTGGGCTGTCCTGTCTAAGCACAGTTGCAATATTTTCCCTGACTAGCAATGCCACTCCTCCCCTTTTCATCCCTCCCCCTCTATCATGTCTGAAACAATAGAACCCTGGAACAGAGAGCTGCCAGTCCTGCCACTCCTGCAACCAAGTCTCACTAATAGCAATAATGTTGTAATCCCACATGCCAATCAACACCCTAAGCTCATTTGCCTTTCTGACATAATTCCTTGCATTGAAATAAATGCATTTCTATCACATATAAACCTTTGATTTCTGTCTATACATGCAGTCCTCGCATGGCCTTTATCCTCCTCCACCTCATTATCTGCTCTAACACTCTGGTTCCCTTCCCCCTGCAAATCTAGTTTAAACCCCCTGGAGCAGCACTAGCAAATCTACCAGCAAGGACGTTAGTTCCCCTCCAATTCAGATGCAAACAGTCCCTCAGAACAAGTCTCACTTTCCCTGACAGAGCCCAACTGTCCAGAAACTTGAAGCCCTCCCTCCTGCACCATCTCTTTAGCTATGTGTTTATCTGCATTAACTTCCTATTTCCAGCCTCACTAACACATGGCATGGGTAGCAATCCTGAGATCGCAACCCTGGAGGTCCTGACCTTCAACTTTGCACCTAACTCCCTAAACTCTCTGGTTCTCCTCATCCATCCTACCCACGTCATTGGTCCCTACATGGACCATGACATCTAGCTGTTCACCCTCTCTCCTGAGAATGCAGAGAACTCAATCCGAGATATCATGGACCTTGGCACCAGGGAGGCAACAGATCATCTGAGATTCTCAATTTCTTCCACAGAACCTCTTATCTGTTTCCCTAACCATTGATTCCCCTATCACTACTGCACTCCTCTTTTCCCTCCTTTCTTTCTGAGCTGAAGGTCCAGTCTCAGTGCCAGAGATGTGACCACTACAACTTGACCCTGGTAGGTCATCCCCACCAACAGTATCCAAAACTGTATACCAATTGTTGATGGGAATGGGCACAGGGGTGCTCTGCTCTCTCTGTCTTCCCCCCTTCCCTCTCCTGACAGTCATTCAGCTACCTCCCTTCTGACCTTTGGGGGTGAGTCTCCCTGAAACTCCTATCACCCTCTCTGCCTCTCGAATGATCTGGAGTTCATCCAGCTCCAGCTCCCTAACTCGGAGATGCAGCTGGATGCACCTTTTTCAGGTGTAATCTTCAAGGATAATTGTGTTGTCCCAGATATCTCACTTTCCGCCATCTGAGCAATCCACTCCCCTAGCTAACTCCATTACCCACTCCTTGTATCAATCTGAGATATTGATCTGAAGACCACCCTGCCGAAGCCTCATCACCGAAGACCACCCCGCCGAAGCCTCATCACCGAAGACCACCCCGCCGAAGCCTCATCACCAAAGACCACCCCGCTGAAGCCTCATCACCGAAGACCGCCCAGCCGAAGCGTCACCACCGAAGACTGCTCCGCCGAAGCCTCGCCACCGAAGACTGCCCCGCCGAAGCCTCACCACCGAAGACCGCCCCGCCGAAGCCTCGCCACCGAAGACCACCCCGCCGAAGCCTCGCCACCGAAGACCACCCCGCCGAAGCCTCATCACCGAAGACCACCCCGCCGAAGCCTCATCACCGAAGACCACCCCGCCGAAGCCTCGCCACCGAAGACCTCCCCGCTGAAGCCTCGCCACCGAAGACCGCCCCGCCGAAGCCTCGCCACCGAAGACCGCCCCGCCGAAGCCTCGCCACCGAAGACCGCCCCGCCGAAGCCTCGCCACCGAAGACCGCCCCGCCGAAGCCTCGCCACCGAAGACCGCCCCGCCGAAGCCTCGCCACCGAAGACCGCCCCGCCGAAGCCTCACCACCGAAGACCACCCCAGCTTGCCGAAGCCTCGCCACCAAAGACCACCCCAGCTTGCCGAAGCCTCACCACCGAAGACCACCCCAGCTTGCCGAAGCCTCACCACCGAAGACCACCCCAGCTTGCCGAAGCCTCACCACCGAAGACCACCCCAGCTTGCCGAAGCCTCACCACCGAAGACCACCCCAGCTTGCCGAAGCCTCGCCACCGAAGACCACTCCAGCTTGCCGAAGCCTTGCCACCGAAGACCGCCCCGCCGAAGCCTCGCCACCGAAGACCGCCCCGCCGAAGCCTCGCCACCGAAGACCACTCCAGCTTGCCGAAATCTCACCTCTGAAGACCACCCCAATTTGCCGAAGAATCATCACCGACCAGCCAAGGGCCACCTCGCTGAAGCCTCACCGCTGACCTGCCAAAGGCCGCCTCACCTCACCAAAGCTTCACCATTGACTTGTCGAAAGGTGTTCCACTGCCTGCTAAGTACCTCGTGTCCCTTGCCAAAGACTTGTGGCTGACCCGTCGAAAGCCAATCCTCTGCCCACTCTGTACCTCACATGCCTCACCAAAGCCTCACCACTGACAGTACCCTCCATTATGTTTGGGATAAAGACACTTTTTTCTTTGAGTCGCCCTTGTGCTGCACAGTTTTAAATTTATAATCAAACGATTTGTATCTAATTAAAGTGCACATTCCAGATTTTATTTAAGGTTTTTTGTATATATTTTGGTTTGACAATGTAGAAATTACAGCAATTTTTATATATAGTCCATTTCATTTCAGTGGACCATAATGTTTAGGAAATTTAGCTTCACAGGTGTTTGTGAATGCTCAGATAAGTTTAGTTGCTTAATTGGTGCAGGTATAGGAGAGCTTTTGATCACCTTTGGAGTCTGTTGTTGCCATTTTTCAACATGAGGGTCCAGACTTGTTTCAATAAAAATCAAAGAAGCCCATTATGAGGCTGAAAAACAAGAAACAAACAGTAAGAGACATCAAACTTTAGGATGACCAAAATCAACTGTTTGGAACATTAAAAAGAAAGAGGGTACTGGTGAGCTCAGTAATTGCAAAGGGGCTGGTCTTCCAAGGAAGACCACAACAGCTGATGACAGAAAATTTTTCATCATAATGAAAAAGGTCGTGTTGACAGATGAGATCAGAGCGATGGCAAGAGCAAAGTCTGGAGGCGTAAAAGTAACTGCCCAAGATCCTTTGCCATGGAGGGCATTGTATCTTTGCCTCCTGCGGATGCTGCACAACCTGCTGAGCTTCTCCAATGCTTTTGTGTATTAACTACGATCCCAGCATCTGGAGTCTTTCTTGTTTCACACACAATCTTGTAAAACTCTATTAAGTCACCTTGCATCTTTCTTTGCTGCAAGGAGAAAAGCCCTAGCTCTGTCAACCTTACCTCCCAAGATATTCTCCAATCTAGACAGCATCTTGGTAAATCTCTGCACCCTCTGCAAAGAATCTGTACCCTTTCTGTCATGAGGCAGCCAGAACTGAACACAATTCTCCAAATGTGGTCTAACCAGATTTTTATAGAGCTACAACATTACCTCATGGCTCTTGAACTCAATCCCCCGATTAATGAAAGCCAATACACTATCTGCGTTCTTAACCCCCCCCCAATCAACGCGCTCTGTTCTTTCACAGAATCTTGGGCCATTGTGTTTAAGGCCACTCTACCCATCTACACTTGTCCCATTTGCTTTAATTTGTGCTCCTCCTCTCTCGTTCCTAGTCTTCTGCCATGTATTGTCCGTTGATGTTGTCTGCTCCATTTTAATCTCCCAGCTAGCAACAGCAGGAGCCAGCATTCAAACCTAGAGTTCCTTTATTCATTAAAGAAACGTATAGAATTATTGATAGTCTGCTTCTTTTGGATCCATCTATTCTGCTAGTATTTTATGGATATCTATATGCAATCCAATTGACCTGAGTTAATTCCAACGTGACACTTTTTTTTAGCCATGCTGTAGGATTTTGCGAATTAATATGACTAAAGTGAGGTTTACAGATTGAACAGTTTGATGATGGAACTCACTTTTCTAAAGTAGTTTATTGTATCTCCTACAGAGGCAATCAACTGCTTAAATGCTGCTATTGATATATACACAGACATGGTAAGAAACTTCATTAATTTATTTCTGATATCTCAATTATTTTATGTAACTGTACCCTGCAGATGATGTATTTTATGTAGCTGTACCCTACAGATGATGTTTACACAGAAAGTTTATCTAAAACCACAAATCCAATGTATGACCAAAATCTTTATTTTTCTTTTAATTCAACAGGGAAGATTTACAATTGCTGCAAAACACCATATTACGATTGCAGAAATTTATGAATCTGAACTGGTAGACATTGAAAAGGTATTGTGTTAGATTGAGGCTTTTTCTGTGCACACAGGGTGCTTCTTCAGTGTGAACCCTGTAAAGTGTGAGTACATTGTATAGATTAGAGAACCATTGTGTATACCTGTGCTAGTTTCTCAGTTGGATTACATGAAATCCCATCTCCTCACCCTGTCTTTCTTTCCAATTTTCCAGTTGGTTATTTTCTTTTCAAGTACTCTTCATAATAATGACCTCTGTGATGGTTGAGATCAGCACATTCTAATAAGCCTGAGGTGGGAGGGTGAGGATAGGCAGAAGGGAGTCAAGTGATCACTATGTGTTTCAGGTGAGCATCAGTTCCCTTATGTCAATCCTGTCACTCCATTGAGTTGTTCTTTATAGAATGTGTTGCCCCAATTCCACATGACTTGCTGGACTACTTGGCTTTGCCTTGCTGGCATGTTTGGATATGCCACTGCATTTTCTTCATCTGCGTCAAGATGAAGTGACAATGTATAGTTCTCTGGAGGGTGACACTAATCGCAACCTTCCAATAAGAGTACGTAGCTGCTCGGAAAACATACAGTACTGAAGGAGGGGATTTACTGACTACTTTTCCTAGCTCCTTGAAAGAATTGCTCAACGGTTTTAAAACTGGACCCTCCCCTAACTATACTCATGACACTGCAGATTAATTCTCTTAAATACAGGTAGAATTGAAAGTTTCCATGATTCCATTGTGCTGTCAGACAGTGTGCTTCAAATCTTCACCAAATCCTTTCTCGTCATTTCCCCATTTGCACTTTAGCCCATTATTTTAAACCCTAACTCTGTGTGATTGTTTGAACTGGAGTCTGTACGCCGCAGAGGCTGCTGGAATTCTGGAGGTGAATCCACAGTCACGCGGTGCCTCTGAGGGGATTCTCTTTCATCACGTGTCACTTTTATCACAAGATAAAGGAACAGAAGTAGGCCATTCAGCCCATCGAGTCTGCTCCGCAACTCCAACCTGACCGAAACCATTCTCACATCTACTTCCAAATCCCTTGATACCCTGACTAATTAGATACCTGTCAGTCTCCTCCAATCTCCAGTGATCGGGCCTCCTCAGCTGTATGTGGCAACAAATTCCACAAGTTCACGACCCTCTGGCTAAAGAAGTTTCTCCTCATCTCTGTTTGAAATAGGTACCTTCTAATTCTAAGACTGTGCCCATCTCTTTTGCTTCTCTTTTTCCTATTGTTCGGGGTGCCAGGCAATGCTCATGGCAACTCTCTGTTTGCCTTACAGCAGACAAAAAATTGGTGTATCATGTATCTTGCATTTTTAATGTGACAATAAAAGGAGCCTTTGAACTTTTGCACCAACCCACTTCTCAGAAGAAGTCAGTTTGATATAACAAAACTTGTCATAATTTTGTGCATCTCTATTAGAACTTCTTTACTAGAAGAAGACTCATTCCTGTCATTAAAATCTATCCTCGTAACTGGAAGTCCCTTTAATCTAGTATCATTTCGGCAAAACCTTTCCGTGCCCTATTCAGTGCTTTGAGATCCTTCGTAAATTATGCTGTCCAGAATGTTACACAGTGATACGGATGCAGTCCCACAACTGCTGATGTTCTCTGCTTAGGCAAATCATCTAACTGAGATTGGTGTTGTGGGTGTGTAACATCGCCTTAAGCTCGATACAGTACAGAAGTCTTCAGAATCCATTAAAGACCATTAAGCATTGTTACGTTTGTTTGAATTTCTCAGGCTGTTGCTCATTATGAACAGGCTGCAGATTATTACAAAGGAGAGGAATCAAACAGGTATTTAACACAATGTTGCTGACCATGAATAAATTAAGTTAATTAACATTGCCTTAAAAATTGCAACTGATTTTTCTTTTATTTCAGTTCGGCTAACAAGTGCCTGTTAAAAGTGGCTTCCTATGCAGCACAACTGGAGCAGTATCAGAAGGCAATAGAAATCTACGAGCAGGTCAGTCACAATAAGGGATTCATTTTGTTCTATACTGGTCTATCTCATCCCTTTACCCTGATTAAAATAAACTTGTCCAAGAGTGGGGTGCATCATCAACATGTAAAGCCACTTCAAGAGCTTCTTCATTATACAGGGGGTGTTGGAGAAATGGCTGGGTGAATAGTGCTCTTCAAATCTCTGTGGAATTTCAACTGAGCTTTGAAATCCCGTGAAGTGCTGGAGGGACTCGGCATGTTATCTGTGCTTTTACAGCTGCTACCTGCCCTGCTGAGTTGCCCTCTGTGTTCCTCCAGTTGTCCAACATCTGCAGATTTCTTACCTTGAAATCTTGCTGCATTTTTGTTTCTTGGTCAATGCATTGTTGATTATTCTTTGTGGAATATTTTCTGCTCTGTGAAGTCCCCATGTTCAGTTTCTAAAAATGGCAAAGCCTCACAACAGATTCTCACTTTTGATAACAGCAAATAACACAGCGCAGTGTTCTAAGAATTTCCCCTCGCTGTAATTCAAATTGAACAGAAACAAAATCATTCTCATTTTAAACTTGAATAAAAGCAGAAATCACAAAAAGACCATTGTGTGATCCATTGTAACTATTGTTTTTCCTGCAGTAATTAAAACACCAAGTTAAACGTGACCAGAAGGGTTAAAAATGAAATGATATTAAATTGAATATTAATTTTACACTTTCCAACCACATTTAAATGAAGCCCGTGAGAACTGTTTGCCTTTGGATTCGATAATAATATCTGTTCAATTTTAATTTCACTTTTAGTTTGGAGATGCAACCTGGTAACCGACCCTTCAGGCCCAAATACACTCAGGTGACCAATTAACCTACTAACCCTGCAGATCCTTGCAATGTGGAAGGAAACCAGAGTACCTGGAGGAAGGTGGGCAGGTACAAACTCCTTACAGTGGCAGATCGGAATCCAAATTGCTGGCCATATCTATTACACTAACCGTGCCACCCTGTCAGTTGTTTGCAATACCAGAAGAACCTGAATCCCTTTTACGCGGACTGATACAAAAAGTGTCCCCTTTTGCATGCACTTGAACATCATCAACACAGAGAAAGCAAGGAGCTGAGAATGTGTCCCTCCTTGCCCCTAACCCTAACCCTGTACTAAAAGGACTAAGGCAAAATAAGAAAGTACTGAGCATTCACTTCAGCTGCTGATCCCATCCCCATCATCAAATGCAAAGAGGTACTTTTAACATTGATATCTAGTTTAGTCAAGCCTCACAGATAGCTTCCTGGAAATGTTTGCTACATGGAGATAGTGATAGAAATACTGCACTTCCAACTGAATTGTATGAGGCAGAGGTTGTAACGGCCCATCGAAGAAAAAGGACAAGATATTCTTTTACAGTTGAATATGTATTTCATATTTTGGAGTTTCCATCTGCGCCTCTCAGTCATAGTTATACAAGCCCTTCATCCTTACTTGCCCATGCCGTCCAAAAGACATCCCATCCACACTAGACTCACCTGCCTGTGTTTGACCCATGTCGTCTGAACCTGTCCTCTCCATGTATCCGTCCAATATTTTCTTAAATGTTGCAATGAGTACCTGCTTCTTCCATCTCCTCCAGCATGCACATTCCATACATCCACCACTGTCTGTGTATTTAAAAACATTACCCCTCAGATTCCTTTCAAGATCTAATTTCCCCACCCCTCACTTCAAACAACAGATATCCTCTGGTCGCTGCTCCCCCATCCTCCACCCCCCCCCAAAAAAAAACTCTGGGCAAAGGACTGTGGGTTCACCAATTTATTCCACTCATGATTTTGTATACTTCCATGAATTCACCAGTGCACTCCAAGGAATAAAGCCCGAGCCTGCTCAACCTCTCCTGACAGCTGAATCCTGGCAACATCCTTGTAAAATATTTCTGCATCCTCTCCAGCTTGACACCATGACCAAATCTGAACACAATACTCCACATGTCATTTCCTTAATATTCTGCATTGGATAGCTAACCAAATTACAGGACATTGATTTCAGTACGACAGTGGATTTTTGGAAGAACCTTTGCGGAAATGTCAGAATATTGTTGTTTATGATCAGTATTTTCAATTGCTACTGGAATATAGGCTGGGCATTATAATCATCTCCTAATAATTGAGGTGTATACAGGGGTGCAATGGCGTCTTTGATTCAATTGCTAGTTTAGCACTGGGAACCAAGGATGATATTGTTACCACAGGTGTACGTTATTTGTTTTCTGCTTCTGCCCAGTGTTGTGCAACTTGTGCGGTTTTTTTTTGTACTGCAGGTTGGAACTAACACTATGGACAATCCTTTACTGAAATATAGTGCAAAGGAATATTTCTTCAAAGCAGCACTGTGCCATTTCATTGTTGATGAGCTGAATGCCAAGGTAGGTGTGACTTCATAATTAAACAAAGAAGCCAAAATGGACTCTGCTCAATTTAAAATGAAACATGACCTGATAAAGAAAAATGTTTGGTTTGTTTCTACTGGTTTCTATTGTCCTCACCTAACTAATGAAAATTGCGTATTGACTGTTCACATTGAGCTGCTAACAATAGCCGCTTTCAGGTGGCCAGAATACCTGTTTGAAAAGCCGCCTATTCTACCCCAATGCGGCTGTCGGGTGGCCACCTGAAAGTGGAGAAACCGGGCAGGAGGAGCACTTACCTAGCCCTCCTCCTGTAGGTATATTCTCCAACTTGGAGAATCCCCCGTTGCACCTGAAAGCAGCACCAGGCAAAGCGGCTCGCAGCTTTCAGGTGCCTTGCAGTCCCCGGCTGCCTGACAGGCAGCGTCAGCGCTGGGGCGGCCGCACGGGATATCAGTGGCCAGCAAGCCCCACCCCTGACGTCCTGCGCCGGCCGGCCCAGCGCTGACTTTCCACGCCGGCCGCCCTAGCCCCGTAATCCCGCACCGGGGGGGGGGGCGCTGTTAGGCAGCGAGGAGGGGGCTGTCAGGCAGCAAGGAGGGGGCTTGGGGTGTCAGACGGAAGCCCTGACTCAGGAGCCGGCGTTTGCTCCATGGCATCTCTCCCTGCTTCGGACCTTTCAGGTGGTGGAAAACCCCCTTCAGCGCTCCCAACTGAAAGTCCTTTTCGCAGATACCTGCAGCTGCCCTGGAGCCGCATTCTCCAGGCGATTCCACCTGAAAGTGGCTTAAACTGCTCCTGTTGGAAAGTAAGCTGGTAAGAATTATAAAATGTTGGAATGGTTTTGTTCTTGGGACAGGTTTACACACAATACAGTGGCAAAATAAAAATTGAATTTACATTTGAACATTCTGCAGCCTTCATCTTGGTAGGTTCAAAATCTCATGGAAATTTAGGAAGATTTAGGAATGTATTTAGAAATATGAACTAAATGTTTATGATAACCCTTTCAGTTGCCAGCAGCATTAAAATAATATTACTTGGAATGTCTGGGCCCCTGGATGCAAAAGTATCCTGTTGCATGAGATGGCCATGAAAGTAATTCATTGGGTAGGACTAAGTATCAGACGTGACTATGACTGATTTGAATCTAGATGTTTGAGAGAGATGCACGTAGCAGAGCACATGGTGATTGCTCTCCAATATGCTTGCCTTGTGCCTTCCACTGTCAATCAGAGAGCCCTCTGTTGCACTGCCACTGGGATGAATCATGACAAGGACCCTTGCATTCTTTGCCACAGATTTAGCAAATCCACTTTCTGCAAAGAGGAGAGTGACTGTCTTCTCCCCATCGCAGTTATGTAGTGGACAATGTTGTGGATGATATTTCATTGGCACAGGAAGAATCTGACTGGAAGGGCTCTAAATCCTAGAATTTGTACTGAACCAATACGTTCCGTACAAGGGCTGAGGTTCGGGGCAGCTTCTAACATTATCTTATCAAGTGTGATGAGAGTTGACTAGTAGCAGCCATATCCTGTAAATTAAAACAGTTTTTTGGCCTGTCTGAAACTTGTTGGCCTTCCAGCACAGTGAGATGTCAGTGAGGGAATGCTGCCAACTAGCATGTTCCAGACTGCAAGGAGTACGTGTGGAGGGACACACTGAGGCTTGGTGTAGTCAACGCGAGGGCTTTGTCGGGAAGGACCACAGACTAGGGTCCTTCTGCTGCCAGGCATTGAGATTGGGCTGGAAGGCAAACCCAGGGGTGATGCTAAATATGATTAATGCTACAGTGTACAATAGCAGAATGAACAAACGAGCATGACACAACAAAGGTTAAAATCTTTCCGTTGTGTATGTATGAATATTATATTATGAATAAAGATTTAAACAGGAAAGTCTGCAGCTGCTGGGATCGTAGTGCAATGCACAAATGCTGGAGAAGCTCACCAGCTCACGCAACATCCATAGAGAGGAAAGTAGAAAGGCCTTGCATTTTTTAAATTTTTTTAAATATATTGTGAATAAGCCTATCTTGGTGGAAAAATAGATCCACTGATAATGGAGGATTGGTGACCTCACTTCCATGCCGAATGAATTTCCAGGACTGATGGAATCAATACAAAAAAGTTCAATATACCATTATGTAGAGAGAAAGAGAGAGCAAGAGGTGTGACTGAGAGTACTGCCGTGTCAGCAACCTGGTGTAAACCCATACCTTCTGCTGGTGCTCCCATGGTAATGAATCCGTCCATAGTTCAGTGTGGAGAGGCTCTTTGACTGTCTGCTCAGCTTTCCCCAGCTCACGACAGAAAAGACTGCAGCTTTCATCATATCCAATATGATACGATCAAAGAGACTGTTGATCTGGGCACCTTCTGGGATGCTGTACGACTTGGACTGAAACCTGGTGGTGTTCATGTGCATTCCTACCCTTCGCCTTGCTGTAGAAGTCACTGCTTTGCAGAGGGTGCGTACTGCACAGTGCATTCTGTTGATGGACTCACTGTGCTCTGAACACGGAGTTAACAAATGTTTAGGGTAGTGTGTGGGTTGTCAATTTATCCTGGATTATGTCAAGTTTCTTGAATGTTATAGTTGCATTCATTCAGGGAACTGCAGAACATTCCCTCAAGAACACATCTCTTCAGTACATGGGAAATAAAGTTCAATCCTTTTTTTCTTTTTGCAGCTTGCTTTGGAGAAATATGAAGAAATGTTTCCAGCATTTTCAGACTCGCGGGAATGCAAGCTTTTAAAGGTAATTGTGGAAAATCATTGGAAAAAATTGCTGCATTGCTGCTCTTTCAAATAAAGGGTTGGCCACATTCAGTTTGTATTTCAAACAACTGCTTTGCAGATATAATTTAAAATGTAATAAAGAACCACATGGCATTTTACAGGGCTATTATTAAATTTAAAAAATAAATCAAGCCATCCATGCAATGACCAAAGAGTCAGTCAGTTAATTAGATAAAAGGGGGAAAAAAATTGGTGAATGAAAGGAGAATGCTCCAGATTTAAGACCTTGGGGAATTAAAGACATATGTGCCAGTAATAGAGCAAATTTCATATGCTATGATGATTGATAGATTGCAGGAAAGCAATAGATGAGATGAACAAGGTAGGATCGTGCTCGTCCCTCGGAGAAATTCAGAAATGAATGAGAACTTTTAAAAGGATCATGGATACGGGAGTTCAAATGTGAGTGGAACCCTTTGTGTGTCTGGACATGGGAATTAGAAATCTAATCGTCAATGCTGTCAGACCTGTGAACATAAAGCCCCGTAATGCCCTTATTGTAAAAAGTTAGACGATAAGCCCAGAGTGAAATGATTGAGCTGAATGTAGTGGGGGAAATTCTAGCAGCTCCCAACTGTGGGTGCTCACAGGGCACAAGTTCACAGGCTTTGAGGTCCCAGCAGTTTCCCAAAAGTGGGCACCTTGCCGATTGGCGTGGCAGCAAGAGCATGGAATTTTGTCAGGAATCTGTTCCAAGCAGGAATCTGCTTGGACCTGGTGCAGGGTGCTACCCTATTTCAGTAAAGGTGAAAAATATTGGTGGATTTTGTTTTCTTTTAATTGTTTTTTTTTTAATGTTTTTAGATTTTTTTTGACCTTTTGGTTTTAGGATTTTGAAAATTTTAATTTATTTCATAAATTTGGAGTTACAGCACATTAACAGGTCCTTCTGGACCACTGGCCTTCACTGGCCAAATACACCCATGTGACCAATTAACCGACATCTTTGGAAAATGGGAAGAAACCGGAGCACTCAGAGGAAACCCTCGCAGATGTGAGTGGAACATACAAACTCTTTCCAGACAACGGTGGATTCGAACCCCCATTGCTGCCACTGTAATAGCATTCGAATTTTGGCATATTTCTTAACTAATGTTTGGAAAACACTCCAAACGTAATACATTTTCAATTTAAAAATGTAAGATAATGGTAGGTCTCAGCAGGCTAGGCAGCATCTATGGAGAGGGAAACTGTTTATCGTAGACGATTTGAAGAAAGGGCTCTGAAACAATAACTCAGCTTCTGTGCTGCACGACCAGCTGAGTAATTGCAACATTTAGCGATTGACAGTGTTCAGGACTGAGAGCCAAGGATCTGGCTTAGATGGTTTGCAGAGATCTGCATTTTTGTGTTGTCCCTTTCATTGTTTCTCAGCACCACATCATGGGACTTACCCAGGGAAACCTCACTATGGAGAAATCGATCCAGTGAGTTCGCCTCTGGAGAGCCACACAAGGCAACTGCAGAGTTCACATGTATTACCAGAGTATATACATGACATCACATACAGCCCTGAGATTCTTTTTCCTGAGGGTGAGGTAGAATTACCACTTATTGTTAGTGGAAAAAAACTACACAGCGTATACATGCAAACAAATAAAGAGATGTAAAAACTGTGCAATACAGAGAAGAGAACAACAAACAATAAAATGCATAAGTATGAGTCCCCTGATTGAGTTTACAGTTGAGGAATCTGATGGTGTTGGGGTAGCAGCTGTTCCTGAACCTGGTGGTGTGAGTCTTGTGACACCTTTACCTCTTTCCTGATGGTAGCAGCGAGAACACAGCATGTGCTGGGAGGTATGGATCCTTGATGATTGCTGCTGCTCTTTGATGGTCGCATTCCCCGTAGATGTTTTTTTTTTGTTTTTTTTTTTTTCCCCGTAGATGTTCTTGATGGTGGGGAGGGTTTTGCCTGTGATGCTCTGGGCTGTGTCCACCTCCCTTTGCAGGGCTTTACACTCGGGCATATTGGTGTCCCCATACCAGACCGTGATGCAACTGGTCAGCACACTTTCCACTACACATCATCAGAAATTTTCCAAGGTTTCCAATGTCATGCCAACCCTCAGCAAACTCCTGAGGGACTAGTGACACTGACCTGCTTTATTCACAATGCCATTAGGGTGTTGGGTCCATGAAAGATCTTCTGAGTTAGTGACTCCCAAAAACTTAAATTTGCTCTCCCTCTCCACCTCTGATTCCCCAGTGATCACTGGATCATACACCTGATTTTCTTGATGTCAGTAATTATCTCTTTGGTTTTAGTGAGAGGTTATTGTTGGTACACCATTCAGCCAAGTTTTTTTTTGCATTTGACTTTTACTCAAAACTTCAAATTGAGCCCAAAAATGAGCTAGACACAACTCCTTTCATAACCAGGATTGGGTTGAAATAGGTGACAGCTAAAGGCCAAATGGACCATTGTTTATTTAGTTGGGGGGGGGGGGTGTAAAGAGATTTTACTCGCACTAACTTTATTGGGGAATTTGTAACACCAAAGTCTGTAGGCCATTAGTGGTGGGAGACTTTATGGTTTATCAGCTGGGGGAGTTGGGATTTTCATTTGGTGGTGAACTGAAAATCACAGTGGTGGATTAGAATGGGGTGCAGGATGAAAATGATTAGTATTGCTGCCTGGCAAACATCCTAGACCAGCAACAAGCTGGTAAAACCAGAGTGCACAAAAACAGGTGTCCTAGGATAATGTGATGCAAGTTACAAGCCTGCCCCGGAGTAACACAGTGTTGGAGGAACCCAGTGGGTCAGGCAGCATCCACAGAAAGCCGTAGACAGTCGATGGTTTGGGTCGAAAGCCCTTCATCAGTCAGCTTCTGAGGTCTTTTGTGTGGGCATTGACTTCATTCTGAGTGTCCCTGCTGCTGGAATTTGAAGACGCACGATATATAATGGAATTTTCAGTGTTGCAGAACAATCTATCCTGCTTCAGTCCAGAAGAGAAAAACTTTTTTTTTTCTCAATTGTTTATATAAAATGACCTGCATGGTTCATTTTAATTTCTTGGCAGGATTCTCTTGTTCATTGGTCTTTTTGTGTGTAATATATCAAGCTTTCCTGATACCAGACGCACAGGAGAATGCAGTTGCTGGAACCTGGAGCGAACACAATGTGCTTGGCGGAGTTCAGTGGACTGAGCAGCATCGGTGGGAGAAAAAGAATGTTCAGTGTTTCAGGCTGGAACCTTTCAAGACTGAGAGTGCAAAGGACAGATGGATAGGGTGGGAAAGGTTGGACACAGGCCAGAAGGGGATTGGTGAAGCATGACAGATGGGGAGGGTGAGGTGTGCAGTTTGGAGATGGAGGCGTTTAATTGGCAGGCAGTCAAAGGAGGAGAGAGGCAAGAGGGAAAATGGGATGTCAGGTGGATGAGGATGAGTCATACAGGGTGGGGTTCAATAAAGTTGATTGATGAGTGAGACATATACCTCCAATGCTTGAATCTGTTAAGTAGAAAAGATGACATAAACTATTGAGGACTTGCGTGAAGGGCAGAACCAGATGGAACTGGAGCAGAGGGTATCCTGTTGATGAAATGTAGGTAGAAAAGAGTGGAACCAGAAGGGAGAAGGGGGGTGAGGGGCTGTTCTTTCCTCCCCCTCCCTTTTGGCCTGCCCACTAGTTGTCTCCCCTCTGCACTCTCAGCCTTGATGAAGGGCTCAGACCTGAAACATCTGTTGAGTTCCTCCTGGGAGTTTAATCATTCCCCCCCCTCCCAATTTTTACTCTCCTGCTTTTGCCCCCATCTCTTCATTGTATCATATAATCGCAGTTGGGGTGACTATGATTGGATAACGGCCACATACACCACTCCGATCTGCATTTGTAATTGACTGTCTTTATTCTTTGTTGGTAGAAATTGCTTGAAGCCCATGAGGAACAGAATGGGGAAGCTTACACTGAAGCTGTGAGTACAGCCCGTTCGCAGTTATCCACATTGCATTTGTTTTTCAAACTTCCAGCCTCAACAAAGGTTTCATGAACACGGCTCCATATAAATTGTAGACACACGGGAGACTGCAGATGTTGGAATCTGGAGCAACACACAATCAGCTGGAGGAACTTGGGTTGACAGCATCAGTGGGAGAAAAGGAACAGTTGATGTTTCGAGACTTGCTGAAGGGCTCAGGCCCGAATGTTGGCCATTCTTTTTCACCCATTGACGCTCAACTCGTTGAGTTTCTCCAGCAAATTGTGTGTTGTTCCAGATTAATTATAATGTGAGAGGTTAGATTTAATCGGTTACACACTATTGAGTTGTTTAAAGACGCAGGAGGTTTTTCGGCCCTTTGAGGTTAAGCCATCTTGATACATTTGGATCCAATGATGCCATACATGTGTGAAGTATGCGGTGGTGCATTGTCCCCTCTTTGCATGAATTCATTGTTCCTACTGAGAAGCAGCAACTACTCGCAGGGTAATATTTGAAAGAAAAAAAAAGAGTAGGCTGCATTTGGCGGGATCAAGCTAGATCAGTGATTTTCAAACTTTTTCTTTCAACCCACATACCACCTTAAGTAATTTCTATGCCATAGATGCTCTGTAATTACACCTAGACCCACTCCGACATCTGCAGAGAAATTTTGTTCCTTCTTCTCAATTCTTCTGCTGCATTTGCTCCCAGGACATCCTTCCATTCCAGAACATCTGAGATGTCCTCCTTCTTCAGAAAACCCGGCTTCCCCTCTACTGCCATCAACTTGGCCCTTACCCACACTCTATTTCCTGCACATCTAGCCTCGCCCCTTCCCCTATCTCCCAGACATAACAAGGGCAGGCTTCTCTTTGTCCTCACCTACCACCCCACCAGCCTTCACATCTAACAAATTATTCTCCTCAATTTCCACCAGCAGGCACATCTTCCACTCTCTGGGTCTCCCTTGTCCACTCATCCCTTCTCACCAATCCCCCTGTGGTACCTACCTCTGTGACTTCAAGAAGTGCTAATCTTGCACTTATACTCCTTTCTGCACCGCTATACAAGGCCCTAAGCAGTCCTTCCAAGTGAAACATTCCAGCCAACACCCAGGTGAATCTCTTTTGCAGTCCCTCACTCTACACAGTTGATTTCTGACTTTTCTTTTTAACCTCTGGTGGAACCTGTACAGCCTGAAGCAATAGCCCTCTTGTGTCCTCTACACATGCTTGCTGATCATTGAGTATTTCCAGCATTTTGTATTTTTAGTTCAGTTATCCAGCATCTGCAGTTTTTGATTCTCTGTTCCTGTCTAGTTTTTGATGGGTGAAACAGGTTTAAAATCTCAGCACATGGAGTAGTCGTTTGATTTGAATTGCTGTTTGTTGCTAACCCAAAAGAATTCAAATCTGGAATTGAAGTCACAGAATCCCAGATTTCTGGAAACCATCCCTTCGGCCCAACAAAGCTCATTCATTTGCTGCATTCCTATCCCTCACGTATCCTGTAAATCTTTCTTATCTATGTCCCTGATTTATTAGCTTTTGAATATAACAATTATTCCCACTTCCACCACTTCCTCTGGCAACTTGTTCCATATAACCCACCAGCCTCTGTGTGAATATGATGCACCTTGGGTTCCTTTTAAATTTTTACCCTTTCACCTTAAATCCATGCATATAATTTTGTATTCCTTACCCTGGGAAAAAATTATAAATATTTATCTTACTTGCCTCATATGATATTATAAATCTGTTGGGTCACCCTCAATTTCCTTTGATGCATGGAAAAGAGTCCCAGCCTCTCCCTGTTCAAGCCCTCCAATCCCATCAGCATTCTTGTGAATACTTTTTGAACCTTTTCTGGCTTAACAATATCCTTCCTCTCACTGGGTGGCAACACTCCAAATGCCATCTCATGGGCATCCTTTAGGGTTGTAACATGATGTCTCTGTTCCTGTACTTTGTGCCCTAACCGATGAAGGCAAGTGTGGCAAAAGCCTTCAACATTTGCGTGACACCCCAAGTCTCTTTTCTACCAGGGCCCTACCATTTACCATGCAAATCCTGCGCTGGTTTAACTGTCCAAAGTGCATTCCCTTGCACTTGTTCAATTAAACTACATCTGCCATTCCTTGACCAAATTTCCCAGTTGATTTAAACCCTGTTGTAATCTTGAATAACCTTCACTGACTGATACACTGCACTAGCATTTTTGGTGTTGTTTGCAAACTTGCTAAGCATGCAAACTTCATTGTCATTCATGTTGTTAATATGAATGACAAACTTAACCAATCCCTGCAGTACACTTCTGGTCACAAGCCTCCAATCAACCCTCCACTACCACCCTCCCATCAACCAACTCTATGTCCAATTAGCCAGCTCACCCTGGATCCCATGTAACTTGATATTTCAAACCAGTCTCTATGTAGAACCTTGTCATAGGCCTTGCTAAAGTTCTTGTACCAGCCATTCTTAACGGGGGCTATACGCACACCCACCCCCGGTGGTGGGGGGGGCACAGCACATTTAAGGTAAGGGGAGGCACGGACTGAAATCATATTTTTTTTTGTTTGTTAAGTAGTCAGTCAGAGAGAAGTACAGGAGAACCCATCTAAACTTGTTTGCTTCACATAAACGTTGGGCAGTGTCGTAAGGGGGCCATAACTGAAAAAAGGTTGAGAATAGCTAATGTAGACAACATCTGCCGCCCTGTCCTCCTCAATCTTTCCGGTCACCTCTTTTTAAAAAAAACTCAGCCATGTTCGTGAGATACTATTTCCTCTGCATAAAATTATGCTGAGTATCCTTAATCAGTCCATCCCTATTCAAATGCAAATAGATCCTGTCTCAGAATCTTCTCCAGTAATTTACCTGTCACCAGCCTCTTTTAAACTGCACCACCTGGGTAGCCCTCCTGGGACCAAGCTGCGACTACTGGGGCAAAGGTGATGGAAGCACCTTTTAAATTGTCGGGGCATCTACCCATTAAATCACTAACCCGCTGGTTTAAGGGGGATCCTGCCCCTGCAATGACATGTCACTTAATCACTGGAAGTACTTCCAGATATTCAGATGCTGGGTGCCCGGTGATGCATGCACGCAAGCGCTGATGTCACCAGAATAAACGGGTTGGCTATTTTTGTTTTCAAATCGCCTGTGGACAGGACCTAGGAAAGTTTAACTGGGTTCCCTGACTACCTCTGAGGTAGGTCAGGGACCCAGTTGGACTCCGATGGGGTTGTCCGGGTCAGACCCTTTCTAACTGCCCAGTTAACCCCATTTTACATGGCAATTTGAAAGGGCCTACTGATGTTGAGCTCATTGGCCTGTAGTTCCCTGGCTTTTTCTTGCAGCCTTTTGTAAATTAAGACGGCATTAGCCATCCTCCACTTCTCAGGCACCTCTGACATGCTCAACAATGATGCCCATATTTGAGGATACACATGATCAGACTGATGTGATGTGTTTAATGTGGCATTAGTGACATTTTGTTCAAAGACCAGACATCTGCAGACACTCGATTTATTTTAAAAAAAATGTTTTAAAGATAACATTTTCTCATTGCAAATATAGTATCTATTTCAGATATTCTTGTTAATTGCACAGTATAATTCATTTTGATCCTGTAGGTGAAAGAATTTGATTCCATATCGAGACTGGACCAATGGCTCACAACCATGTTGCTGCGTATTAAAAAATCCATCCACGGAGAAGGAGATCTGAAATGAAAATTTAGTGAGCGTTAAGGCATTTTGCCAAATTTATGACATGCTATTATGTGTATTGGGTTGTGACAATCTTGGAAATGCCTGTTTTAGTGTTACTAATTAGGTTTTTGTTTTCTTTGTGTAATCTGTCATGCCCGTCTATTGATTAATGCCCATCATGGGAACTGTTCCTAGCCCTAAGCATCACAGCACTACAAAGGGCATGGTAAAACTCTTACCATTTTGCTTGAAAACTGTTCTGAATGTTTGTGAAGTAAAAATTCCTTTTGTGTTAATGCAAGTCCATTGGGTAGTAATTCAATACTGCAGTAAAGGAATGTGAAGCAATGTATGTAAAAAACAAAAGGGTCTAGAATTCTCTATCTGGAATTCATGTACCTGGAATAATGCAGGAGGTCATGGTGAAAGTCCAACAAATGACCCGAATTTTTTAAAAGACATTTATAGTTTTGTGTTCAGTTTGTAATATCTAATTGCTTTTTCTGCACTTTAGTTATTGTGTTAATTTTAATACCATTTTAATTATTTGTCCTTTGCAATTGACTGTAAAGATCTAATCAAGAGTCAATGTGACTATGTTTATATTGAAAAGAAACATCTTGTTGGCCATTCCATTTAGTGTTGTGAACTGGACGGTGTGTGTCCCTGACATTTACAGTAGTTTAAGAATCTTTTAAAATACTTTTTAAACAGTCCTTGGTTCGGTTTTGATTTATCACTGATGAAACATTGTCAAAGATTTTTTTTAAAAAATTTGCTTATTATGAGAATGTTCCTTTTTTTTAAAACCCAGAAGTTTCACAGACATGATGGAAAAGGTTTGTATTAAACTTGTGTAATACGAAGGCAGCCACTGAGGATTTCTGTTTACATTGAACAATTGATAAAGAGGAGCATTTTGCAATGTACAGTGTCAGAAAGGTTGCAACGACATGAATGTTCTACTTTATAAAAGGTAGTATTTGTAAATACAGGATTTAATAATTTGTGAAAGCCCAGTGTTAATTTTCCATGTCTGCTGTGTGTGTATGTGTGTATAGTAAATGTGGAACCAGCCAGATCAGACAATTCGAATTGGAGTGAAACACAAAAGTCTGCAGATGCAGTGATTCCAGTAAAAATCAATGCTGTAGAAACTCAGCAGGTCACACAGTGTACTTTATGTAGCAAAGATAAAGATGACCAATTTTTTGGGTCTGAAATCTTCACCAAAGTATAAGCAAAATGTAGTGCCTGCATTTTGCTCGTACCTTAATGAAGCCCTTGCGCCTGAACCATTGGTTACATATCTTTGGTATATAAAGTACGCTGTGTGTCCTGCTGAGTTTCTCCAGCCTTGCTTTTTGTTATAACAGAGACACCTTTGTTCCCCCCCCCCCCCCAAAAAAAAACAGATGGTTCAGTTGGCTCAGCTAGTGTTTAAGACTTGGGAAAGTTAATGCATTGATGGTGATCTAGAGGAAGATATTGAGAAGGGACAATGACATTAATTAGATGTAGAGATTGAAATCAGCAGTTTCTTGACTCTGGGGCATTTGAGTTGAATGATGATCATAATGGGGTTGGGAAGCAAAAGATGGTGCAAGTTCATTTAGGTAAACGAAGTTCTGAGAAAACTGGAGCAAAGCACAATGTGCTAGAGGGACTCAGTTGGTCACACAGCATCTGTGGAAGGAAATTTGTGCTGAAATGTCGACTGTCAATTTCTCTCCTTGGATGTTGCCTGACCTGCTGAGTCCCTCCAGCACTTTGTAAGGTGCTCGAGTTTATTTTGGTAAATACATTCCATTACCATGTCTAATCTTTAAACGCCAGACACTTTATATATTAGAACATGTTGGGTCTTGCTGTGTTTCATATCATATCCTGAAGTCTAAATACAGGTCAGAGTTTCATGGACATTCTCAAGCTCCGAATTACAAATGGACTATCTGTTTTCTATGGATGTGGGATACTCCATTTAAGTGAGAGACTGCATTTTTTTTGGTGTCGAAGGATGATTTATTTTCTGTGGTTATGAAATGGTTTCTGGTTTTAAACAGAAGTTTTTAATGTACACACCTGCTATGGGCTTCAAATGAGATTGTCAACTTGAAATTCACGCAGCGTAGGTACTTTTGTTCTTACTTTGCAAAATATAAAGCTGCTACAATCTGACAAATAAACACAAAGCTGTTTCTCTTTAATTTTAATCATAAAAATTCTGTATATTCTATACTGTCAGAGGAAAATTGCAGCCATTCATGAATTAATGTTGGCTGAGGCTCATTTGTTCTCTGCAACACTGACTGTCTCTCAGTCGGTTCTGCTGTTCCATTTGATTCCATCTGCACTAGTAATGTTTTGAAAGCTTTTTTTTAAATGAAATCCTCAGGTGTTTAACTTTAAAAATTTTAAAAATGAATTTGTTACATTTGACTATTTCATAGAGGAATAGAATTTACTGTAATACATTGGATTTTACTCTAAACGTAGAGTGAATGTGATAGCTGCAGGTGATGCTTTTTGTACATCTATTGATGGCCTGAAATCTAGAATCACCACTTGGAATGATGCAAAACAGCATTTTACTACTTGGGGAAATGTTCATTTAAAATAGTTGTTCCAACATTTATGAAGCTTGATGTCAAATGCTCATTATAAATCTTTAATTATAATTTTAATTCTTTGGACATTATAGAAAATCTGTAATGGTAGTTATTTATGCCAGAACTTTTATATTTACATAATGGTATTTGGTTTGCAAATCAAATGGAGTAAAACCTGCTAGCTTTTCCAGATTCACAAGAGGAAACGTTGCGAAATCCACTGGTTGTCACCTGACATATTGAAATGGGCAAACTGGTGAGAATGAAGTTATTTACTTGCATTTCTGAAATATATCTGTACAATCACTTTAATAACCGGCATTTTACTGGAGGTTTTGCCAAATGGCTTTCAAAGTAATAAATTCCAACACTTGTTTTGAAGAAGTGGTTTATGATCTGGGTAGAACTTTTGTTGTCAGGTATAGACTTGGAGAAGAGTGAACCACAGTTGGGAATGTTCTCCCTTTCATCCCCTTCAAGATCTAGTTAAAAGGATTTGTATATTTCTGGAAAATCACTAAAATCTGGTCCGATCAGATATATGCTTATGTACGGAGATGCTTCGTGATATCCAGCTTTGAACTTTGCTTTTGAAGATCTGGTGCTGTGATCCTGCAGGAAAGAGAACTCATTCACCACTGGGGGTGGGGGGGATGGGATGGAGGAATGTAAAGCCATCCTTTTGTGAATTAAACTTTGAAAAATTGTGACAGCTGGAGGGCATCCAATTCAAGTTGTTAGGAACTCAAGGTCAGGAAGGATGTTCCTTTTGCAACCTGGAGTATGAAAGGAATTATAATGGAAAGAAAATGTCTTTCACGCTTTAGGATGTCACTTAATATAATCCACCTTCCTCTGATCACCCATACATTTGAAATTGTTATTTTCTTTGGTCAAGTGACAAGCAGCTTTTTGTCAAAGTATTTGATCTGTATTGTTAAGCTTGTGGCACCAACTTGTGTGGATTGTATGCCTGTTCGTGTGTTTGTGTCTCAGTGTAACTACTCATATGCAGCATGTTACAAGGTCATTTGAGCAATGTTATCAGATGTATGTATCATAAAGTGTTTGGAGATATTATGCTTCAGGACAATCTAATCCTTGTGATGTTTGCAAAACTGATGCATTTGGGGCATTAAGCAGTCTTTTCCTGAGAAGCTGAACTTCTCAAAGAAAATAAAATATTCCAAGTACGATCAAAGTTTCTGTTCCTTGTTTTAATCCTATGCATTGTACTTTAAGGGATCCAACATCTGCAATGGGATGCACAAGTGTCAGCCTGTGAACGTAGCTGCACTGCTACATTTTCTCAGTGCAGGCTGAACTTGGCTGCACATGTGATCCAGGTTCCCCTGCAGATCTCAGAAATCAAAAAGAATTTCCAGCTTCTGAATTTATTGGCATACACACTGTACATGTGCACTGAAATTGTTAGTTGCTAAGTTGAACAGGTGTTTATAAAGAAAAGTTGTAACACAGTAGTAATATGCAAGTTAATATTTGCCGTAATCCTAGTGCTAGAGTGGAGTATAGAAGAATGAGAGGGGATCTCATAGAAACATTTTGAATGCTGAAAGGATTGGACGGAGTAGATGTGAATCAGATGTTTCCCTTGGTGGGTGAATCTAGGACAAGAGGACACAGTCTTAGAATTAGAAGGTACCCATTTAAAACAGATGAAGATAAATTTCTTTAGCTAGAGGGTTGTGGAATTCGTTGCCACATACAGCTGTGAAGGCCCGATCACTGGAGGAGTTTAAGGAGGAGATTGATAAGTATCTAATTAGTCAGGGTATCAAGGGATTTGGGGAAAAGGCCAGAATTTGGAACTAGATGTGAGAACGGTTTAGCTCAAGGTGGAGTTGTGGAGCAGGTTCGATGGTCTGAATGTTCACTTTGTCTTGTGATAAAAGTGACCTGCAATACTGCAGACAGTCCTATTTTGGAGTTGGAGCAGTTGATGATTAGCGTAACAAGGGGAGATGAAAGAGTCTGATAGTGTTGGAAAGTAGCTGTTGTTGAGCCTAGAGATGCTGGTCTTTCTGCCAGAAGGTAGCAGTGAGTAGAGGTTGTGAGCAGGGTGCTGGCTGCCGCCTTGTGGCAGTGCTTCATGCAGATGTGTTCAATGGTCCTCAACGTCCATTAATATTGACAATGAGAGTTTCTTCATGTTGCAATCTGCATATTCATGTGGCTGCTCTTGTTCCTGACATGTTTCGAGGAGTGCAGTACCCAAAGATGTTGCGGGCTTCCCATATTATCACCTCCAGATACTCCATCCAGTCCTGCTGAGTACTGGCACCATGACCATGGTGGAAGGTGCCACTTAAGATTCCAAAGAATGAATGGTGACTGGGGCAACCTGAGATTCAAAAGACATATCGGATGCATTTGGGCTATACCCATGGAGTTGAGAAGGTTGAAGGGGGCAGGATCCTGCAGAAACTGACAAAAATTGTGAGAAATACATATGCAAGGTTGCAGCAGGAAGTGTGTTTCCACTAGCAGGTGAAACTAGAACAAGGGGATAAAAACCTAGAGATTTGGGGGAGTAGATTTAAGACAGATGAGACCTGCTACTCCCAGAGAGGAGTTAATCTGTGGAATTCTCTGCTCAAGGAAGCAGTGGAGGGTGCCTCTTTGAATGTATTTAAGGTAGAATTAGATTTTTGAACAGTAGAGGAATTGAAGATTTTGAGGAATAGGCACATAGGTGGAGCTGTGACTGCAGTTGGATCAGCTATTTTCCTGTGAACTGGCAGAGTAGCTCACTGGGCTAGATGGCCTCACGTCAAGTTTATTGTCATCTGATTGCACAAGTAGAATCCAATGAAACAACGTTCTCCAGTCCTCGGTGCCAAATCCAAATACACAATCAGACATACATTACATATGCAGGACAAGTATTCATATGTTCAAATAAATAAATATTGTTTCATGTATATGGGAGGCTTGGATGGTTAGTGTGAACAGTCCCTTTGGTTTTTCTCACTGCTTGTGGGAAGAAGGTGTTCCTTAGCCTGGTGGTGCTGGCTCTGATACTCCTGTATCTCTTTCCCGACCGGAGCAGCTCAAAGATGCTGTGTGCAGGGTGGAAGGGGTCCTCAATTATTTTTTGCGCCCTCTTCAGACAACGATCCTAGTAGATCACGTCGATGGGGAAAAGGGAGTGATCTTCTCTGCCACTCTTATGGTCCTGTGAACTGATCTTTGATCCATTTCTCTGCTGCAACCATACCACATTGAGGTGCAGCTGGCCAGGAAAATCTCAAAAGAGCACCTGTAGAAAGGTGACATAATAATGGCTGGTAGCCTTGCTGCTTCTGTCCTTTCAGAAAGTGCAGTTGCTGTTGTACCTTCCTGACATGCTCTTATTCTTAAATTGTTTTAAAGGAATTAGCCCAATGGAATGTCTTTCTGGACCATGAAATCTGTGCTGCCCAATTACACCCAATTCAACTCCCATCCCTGGAATGATTTAGAGAACGGGAGGAATCTGGAGCACCCAGAGTGAACCCACCCAGGTGATGGGGAGAACAGACAACCTTTCCATGGGAGAATTGAACTCCGTTGCGCCAACTGTGCTGCCATGTTTTTTTGCTACTATCCATCCGTTTAAAACCTCCATTAGTGGGTGCACCACATTTAATCTCTGTGCTTGTAACAGCTTCGCAAAGAAAGCAAAACCCACAGTTTCCTACAGAAAACCTCATCCTCACAGGAGGGTGATGAGAATATGCAAAGTGATGGGAGGGTTTGCAATCAAAGAAATTGCAAGATTCAATTCTCACCATTTTACATCGACTAACGTTCTGAGACTTGAACTAATGATTCAGGAGCATGAGCTCAGATCCCACTGCAACAGCTGGGGAATATAATCACTTGATATCTAGAAGGAAAAATTGATATTGCTGCTGAATGAATGCCATTAAAAACTATTTACACCACCGAGTTTCAGGCAACTGGAGAATCTATATCCTCTCATTGAAACCTCGGTATAGAAACACAGGGATTGAAATAGAGGGGGGAAAACAAAGGGGTTCAAACAGAGGAGTAGAAACAGTTGGGGTAGAAATAGAGGAGTTCAAACAGAAGTAGAAACGGGTTGAAACAAAGGGTAGAAACCGATTGAAAGAAAGTGGTTGAAACACGGGGAGATATAAAGCAGTGAAAACAGCACAGTGGAAACTGAGGGGTTAAAACAGGCAGAAAAGTAGAAACAAGGGGTAGAAATGGTGGGGTGCAAACAGGTATTCAAATAGGCAGAGGAAAGGTAGAAATGGAGGGGTTGAAACAAGGATGGAAATGGGTAGGAACAGGAATAGAAACGGGTTGAAAATTAGAGGTTCAAGGAGAGGGTTAGAAACGAGGTTGAAACATTGGGGTTGAAAGAGGTTTAGAAACGGCTGAAACAGGTGCATTGAAACAAAGGTCAGAAACAAGGGTTGAAAGTGTGGGCTGAAACAGGAGCTGTAGAAACTGGTGGGTAGAAACATGTGTGGGAATCTGGTTTGAAACAGGGACTGAAACAGGTGGGTAGAAACACATGGTTGGGAATCTGGTTTGAAACGGGTTGAAAGAGGGGTTGAAAAGAGTGGTTAAACTGAGGGGTAGAAACAGGAGTAAAATGGGGATGCAAACAAAGGGTTTGAAATAGAAGGGGTGGAAATGATTATAAACTGGTTTTGAAACAGGTAGAAAAAGGTTGATAATAGAAACGTGTCAAAATGGGTAGAAAATTAAGGGTTTAATGAGGGTTAGAAATGGAGATTGAAAAATGCATTGAAACAAGGGTAGAAACAGAGGGAGAAATAGAGGGATATGATGCATCAGCCATACTCAAAAGACTGAAGTTGAGCAAAATTGATTGTTTTTTTTTAACAATAGAACAAAGGCACATCCCTGCTGGTTGACTGTCCCGAACTGGGGAAGGGGCCACAGGTACAGTTGTGCCCAGACAGATAAATATATACATACAGTGGTATACCACATTCAACCCATGTTTTTAAAAAGAGTCCAATGGGGTGAAGTGTTGATACAATTACAAATTAATTATTTCGGGCTGTGACTGTGGCGCAGCGATGGGGTCCTGGATAGTCTTGGGTGCCTGGATGCAGTCATCGGTGTTGAGCTGGTGTATGCGCGGTGACGAGTCTGGTATGTCACGTGTTGGGGTTAAGGTAATGTGCCATGGCCCTGGTTATCGTGAGTGTTGAGGGGTAATCAGTGATGGTCTCCAAAATCCCTGAGGGTGCCAGGAGATTGTCTTTGCGCCCATTGGGGTAGGCCACATAGGCATATTGGGGGTTGGGGTGGAGGAGGTGGACCCTTTCGACCAGTGGGTCTGACTTGTGACTCCTCATGTTTCTGGAGTAGGACTGACCCTGGGATGTCAGCCATGCTGGTAGCGTGGTCGCTGTCGCCAATTTCCTGGGAAATGAAAATATGCGTTCAGCAGGTACGAGCGCACGTAATCCCTCATAAATGAGGGCCCCCACTCACTATGAATATTGCTCGGAAAGCTAGAGTGAAGAGGCTGTGTAGGCCCTTGGTGACTGTGGCAACTGTCATGTCAGGGCACGGGATGGCAAACAGAAAACAGGAGTACTCATCAAATACATTGAGGAAGCACACATCGTGGTCTGAGGAGAGGAGGGGTCCCTTGAAGTCAACACTCAGGTGTTTAAAGGGGTGGGAGGCCTTTATCAACTGCACTGACTGGCTGGAATAAGTATGGTTTGTATTCCGCGCAGACCTGGCAGTCTTTGGTCATTGACCTAATCTGTTTGATAGAGTAAGGCCAGTTGCAGACTTTGACAAAGTGAAAGAACCTGGTGACTCCGGGGTGGCAGAGATATTTATAAAGGCTTGTAAATGGTCGATTTATGCCCTGGCACAGGTTCTGCAGGATAGGGCATCATTGAGTTTCCCAGGCCAGTTCAAGGTATCATAATTGTAGATGGAAAGTCCAATTCTCCACCTCAATATCTTGTCATTCTTGATTTTACCTCACTGCTGGTTATTGAACATGACTGCACGTTGGTTGGTTAGCAAAGTAAATAATTTCCCAGCCAGGTAGTGCCTCCAGTGCGATACCTCCTCGACAAGGGCTTGGACCTCCTTCTCAGCAGAGGACTATCAAATTTTGGGGCTTTGGAGGGTGCGGGAAAAGAAAACGATGGGTCTGCCTGCCTGATTTAAGTGTGACCGCCTGATGCATCACTCTCCGTCTGGAAAAGGGTGGATTCATCCACAACGTGCATTGTGGCTTTGGTGACATCCGCCTTGATGCAGCTGAAGGCTGTGTGCGCCTCTGGTGTTAGGGGAAAAGAGGTGGATTTAATGAGGGGACAGGCCTTGTCCATTTAGTTGGGGACCCACTGGGCATAGTAAGTAAAGAAGCCTTGAGGCTCTGGGGGAGGGTGAGTTCCAGGAGTGGGTGCATACAGTCAGGGTCGGGACCAATGACTCCATTCTCATTGACACACAGCCACGGATGGTAAGGTGGGTTGTGTGTAATACACACGTAGCCTTATTGTACTTGAGGTTAAGGAGCTTTGGGTTGTGGAGGAATTTTTGAAGATTGGTGTCGTGGTCCTGCAGGTCACTGGTATTGATCTACCATGAGGTCCATTCCTGTTGGAAGACTGAGACCCCATTGGGGACTCTCAGGAAATTATAGAGGTGGCCGACCACCTTGAACCCAGTCTATTGGTAATCCTCCTGGCAGATGGGAAGCTGATGGTATGCCGGTTTTAGGTCGATGGTCAAGAAGACCCGATATTGTGTGATTTGGTTCACTGTATTGGATACATGGGGAAGTGGGTACGTGTTGAGTTGTATGCACCTGTTAATGGTCTGACTGGAGTTGATGACCCTCCTGCTTTTCTCCCCATTCCTCTCTATCACCACTTGTGCTCTCCAAGGACTGATGTAAGCCTCAATGATCTCCTCATTGAGGAGTCGCTGACTTCTGCCCTAAGGCCCTGCCCTCAGCACTGTACCACCTACTTTTGGTGGCAACAGCTTTACAGTCGGAGGTGAGTTTGGTGAACAGCGATGGAGGGGTGATTTTGAGGTTGGAGAGTCTGCAGGTTGTGTGCAATCGGTGATCAGACTGTTGGCTGTAGGGGATGGGGCTGATGGGTTGGTGGAGTGCAGCAGGCGATTTAAAAACAGCTGGTTACAGACAATGAGGGGCAGATGGGGCCCATCGTTCTTTATCATCGCCCTTTTAAGGTGACATTGAAAGTCCAGTCCCAGTCGCACGGCAGCTCAGAGCTGTGGCATCACCAGAAGTTTAAAGTTTTTATAATCTGTGCCCCGCATAGTTTGAATCACTACACACTAGCTATGGACATCCACCATATGTGACCTTGAGGCCAAGGAGACCTTTTGGCTTACTGGCCTTACAACAAGGGAATAGCACTGCACTGCGTCGGGGTAGATGAAACTCTCTGTGCTCCCAATATCGAACAGGCAACTTGTCACGTGGCCGTTTACCTGAACGTCCATCATCGATCTGGTGAGTTGATGGGGACAACCCTGGTCGAGTGTGATAGAAGCCAGTGTCAGATCGCTACTTGTCACTGCATCAGAGAGTTTGAGTGTTGAGTCAGGAGATAGCAACATCCAAGATAGTGGCCCCCATGGCCTGCACGTGGTGCTGCTAGGGAGTGGTGGTTTTGATCTGCACACCATAGCCTAGTGCCCTTTCTTCCCATAGCTGGAGCAGGCCACACCTTTTGCTGTGCAGCGTTCCCTTGGGTGCTTGCCCAGGCCGCGGAAGTAGCACTTCAGGTGCTCGCGTATAGTGGCCGTGGTCGTGCCTCTGGCAGAAGATGATGGTGGTGGCGTGTCCCAGCTTGGTGGCACCCGGGGCAACCATGAGGCTGCTGTGTTGTCAGTTTAGTAGGCCTCCATGTTCTAAAGGGCCACCTCCAGTGTGCCTACCAATTCAACCGCCCTTTGCAGACTGAGCTCATCTTGCTCTAGTATTCTCTGGCAGATGTAATTTGACCTGATGCCTGTGACATTGGCATCCCTAATCAGGTTCTCCGTGTACTCTGTGGCTATCATAGCCTTGTATTCACAGGCCCGTCAAGGGTTCATAGGATTCAGAGGTACTTGGTGTTTGATTCCCTTGGTTGCTGCTTTCAGGTCACTAGGAGGTGTCTGGCATAGACCTTGTTGAATTTCTCAGGTACTGGCCTTTCAATATCTCCATTGCCTCCAGAAATGATGCAGCATCCCTGATCATCGAGTACACCAGGGGCCTGACCCAGGAGTACAATGCCTGTAATTTGTCGTTCTCCAACTGAACGATGGCTGATGATGTCTGCAGAGTTCAAAGTTGGTAGATGCCTCAGGCAATTAAGGGTCGATTTCCAGTTTCTCTGGCTTCAGGATCTGCTCAATTGTCAAGATTATTGCGAATAAAATTGATGCAACATCAATGACTCAAAAGTCTGAAGTTGACAAAACTGATTGGCTTTTATTCGCAATAGAATGAGGGCACTTCCCTGCTGGTTGACTGTCCTGAACTGAGGAGGGGGCTGAGGGACAGTCACCTTTATTCAGGAGCCTGTGGGAGGAGCCACATGTACATTCAGCCAATTGGTGTACCCAGACAGAAAAATATAAACATACAGTGGTTTACCACAAGTTCCACTTCTCTAAGTGGAAATAGAGCTATAGAAACTGGTGGGTAGAAACATATGGGTGGGAATCTGGTTTGAAGCAGAGGGGTAGGGACATTGGTTGAAACAGATGGGTAAGAAATAAGTGGTAGAAAGAGAAAGTTTGAAACTGAGGGGTAGAAACAGATAGGTAGAAACATATGGGACAGAACAAATGGTCAGAAACCAATAAGTAGAAACTGAGGGGTATAAAAATGATTGAAACAGTGGGATAGAAATAGGTAGAAACCAAGGATTTCATACAGAGTGGGTGAAATACAGGTTTTGAAACAGAGGGATAGAAACAGATGTGTTGAAATAAAGAGGGTTTGTAACAGAGGAGAGGAAACATGGGTTGAACCAGATGAGTCGAAACAGAGGGATTTAAACAGACAGGTTGAAACAGAGTGTAGAATCAGAGGGGTAGAAAGAGAGATGTTGACACAGGTGGGTAGAATCTCTGGTCGAAACAGGAAAAACAAAGTAGCTGAAACAGAGAGATAGAAATATTGGGATTCAAACCCTCTTTTTCTGCCCCTCTGTTTCAAACTTTCTGTTCCCAACCCCCCTCTCAATCACACCCTATCTCTCTCTTTCTCTTTTACTCTCTCTCTCTCACTTATTTGATCTCCCTTTATATTTTTCTGAAACTCTCCTTTTCATTCTTCCTCTTTGCTTTGTCTTTTTTTCCTCTGTCTTACTGTTACATTCTCAATTTCACTTTTTCTTTCCCTTTCCCTCTTCATCTCTTTCTCTTCTTCTCTTGCTTGTTTTTCTCTTTCTTTCTCTCCCCTCTCCCTCCCCTGTTTTCTGTTACAAAGAATATAAATGTTTTGTTTGGGTATTGCCCAATTTGGAATATTGTGTGTCTTTCTGGTCACCTAGCTACAGAAAGGATATCATATCAATAAGATTGAGAGTGCAGAGAAGATTTTACTAGAATGTTGCCGGTTCTTCAGGAGTTGAGTTTCAGGGAAAGATTAAGCAGATTAGGACTTTATTCCTTGGAAGGAAGAAGAATGAGGGGAGATTTGAAAGAGGTTTACAAAATTATGAAGGGTGTGGATAGAGTATATGTGAGTAGACTCCACTGAGATTAGAAGAGATAAATATGAGAGGATGTGACTTTAGGGTGAAAAGAGAAAGGTTTAAGGGGAACTTCTTCAGTCAGAGAATGCTATATCTCCCCCTCTCTCACACATTTTCACTCTCTCATCCTCTCTTTCTCACTTCCTCTTTCAATCTCTTCCTCTCTCATTTACTCATTTTCTCTCTCGCTCTTCCCTCTCACTTCTCATTATTTGTCTTTCTTTATTTCTATCTTACTCTGCCTCTCTTCCCCTCTTTCCCTTCCCTCTAAATCTTGTGCTTTCTGCCTTAATGTCTCTCTCTCTTTCTCTTATTCCCTTTCTATTTTCCCTCTCTTTCTGTATTTCTCCTTTTCTCTCTGTCTCTATTACTCCCTTTCTCTCTCCCCCTCTATATCTCCCTTTCTCTCTCCCCCTCTCTTTCTATCTCTTTACATTTCTCCCTGGTCATAAAGACAACATAACCTTTGTGAATGGACACTTGTAGCTTTGCAGAACACTATTCCTTCTACTGACCACTCTGTCCTTCATCACAACTTCATTCCTTTCCAATATCCCAACGAAAATGACCCATGTGTGGGTTTGTGATCAGTCTTTTGACCTCTGCAATTTCTCCTCTTGTCCACATGGCTTCTATGGATGTTTCTCTGTTAGATACGGTAAGTGCCACCTTCTGGATCTCTAAATATGGTTTGCTTGTGGTCAGACGATACTTTACATCATACATTATTGCAAATTACAGGCCCTCAGCCCACAATGTTGTGCCAACCTATATAAACCTACTCAACAAACTAAACCTTCCCAGCTTCACACCCATAACCCTCTATTTTTCTTGCATCCATGTTCCTGTCTAAGTTCCAAGGATCCCATGCCTCATGATGTTCTGAATGAGTTTACCATTAGGAACCTTGTCAAATGCTTTTCTAAAGTTCATATACTCTACATCTATCGCCATACCTTCATCAATTACTTTTACTTCCTCAAAAAGCTCATCTCTTGAGCCATGACCTCACAACGCCATGCTGATTATCCATGAGAAGACTATACTTCTCTAAATACTTATTAATCCTGTCCCAAAGAATCCTCATCATTAGTATGTCCACCACTGACATATGACACACAGGATTCTCCCTATTACTTTTTTAAAACAAAGGTACCACATTTGCTATTCTCCAGTACCTCTCCTGTGACCAGGGAGGACTCGAAGATCATTGCCAACTCCCCAACAATCTCTTCCCTTGCAACTTGTGGTAAACTGGGGAAATTCTTGTCTGGTCCAAGGAACTTCTCAACCCCATTTTTTAAAAGAAGATCCAGCACTTCCTCTTTCTTAAACTCATTGTGCTCCAGCACATAAACTTTCTCTATTCTGATGTCACATTGATTAAGGTCCCTTTCTCTGGTGAACACTGAAGCAATGTATTCATTGAGGACCTCCTCTGCCTCCAGACACCGGCTCCCTCTTTTTTCCTTAAGTGGCCCTACCTTCACACTCATCATCCTTCAATTCTTCACATACACATAGAATGCCTTTGGGATTTCCTCATTCCTACTTGCTGAGACCTTTTCGTGCCCCCTTCTAGCTCTCTTAAGCCATGTTTTTCCTTCTTGGATACCATACCTATAATTATCACGAGCCCATCCTGTTTCCTGGATGCTTCCTTTTTCCTCTCAACTAGCTGCCTCACCTGCTTTGTCAACGATGGTTTCCTTTTTCTAACATCTTTTCCTTGTCTCAGTGGGACAAACTGATCCAGAACCCCATGCATAGAGCTCCCAAAACATCCTGCACATTACTTCTGTACTTTTCTCCAAGAACATCTGTTCCAAATTTCCCCTCCCTAGTTCCTGCCTCATCTTACTGTAATTAGCCCTTCTCCAATTAAGCATTTTTCCATTTTGCATCCTATCCTTGTCCATAGCTATACTAAAGGTCAGAGAGTTGAGGTCACTATCACTGAATTGGTCCGCCACTGAGAGTTCTGTCACTTGACTCGTTCATTCCCAGTACTAGATCCAGTATGGCCTCTCCTCCAGTTGGCTTGTCCACATACTGTCAGGAACCCTTTTTGGACATACCTGTCAAATTCTTCCCCATCTTTATCTCTTGCTGCAATGAGGATGAATACAGGAGGGAGAAAGATCAGTTCGTTGAGAGGTGTCTCAACAACAACCTTGCACTCAATGTAGCAAAATCAAGGAGATGATTGTCGACTTTGGGGGTCATCATTGGAGAGGGTCAAGAACTTCAAACTCCTGGGTGTTTACATCTCTGAGGATCTGTCCTGGAACCTTCACGTCGATGCAATCACAAAGGTTTGCCGATGTCTATACTTCGTGAGAAGTTTTTTTTTGTAATTCTTTATTTATCGCACTATGAACCAAATCAACCAATATATTTATAGAGGCATCTCTTTAAATATTCACAGTGACATTTTCTCTTTTTTTCCCCCTTCCCACCCCCCTCCAAAAACAGTAAATATTGAACATATAAAATACAATAAAACAATATCTTTTTATAAATACAAAAAAAAAGACATCATCTACACATTAAATCTGATCATGTTTATCTTACCATTTTAGGTGGTGGAGGTCTGAGGCCTGCTCTTTCTGTTATGTTCCATATATGGTTCCCAGGTTTTTTCAAACATTGTAACTTTGTCTTTCAAATTATATGTGATTTTTTTTCCCAATGGGATACACTTAAACTTGGTTATATATTCCATTAATGTTTATAGTCATATAGTCCAATGTGGCCATCTTATATCTTTATTTTCACTTCTTTTCCACCTCTTCACCATCTCCATTCCCTTTTTTTCCATTACTGTTTTTTAAGTTTTCTTTTTAATCTCAATATATGACAACACACTTAAGACATGAAATACTCCAACAATCCCCACAAGAAATAACCCTTTAACCTCAAATGAATCTCCCCTCCTTGGATTGTCCCTTGTCCCTTGACGGCAACCACAACTCCCCTTTCCATTCGGTTTGCGAACTTACTCGCAAGCGTCAACCAATTTCACAGTGACCATTATTCTCCCCCCCCCTGGAGAACACTATTTTCCTATACATATAACAAAACTCTCCCTCTTTTATCCCCCTTCTTCCCCTTCTCTTATCCATCTTTAAATCTTTAAATATACATTATATTTACTTTATATTTTTACATATTTTTGTATATTTTCTTGCTGGTCATCCTTCTTGTCACTCCTCCTCCTCTCTTCTGTCCTACAAATGTTCAGCAAATTCTTGGGCTTTCTTTGGGTCTGAGAACAGTCTGTTCTGTTTCCCAGAAATAAATACTTTGAGTACTACTGGATGTCAAAATATAAAGTTATAACCTTTCTTCCATAAAATTGTTTTTGCTGTGTTGAATTCCTTCCTCTTCTTTAAAAGTTCGAGCTTATATCTGGGTATAAAATATTTTTTGTCCCTTATATTCCAACGGCTTATTGTTTTTTTTTGCCTGCTCCAGTATGTTCTCTTTTGTCGTATATCTTAAGAAGTTTTACCAACATGGATCTCGGTTTTTGATGTGGTGGCGGTTTCAGTACTAGCGCTCTATGCACCCTTTCGATTTCTATTTCTTCATGTGAATCTGTCATTCCCAGCACCTTCAGGATCCATCCTTTTATAAATTCCTTCATATCTGACCCTTCTTTGCCTTCTTTCAGGCCCTCTATTTTTATGTTGTTTCGTCTACTGTAGTTTTCCAATACGTCAATTTTTTGTGACAGTAAATCTTGTGTCTCTTTAATTTTTTTTCACTCTCTTCCAACTTCCCTCCTAAATCATTTATCTCAATTTCTACAGCAGCTTCTCGTTCCTCCACATTTTCTATTCTTTTCCCTATTTCAGTCATGACCAACTCTCAGCTTTGCATTCTGTCTTCAGCTCTTTTCATTTTTCTTTTGATTGAACTAAATTCTAATGATAGCTATTCTTTTAATGACATTTGTTCTTCAAAAAAGGTTTTAACTAAATTTTGTCCTTCTATTTTACCTTCTTCTTTCCTTCGAAATTCTTGGTCTTCTTCCTCCTCTTCTTCTGTGTCTGTATCTATGTCTGTGTCGCCATCTTCTCTTCTCTGTATCTGTGTATCTTCATCCTTCTCTGGTGAGCTGCTTCGGTATCCTTGCTGGGCCTCCTGCTGTAGGTTGGCCTCCTGCTGGCCGCCCCATTGCCGCTCATCCTTTTCCCACCCTTCATTCTCTTTCTCACCACTCTTCTTTTCTTCTTTCTTGTTTGCTTCCCCCTGACGAACGCCCCGATACTGGGTGTCTCTCAGCTGGCCGCTCCGCAGCTGAGTCCCCCTCTCGCCGTCATTCACCATTTTTACTTGTGCACTGTGCATGCGCAACTCTTCGCACGCGAAGTTGCGGACCTCTTCTTGGCTCTGAGAGCCATTTTTGAAGTCCGCCAGTCGGGAGGACACTGTTCCTCAGGGGACTCACCAACATCGGAGATCAGCTATTCCTCTCCATGGTGGCTCTCTGCTCCAACATGCAGGTAAGGCCTTCTTCTTTCTTCTCCAGTGATTTTCCCTCTTCCCTTTTCTCTGTTATTCTTACTTTCTCTTCCTGTATTTTATGTTTATTGAGCTCTGTTTTTTCAAGCTTTTTTTTTCTCTGGAGAGGGCTGGTTCCTCTCGACCAGCCACTACTCCATCACTACTTTGTGAGAAGTTTGAGGAGATTCGGTATGTCACGAAGAATCTTGAAACCTTCTACCGCTGTACCAAGGAGAGCATTCAATCTGGTTGCATCACTATTTGGTGCAGAGGTGCCAATGCTCAGGACAGGAAAAAAAAAATCCAGGGTATTGTTCACTCAGTCTGTGAAATCACGGGCACCAGTCTTCACTCTATCGGGAACATCTAAAACAGGTGGTAACTTAAGAAAGCAATCTCTATCCTCAAGGATCCTCACCACTCAGACTATGGCTTCTTCACTCTGCTACCATTCGGAAAATGGTACAGGAGCCTGAAGATGAGCACTTAGTGCCACAAGGGTAGCTTCTTCCCCTCTGCCATCAGATTTCAGAATGAACAATGAACCACAGACACCTCCTCACCTTGTCTTTTTCTTTTTTTTTGCACCATTATTATTTATTTTGAAATGTGGTTTATAGAAATGTTTGCACTGTGAAGGTGCCACAAAATAGCAAATTTTGTGACATGTTCATGACAATAAATTCTGATTCTGCTGTAAGGAGGTGCCGGTCAATATTAGGGAAGTTGAAGTCTCCCATAGCAACAATCCTGTTAGGATTCTAAAATCTGTTTATTTGTTCCTCAGTATCCCTTTGACTATTTAGAGGCCTTTAGGCTACTCCCAAAATAGTGATCATGCCCTTCCTGTTTCTGACTTCCACTCACATTGATTCAAATCCTTCCTCAACATCCCCCTTTTCTGCACCTGTGAAACTATTCCTGATTAGTAATGCCCCTACTCTTTACCTCCCATCTTATCCATTTTAAATAATTCTAAACCGTGGTGCTTGCAACTACCAAGTCTCTGTAACAGCCAAAATATTGCAATTCCACAAACTGATCCATGAACTAAGTTTATCTCCCTTCTTCCCAATAATTATTGCATTGAAATAAACATATTTCAAACCATCCAACTGGCCACATTTATGTACCCTTCCCTGCCTGTCCTTCTTCACAAACTCACTGCACATGACATCAACCTTTACCCTATCTGTTCCATTTTGATGTGGGCTGATAGGACTTTCTGAACCTCTGCAGAATACCTCTCTCCTCTTCAAACTAAGTGGCTTGTGCTGAATCCAAAAATCTGGGCACATGACTCCTGGGCACTCTTGGAGCCAGAAACGAATACTTTTGAACTATCAGTTGAGAAAATCACATGGATAATAAAGGGGAAGACTGGAGAGGACTTAAAAAAATATTGGTTCATTAACAGTAGGAAGATCTAGATCAGTAAATTGGATCAATTGTGTAAATGAGGATTTACTTGAACCATCATTTTAGAGTGAAATGTCATCCAGGGGTGCGCTGTTACCACTGTCCAATAATGTGCATTGTGGCATCAGTCAATGAACTGAAACAAGCATTATATTCAACAGTGTGAGACATGTGCCTGGGAACAATTTCAAGGTCTGAAATTCTAGTCAAAAGTAATGCCAGGGTTTTTGCTACCTTGAACAAAGGCTCAGACCCGAAATACCAATAACATTATTTTACCTCCTATGAATGCTTCGAGACCTGCTGAGTTCCTCCAGTATTTCTTGCATTTTATGCCAACATCTGCAATTGAGTTTCCCTGTTAGAGCAGAGGGAGCTGATGTCTAGGGAGATGAGTTGGTGAAAATTATGGGTTCATTCTTCCCAATAGTTTTGGTGATTTATTTTTCTCATCTGACTTGGCATATGACAATTTACAACCAAAAGATATTTGATCTGAATTATCTATAGTGTGTTCCTTTCCATATGTACTTCCTGAATTGCTGAGTGTCACTTGCATTTTTTGTTCTTATTTCAGAATTCTGGCATTTGAAGTTTTTTGATTGACAATTGAATGACGAGGAAAAGCTGGTGTCAAGGTATTTAGAGTGATGAAGCTGAGGAGAAAGATATAGGTGATACGAGGGCCAAAACAGATCCTCAATGTCAGAATTAAAGAATGCAGTCAAGGTAATACAAATCAATTTCAATCATCTAGTTCTGACTGGATCTATCAAAAATACAACCACATTCATCCATCTCCACTCACTTGAATAACCCAGAGGACAGTGTAACAGAGTTGACTCAAAGGTGACTGAGTGGCTGGGAAGGATGAATAGATGATCTTTCTCACAGTCATAATAATGTTATCAGTTTCTTTTGTGGCACTGTGGCAAAAGAGTGATTCAAAGATTTATGCACCCAAATGGGCACACATCTAAGATCATGACATACAGTAAAACCTTGTTAGAATGCGGTAGTTGGGGGTCCAAGATTTCATACCATGTTACAGCCGAGACGTGGAACAGATGCATATATGTCAAGATTCAGGAAGCAGGAAAACAGAATGCCGTGACTCAAACCTTATAATAAGACCTTTAAACTCCACATATTAACATACACATCTTGTAAATGAGTCCATTTTTGAGTTTGAGGCTGTTAGCCACCGTTAGCCTGGCATCCTAAAATCAATGTTTGGGGTCCACAGACACCCACGCTATAATTGATTCCGTGGATTAACAAATCGTGTTCTAAGGAGGTTTCACTGTATTTGGGGGCAGTAGTCTGCAAGGACTGAAATCTGCAGATATTTGAGGAATAACATAGCAAAATGGTAAACGGTGACAGTATAAAGAGAACCACTAACAATTGATCAGGGACCAAGAAAAGAAGTTGGGTGGTCAGCAGGTTAGTGGGAATCTGGTTGGGCAATTAATAAGTCTGATTGCTTAAATCCTAATGTGTGCACAGCACAAATTTCATAAGTGGCCTGGGATATTTGGATGCAGATTATTTGTGCATTGTATTTTGAGCAACTTGTGCCACTAACTTTATGTGGTAAAACCTCATTCCACTCATTGCTAGATTTTACTCTGTTCTTTGGCAGAATTTCAATTTGAGAGTTATAAGGCTTCTTCAGGTGCATTCTCTGCCAAGAATGCGCCTGCAGAAGCAGAATCAGACCTGTGGAATGGTCATTCAGGTGGCAGCGCTGAAAGCACAGCACTATCTGAAAGGTACAGCTTCACAGGAGGCGCCTCAGAGCGCACTCCAGCTCATGTTCCTTCAGGCTGTCAGGGTTGAGGTGGGGCAGCTGGCGGGGGACGTCCCCACACTAATCCCACTGCCCCGTGCTCTCCCCACAGCTCTGTATCAGTCCCCACACTGTGGGGCGACCAGCGCGGAACGTCCCCATACTGATCCCACTGCCCTGCTATTTCCCCACAGCCCTGTATCAGTCTCCACACTGATCCCACTGCCTCATTCTCTCCCCACAGCGTATCAGTCCCCACACTGTGGGACAGCTGGCGCGGGCTGTCAAAGCAGGCCCCAGCGCTGATAGTCCGAGCTAGACATAGTGTGGAAACAGGCCCTTTGGCCCAACTTGCTCATGTCAACCAATTTGCCCCACCCACACAAGTCCCACCTGCCTCTCCTTGACCCATATCCCTCTAAATCCATGCATCCATCTATTTTTTCTTAAACACCAGTTGTACCTGCCTCAACCACCACCTCCAGCAGCCCATTCCATATACCATGTGCAATAAAAAAAATAACCTCTCATGTTCATGTTTAAATCTCTAACATCATCGTAAATCTTCTCTGCAGCTTGACAATGCCTTTCCTATAGCATAGAGAATGAAACTGATCAACACACTCTAAATGGGCCCTCACCAAAGTTTTGTACAACTGTAGTACTTGATACTCTTGGTCAGTGTTGACCCTAGGGTTCCACAAGAGGTCACTAGGGGTTCTGCGAGAAACCGTGATTTTAATTTGTAATTTTAATATACACAGATGGCATATTGTTGGAAAATCCTTGGTTATTATAAAGGCTTCAACCTCTTACATTATTTAAAATTATAAAAATCATAGGGAATGTATTTAGCAATATCTATACGGTGCCAGTGTGAAACCACCTTCACTGGTTAGTGGACGGGACTTGTACGTGGCGGATTCGTGTATCATTTAGTGACTCACTGTGTTTACCTTTATTTGTGTCAGCTTTATTTGTTTATCAAGTTGCTTATTTTTTTTTTTCTTTATTTTACAGAAATATCTGACAGCCCAATGTGGCAATTTCTTTTGAAGAGGAAACATCCAGACAATTCTGATGAGGCCAGTATGATTTTTTTTTGCATTGCCAATAAATTTGACCAAAAAAGGGGTAATTTTTTCCTTAAAAAAGTTTACCATGTGAACTGAGATAAAAATATAAGAGATATTAATAATGGTATATAATAATTCTTATGCAAGGGTTCCCTGAGACATAAACTATTTCAAGGGTTCCACAAGGGTAAAAAAGTTGAGAAATGATGCTCTTGACTGATGAAGGTCAATGTGCTGAGTCTTTTTCAGCACCCTATCTCCCTGTGCACCACCAACGGCTCCTAGAACGCTTCCACCAGCGTTGTCTCCGCTCCATCCTCAACATCCATTGGAGCGCTTTCATCCCTAACGTCGAAGTACTCGAGATGGCAGAGGTCGACAGCATCAAGTCCACGCTGCTGAAGATCCAGCTGCACTGGATGGGTCACGTCTCCAGAATGGAGGACCATCGCCTTCCCAAGATCGTGTTATATGGCGAGCTCTCCACTGGCCACCGTGACAGAGGTGCACCAAAGAAAAGGTACAAGGACTGCCTAAAGAAATCTCTTGGTGCCTGCCACACTGACCACCGCCAGTGGGCTGATAACGCCTCAAGCCGTGCATCTTGGCGCCTCACAGTTTGGCGGGCAGCAACCTCCTTTGAAGAAGACCGCAGAGCCCACCTCACTGACAAAAAGCAAAGGAGGAAAAACCCAACACCCAACCCCAACCAACCAATTTTCCCCTGCAACCGCTGCAACCGTGTCTGCCTGTCCCGCATCGGACTTGTCAGCCACAAACGAGCCTGCAGCTGACGTGGACTTTTTACCCCCTCCATAAATCTTCGTCCGCGAAGGCAAGCCAAAGAGAAGATCTCCCTGTGATGTCACTTTAAATATACTATGGCCCTGTACTCTTAGTTCTCTCTGTTCTACACTGCCCAGATCTCTTGCATTCACTGTGTAGGTCCTACTAGCATTAGTCTTTCCAAAATGCATCACCTCACATTTTTTTCTGTATTACATTTAATTAAAAATTCCTCTGACCACATCCACAAACAATTAAGACCATGCTGCCCCTGCAATCTTTGGCAACTTTCTTCACTCTCTGCCATACCTGGTACTTTTTTGTGTCATCCACACAATGCTCCATTGAACCTCAGAGAAAATAAATGTTGTTTCATTTGTATATCAAAGAAGGCTTGGCTTGAATACAATGTAAGGCTGAGAATGTGATGCTAAACCATGATTGGAGCTGCGTCCCTGCAGTGCCACAGGATAGGTTTCATTTTCAAGTACAAATCAATAGATGATCCAGCTCATTAGCAGATAGTTGCTAGTCTATTCCTGTTCTCAATGCTGGTCAACTCCAGCATTTGTGATGTATATACAGTTTTGATAGTCTAATAAGCTCAACAAAGAAATCTTAAGTCAGTTCGAAATAATATTTTCAAGTGATTAAAGCATATAACGTACATTTATATTTACCAACATATGTCCTTAGAAAAATAAAACCAGCATGTTTTCTAACAGAAATAACATTCTTATGCAAATATATTGATCTCCAATGCTAACACATTAGAAATAATGGCCTCAAACCAGTTTCATTCAAAACTCATCATAACAGAACAAATATCAAATAAATTCTTCAGCGATTTGTTCCTGTAAAATGTTTAAAAAAACAATTGGTGGATTTTATCTGGCCCATCTTTGATAGGTGCATCCATTCTTCTTAAATCCACTTCTCATGTTTTAGCTTTACCTTTCTGCCCATTCCTGTATTATGCACAAGCAAAAAGAGAATAAATGATTGGTGTCTTTTGGAGCAACTGTGCAAGGTATTTTTTTTTTGTTTTTGCATAGTCTTTTGCTGCTGCTAAAGGCTAGAGAAGCTAGATGATGAATGACTTTATGGTGTTTGGGAAGGAGGTGTCCAGGATATTTTGATAGCATCAAAAACTACCAGAAGTCTTACTCAGATAAACTTTGCAAGTTGTAGAACAACATAACCTACCAAAGTCTTTAATGAATTTGAAGCAGAGGTTAAATTATACTTGGAGTAAACATTTCGTTTTAAAAGCTGAAAAGATTTCAAATAGCTTGTTGATCATTAAAGATTTTAAGATGGAAAAACAAATTGCAAAGAATTCAAATACTGTTGAAATTATTAATGAACATCAAAATGAAGGATACCAGGACAAAATCATCTTCATAATTTTTAATAGACAAAAAGTATACACTGTAATCCCAATTAATCTACAGAGTGGCTTCAGATAGTGCTCTTAATAGAACAATCAATTTAACATGATCAACATCACACGAGGCAGTGGAAATCTCTTTAGAGAAGGTAGACATTAAACGTTATTTGCAGAAGTTAAATGACTAACTATTATGGTTGATGCAAACTGGCTAAAATCTTGATGCTGGTATGGTCACAAGCATATTTTACTACTTGTCTATACAGGCAAGATGAATTTTGTGTAATGTTTATAAAAGTGCTCTAAACTATTAATTTAAAAACAAATTATTCAGTTTGAGGCAGGGATTCATAATATTACCTTGCACCACTATATCACAGCGATTGCAGTGGTTGAAACTACATAGTCCATTTCACGATATTGCAGTTGAAGTTGCACACTGATTGGCTACCCAAAGATAGCCCATTGGTCTGCAAATAAAATGATTTTATTCAAATCTGTCAGACTACTGGTAATATCCCATATGAGTTATGAAACTATTTGAAAATTATGGTGGTGTAAAGCAGCCATTCTCAACCCTTTTTTTGGATATGGCGCCCTTAGGACTCTGCTCAAAGTTTATGGGCCCCTTTCCCTGTGAAGCAGTCAAGTTTTGGTTTCTTCCGTATTTCTTTCCTACTGACTACATGAAACACAAAAATATTTGATGAGGTGAAAAGAAAACAAGGTTTTTACTTAAATATGCTGTGGCCCCCAGGAGCCCTTGTTAAGAATGGCCGGTGTAGAGCTTAATTGGTAATGAAAGGCTTTACACCACTATAATTTTCAAATAGTTTCATAACTCGTATGGGATATTACCAGTAGTCTTGACAGATTTGACATCCAAAAATCTCAACATGCCATTATGCATGCAAGCATTCAATAGTGATGAGCTGTGGAATAATCCTATTAATAATGCCAATTCCTTTGGAAAAAAATTACATGGAACAATCACAAAATTAGCATTTTATTTGCAGACCAATGGGCTATCTTTGGGTAGCCAATCAGTGTGCAACTTCAATTGCAATATCAATTTTAAATTAATAGTTTAGAGCACTTTTATAAACATTGCACAAAATGCATCTTGCCTCATGGAAGAAGTCATGAGAAACAAGTGTAAAGAAGAAAAATATTTAGAACAGGAAAATGGGTTGATTGCAAATAAATCATTCCCAGCATGCAGTGGAACATGTTTGCTGAAAAATCAAATATTCACTGTAAAATTGGAGTATTCGAAACATAATGAGGAAGAGATATCATACTGGAGCTTTGTTTTTGGACAGGTTTAAACCCAAATTATTTCTGGTAACAGCACGTGGTTTCAATGTGGCAGAAACACTAGCAACTAGACAGGATGGAAAAATTAGAACAAATGAACCATAAATAGGGACAAATACTAAAAATCATGTGAAGAATGAGATTAGAAAGAAAATCTAGCAGATAATATGAACGAAAATAGCAAATGGTTTCAATCCACAAAAAAAGGTAGGAGTAGAATTGTTTAGGATAAGAGGGAGATTGGCAGGTAGTTTAAATAATTTACACAGAGAAAGAAAATGTTTACTTGAAATCAGGACGGTTACAAAGGCAGGCTCCTACTGTCATGCATGCTTCCCTTACCTAGAGGTGGTGTAGATTTTAGCCAGGTTTTGGTACATTGTTTTTTGTGTGTGAGAGAAAAAACACTGCATTCCTTTTGTTCCAGAAGAAGAGAATGATTAAATAGGTTTAAAATGCTTACCTTCCTTGTAGGATTGCTATAGTCTTGTTCATAACAGGATAAATTAGACAATTAGAAATTACAGAAGCTTATTGTAAAATGTATGTTTGCTGCTAATAAGGATTGGTATTTAATGTGAACCGATTCTAAAGACGTACAATCTAATTTGGATCAAGTAGGCCTCACATTGTGCTTGCAAATTTTTGTCATTGATCATGATGTGTCAAAAAACATTTTTCTGAAGGAAGTTCTCAGAACTATTGTATTCAGTGGGTAGATAGATGGGAAAGTACACCTTTATCAATACATTAGATTGACAGTTTCAAACTACTTTTAGTAATGAGAAAATTTTCAAATAAAATCAAATGTTTGATTGAAGTTGGGACAATCTGAGTTTTTCCACTGATAGGAAAAGTTGGTGCTTAAAATCTCAGATGCAAAACACAAGGTTTCTATAAATTTATTTTCCAAAGAGTTCTCAATTTGACTAGTCTGTTAAGAATGTTTTTATGTGCTATGATTATCAATCATAAATACAAGGATAGGAGCACTATCCAAACTGCCCAGTTTTTAAAACAAAAAGACTCAATACCATTTGAGTTCACTGCAAAGTCATGGATTAGAGTTAAATACGGATTCATAAGCGTCTCTTAAATTTCTATATACTAATACATTCAAAATGACCACTTCATACACTATACAGCTTCATTATAATTTTGTTTGAGCATTTCAAGAGCTTCAGATCAATGCCAATTTTCAAAGATTACAAAAGGAGGCTTATAATTTATTGAGACCAAGTTTGATATCTTGACATTATTGATTAAAAACACAGGAGAACAAGCAGCAACATTTCCCCAAAGATAACCCATCCATGACATGGTGTTAAAAGGCACATGCATTTCCACAGGGATAAGCCTGGAATTTAATAAAAGATATATTGTTAAGCTGTCAGATCTGAGATGTTATGTCTTCCACATACAAAAATCTCAACATGCCATTTTGCATTATGCATGCAAGCATTCATTAGTGTTGAGCTGTGGAATATGCCAATTCTTTTGGAAAAAATTACATGGAACAATCACAAAATTAGCATCACACGATTTTCTCGAAATTTTACAAATCACGAGTAAAATGATCTCTTGATGCTGTAAAACCAATAGTCAGAATAACTAATTAGAACTTACTTTATTTTTTAAAAAAAGCTAAATTCATTACATTGCAACCCCATTACGCACTATCAGAAAAAAATGAAAGCATGAAAGAATGGCAACTTTGAGTCTTAAAGAGAATCGTAAAAAAAGTGCTGTTAATGCTCGTGTTCACCAAAGCCGATGAACAAAAATTACAGACAACCAAAATGTGATATTTCTTTGAGCTTTTCAAGTTCTAGATTTGTTTTAAATCCATGAGCTGAGAGTGTAATGGAAATAGCATTGCTGATTTTGATCTTTACATTTGAATATTGGTCATGCCATTTACTGGATTTTGCAGCACTGGCAGGTTAGCACCCTGCATAACAGTCAACTCTGAAGAACTGGCAGATATAGCAACAGGAGTTCCACTCGCCATTTGTCCAACCCCTGCTGCATGTGTTAAAATGTTATTCATGTGACTAGTCATGGTTAAGCAGGCAGGGACTGAAATTGTAGTTACGATGCTTGTGTTGGCAGTCCCATTTTTCTCCAATGCATTACTGTCAAGGACGAGACCTTGTGGACCTGCAGTACCTAACTGCTCAACATCAGTCAAGGTATGTAAGTGAGGCTGAGCTGAATCTGTCTGAGCTTGAAGCACTGCAAGCTCATTGAAAGTGGCTGCCATGGAGGTTCCTTGAGTCACCACAGTGATGGAAGGCAGATCAGCTGTTCTCCAATCTGATGCAGCTGAAGTATCATGTTCGTGACCACCAGCGATGTTTCCATGCAGTGCAACAGCATTTTGTTCTCTTAACAGCTCTGTACAAGATGCCACGTTGTCTTGTGTATCTGACGGGGAAACCTGCTCACAGTCAACAAATGAATGGAGGTCGGTTCTTCGAACATGTCCCTTTTTTGAGCTATCGTCCAAGGTGACAAGGAAGGACTGCCATGGTGCATTCTTGTCATGGACCTGTTGGACAGCACAGTCATGTTTAAAATGCAGATTCTTCAATGTTTATGTGGGAGGGAAAAGTGGAGGGGACGGATGGAGTGAGGGAAGGAGAGGAAGGAATGGGGAAATGGTAAAGGAAAGGGGGAAGAAAGTACACACATCTTGAGTATAACACCATTTACTGTTAATTCTGAATTTCCAGCTGCCTACAGGATATTGAAACATGCAGTTCATCAAGGAAGATACTGTTTTAAATTATAATTAAAAAAAGCTATGGTGAGATAAAATTCAGAATATAGTACAAGTACTTGCAAGAGTTATGTCATTGATTACTGAACAGGAGATGTCATGGAAGAGCAATCCAGCTTGTTCCAACCCTCTGCAAATTCTTTTCATGCAGATACTTACCCGATCCTATGAACGTAATCAAATTTCTCTCCAGCAGGATCCCTGCCATGGCCCTTTTGAAAATCTTCTTCATTCTGAATCTTCTGGTTCTCGTTAAGTTCCACCGACGACAACAGGTTTTTACCACCCATTTGTTCCATAATTGTTACAATTTTAAATATCTCCAGATTTCCTTACAATTTCCTGTTATAAATGTGCCTTAAATTTTTGTGATGGTTTACAAATATAAACTGATACAGTTCACGGTTGAAAAAAATTCACTAAATTTGTATTTACATATATTTGATAAATATATCTTAAAACTGTTGAGTTAAATCTTTACATTAAAAATGGGATCAGGTAAATTCGGGTACACTGGAATCCATTTTAAATTTGTTTCATTTAGACCTTCATGTCTCTTGCCAATCAAATTATTCCTGAAAGAGACAAGTATTTATCTGCAATCAGTGCCTTTGAGAAAAAGCATCACCCAACTTGGAATAATTTAGATACTTACTGAAGCATGTCTTCTGAGTGTAGATTTATCTGTAAAAGTCCTTCCACATGCACTGCACATAAAAGGTTTCTCTCCTGAATGTATGCGATAATGGCGTTGCAGAGCATTCAACTGTGTGAACTGTTTGCCACACTGATCACAGCAATAGGGCCTTTCACCTGGAAAAGACATTTTGTCACAACTGACCAAGCCAATACATTTGGATCACTAGCTCCATTTAATCCCTCTGCCTTACTTTTTCCCTGTACTGTTCAACTTTTGTGAGAGACGCTGCATTATTCAACTTTGCTACTTTTTTTTATACCCTGCAAAAACGACTACAATTAGTTGGGTACATATTCATTTGGGGGTCCACTGAAATTTGGCACATAAAAGCAAGGCATGTCTCTAAGTCATGGGTTGGTTTAACTAATTGCTCATGACAACACTTCTAATTAAGATGGAATCCTTGATAAAGGACTCAGGCCTAAAACATTGATTACATACTTTTGTTACACTGTCCAATCAGCTGAATTTCTCCAGCACTCTTGTGCATTGAACCGATTATGATAGGGCTGGCTGAAGATTTCATTCATGGGAATAATGTCATCAAAGGGAAATTTACAGGTCAAGGTTCTTGATATATTGACATATATTCCCTGAACTGCAGACAAAAAAAAAGTGATTTCCAAATGCTATTTGTATGAAATAAGAACCTCTTCTACTCTCATTACTAAGTTTAGTTATTTCTTTTCCCAGAACCTTGTAATATTTTTGTTTTTAGTTATAGAATAGAAATCTACAGCACGGTACTGTGCCGATCAAATAACCTACTCTAACTGCTTAAAATTTCCCGACTGCAGTTTTCTCAGTTCCACTTACCTATCTCTTAAAAATCCTATTGTATCTGCCTCCACTACTGTTGTCAGCGAAGCACCCACCGTTCTCTGTGTGAAAAATTCACTTCTTACATCCCTCCTGTACTTACTCCCAAGCTTCTTAAAATGTTTCTCACCCCGTGTTAGCCATTTATGCCTTGGTGGGGGGAGCCTCTGCCCATTCACATGATCAATCCTCTTGTTCACCTCTGTCAGATCACCTCTCATCCTTCATTGCTCCAAGGAGAAAAGACCAAGTTAACTCAACCTATCCTCATAAGGCATGCTTTCCAAACCAGGCAGCATCCCTATAAATCTCCTCTGCACTCTTGATTCTCAACCTTTTTTTCCCACTCACATACCACTTTAAGTGTTGCCTGTGACATAGGTGCTCTGTGATTAGTAAGGGATTGCTTAAGGTGGGATGTGAGTGGGAAGAGAAGGTTGAGAATCACTGCTCTAGACCCAATTGTTACTGAAATATTTTGTTTAAGATTGTCATTGGCCCATTTCCTTTGGAGTTATGAAACCATGCACATAATGAGTCAATTAGGTACGATTAAAACAGTGGTTTTCAAACTTTTTCTTTCCACCCACTGTTACGAGCCCAAAGGACCCCAAAACTCAGCAGCAATAGATATTTATCATGACAAATGGTTACCTAAACAAAAGTTGTTCTTAATTATCCAGGTAATTTCTAGACTTCATAAAGAGGAGGGGTTCCAGAACAGATTCCTACAGAACACCACTGCAGTATACAAAACTTCTACAATCAACCACTGCCTTCTGCAGGCAAACCAATTTTGTACACACAAAGCAACGCCTCCTTACTTTCTGAATGAGGAATCTTTACAAATGTGCTTTAATACAGATGGTTGATTTAATATCTTTAAATCTGTACCAGGGCAAGTTCAGATTTAGTATTTGGCTTTAAAATAAATACAATAATGAAACACATTATGATTGAGATGGCTTTGTAATAAAACATGGTAAGTCAAAATCATATCAAACCTGTATGAACTCTAAGGTGCTGATGAAGAGAATTTCTCTGTGCAAAGGCTCGATAGCAGATTTCACATATAAATGGCTTTGATCCAGTATGGATTCTATTGTGGTGTTTTAAGTACTCCTTTGAAGCAAAACTCTTTCCACATGTTTCACACATAAAGGGCCTTTCACCTGCAAGACAAAGTCAAATCAGTACAGCTGTATAAACTATCTATAATGCTTCTGTGATTTGGAACGGTATTGATTACATAGGGACAGAAGAAGGCCATTCATTCCCTTAAAATTACATGCTCAATCACTTCAACCAAAGATGATCAGCATGTTATATCAACACCAATTCCCTCAATGGCTTTGTATTCCCCAACTGTCTATAAAAAAATTAACACAACCATTCTCAACGGGGGCCCTAAGGCTCCCCTGTGGGGCACAGCACATTCAAGTAAAGCCTTGTTTTCCTTTCACCTCACATAACAGGATTTAAAAAAATGTTTTTTTTATGCAGTTGGTAGAAGCGAAGTATGGAAGAAACCAAAACTTAATTGCTACACAGGGAAGGTGGGGGAGGGGGGGGGGCCCCATAAACTTTGAGCAGAGTCCTCAGGCAGCCAAAGCCAAAAAAAAAAGATCGAGAATGGCTGACTTAACATACAATTTAGAAACCCGGGATCAAGTTAGAATCTGCTGCATTTTGTGTAAGTGTGTTCAATGTATGATACCCCTTGCATTTTGAATTGTTCACTTCTCTCACGGTTTTGACTCTAATTCTAAATGGACATAATTACCTTTGTTCCCCCCCACCACAACTGGAAAAGGTTTATCTTCCTATCATATCAGTTCCTAGCCTTTTATATTCCAGGGAACACAAGCTAAATTTAAGTTCTCCTCATAACCCAATGTTCTAGTGCTGGTGACTCTGTTGTTCTAAACAGCTTTGGCCAAGATATCTTCTCAAAGAGCACACATGATGATTTGATCAGAATTTTATACAATCAACATCTTTTAAAATTCAGCTTTGTAGAAATAGGAATATATTTTTTAACTGACACAAGGAAACTCAAATTGCAAAAATAAACCCAAAATAAGAACAAATTGTTGCAAATGCAGACACACATTAGTCAGCTTCTGAAAAAGCCATGTTTAAATCAACTCTTGAAGAAAATCAACTGAACTGTGAAATCAATGGCTCAGTTCAAAGAGTAGAGAGAAATACAAAAGTCTGCAGATGTTGTGATTGTAGTAAAAACTGTCAAGGTAAGGAAGGGCTCAGCCCCGTAACATCAGTAAATATAACTTTACCTCCTAAGGATGCTGTGTGTAGCCTGGTGAAAATCTGAGAACTCAGTGTATAAAAGGAATTCATGTATGGTGAACAATGACATTCTGCATAAAGATATAAAGTGTCTTTAGGGAAATGAATTAGCTCTGGAGACACTGGTTATGTCTATTTTAAACCTGACCTTGTAAATTAAGCTTTGGTACATATGTACTTTACAAAAATTCAGTGTTCCAAAGATTATGGAAGCTTTGCATTTGCTGATCCATAAAACCAAAAATGCAGCATGCGTTTGAAAATCAAAATTTTAAAAATGTAAATGCTAGAAATTTGCAAAAAATAAAAACACAGCAAATGGTGGAAAAATGGGTCAGATAGTGGAAAAAGAGACAAAGTTAATGAAGTCTGAAATGTTTACTCATTTTCTCTACCATACATGATGCCTGCCCTCCCCTAGTTTTTTTTTCTAACATGCAAGCAAGATTACCATTTACTGTTTTATGTGCACATAGCCTTTTAAAGTTTAAAGGATTTGCTCATTCAAAAACATGTAAGTTCGTACCAATACAATTTAAAATCACTCCTTAGGGAGGGAAAACACCACAGAGATGAGAGATTTTAAAAGGGCATAGACGAGTAATGGTCGAATGCAAAGGATGGACAAACTATTTCAGAACTAAAAGGGCAAGAGTATGTCAAGACTTATGATTCAAGATTACTCAGGGCAAGAGAGGCTATGGTGAAATGCAAATGTAGAAAACAAAAACCACTATATTATTATTACAGGATGAAGAGGAAGATGAGCAGAGTTGGGATATTGCAAATGGAAATCAACTAAAGAGTCATGTTGACATTTATACTGGCTTGGAGTGAAAATAATGTTTGGACAATTAATCGTTGATGAAGGGATAGATTAGTTTCCATGATGTAGGATGTAGTCAACTTGGTGTTGATAACATCACTCATATTTTTGATTGTGCTTGGATTCACTCCTGCTTTCTTACATTACGGAGCTTGGTCTTCAGATTTATTGTCAGAGTACATACATGAAATCACATACAACCCTGAGATTCTTTTTCTTGCGGGCCAGGCAGAATTACCACTTCACCACTGGTGTTCAGATAAACCAAACAAATTTTCGCAGCAATATAAAAGTAAACACGAAAGGTTGCAGATGCTGAAAACCTGGAGCAACACACAAAATGCTGGAGGAACTCAGCAGGTCAGGCAGCATTCACAGAAGGTAAAAGATAGGCAATGTTTCATCAAGCATAGCAAGAAATGGGCAGACATCTGAATAAAAGTGGTGGGGAGGGGAACGAACACAGGTTCCCAGCAATATTCCTCCTGTAATTCTCTTGTGGTTTTGAATTAAAGATGTTCTTTCAACAGAATTTCTTTCCATAATTGAATTTTGCAAAAATAAACACAAAATTTGGCCAATATCATAGTTTAAAAAAAAATCGCATTTCTAAACAGAAGAGCAAACTAAACTGAAGGCAGGCACTTTTCAATAACATCAAATGTATTGGCCAAAATATTTCCCTTTTAAGTAAAAATACCAGGAACCATTAATAGAGTGAAAACAGCAATTGAACCGAATCTGATATACCAAGAACATTTGAGGATGTCACAAAATTTACAGAAATAATGAATATTACTTGGAATGTATGTGGAATATTATGTTCCGTTCTAGTCACCTCATTACAGGAAAGATGTGGATGCTATAGTGGTTGCAGAGAAGATTTACAAAGGTGCTGACTGGATTGGAGAGCATGCCTTATGATGATAGGTGGAATGAACTTGGTCTTTTCTCCTTTGAGTGACAGAGGATGATGGCTAACCTGACAGAGATAGGTGCATGGAATGCTCTGCTGGTGGAGGCAGGAACAATAAGATCTTTTAAGAGACGATCAGATAGGTACATGGAACTGAGAAAATGGAGGGTTATGCAGTAAAGAGGTTGTTAAAGCAGGTTATTAGGTTGGCACACAGTAGATTTCCATCTTCTTAATACAATAGTTTTTATAAACAACTGACAAATACCACCTGTTCACACAAGCTATAATGATCATCAATAATGTTGCACTATGTTGCCAAAGCTTAACACATAATTAAAAAACTAGGTAGTAATGGAGAAACTCAGCAGGTCATGCAGCATTCTTCAGATAGCAAAGATATGTAAGCAACATTTTGAGCTCATCAAGGGCACCTGAATAAAATAGTGGGGGGAGAGGCTCTGGCCAACAAGTCATAGGTGGATATAGATGGGAGGACAGAACTGCTAAAAGCTAGCAAGTGATAGCTGTGAATGATGGAGAGAATGGTGAGCTGGAGGAAAAGGGGGAGGGTGAGTGGTGAAAGGTGGGGGTGGAGAGGGAGAGAGAGAGGTCAATGTTAATGCTATTTAAGGTTGGCCTTGGTTTTGCCAGTGCACAAAGCCCTGGATAGAAATGATGGCATGGGAGCGGGGTGCAGAACTGAAATGCCCACTGGGACATCCATGCTGTTACAGCAGCCAGAGTGAAGGTGCTCAACAAAACAATCTCTCAGTCCAAATCCACTTTCTCTGATGTATAGAAGAGCAGTAGATCAGCCCTGCAGATTCACAATTGAAGTGTTGCTTCACTTGAAAGGGCTCTTTGGGGCCATGAAAGGTGGTGAAGTGCAGCACTTCCTGTGGTTACAGGGGTAGTTAACAAAGGGGCAATTCATAGGAAGATAGGAGAGGATAAGGGAGTAAGTGAGGGACCTGTCCCTGCGGAAGCTGCAGAGGGGAGGGGAGAAGACGATGTGTCTGGTGGTGGGATTATGGGGTAGGTGGCTGAAACTTCAGAGGATATGTGGTGGCTTGTGGGGTGGTAGGTGAGGACAAAGGTATTTCTGTCTTTGTTGCATACCCAGATATAATTGAATTTTTGTTATATCAAGATAATGACAAGATCTAACAGGCTTAAAATTGACATGAAAATTGTCATGCTGCATTTTTAAAAAAGGAATAAAAAGTGTACTTCAATTTTAAAACACCCATTTCAACGTACAGTACATTTTTGATTATCCAAATGGTTGGGACCTTGCCTGTGTTGGATAAACGTTTTTTTTTGGAGAACTGGTCATTTTTTTTTAAACAGCCCAGTAACAACAGTAAATCACTTGTAACAGTGTTTAAACAACAACAAACAAGGGAAGGCTTTTTAGCATTAAAATAATGTTTAATTCTCACCAAAAAATTGGTGGCCACTGCCAATCATTGACACTTCCCCATCGAAGCCCCACTCTTGCCTGGAAGCCCGACATCCCCGCGCTGCTGGGTGCCAAAGGTCCCCTCTGCTGCCAGGAGCCCGACGTCCCAGCTGTTCTGGGAGGCCGCTCTCCTTGATGATGCCGCCACAAGTGATTCTTCTGACAGCTTGCGGCTGGGTGAGTGGCACACAGTTTGAGAGGGAGAGTTGGGAGAGAAAAGTCAATAGGGGAAGGTAAAGAAGAAATAGAGAAAGGGGAGGGAGTTACTGAAACAAGGACAATTGTTCTAATCTCAAGTGAATTTTTTTCCAACCTGTGACGTCAGTTCAGCTCTGAAATAATTTTGGATAAATGAGGATTTCTAATTTGTTTTGGATATCCTCATTTATCCAAAATTTAATTTGTTTTCCAGATAAATTAGGATTTTGGATAATCTGATTTTGGATAACTGGAGTTGTACTGTACTAAATTAGTTACTCTAAGAAACCATAATCATACTAAATTAGTTGTCGGTTCTTTTTTATTTGATTACGGAATCAAATTTTTTCAAATGTGTTTCCAGGCTTTGATAATGATAAGCAAGCATCACTGGGAAGGCCAAAGAAAATGTCCTCTGCTAAACACTTCTTATCAATTGGATGCAAGTTCTCCATAGGGGGAAATATGGCATGACACATTGGAGAGTATCTCTACATTAAATTGTTACCAGTCTGAACCACAATTCAATGTTCAATATTACTTTAAATAGTAAAGGGGAGAAAAAGACACTGTGTATATTCAAGAGGGAAATGTTTGTGTGTATTTTGGTCAGTATGGTTCATAGTGTGAAAAATTTAAAAAAAAAGTAATAAAAAGTATAAGTAAATAAATTGTGCATGAAACCTTAAAAAAAATTAATAGTTAATAATAAACAGATATTTTGATGCATATGTGAAATTATGATTTCAGCTGATTTTTATTCACATTGCAATGCACCATATTATATTATTTCTAAAGGCCAGATAATAATGCCCAAGTTTGAATTAATCAGTTTCCAAAAATTAATTCAGCAAAGATCATATCCCAATGTTTTGGAAATTCAGAGCAACTTTATTGGTATCAGTGTATTAGAGTCAAGGATAATGATGGATGCTGGTCAACTAGCCATTTGCAGTTTCAATGTTTCTAGTTCCAACAGTCTGTGGTTTTCTTTAAACAAGTGAAGCAGCTAATCCATAATTTCTTGAAAACAGTTTGCTCAAATCAAAACTTGTTTGCACAAGGAGGACTTCCTTTCCTAATGTTCTTGGACACATTACTTTCCTGCAGTATCTTTTGCAACTCTTGAATATCCCTAAACAGATTGAATGAATTACATAATATTTATATCAAATTAGGTCTATAGGATAATGGAACACATTTATCCAGTGTCACATACTTTTTTACTCACCTCAAAAAGGCAAATAACTCGTGTTTAAGTACAGTGCACTAGATTGAATCTGAGCCAAGCTGATGCATACATTGCGTGTACAAATGGACCATTATTGAGGTTGTTGATTTAATTTTTAACTTTAGATATACAACACGGTAAAAGGCCCTCCTGATCCACGAGCCCATGCTGCCCAATTAATCTAAAAGCCCTATATGTTTTTGAAGGGTGAGAGGAAACTGAAGCACCTGGAAGAAACTAGACTCAGGGAGAATTCTTTTCTTTTCTCTACAACCGATGGACTGAAATCTTGGAAAAAAAAAGACCTCCTGACCATTCCACTTCAGTGGGGTGTTATTAATTTTAGCGTATTCAAGTGCTGCTCTTAAGATCACGTTCCAATTCCTGAAGCTCAACAGCCTCACAAGGACCTGTTGAGGATGCATTTTTTTCGAGGTCCGAAGATTTGATAGGCTCTTTCAATCCAGACGTCCACCGGCATGAAGTACCTCGGGAATTCACGATTCAAAGAATTTAACCACATCCCTTCCTTCAACACCTTCTTCTAAACCAATTATGCATACATTATTTCGTCTGCTAAAGTTCTCCATAAGATCAATCTTATCAAGGAGTATTTGTTTGTCCATCATCCACTGTTTTGCTTGGTCATGCAGTTTTTTATTGTACTTTTCCAAGTCTCTCTCAGCATTATTCATTTGTTCCATTAAATCAGTAATTGATTCACCCATGTCTTTGATTGAGTCTGTTAATTCTTTTATCACTCCTTCAACTTTTGCAAACTGTTCCCAAGGCTTCCATCCTTGCTAGGACTATCTGTAATTCTTGTGCAGAGGTTCCTGAAGTTGAGGCAGCTCCCTTTGGACTATGTCGCAAGCGAACTCGGAGCTTTTTCCGACTATTGTTTTCATTTTTTCCCATCATCGTTGTTAATGATCATTATCAGTAAGCTTTTGTAGCAGAAAAAAACTCCAAAAAATTACTTTGAAACTCTTCATGGAGAACTCAGCCAAAACACGTCTGCTCAGACTTGTCGCATGGCCATGGCCCGGAACTCGATACTCTTGATGACTTCAACTGTCGAGCCATCAATAGTCAATGCAGCATGGTCCTCCAGGGCCCTCCTAAAGTCGACAACCATCTCTTTTGCTTTATTGTCATTCATATGTAGGTTGTTGGCTCTGCACCAGTCCTTTAGCAACTGCACCTCATCTCTGTCTGCTGACTCCTCATTCTTACTAATAAGGCCCACCTCGGTTGTATTGTCAGCAAACTTGATGCTGTGTTTAGCAGCGCAGTCATGGGACAGCAGAGTGAACAACAGTGGACTAGGTACTGTAAGGTAAAACATCATGAGATGGGAATGTCTAGGGAGTTACCCTGTACAGGGCAGTAACAAGAAGGGGAGGTGTCCTTGTACTCCTGTTAGGTAAAACATCATGAGATGGGAATGTACAGGGCTGTAACAAGATGTAAATGCATCCTTGTACTTACAAGATAAGAGAGACATTGATGGATTGAGAGGCAGGAAGCTAGCAGGGAAAGGATAGCAACAGTTTTAGTCATTGGACAAGTAATGATATGATGATGTTCTAAGCATGTATCCAAGGGTATAAAAAAATCACCATTTTGCTGATAACGGCAGAATGCATTCTCCGACTAACATGTTTAGTCGCAAGTGTTACAATCCGGTAATAAAGAACAAAGAACCCTGATTTCGACTCAGCCTGGTGTTTGTCTCACTCATTCATGAACAAAGCAGACCTAACAGTACACAGCCCTGTGCTCAGTGTGATGGTCTTGGAAGTGCTGTCACCGATCCGGATTGCTTGAGGTCTCCCTAAAAGGAAGTCAAGTATCCAATTGCAGAGGAAGGTATTTAGACCCAGTAGGCTCAACTTCCTTATAAGGTACTGAGGTATGATTGTATTGAATGCTGAACTGAAGTTGATGAACAGCAGTCAAACATACGAGTCCTTATTTTCCAGGTGGGTGAGGGCTAGATGGAGGGCAGTAATGATGGCATCATCTGTAGGGTGGATGGATCTGTATGCGAACTGCAGAGGGTCCAGTGACAGAGGCAGCAGGAGCTTGATGTGCTCCTTAACGAGCTTGTCAAAGCACTTCGTGATGATGGACATGAGTGCAGTAGGGCAGCAGTCATTGAGGCAGGACAAAGTCAACTTCTGGGGATGGGGACAATGGTGGCGGCTTTGAAGCACGTTAGAATCATGGCACTTCTCAGGGAGATGTCAGTGAGAACATATGCTAGCTGAGCCGCACATCCCTTGAGCACTCTGCGGGGAATGTTTTCTGGTCCAGCAGCTTTCTGTGGGTTAACTTTGCCTTACCCTCTCTTCACATCGACCAGTGCAAGACACAGCACCTGATTATTTGATAGAGGTTGTCTTCTTCACTGCCATGTTACTTTTTGCCTCAAAATGCATGTAGAAGTTGTTCTCCTTCTTCAGAAACATTGCTTCTCCTCCACCGCCATGAACGCAACCCTTACCCTCATCTCTACTTCCTCCTCCCTGAGACGTAACAAACACAGGATTCCCGTTGTCCTAACCTGCCACCTCACTAGCTTCTACATCTAACGTATTACTCTCTGCAATTTCTGCTACCTACAATGTAATTCACCACCAAAAATATCCTGCGCTACTGTCCCACCTCCGTTTTCTGCAGAGATCACGCCCTCTGCAACTCACTCGTCCACTTACTCTTACCCACTAATCATCCCCTTGGTACTTATTCCTGTGAAAACAAGAAATTCTACACTTGCACCCACAACTCCTCCCTCATCATCATTTTAGACTGAAACAGTCCCTCCAAGTGAAGCAACACTTCACTTGTTATTTTGTCGGGATCATATACTGCATCTGGTGCTCTCTCCTCTACATTGGGGAGATTGGACACAGATTAGGAGATCATTTTGTTGAGCACCTTTGCTTTGTCTGCTGCAACACCAAGGTCCTCTCAGTGGCCAACATTTTAATTCCACACACCACGGCCACACCAACAGGTCTATCCATGCCCTCATATACTGCGAAATCAAAGCCACTCACAAATTGGAGGAACACCTTATATTCTGCCTTGGCTGTCTCCAACCTGACAGCATCCATATCTTTTCCAATTCTGTTATCCCCCTGTACTAGTCTCTTTCTTTCCCTTCTCTGTTTCCTTTCCTCCGGCTCCCCTTCTCCCATCAGAGAAGTATCTTTCTTAGGCCTCTCCCCCTATCTCTCCCTCAGCTTCTTTCTTTTTCTACCCTGCCAAATGTTTCCACCTCTAATCTGCTAGCCTGTGCACCTTCATCTTCCCCTTCCTCCCTCTTCTCCCCCCTGCTTCACATTCAGTCATCTACCTGTTTTTCCAGATTCCTGATGAAGGGCTCAGGACTAAATAAAACATTGGTTAACTTTTGCTTCCAATGGATGCTGCATGACCTGCTGAGTTCTTCAGTACTTTAGTGTATTCCTCAAACGTTTCCCCCTGTAACTTCAACTTTCAGCCACAAGAACATTCAAATGGAAGTACATTGCACAAGATCTTTATTTATCGTTATTCAATTCAACCTTATCGCATGGCTAAATTTTCATTCTCTTTTAAATGGGACCATCATACGAAGGAACAAGCTTCAATAATTAGCCATTAGCTTTGTGGAGGACCTGGATTGCTATACCGGATGCTCAACTATTTCCCTTTTAGCAATATATTGTCAAGAGCCAATTTAATTGAACTCTGTGCCAACAATTATCAACAGGCAAACTTAATTTTTCAGAAGATCTTTGACTATGATTCAATAAGAAATTCTCTTGACTTGAACTCAGAAACTTTTACTGGGATATTTGTAACTCCCAAATGCCTTGTTACATCTCCGAAACAATATCAAGAAGAACTCCAATTAATTTCATGTTGTTACTTACTCAGAGTTTATCCTAACCCCTACTTTCTCGAGTTTTTTTCAAAATCTTCCAAACATTGAAAAAGACATCTTCAGTTTGTTTTGAAAACTATACAAAACTAAACACATGTTATAGCTCCAGCATGCAAGATCAGAGAAGATGTAATTTCATTTCATCCAAGCAACCAGATGAGGATATGAAACAAAAGTAATGATAATTACATTAGTGGTTGGTGTATTGTTGAGAAGATTCAATACTGAGGTCAGTAAACTATTGGAAACTGAAGAATCAGGAAAATGAAACGTTGATGAAGAACAGGTTAATTCTGAACAAAAATGGACTTACGGAGCTTAATGGGCAACTTCTGCTACTTTTCGTGTTATATCTTGTTCCTTTCCACTATTCAATAACTTTTGCAGGAACTGTAGCTGAGTGGTCATTAGATGTCAAGTTTAGCTCCAGCTAAAATGCACTTGAAGTAAATTAGCTTGTGATACTCAGTATGAACACACCCATATAAATAATGAATAATGGACAAGTTGTTCAGTGCCAAACAGAATCACACCCAAGGTTTCAATTCCTTCAAATATGGTAAATATTTGTGAGAAAACATTTTTGAGTAAAGATGGTTGTGTGTTAAAAATGAGAAAAATCAAAAGGACCCTTCTGGGTTCCTTTTGATTTCATAGAACATAACAGCACAGAAACAGGTTCTTCAGCCCTTCTAGTCTATGCCAAACTATTATTGTACCTAGTCCCAACTAAGCTTCCCCCAGTCCATCATTCCTTGTTACCTACGCTTGCTTCAATTTTATTATTTCAAACATGTTTTCATAAAGGTTGGACAGGTATATGGATGAGAAGAAGATGGAGGGTTATGGGCATTGTGCAGGGAGGTGGGACTAGAGAGGGGTGTTTGGTTCGGTGCGGACTAGAAGGGTCTAATGGCCTGTTTCCGTGCTGTAATTGTTATGTTATGTTTATTTTATTGTATGGCCACCAACTACTTTAATTACTCAGTCCAATTCGAAGATTTTGGAAGAAAGTTGAAGATGTGGTTTCATCACAATTCTTCATCTGCATCATATTTCAGGCAGTACTGCATCTGAAGCAAACTCCAGAAAAATAATTATTACCTGTATGAGATCTCTTGTGATATATCAACATATGATTCTGTGTGAACCTGGCACTGCATTCATCACAGGCAAAAGGCTTTTCACCAGTATGCACCCTGAAGAATGCAAAAAGAGAGAGATATGAATTTTGACTAAATGATCTATCAATATTCTCAATATTCAAAGATACAACTCCAAACATTGTACATATCAGACTTTAATTAGATTGGACACAAAGCCCAATGTCAGGAGGTTACTACTCCAGACTTCAAATAACTTGTCATGATTAATTGCTGTCACAAGAAACCTCAAATGCAGTAATCTGGAGCAAAAAAAAACAAACTCAGTGGATCAGGCCACACCTGAGGAGGGATACAGTTGATTGGCATTTTGGGTCAAGTCCCTGCATCTGTGCACTCTCAATCCTGATGCAGGGTCTTGACCCGAAATGCCATCCCTCAGCCTCCGCAGATGCCGCCTTACTCACTGACTTCCTCCAGCAGTTTGTTTTGGTTTGCAATGTTTTTTTTTAAAGCTTTTCAACGATTGAGATTTTGGTAACCCTTTCTTAAGACTCTTCTGTTGAAATGACTGAAGAGGTAATTACTTTCTTGTCAATGATTATAAATCATTCAAATGCTAAAACACTTTAATCTTTGGTCAGTGGCTTCCCTAATTTTATTAACCAAAAATGGACAGCATGGTTAGCATAGCGGCTAGTGAAACATTAAGACAGCGCCAACAACCTGCGTTTGAATCCAGCGCAGTCTGTAAGGAGTTTGTAAGTTCTCCCTGTGTCTGTGTGAGTTTCCTCCAGGTGCTCTGGTTTCCTCCTATCCTTGAAAATATTTGGAGGGGGGGAGGTTAGGGTTAATTGGTGTCTTTGAGCAGCACATGCTTGTGGGGCAGAAGAGCCTGTTAAATTTAAATATACCAATGCAAAAGAAGATAACACTGGTTGTTCAGTGAAATTCACTATTAAAATGTTTTATTTTTCACTTCTCCACTTCCAAAAATCTTTAATCCAATCTCTAATTTCCCATCTTTCCTCTTGTATCTGACTATTGTTATTGTACAATTTAACCACCATCTGCTCTACTAATTTAATTTTTTTTACCCTACAGAAATGCTATATTATAGATCCAATGTCTTGGCTTTGGCAATACTGGAATACTTGCATAACGTCTTGAAGTGCACATATATTTCAAGAATGGTTGAGCAAATGAAACAACTAGGCCATTCTGCCCCTTGTGCCTGCTCTATCACTGAGTAAAATCAATGCTTATCTTATAACTTATCAATATTTTTGCTCAATCCCCCAGATCATTAACTGTCCATGTGTTCAAAAATCTCCAAGGCTGTCTTCAATAAACTGTTCTTTGTCAAAACACATTTTTCAATCTGAGAGACATAAGTGGGAATTCTAAATAATGTGAAAAAATAAAAGGAAAGCTCTTTAAATCAATTGTCTGATCAAGGACAAAAACTGCAAATGTTGGAAATCTGATATATATATATATATATATATACATAGAATCTGAGATAGAGAGAGTGAGTGAGGGAGAAAGGGAAGAGTTAATGTTTCAGGATGATGACCTCTCATCAGGAAACAATCATCCCACTGAAATATTAACTCCATTTTCTCAAGTTGCTGTTTGAAATACTGTCTATAATCTTGGTGTCCATTATCTTGGTTACGATTTCTAGTTCTGGATTCCTCCCTCAATTTCAAAATACAACAAATAGAATTACAATTTTCTGATTGAACACAATCCAACAACAATTGTAAGTGGCGCTCCAATAATAAGGACCCGATAGATGGAACAACCTCTACACAATTTTGGATAAAAATAATGACATTATTACATTACTTAACTAGTAGAAGTCATTATATAGTACATGTCTACCTCAAGTGCACCTTCAGGGCAGACGGTTGAGAAAATTTTGCATGGCATTCAGTGCATTCATAAGGTTTATCTCCAGTGTGTGTCCTTTCATGGAGCCTCAAGGCAGTTTTAGAACTTAGTCCTTTACCACATTGCAAGCACAAGTGGCGCTCCCCACCACCTTCATGAACCTGAAGGTTATGCCGCTTCACATCTTTTTTCCTTTTAAACTTTTTACCACAGAGTGAGCATGGGAAACGACGTTCTTCAACATGGACATGTCGTTGGTGGCTTTTTAAGTTGCAGCGATTAGCAAAGGTTTGGTTGCAGGTCTCACAGCGGTAAATGATTTCAGGTGTAATACCATGATTCTGTTCAATATGTTTCAAATAGCTTTTCTCATACTGAAAATCTTTCTCACATTTATCGCACTTGAAATTTCCACCTCTTCTCTTCTTCTCGTTCTCATCAGAGGTTTTTCTGGTATCCTCGTCCACTTCAAAATCACTATCGTCACTTTCTGCTTCTTCCTCTTCTTCGTCATCTCCCTCAATTATCTCTTCATCATCTACCTCTTCAACAGCAACTTCTGTAGCAGTTTCCTTCTTGATTTGGTCTTCAACGATTTCATTGTCTTCGACAGAGGTCAATTTTACAGATTCTTCTTCCAAATCTTGATTACCCTTCTCTTGCTCTCTGAGTTTACGTGTATATTTCTTTTTGGGAATTTCTAAAAAGACTTTTCGGCCTGCCAGCCTTCCACTAGCTCGTTTGGCCCTTACATTTAACAGTTTTCCTGTTTTCTTTTCCTTTTCCTTTTCTGATTTGTCCCAGCTTTTGGTTCTGTTTATTGCTGGCACTGCATTTAAATCGGTCTCATGAACTGTTTCATCATCTGAAATATCTTGGCCAGTGGAGATTTTGCAATTGTGCACTGTAGAAGGTATCAGTGATGTATTTTGAGAAGGAATGGATAAAGAATCTCTCAGCTGTTTGTTACCTTTAAGTCCCTCTACTCCATGAGAATCAGCCAAATTGCCCAAGTCCATTAGAGCAGTCTCAAGTATCTGTGTTTTTACCTGACTGCAGGCTTCTGCAAGCTCCTTGCACTTCAACTTCTCTGCAATCTCCTGTATTCTTTGTACTCTCTCAGCCTCAACCTCCACTTTTGCAGTATACACAAAATCCAAAAAAGAGGCAAAGTCTGCTGTGTAGATGTCTTGCAAAGTTACAATAGTAATCTTAGTGTTCACCATCTCATTAAGAAATAGCTCTTTAAAGTAACTGCTGGCAGCAGCTAACACAGCTTTGTGGGCAACAAATTCTTCTTTGTTGCCCTGATGCTCTATCTTCACTGTCACATCACAGAAGTAGCATAAGATGCGGAGTTTATGCATTTCTTTCAGTAGGTTTTTGGGGGCTGCCTTTGACTCCAGTACAACTTGATTGCTTACCATCTTCCTTTATTAAGTTCAACCCCTGCAACAAAAATTTACACAGTCAAACTCAACAATTATGGTTTACAATATACATCAGAATTTCGAAGGCAAAAGATCAACATGTTCAAATTGGACTGAATTTTTTTTTTGTCAGGGGAAAACTTAATTAACTCCTCTGTAGGCAAAAACAATAGAGAATATTGACTGACTCAACAAAATCTTTCCTCATACACCAGACTTACCATTCCAAAACCAGAATGGTGAATCTTCACTTCACTCCCTCCACTGTAATCTTTTTTTAAGGCAAAGAAAAATTGTTGACAAGGTGGTGTACAATTACATTTGTATTTAAATCCTCCAGCATTAAAATCCACCACCCTATTTGTAATTCTAACTGTCCCAGGCACCTGCACATTAGCTTTATGTAACTGTCCCAGGCACCTGCACATTAGCTTTATGTAACTTGTCCATGAGGACTTCCAGGCTGCATTGAACATCAGTCTCATGATTTCAGAAAATAGTTTGTATTTGTTTTTTCTACTGAGGTGGATAACCTGATATTTTTCCAAATTGTACTCCATTTGGCTTATCTCTACCCCTTTGAAGACCACTGGCATCCTTTTCACTGCTCACTTAGTGTTGTGTCACCAGCAAGCTTCGTTTTATTATATTTGGTCTCCTCACCCAAATTATAATGGCTTATGAATAGTTGGGGCAATGTCCATATGATACAGTTTACCAATCTGAAAAGAACTCTTTGAAAGTCAGTTGATGAAATTTAAAACCATACTGAGATATTACCTCCAAGTCCCATGTGCTCTAATCTCATTCCCAAATCTCCTGCATGGGACCTTTTTGAAAGCCTGCTCACTCGTTTCCTGTCAAAGAATTACAATAAGCAAGTTAAACCAAAATTTCCTTTCATTGACCTGATGTTGATCCTGCTCAATCATATTATTACTTTCTCACTTTTATTATTGATTCCAGCATTTTTCCCACAACTGATGTTAACCAAGGCTCTAATTTCCCTGTTTTCTCTCTCCCTCCTTTCTTTAGTAATGAGGTAATTCCTACAGTTAGCGTATTGGTTAATGCAATGCTGTTAGAGCACCAGCAATCAGAACTGGGTTCAAATCTAGCACTATCTGTAAGGAGTTTGTACATTCTCCTCATGTCAGTGTGGTTTCCTCCGAAGGCTCTGGATTCTTTCCACTGTTAGAAACATATCAGAGGTTGTAAGTTAATTGGGCGGCACAGGCTCTTGGGCCAAAATGACCTGTTATTGTGCTGTATGTCTAAAAGTTTTTTAAAAATTTTAAAAACTTCCCTCTGATTATTTCAGAATTCTAGATGATGATAACTGGATTATGCACCACCCTCAAAAGCCATCCTTTTCAAATCTTTCACAAAGCACATCGTTCCATTGGGAATTATAATTTTTCAGATATATTATTTCTTAACTAATACTTTTTTTCTTTTATTTCCTCTTTTGCATTATATATTGGTTATTTGAGGCTTTTACAAATTTCTGATGTCTTCTGTCAGGACAGACACAGTTGTTTACTTAAATTCCTCTGCTAGCTCCATGGTTAGAGTACTGTTCTTGGAAACCAAGGGTTGTGAATTTGTTCCTCGCTGGGGCCCCATTTCTGTGAAGGGCGCTGGACAAAGTGGCGACTCTGTCTTCCTTACGGTAGACAAAGTTAAAGAATTTCATGTATATTACATTCTAAATGTAGTATTATGTGACAATAATGCAACCTTTACCATTTCCTTATTCCCCATCACAAAGTTTCCCATAATCATTTCTAAGTGACCCACAATTGCTTGTAAGTTAATTGGGCGTAATTGGGCGGCACAGGCTCAATTACTGTGCTTTATGTCTAAAAGTTAAAAAAAATTTAAAAACTTCCCTCTTCAGAATTCAGTCCCCCCCCCCCCCCTTGCATACTTAGAAAAGCTGTTAAGACTGTTTTAGGTTTTTTGTTAATTTATTCTCATATTCTATTTTCCCTTTAATAATTTCTTGACCATCCTTTATTGAATTCTAAATTCCTCAGGTTTACTGCCTTTCTGACATATTTACATACACTTTCCTAAGATTTTGCATGCCATTTATTCGAAAAATACAGTTACACTATTTCAGCAAGTTGTCCGTGTAACTTTTTCATTATTTTTATAAACAGTGAAATTGCACATCCAAAAATACAGAGTACATAACATATGTTAAAATTCAAAAAAGATACATTATACTTAAATTATATCATTTCATCCAAGGTATTCCACATTATAATCAAACAGATTATATTGTTTTGATATTATAATAATATATTATTTAAAAAAATAAAATCTAAAGCCACTACCAAGAAAGATGTTTGGCCAAAAAAAAATTGAGTTCTTATCAGTGATAAATTATGCCATTAGTTAACATTTCTACCTTCATGACAAATCAAAGATTATAAAAGTAATTTAAAAAGGGTCCCCACAGTGTTTGAAAATATATTCAAATCGAAAACTGAGAATCTAATCTTCTCTAAGTTTAAACATGACATGGCGTCACATAACCATTGAGTGTGATTAGGTGGGGTAAGGTCCCAGGCCTATTTCTACAAATGTGGCTCAACATTCCACTATCTTCACTCCTACTCAAGTGCCCACACAGACATGCGTTCAAGTGTGCACACACACACACACACATAACACACACAAAATTAGAATGGACGCCCATTCCCAATCTTTTCGTTCAATTGACATTTTTTTATGATTTATAGAAGAAATCCCAATTGTTGGATTATTCATCTCATTTCAAAATCTATTGCTTCTTCATCATTATTGACTTTTCCAAAGGAAACCTTCAGAAAATCCTGAAACATTCTACAACGATCCTTGTATAATTTTATGCCAGAAACTCTCATAGAACTATACATAGCAGGATATAGATGGACACGCATCAATTCTGCAGGAGGTGGGGAATAGCTTCTACACAGACTCTCACTGGAGTACAGTTGAATAAATGATGACTTACTCTCATACACTGATTCTCACTGTGTGACAATCTATAGACATTGGGTACAGCTCCCACCCACGCACAGGAATCTCATGATTCACCAGAATTACTTGACACAACCCCACACCATTAATTTCTCTTTTTTAAATCTAATATAATTTATAACTATTAAGTGAGTGAACCCAACAACATAAGATATGCACACCCTGCACACTACAAATTTTGACCTCCATAGTGCAATAAAATCACATCCTCATTGGTAATAGCCAAGATAAAGACCAAAATGTAGTCTATCGAGACATGCAGTATCAAGGTTGCAGAGTACTGCATTTTATTGTCGTTGGCTATGCAATATTATCTGAATATTAAATAATTTTAAATAATTCCAAACTTGTACACTGTATTTAAATAATTCCAAAAAAATATGTATTGATGCAACATATATCAAGCTGCTCACAATTACAAATTAGTTTTGACAGAGATAGAACAATGCTACTGATGCCTCATCATCTTGAATCTTCCACACCATCAGTTCTACGTTTCAATTTCTTTGTGTGAAAAAATAATCAAGACAAATGAAAAAATACTTCTGGATGTCAGTATATTCACCAAATTAAGCATAATCTAGGTAGAAGGAAACAAAGATAATATTTACGGTTGATGAATTTAAAACTACAGTAAAACCCCTGGTATCCAGCACCAATGGGGATTAGTAGATGCCGGATAAGTGAATTCTCTGGTTGCTTGAGATTGTGTGTTGCATGATGGGCAAACTAACAGCAAGGCATGCCAAATTTAAGATTCTGTACTTTTTACCTATTTATTTTCTACGTTTTTTTTTCCTCGTTGCTTGAGGCTGCTGGTTCCTCGAATTCTGGATAACCGGGGTTTTACTGTGTTTGGAAGAATGTGACCAATTTGAAACATATAGAGGAAGGGATGGAAATAACAAAAGGGAAGAGCGTTAAAGGGAGGGAGAGATTAATTAATGTAATGTAAAATAACACAGAATGGTAATAAAAAAAATCACCAGCAAGTTAATTTTTTTGAGGAAAAAAATGGCAGTGATTGTGATCTGAAATGGTATCAAAAGCTAAGGTTTTGCTCCACACAAAATTGATGAGGAACTCCACAGATCTTGTCACGTTCATAGAAGGTAAAGTTATACAACCAATGTTTTGGGCATTCATGCTGTTCCACAACCTTCTGTTAATTTTATTAGGACACAGGGTGACTGATGAGAAATATTTCAAAGGGACAGTGAGTTGGAGAATTAAAATGACAAGCAAATCTAAACTCAGTGATATTATTTTAGACTGGATAGCCGTAGTCCAAAGCATCACCCAATTTGCATTTGGTTATCTCAAACTGAAGACAGGCTTACAGAATGTGACAGCTGGCAGGAAGAGGCTCACATGGAGCATAAATGTCAAAACATCAGATGAGCCCTGGTTTCTACATTATTAATTCAAAATAATGAATTTCAGTTTGATAGATGAAGCACAATTTATTTCAAATTTAGATAGAAAAAGAAAGCAAAATAAAAACGAAAAGTAATCTATTATTTTCTTCCACTCTTCCGTCCTACCCAACCATTGCATCAATAATGATCTGCTTTAAAAATAAAATTATTTTAGCTAGAAAGCTGCACTGGTGGTTTACTTTGCAACCTTATGTCCGTTCTTGGTAGATTAATTATGGAAACTTAATAGGTTTAGAGTATTTAAATAAAAAACAATAAAATTAAGACTGACTTCTGACATTCTAATTATGAGGAAAGCTGATCTAATTTGTTTTATATATAGTGTCCTCCAAAATATTTGAGTCAAAGATACTGGTTTCCTTTATTTGCCCCTGTGATCCAGTTTTAAATTTGTTATTAATAATTCACATGAATTTAAAGTGCACATACCAGAGCTTATTCAAGGTTGTTTCTATACATTTTAGTTTGAACATGTAGAAATTACAGCACTTTTTATACATTTCAGGGCACAATAATGTTTGGTACATTTGGCTTGACAGGTGTTTGTGAGTACTGGGTTAAGTTTAATTGTTTTATTGGTGCAGGTATAAAAGTGCTAGGCTTGCTTCAAAGCTTTTGATCACGTTTAGAATCTGTAGTTACCATTTTTCAAGATGAGGACCAGAGTTGTGGCAATAAAAATCAAAGAAGCCATTAAGATACTGAAAAACAGGAAGCAAACAGTAAGAGACATCACCCAAACATTAGGATTACCAAAATCAACTGTTTGAAACATCATTAAGAAGAGAGTTCTGATGAGCTTAGTAATTGCAAAGGACTGCTATTTGCCTGAAGCACCTCTTACAGTCAGAGAAAGAGAAGCAAAGGCAATTTCTGCCGATGGCGAATTTGTCTGCCTTACAGCAGACAAAAGCAATTTCGTGTAACATTACAGTTTTATTACATAACAATAGATGGAATTTTGAATCTATTCCAAGGAAGACCTTCCGCTGTTGATGATAGAAGAATTCTCATCATAATGAAGAAAAATCCACCAACGTATCTCCAACAGATCAGAAACACTCTTCAGGAGGCAGGTGTGCATATATCAATGACTACTGTCTGCAGAAGACCATGAACAGAAATACAGAGGCAAGATGCAAACCATGGCAAAGATGGTAAGATTTGGATCTTGGGCAGTTCCTTTACACCTCCACACTTTGCTCCTGCCATCACTCTGATACAGATTAATCTTGGTCTCATCTGTCCACAAGACCTTTTTCTAGAATTCTGCATGCTCTTTTAATACTTCTTGGCAAACTGTAATCTGGCCATCCTTTCTATGGCAAACTAGTGGTTTGCATCTTGCAGTGTAGCCTTTGTTCACAGTGTCTTTTGTGGAAATAGTCATTCACATGTCCACACCTGCCTCCGAGAGAGTGTTTCTGATCTGTCTGACACAAGTTTGGGGAATTTTTTTTCATTATGATGAGAATTCTTTTGTCCTCAGCAGTGGAGGTCTTTCTTGGAATACCAGTCCCTTTGTGATTACTGAGCTCACTAGAACTTTCTTTCTTCTTCGCCATGTTCCAAACAATTGATTTTGTTAATCAAAAGGTTTGGGCAACATCTCTTACTGTTTGTTTCCTGTTTTTCAGCATCTTAATGGCTTCTTTGATTTTTATTGCCTCAACTCTGGTCCTCATCTTGAAAAATGGCAACTACAGACTCTAAACATGATCAAAAGCTTCGTAGCAAACCTAGCTCTCTTATACCTGCACCAATAAAACAATTAAACATACCCAAGCTCTCACAAACACCTGTCAAGCCAAATGTCCCAAACATTATTGAGCCCTGAAATGAGGGAACTGTGTATAAAAAGTGCTGAAATTTCTACATGTTCAAACCAAAATGTATACGAATAACTTTGAATGAGCTCTGGAATGCCCTCTTTAATTACATTCGAATTGTCTGATTACAAATTAAAAACTGTGGACCACAGGAGGAAATGAAGGTAAAAAGGTGTCTTTGTCCCAAACATTATGGAGGGCACTGTAATTCGGTAGTTTAAAATGCATTCATTCATTCACAAGGTCATTAATATATGGTTAAGTATACAACTCTGATCGGTTGCTATCTGATTGTTTGTAAATCCCAATGGTTCAGCACATCGTTCATTTGAAACAAAATCAGATGTTAGTACATACTAATCAGATAAGGAACAGAAACAGAGTTAATCTTTCAAGTTGGAAATCCTTTATAAAAATGTCTCTGAACTGTTCCTTTTTCTACAGATGAGGCTTGAGCTGCTGAGTATTTCCAGCATCTGCAATTTTTGTTAAATTTACCTTAGCTCATCAGTCATTGACTTCCCACGTCCCCTTAATACAGTGATACCCTGGTTCCCATGCTTAAACTCATTGGGACTCTGCTTCATGCGCTCCCTTTAAGCTGACTGGAGGTTCGATTCCCACATTCCCTTTAAGCTGACAGAAGCCTACCTGCAACACTAACTTCAAACTCACTGGAAGTCGCATTCCTTTCTGAATCACTAGGAGACAATTTCCTTCACCCTATTTAAACTGATCAGGATTCCATTTCTAAGCTCCTTATAAATTTAATGAATTTGCTGGTTTAAAAAAAAAACAATTAATAGTATGTGGGAGTATTAGCGAAGAATAACATTGAATAATCTGGAAAGTCTGAGTCCGAGATTAATAAACCTGCTAGATTAATGGTCTTTTATTGCACAATGGAAAAGAAAGATCACAAAATGCAGAAAAATCACTTCATCCATGTGGAAAGCAAAATCTGATGGTGGGGAAGATAACATAGTGGCAAATAAAAAGCTGATTGGTTAACTGAAATGAGGAAATGTTTTCCTTCAGATGTACAAATCTTCAGAACTTTGCAAAAAAAAAGATTTCATGGATATACAAAATTCTCGTTATCCAGAATTCAAACAATCTGCTGACTCAAGCAATTGGGAAAAATAAATAGGTTAAAAAATACGAAATACACTGCTCCTGCAATAACACACGCAACCAGACGGGTTGAGCTCAGTCAGCAGACTGGTTTATTGCAGGCTGCTGGGCTGCACTTCTAGTCCCAGCCCGGACCTGGCTGAGAACCGCGCTGGAGGGCGCTGATGTCACCCAGGCGTAACGTGGTCCACAAACGCGGGTTTCTGAGCCCTGAGATGGAAGGAAGGGAAACCCCCGACGGTGCCATTTTGGCCGGCTGCCCCGCCGCATGGCTTACAAGCGGGGCTAGTTCGCCTGCCTTGTGGTGAGCCGCCACAAAAGTTTAAAATTGGCGCTCCCTGGTGGTCAGGTTGCCTTGCATGCACATTCAATCTCAAGAAACTGGAAAATTCACTTATCTGGCCATCTACCAGTCCCCAGAGGTGCTGGATACCAAGGGTTTTACTCTGTTTATATCTGTGGACAGCTACTTGAAAGGCAAAAGAGTGCAAGATTACTATGAATAGATTGCAATGTGGCATTGAAGTTACAAATCAAATTTTATAGCACCTAATAGCCTAAATATGCCTGAGATTGTCTGATCTCAGAAGCTAAGCAGGCTCAGGCCTGATCAATACCTGGAGGCGAGACTGCCTAGGTTTATGTAAGGGGCGCTGGACAAAGTGGTGACTATCTGCCTTACGGTAGACAAAAGTTAAAGGATTTCATGTATGTTACATTCTAAATGTAGCATTACCTGACAATAATGAACCTTCACCTTTATTAGCAGCTATAATCTTACTAAATGGGAGAATTCACTAGCTCTCCAAATTTGTGTGCCTGAAAGATGCCATGAATGCAATAAACCAGTATTGGATAATTTATAAAAATACAATTTTACTCTATGTATTTTCTTGCTTTATAATTAATTTCATGTATGGCAATTTTTGTAATGCAGCTGAGTGACATATCAAACAAACTTTCTAAGTACTTTCAGTGTGGAATGATTAGTTGACAACCCTGCCACTACATTGCTTTGGTGAGTGAACATCATCTAATGAGATCAGCAAAGCAGTGTTAATATTGTGGATGTGAGAATAAATTAACTGTTCTGGATTTTAGAAAAATTAAACTACCAGAATAATTGCAGCATGGAGTGTTTTGATGATTAGTTATTTTTCAATGTTTGTTAATTACACAGGTTCTTGAAACTGCAAAAAATTAAGAGGATTGAAAGATTAAGAAGGCACAAAGATATCTTTGCCAGAGGACAAATAAAATGTAAAAATGACATTTAATGTAGAGTATTGGAGTTCTCTTTCACAAAGTACTTCTTGTGGTTCCACCAATTTCAGTGCATATGTCCATTGTATTTATGTGTATGACAACTCATTATCATTACACAGATATAAAATAATCTGAAATGAATCACCTTGAGATTATGATTTTGTAGATTCATAATTTCTAAATCATGCCCTCCATTACAGCATAATGACTGAAGGTAGGAATATTTGTAATGCAATCCTTTAAAATATACCAAGCAAAAAAGATCATTAATTCAGCATGTTAATGAGACTCAATCATTTTAGATTAAGAAAACAATAACAAAAAATAATGGTAGTGGTCTGTCAATTCCATTGTTGCAGAGTATAGAAATAATTTAAGAAATAAGATCATCTATCATTTTTCATATTAAATACTATTTCTCAAACAGGCCAGATAGCAAGTCCAATGAATATGCTTGGTTATTTTAAGCACTTTACAGAAGAGAGCCCACCTCACTGACAAAAGGCAAAGGAGGAAAAACCCAACACCCAACCCCAACCAACCAATTTTCCCCTGCAACCGCTGCAATCGTGTCTGCCTGTCCCGCATCGGACTGGTCAGCCACAAACGAGCCTGCAGCTGACGTGGACTTTTTACCCCCTCCATAAATCTTCGTCCGCGAAGCCAAGCCAAAGAAGACAGAAGAGAGAAAACCAGCAATAAACAAATCAGTCTGTTCATATCAGATAGTAATATCAAATGATGAGAAACAAATAATCTTGGAGCATTTAAGAAATTTCAAGTTCCCCCATTCCTGTGGCTTCTTTAAAGTTTACTTCCTCCTAATGAGTAAGGTAGGCAAAACCTAATGGGACTCCACTCTTCAGAGAGCATTCTTCGTGTGTGGTTCAATTGAATGGCATTGAAAAGTGGTGCAGCTGCTGAGGTATTTGCCTCACAGTGCCAGTCTTTGGTTTGACCTTGAGCTCTGATGCTGTTTGAGTGGCATCTGAACCTTCTCCTTATTACTGTGTGGGATTCCTCTGTAATCTTCCCTCTTCTGTTTCTTCCCATATCCCAAAGATATGTGGGTCAGTTGGTTAACTCGCCACAGTAAATTGACCCTTTGTGTGCAGATAAGCAGTAGAATCTGGAGGATTTGATGAGAATGTGGGGAAAATAAAAATTTGGGTGAAACACGAAAATCTACAGATGCTGCGATTGTAGTAAAAATACATTGAAATGCTGGAGGAACTCAGCTGGACCTTTCAGTGTCTATAGGAGAGAAAGATATACTGCTGACGCTTTGGACCTGAGCCTTTCTTCAAGGAATAAGCCAGAAGCAGGAAATCTCAGAATTCAAAAAAAATGGGGGAGGAATCCAGACCAACAAAAGGTGTTAATTTAGATATGATTATGTTTGTGCAAAAGGAGATGGAATGGAGAGACAAGGATATGTAAAGGTGATGGGGAAGAAGGGGAAAGATGAGTTTAACGAAAGCCAGAGAAGTCAATATTAATGCGATCCAGATGCCAAGTTCCTTCAGCATTTTGGTGTGTTTTTAGAATAAATACTTGGAATGGGTTGTTGGTGGTCAGCCGAAGGGTCTGTTTCTGTGCTGTAGCTCTCAAATGCAGTAAGTTGAGAACCAAGGGATGATTATTTTTAAGATGTGCAATCTGAAATGGTTTTGAGAAGAGAACTTTTCTAAAGGCTTTGCCTTTTTTAGTGGACATGGCCACATCCAGAGTACTACACAGTTATGGTGCTCTTGTATATATATATAAAAACGGACATAGTAGCATTGGAGACCATTCAAAGGAGATTCACCAAGCTAATTCCCATGATGTCCAAGCAAGAGAGGTTGAACAGTTGAACTCTGTATTCCATGGAATTTAGAACAATGAGTGGAGGTTTGGATCTGGAGCTTGCTTGGGTTGCCAATGGTTTGAACAGAAATCTATGAAGTTGCAGACGCTGGGTGAATGCTGGATGTTAATCCACAGACACTCAGTCTCTCTGAAGGGACTCTCTTTTGCTTTTCTTTTTCTTATTGTTAGGGACACTGGGCAATGCTCATGGCAACTGTTTGCTTTATGGCAGGTATCACGTTGAAGTGCATCATGTACATTTCACTTTTGTATTATTGTCTGAAAATTATAGGAATCTTGACTTTATTCAAATTTACAACATTCTAAGAGGACCTGGCAAGTTAGACATTGAAATCTATTATTTAATGGGACATACTTCTGAGATAAAGAACCACTCACATAAAACAAAGTGCATGGTAATTTCTTCTCTCAGAGCATTGTGGAATTCTTTGTCCTACAGTGGTAGAGGCCAAACCAGTAGATATACTGCAAGTGGATATAAATTAATATTTGAAAGATTGAGGGCAACAGGAGACCAACATAAATCAGCCTGTCACACTGAATAGCAAGGAAAGCTTGAGAGAAAAAGAATGGTGAACATTTCAGGCTGAAATCCTTTTTCAAGACCATCTTGACCTGCTGTGTTTCTCTGGTAGATTGTGCATTGCTTCTGCAAACGAGAGCTAGGTCTACTTCTGGCTTCTTCTTTGGCTTGGCTTCGCGGACGAAGATTTATGGAGGGGGTAAATGTCCACGTCAGCTGCAGGCTTGTTTGTGGCTGACAAGTCCAATGCGGGACAGGCAGACACGGTTGCAGCGGTAAATTGGTGGGTTGGGGTTGGGTGTTGGGTTTTTCCTCCTTTGTCATTTTCACCAAGCTCAAACGAGTGGATGGAGAAGAGAACTGAATTGCTTTTCCTTCCAATGAGCCAAATTGGCCTCAGTTTTTGTTTCATGTGTGTGCATGTGTTTTGCAGAATTGTATAAGTAACTGAGGATGGGGGGTTAGCTGGATTGATTATGAAGTCCCCCAACCCCCCCCCCCCCACCGACCATTTCCCTGTATACAGCTCACAGGAATGATCACGCATTTAGGTTCTTTTATGTGATAGCAACATACTTTAAGGTTGGATAGGGCACTTCAGAATCAATAAACAGTGAGGAGGAAGAATTCAGGGGGTATTCCAAGTAATGAAATCTTATTTGGTCAGGTTCTGTGACCTCTCTGCTCTCACCTGTGTGTTGAGAGGGTGCATGAATCAGAGTTCACTCCCACCCATCAGACCCTGTACCTTCCCCAGCTCTACTGGTCAGCAGTAGGAGCCCCCAGCTCCACGCTCAGCCGCCGCATTGTGCCAGCACCCTGGCCGTTCCGCTCCCTCAGCATCGACGTGGGAGGCGCCCGAAGCTCCCTCCCCGTCCTCAAGCCTCCCAGAAGGCAGCCTCGCCACCAGCAACGCCCTGCACTCACCCGGCTGCGCGGCCCGAGCCTGAACGGAGTAGGCCCGGAAACTCGGTGTAGCCGGGGGGGGGGGGGGGAGGGGAAAAGAAAAGGAGGGCCTCGGGTTCGCCATCGGCCGGCGGTGACGTTTGGGTGTGGGCGGGGCTCATCGCGTCACGCCGCGTCCCCGTGCTCTGCTCTCCGTGCACGCGCGTCTCACCGGGGCGCTCTCACGCGGAGGGGCGGCCCGCGCATACAGAGGCAAGTGAGAAAACTTGTTTTGCAAGCATGCTGCTAGTCAACTCAACCCCCATATGGTGCAGAAGTTAAAGTTATTTGATTATGAATGTGGTTTTTATTTAATTCCTTAATCCAGGGTGGGTTTTTTTCTCTAGTGCCATACACGAGTACTGGAGAAACTCAGCAGGACGCACAGCCTCTTCAGGAAGCAAAAGTGGAACCGAAGTTTCAGGCTGGGGCTCTTCCTCAACTGATGAGCAAAAAGCAGGCAAGCGCTTGAATAAAAATTGTGTGGGGAGTGGGAGATGTGCCTCCCTTCTCTACGTGTTTTTCCTCCCTACTCATCACCCTCTCAGTAACTCCTCCCTTGACTGTCGGAAATGCTACACTTGCACCACCATTCGGGGTCCCAAACAGTCGTTCTGTTATAGAGTTGGGATAATCTGAATAAACTGTTGCTAACTTCCTCACAAGACTCAAAACTGTTGCTGCAAAATGCACATCAACTAATTTGGGGGAGTGCCCATCCCAAAGTGCAAAAGTCTCTTATAGGGAAGAATACCTTGAAGCTGGCCAACACAATAGACACAGCCAGAGTCTTTGAAGCCATGAGGACACAAATGAAATCCCTATCTATGCAGACCCACCCGCAGCAAAGAGAAAGAAGGGATGATGCTATAAAGAACACAATCAGAAAAGTGCAAACCCCCCCAAGACCTCTAGGAAGTGCGGCAGATAACACCCCTTTGATGACTGAAACGAATGCTCTGCATACAGTTCTGAATGTAGAGTCTGTGGTAAACCAAACCACTGGGCGAAGATGTGGAAGTCTGGTATGAAGAAAACAGTAATACCAGTGAAGAAAGAAGACAAGAAGATCCACCACATAAAAGGAAACAACAATGAAGACTCAGACACCCAGATGCTGGGCATAGAATCCATACCCCTTCATGAGATGTCAGGTGAGATGAAAGAAGGAAGTGAGTTGCACACAAGCATCCAAATATAGAGGACAATCCAGAACGAGCCTACGATATTTAACCTAACGGTGAAGCTGGATCACAAAGAAAAGTCCTTCCACTCTACTACCACATGTTCCCAGAGAACATAAAAGGGTATCCAGAAGACAGTGCATTGGAAACAGCAAATGTCACATTAATGGCCTATGGTGGACCCATGATCAAGTAGCTAGGAAAAGCTAAAAAATCAATGGCTGCCATAAGGGAAAGAACATCCTCTGAAAGTTCTACGTGGTAGATGCAGTAGGACCAACAGTTTTATGTCTGGATAGCTGCCAGGAGTTGCAGATGATCTCTGTCAATTATGAGATCCAGACGAAAAAGATATCCAGAAGATCAGAAACACAACAAAAAGTGGAAATGATTTCCACAGAAGTATCTGCCAGGTCATGGCACACAGTGGGAGAAGACTTGTTCACCAAGAATCAAGAATGGTATTTAATAGTAGCCTAGTACTACACTAAGTTTCCATTTGTCAAAAGGGTGAAAGTCCCAAGAGTGTCAACTATCACCTCAGAAATGAGAGCGCTCCTTGCTCAACAAGGAATACACGAACAAATAATATGTGACAATGGAACACAGTTCACGTCATAAGAATTCAGAAAGCTGGCTGCAGAGTATAGGCTTGTTATTAATACATCATTCCCATATGATCCCAATGGATTCACTGAAGCACAAGTGCAAACTGTGAAACGCACATTAGTTAAGTGTCGCAAAACAAATGAAGACCCATACCTAGCTCTACTATCATTACGAGCGACACCTTTGAGGGCTGACATGAAGTCCCTAGCAGAACTTCTATATGGCAGGAGATATAAAACAACCCTGCCAAGCAAAATACACCCTCCAGATGACCAGGAAGAAGCCAGAAGACTGGCTGACACACAAGGACACCAGCATTATAACAAACATTGCTAGCACTCTTCAGAGGGCAGCATGTGCATATTCAAGAACAGATGTTGAAAATCTGGACCCTAGCAAAGGACATCAGAGAAGCTAAGACACCAAGACAGACTCTGGCAATCAGCTGAGAAGGAACAGAACTCACATCTGGTCAACACAAGATAGGATAAAGCAGAAAGCTTTAATACCAGCAAAGCCTGCAACACCAATAGCAAGTGAGATATCAAGTGAAGAAACTACAACCACTAATACTGAAACATCAACACAGCAGTTGTCAGGTGAAGCACAAGAAGCTACGTCACCTACACGTGTTCCAGGAACCCAGAGCCCAACAGTCACAAAATAGCGATGCCGTCAGTGTGATATCAATAAGAACTATTTAAAATAGTTGTGTAAATAGGCTATTGTATAAGTTCAGTTACTTAATTTGTTTTGGAAAGAAAGTGATAACACTATTTTTCTTTATCTTGAGAACGAGGGATGTTATATAGTCAGGATAATCAACTATTTTGTAACTGCATAAGAATACACCCTTCTTACTATAGTAACTGTGTGGTGTATGCATATGTATAAGAGTGTGTGAACAGTTTCCTTAGATGGTGGAAGTCTTTTCTGTTAATTAAATCTTGCATCTTGCAAGTTATTTAAGAAGCCTCCCAAGTGACTCAAGAGACGTAACACCTTCCAAGTGAAGCAATACTTGTAAATCTGTAGGGCTCATCTGCATCTGGTGCTCTCATGGTGGCCTCCTCTACATCAGAGACACTGGACACAGACAGGCCTTTTTATAGTGGGGGGGGGGGAAAAGTGAACGTAAAGGTGGATATTCTGTGTCTCTGCCATAATTTCACTTACCTTTATGAAAGCTCTGAGGGCAGATTCAACAGGTGAACTCCGATCCGTCTAGAGCAGGGGTGTCAAACTCAAATTCACAGAGGGCCAAAATTAAAAACTTGGACTAAGTCGTGGGCTGAACTAAATATTTATTGAAAATTTTCAACAACATCTGCATGTTTTCTCTTCTTTCAACATATGTAATGTTAAACTTTTTCTTATTAAAATAAATGTTCAATAATAGTTTTGGTTAAACTCTTTCCAGAAGAAGCATTAACAAATGAGAAATAAAATATTCAATAAATATTTCTCTATAGTCTTTAAGCTCCTTTTAAATGTATTTTTTTTCAAAAGCCAACAGGTCAAAAAAAATGCTACAATGAAAATCCAATCTTTCAACTATGAAGAGTCCAAAGTTAACCAAAGAAAATATTAATCCAAGCTTAGCTTGCATCACTGTGATTTACTCTGATGCACCTGGGTCTAAACCAGATACTTGGCATCTCTTCTTAGATGCAAGTTCATCAAACTCTGGGGTCAGAGTCTCCCTCCCACCTGTCTTGAAAGGTCCTGTTTTCTGTCTTTCGTTTGGCCATTTTTCGTAAGGGGTTTATTACGTGTGAGTTGGGCGACAGGTCACAGATGCTAATGAAAGTAAAGAGAGGAGGTGGGGGCGATTAGCGGGCTGACGCCAACGCATTTGCAAAGCATTCTGGGATTTGTAGTATTAGCTGTGCATGCGCTATACTGGCGTGGGGGCCAGCTCTAATACATATTTGATATGATCTTGCGGGCCAAATATAATTATATCACGGGCCAAATTTGGCCCGCGGGCCTGAGTTTGACATGTGTGGTCTAGAGGGTACACTAAAAGGTGGAGAGGTTGCTCCACCCCTCCATAAAGGCAATGCTGCTGAAAGCAGCTGCAAAGGGGTGGGCTGATTACATCATCACCCCGCGTCCCAGGAGCACTAATTTTAAAGCACTCAGTGTGCGGCACTACTGTACCACTTACCCTGCCTCCTTCAGCTCCAGAAGATGGCTCCTGACGGTGCTGTATGAAGGCAATGCTGGATCAGCCTTAATAGGCCTTTTCTGAAAAAGGTAAATTCAACTTATTTTTTGTTGAGATGACTTTAATGCAGGGTTGCACCCTAAAAAGGCCTAGGGAGATTATTTCATTGAGCACTTTTGCTCCGTCTCCTGCAATAACAGACTTCCCAGTGACTAATCATTTTAATTTCACCCACCATCCCCACACTGACATGTCTGGCCATGGTCTCATGCACTGCCAAACTGAGGCTACCAGCAAATTGAAAGGACACCACATAGTATTCTGGGCATTTTTCAACCAGATGGCAGCACAGCTGGTGTAGCAGTTGGCATGCCTTTACAGTGCCAGCGATCGGGACTGGACTGAGGTTCGAATCCCGCACTGTCAGTAAGGAGTGCATGGGTTTTCTCCAGGGGCTCCAGTTTCCTCCCACTGTTCAAAAACGTATCAGGGATTAGGTTAATGGGGTGTAAATTTTTCGGCACGGACTCGTGGGCCGAAATGGGCCTGTTACTGCGCTGTATGTCTAAATTTTTTAAAAATTAAAATGGTGTTAACAGACCTCCAGTTTCTGTTAAACACCTCCCGAGTCTCTCTATCTTCTTCCCTATCCCTCGGTCTCCTTTCCTCCAGCTCCTCACCCCCCTTCCCTCTTCATTCAGAGCTACTTCCTTCCCCACTTCAACCTTTTTTTCTCTTCTGCCCTCTCACCCTTATTCACCTATGACCTCAGCTGTCTCCCCCCCCCCCCCCAATCTTTTTATACAGACACCTGACTGCTTTTTGCTCATGTCTTGACAGGCTCGAAAGTAGATGCAGCAAGACGTGCAGGGTTGCTCCAGCACATTTGTGTATTGCACTACAATGAAGGAGTCTGCAGACTTTCCCGTTGAATTTTTTTTCCCCTGTTGTGTACTTCATCTTATTTTCCATTAATTATTTTGCAGTTGAGTTAAATCTATCATTAGAAAACTATCAAGACAAAACAAGGTGTTGCCACATGCACACCTGAATTGCACCTGTTCTTCCCCACCCCACACCATATTGACTGGATACATTAGGCCAGGAGTACGTCAGCTGGCCCATTCAGCCTGCTTCACCCTTCAACAAGATCACATCTATGGACTCCAATTACCCAGCTGTTTGTCATAACTCTTAATTCCTATAATGGGCAAAAATCTCGCAGCAATTTTAATATGATTGATGATCCTGCCTCAACTGCTTTATTGGGCAGAGAATTCCTCTCTGGGATAAGCAGTTCATTTGCCTGACTCAAATAATCAAGTGGTACAGATTGTTAATTTCCAGAACGCAAATAGCTGCAGGAGTAGCTTTCCTATTATTCTCATACTTTTCCTACTATGGCGAGCTCTCCACTGGCCACTGAGACAGAGGTGCACCAAAGAAGAGGTACAAGGACTGCCTAAAGAAATCTCTTGGTGCCTGCCACATTGACCACCGCCAGTGGGCTGATCTCGCCTCCAACCGCGCATCTTGGCGCCTCACAGTTCGGCGGGCAGCAACCTCCTTTGACGAAGACCGCAGAGCTCACCTCACTGACAAAAGACAAAGGAGGAAAAACCCAACACCCAACCAACCAATTTTCCATTGCAACCGCTGCAACCGTGCCTGCCTGTCCCGCATCAGACTTGTCAGTCACCAACGAGCCTGCAGTAGATAAATCTTCATCCGCGAAGCCAAGCCAAAGAAGAAGAAGATACTATCACCCTTGCACCAATTCCCCATTGCCCTCAAATTATCAATCTTTCAAATATTTATCTGCACCTTAATTACATCTAATGATCTGGCCTTCATCAGCCTCTTGGACAGAGAATTTCAAAGATGCACTAACCTCAGAAGAAATTTCTATGCAACTCAATTTTAAACAAGTGGCCTCTGATCTTGCATGAAATACACAATTGAACAATTTCTTAACTTACTTGTGTTATGAGCCAAGGAGTCTAAAAAACCAGCACCAATAGAAATTCATCAAGACAATGGTTACTTAAACAAAAATGTGTTTAAATTTTCTTCATACATAATAATATCAATATTTAACTTAACCCCCTTCTAATTCTAAGTGCACATGTATGTAATGTGCATGTGTTCATGAAAGTTCTTTGTTTCACTGTCCAATCATGCACTTTTCACTTCTCCAAGTTTACTGGTATCAGGCAACTTTCATACTGTGCACAGAATTTAACATTTATGATCTTCACCAGGCACTGGTGCTTCAACTTAAATTGTTACCGCTCGGGAAGGTCTTTATTGCTTTCAGAGAAAGATATTCATTGTTCTTTGGACACACACAAACTGATCTCCCTCAATCAGCCACTTCGATGTCTTGCCAAAGAAACTTGACCCCTTGAGGGATTTTCCAAAAAAATAACCTCTACTTCCGGTTACCACAAAGAATTCTTATTTTTCCCTTATTTCAGGGGAAACACAATAACAAAAGTCTCTATAATTGGCTATCAAGATTTATAATAGGCTGAACTCGGAACTCAAAACCTATCTTGAAATAGGTCTTGCAGGTCTGACAACTTGCAGTCTTCAACACCAAATGCTACAGCAATCAGACGATCTCTCTCTATCCCCCCCCTAAAGAATGGAATGTTTTTTCCTCTCTATTTGCAAAACCATATTACCCCTCTTAGAACAGCAGACTTCAACCAGAAATGTGGATGGCTGGCACCAGTTTAGCAATAAAAAATGAATCAGTTTCTGAGCCTGGACATCTGTTCAAATATGCTGTTCCTTTAAAGACAATAGTCCATTTCAATCCTATAACATTAGTCCATTTCAATCCTATAACATAAGTCCAATTAACACCTCCTTGTGAAATCTTCACAGGCACTCTTCGTGGTTTCTGTCAAGTCACTGTAGACTTGAAGTCAACAGTTAGGCATAGATCTTGCATTTCAAGTGAGATGTCTTTTCTGAAATGTTCATGTCTCTTGTGGAATGTAAAACTAATAACTAAACCCTCATAATCTAGCCTTACCCCTTAAGATATATTTTATTCTGTAATTGTATTAACTTATTCTGTAACAATTGTAATATTATGTACAATTGAACAATTCCTTAAGTTACTTGTAACGTTGTGCATCACTTTAAAAAAATGTTTCTTGTACTGCTTTGAATAAAATGTAATTCATACGGGTCCATAAATATCCAATCATGAATATAGCCTAAATTTGTTTGAGCACTCAAAACATTAACTTGGCTTCCATCTCTTGAATGTTTTCAAATTGCCTTAGCTCCCATTTTACTGTCAACTCTTGAGGTGGTCAGAAATGACTAGACCTTGATACGAAGGCCTACACGCTAATCTGTTTTTTTTTAAACCTTGAGGCACGATCACTTTTAAAACATGTGCATATCTATCCCTTCAAACAAAATACAAATACAAAATTATTACTGAGGCAAATAATTCTGCTTATAAATGTGATGCCTAATGTGGTACAGTGATTTTTTTCAGTTCCACATGATGAACTGTATGAGTTGAAGTAGCTCCTGCCTGGACAGTTAATTAGTCAATCTAAAAGTGAAGGAGACATATCACTCTTTTAAAATTTTTTAAAAATTCCTAAATAAACTCAATTAAGTAAAACAGTCAATACATACAGTGAAACACATAGATACATGATATTAACACAATGTTATATAATTTAAAGAGGCCTTCTGGCTAACCAGAAATGATCACATCCCTATGGTGGTATCAGTGAAGTGCCGACATATTCTAGGTAAGGCTGCCAAATTTTCAGAAAGGCGTTATATCCTTTTCTAAGACTATATGTGATCTTTTCAAGAGGAATACAACTGTTCATTTCCAAAGACCATCTATCAATGACGAGAAGGGAATCAGATTTCCATGTCACTGCTATGCATTTCCTAGCCACACATAAAGCAATTTCCATAAATTTAATTTGGGAATTGGTTAAAGACAGTTAAAGACACTCAGGAAATTCACCAATAACCAAAGCTCAGGAACTAATGGGAAGGCGACTCCTATGATCTTGGTCAAGGTGTCACAGAGGTCATACCAAAAGGGCCTCACCTTTGTACAAAGCCAGGTAGAGTCAGGAAGGAGCCGACCTCTATATCACATCTGAAGCACATTTCTGACAATTCAGGTTAAGATCTATGTCATTTCTGTGCGTCTAAACAACAAAACTACATAGATCTAGTTGATGGAGGAAATCATTGTGAACAAGTCTGTACTGAGCATTAATGGTAGCTTACAAACTATCTTGACGTAAATCTGACCAGAGTTATTCATCAATTGTTATATGCATTATCTGATTCCCATCTCACTCTATATTTGTGCATGGACCTTTGTTCAGCAGTAAGGAATATATTTTAGAAATACATTTACATTAAGCATTTGATTAAGCAGTTTCTCTACACCAGTAAGTACAGGTAAAATTATTTCAGGACCCAGGTTGGTTTTAAGAAAAGTTTTTAACTGAAGGTAACAGAAGAAGGTCTTGCTGGACAAGTCATATTTCTTCTTCAATTGCTCAAAGGACATGAAAAGTCCTTTTTTGTAACAGTCTTCCAAATGTCGGATCCCTTTATAATGCCAAGCCTCCAGAATCTTGTTGTTTAGAATCATGGGTATGAGTTCATTTTGTCTCAGAGGTGATTTTGGTGACAGTCCCATTTTCAGTCCAAGACTTCCACGCGTCTCACACCATATTTTAATCAAATGCTTTAAAATAGAATTGTCTGCTGGATATAATCCTGGAGTTCCGTTTAGAAATAAAAATCACTGAATATCTTTTCTTTCAGGAAGTGTAATCCAATTTGTATCCAGGAGGGGACACCATCACTCTCAAAAAAGATGAAATCACTTGCCTTTGAGCTGTCAAATAATAATTTTTAAAACTGGGTAATCAAAGGCCTCTTAACCATGTTAATTTTCACATAGATACTCTGGGAACTTTACAATTCCATATGAATTGTCTAACATATTAGTTGAGGGTTTTAAAGAAAGTTTGGGGTAGTGAAATGGGCAAGGACTGGAAAAAATACTGTAACCTCAGTAATATATTCATTTTCACACAGTTGACTCTGCCAATTAATGGGCAAACTCATCCACCTATGTAGATAATCTTTAATTCTACTGAGCAATGGGAAGTAATTAAGTTTATACGAATGTTTATTATCTACAGTTATTTCAAGATATTTTATACCATTCAGAAGCCACTTGTGGGCTTGTTAGCTGATTCAATATTCAATTTATCATATGATTAAAACAATGTCATATTTCATGAAATTTTATTTTTGCCTAATGCAAGGCATATTCGCCACCAGCAGAAATTGCCTAAACACCTCTTACAGTCAGAGAGAGAGAAGGGAGAGCACCCCCCCCCCCCCGTGTCGATAGATTAACTTCCAGCGTTTCCACCATACAGAAATAGCACCATACAGAGTCCAGTCCAAAACATTAACAACCTGAGCTCCAGATCTGAACTTCTGACATAGTCAGCAACTATTCTGGGCCCTTAGCACCTCCTAGTATTCCAATACCTGGGTACCCCTCTAGCCAGTTTGAGCCAGTATCCAGCTGTCTGCAACCAGGCACAAGTCTCCTAGCAGCCGTGTCCAGCAGCCCACAACTTCCTCACCTCAAGTCACCAGCAGCCCGCTGTATGCACTGGTCTCTCAGCCGCAGAGACCCCTCATTGGTCCGCCGCTGTGGTCACCATCCCTGCAGGTTATCTCCTCTGCTTCTCTTCTCCATCTCAGATGGAGAGGGAGTAATCTTCCCATCTTCTGGTACATCGCTCCAGTCCTTCACTTTTCAGGAGTCTGCAGCCCCTCGTGGCCTGCTGCCGATTAATATGCGCCACCATCTTGAGAGCAGATCCACAGCCACAGGATTTCAACTAAAACCACCGTCGGCTCCCTCAATGGGCTGTTCAAAGCCCACGCAGAGCCAACAACAATAGACTGGGTGGATGGACCCCATGGGAGCATTGCTGCTACAGCGGCTCTGGCAACACTGCCATCTTCACTGAGTGTAATCAAAACTCATTAGTGGAATAATTTCACTTTTTCCCCCCAGCTCACCTTATATCCTGAAATAGCACCATAAGCATTAATACTGTAATTTGGTGAGGGAGTTAGATTGTCTGTTAAGTGCAAAATTATGTAATCTGCCAGTAGGTTAATTTTATGATTTGTCTGATCTACTTTGAGACTTTTATATCAGGACCCTGACTAATTGCTTCAGCTAGGGGCTCAATAGACAAAACAAAGAGTCCTGGAGGCAAAGGGCAGCCCTGTTGACTCAATCTACTCACTGCCGAGATCTGTCTTCTAGTAGTAATTTTGGCCTGGGGTTCATGAAAGGGTTTTTAACCCAACTAATAAACAACTGCCACTTCAGCCCATTGAAATGCTGTTTCAGCATCTAAAGCTACAGCTACACGAGGCTGTTAGATTTTGCTAGGTGGATATTATTCAAGAGTCTACAAAATTGTTAACTGACAGATATTTCAAAATAAAGCCACTCTGGTCTGAATTTATTAATTTTAGCAAATATTGGCCAAACCTGTTAGCCAAGCCATTAAAATCTGAATAATGAAATGGGCTGAAATGAAGAGTACTTTCATGGGTCTCTATATTTTTTGTGAATCAGTGATTATAGCAGTAAAAAATTATTTGGGGTGAGTTTGAGTGTTAGATGCTAAGTTAATAACATCCATGATGAGGGAAGAGTAAATCCTTAAAACCTCTAAAATTCAATGGGAGGAGTCACGTGATGGAGTAGTGGCCGGACGGTGAACTCCAGCCCTCTCCAGAAAAGTCGGGAAAAACAAAAGAAAACACAAAGGCACAGAAATAAAAGTTACAGAAAAGTGAGTATAAAGGTGGAAAGAAGATGGCGACAAAAAAAGAAAAATCGAAAGCAACGGTAAGAAGAGAGGAAGAGAAGACAAAGGAGGAAAAAGGTGAAGGCCTTACCTGTCCGAAGAGGCCCGCTGCGGAGAGAGAAACCCGCTCCCTCAGGTCGGTAAATAATGGACCACAAAAATGGCTCGCAGAGCCGAGTAAAAGTGCGCAACCGCGCATGCGCGATACTTCGCACATGCGCGATGCGAATGAAAAAAAACACACCGACGGGAGGGGGGACCAGCTGGGGAGTCGATCTCCACAGCCGGCAACGACAGCTGCAGAACACCTGCAGCAAGAAGAGACCACAGAAGACAATAGAAACAAGAAAGAAGAGGAGGAAAGGGCACCAAAGAAACAACAGATGGTCAACCCAGAGGAAGAAGAAGAGGAAGAGGAAGAGTAGTGAAATAGAAGAAGAAAAGAAAGGCAAGGTAAAGGATATACTTGCTCTTATTAAAGGATTCATGGAGTCATTTAAAGAATGGCAAACACAGGAATTTAAGGATTTAAGAAAAAGAATAAACAACACAGAAGAGAAAATAAATAAAATGGAGATGACCTTAACAGAAATGGGAAAGAAAATGGACAAGATGGAAGAGCGGGCAGTAGCAGCAGAAATGGAGGTAGAAGACTTAAAAAAGAAATTGGAGAAATCTAATAAAAAAAACTAAAGAGACACAAGAACTACTAGCTCAAAAAATAGATACAATGGAAAACCATAACAGAAGAAATAACATAAAGATAGTGGGCCTTAAGGAAGATGAAGAAGGCAAGAATATGAGGGAGTTTATAAAAGAGTGGATCCCTAAGACCCTAGGATGTCCAGAACTACAGCAAGAAATGGAAATAGAAAGGGCACATAGAGTATTGGCCTCTAAACCACAACCACAACAAAAACCAAGATCTATTGTAGTAAAATTCCTAAGATATACTACAAGAGAAAAGGTACTGGAGAAGACAATGGAAAAAGTAAGAGAGGGCAACAAACCACTGGAGTATAAAGGGCAAAAAATCTTCATTTATCCAGATATAAGTTTTGAACTCCTAAAGAAGAGAAAAGAGTTCAATACAGCAAAGGCGATTTTATGGAAGAAAGGGTATAAATTTATACTAAAGCATCCAGCGGTATTGAAAATATTTATTCCAGGACAACAAAACAGACTATTCTCGGATCCAGAAGAAGCACGAAAATTTGCAGAACAATTACAAAAATAGACTGAGGGAGGAAGATGGGTAATGAGAGTTAAAAGATCACGATTGATATGTATGTGGGTAAAGACAAAAATAGACTGAGGGATGAAGACGGGTAATGGGAGTAAAAATGATCACGATTGATATGTATGCGGGTAAAGAGGTATAAGAGTGAATAGAGACAATGAGCATACATGAATGTATCTACTTAGAGGAAAATATAGATAGTATAGACAAGAATTAATAAGGGAAGGTAATGGAATAGAGAGAATAAGGAGGGAATTAAAAGAGTGACCTTTGTGACATATGAAAAGTGAAATCTTTTCTGGGGGAAGGCGGGGTGGGGGGAAATAGCGGTCACTGCAAAATCAGTTGACGCTTGCGAGTGGATTCGCAAATCCAAATGGAGAGGGGAGATGTGGTTGTCCGACAAGGGATAAAGGACAACTCAGGAGGTGAAGGGGAGATTGGGGATAAATAAGATAGAAATAGGAGAATAAGGAAAATGTTGGATGTTGTAGGAATGTTGTCTTATAAAGAGTTGAAAATAAGAAAACAGAAATGGAAAAGGAGGAAAGGTAATGATGGAAAAACGGAAAGAGAAGATAAACAAAATATAAAAGGGCTACGCTGAACTATATGTCTTTAAATATTAATGGAATACATAACCAAATTAAAAGGAAGAAACTACTAAATTTAAATGAATAAATGTATTCCATTAGAAAAAATAACATATAGGTTAAAAAATAATATTGAAATATTTGAACAAGTATAGGAGCCTTACATTAAATACAATAGCAAAAACCTACCGGGGACAAACATTACCTAAGTTGATGGAAGGAGAAGGAAAGAAAAGAATGGACTCAGTAGAACTTCTGGTGTAATTTTGTTGAATGACAACATTGTCTGACTGGCTTAATGCAACCTAGATTGTATACCTAAAATGGATGAGAGGGGGGGTGGGGGGTTTGGGAGGAAAGGGGGGGGGGGGGGGGGGGAGAAAAAGTCACTGTATATGTGTGAAAAAGAAATAGTGTATATCATGGCTAATGTGATTTATGGTGTGAAAAATAAAAAATGAAAAAAAAAATAAAATTCAATGGAAAACATTCTTCCCATGGCGATTTATTAGATTGTAGTGAGCCTTGGGCCTTTTCCATTTCTTTGAGGGAAGGGAAGATCAAGATTCATTTGGTCTTCTTAGCCAAGTTTGGGCAATTCAATAGTGGACAGGAATTCATCAATCTTAGCTCTTCTGGCAATTCCGATGTATATCAATTTGTATAAAACCGTTTAATTAATTTCTATTGGATTATATAAAACTAAACTTGTTTCAGTTTGAATTGCATAATTGTCCTTGAACTTGTTTCGTTCTTACAATGGCTTTTTCAATTCTATAAGTGTGTAATGTATTGTATTTGGTTTTTTTTTGTTTAAAAATGATTGATAATTCCTTGGAACCAGACTGTTGGAACTCCTTTTCAAATTTCAGAATTTGTTTCCAGTTCTTGTGTTTCTGCCATGTATTTCTTCTTAATACCTTTTGTATGAGATTATTTGTCCCCTTAAATAAGCTTTTAGCGTGTCCCATAATATAAAACTATTGGGAGACGTGGCAGTTAGAATAGCTTTATTTAGTCCCTAATAAACATAAAAATGTGGTTTTTGAAGGGTGGGGTTCAAATATGTGAATTAGTTGGTTTTTATGGCATCAAGATAGACAAGGTCAAAGGTGAATTATCTAACAGGGTTTGAGATAAGTATTCAGATTTTAATGTTCTATGAATTAGCTGTGTTGACAACAGAAAAAAGTCAATCCAAGTATGAGAATTTTGGGGCAGGAATAGAAATAGGTTTGAGGGTGCATTTGTCTCCACCTATCTGTCAAATTTAGATCTTTCATAAAAGCTAAGGGAGTTTTGGCCACTTTTATTTTAGATATCGTCAAGGTTGACTTATCCAGAACAGGATTCAAGCAAAAGTTACAGTTGCCACCTATGTATATTGTGGTCCCCTTGATACCATGAGAAAAAATATCCTGAATAAAGGATTCATGATCATAGTTAGATGCATATAAATTTTAAAATGTCCAGTGTTCTGAGTAAATATGTAAATTAACTAATACATAATCAGCCTGATGGATCAATAATAGTTTCTCCAATCAATGAAATATTTTTTTATTTTATCAAAATAGCCACCCACCCTGGCTATGGAGTTAAAGGATGATGATACTACACGTCCTATCCATTCTCTTCTCAGTTTCTTATGCTCCTGTGTGGTAAGATTGGTTTCTTGTATAAAAGCACATATCTGGATATTTTTCGTTTTAACCCCTTCCTTTAGTCCATTCACATTAAAGCTGACTAATTTCACTACCCTGTTCATTAGCAATAAGTGTATAGATCTATTAGTTTTGTGATCTCTTTGTGGAATCCCTGTGCAAGCCAAATGCGTCTCTTGCAGGAAAATAGCAGAAAGAAAGATAAAGCACTGAAAAAAAACAGAACTCCCCCACCCGCCCTGTGCTGACTACTGAAAATTTGGTACAATTACCCTATCAAACTGGGATGTGCACTTTGCACTTGTCAAGCAGGACATATCTGGCTGATTCACAAACATCATATCCAGCCCAAGGCTCTGTCTGAAAACACGAATTACAATACAAAAATATCCAATTTAAATGAAACAATTCTTCTTCTTTCTCTTTGGTTTGGCTTCGCGGACGAAGATTTATTACAAATACTGAAAACATCTGTTTCAAAAATTGTAACTACATAGTCGACTTAAGCTGAATGCAGTCTATCAAATGTAAACTGTGAGTGTTGTCATCACATTATCGAGAACATGTTTAACACAAGTGATGAGTTTTAAGCATATAGACATGGCAGCTTGTAAAAACAATGGTCGTCTGTCCTGTTTTCATCCACCTGTTTTTGACCATTATATTTCTCCTGGAGAGTCAGGCAGGAATGCTGTCGCCTCCTTAGGTGTTTTGAATATCTTCTCCCTCCGTCTGTGAACATGATCCTCAATGTTGCATGATTGAGGAGAACAAATCCTTAGATCAAAGCTCTCTTAACCTAGTCATACTCCTTCCTGCATTTCATAAAGCTGGCACTCAGGTTGGGGGAAAAAAACCAGACAGGCATAATATTCGTACACGATGGGAGCCTTATTTTCTCTGGACCGCTATGCAGTGATATGTAGGATTTTGCCCGTCTTGATATTTGAGCAGGCGTATCAGGTTAGGTCTCTGTTTCTGGTTTGCAGGTGGACAGGGTGCAACATCGGGCTCCAATGTTCTTGCTCTATTACCAAGGGCTCAGTGAAATGCTCTTTAACGACAGTGGCTGGGATCCAGTTAGCAAAAACGTTTACAGGGTTGTTTCCCCCTCAGCCTTCCTGAAGATTAACAACATGCATGTTCTTGCGTCATCTGTAGTGTTCCAGTTGGTTGACTTTCTCCATTAGTCATTTTCCTTCCTTAATGACAACACAGCAGCCCAGTTCTACCTCCACTGCCAACATGCTCCTCTGCCTTGGCTACTCAAGAACTCAACTTTTCCGGCATAGTTTTCAGTCCAGAGATAGGCTGATTCATTTCAGTGGTTTTAGAGTCACGCTTACTGGAAAGGGCTTGACTACCTTTTCTTATCTCTTGAAGAATAAGTGAGTCTCCTCTGCTCAGAGACTTAATGAGCTTTAAGGTCACCAGCCCCAGAAGAGTTTTCTCTGAAAATGTTGAAATTTGATCACTAGCTGAATTTAATTGTTTGTTCCTTTGCCTCTGGTCCATACTGCAGCTGTCCCAAATTAAAAGTGGGGTTGGTTTATTTTTAAAAAAAAAGGCTTTAAAATGAATTTGTTTGGAAGGCCCCTGGGGCCTAGTTTTGTTGCATCTAAATCACTTTCTTAATTGGTGAAAATTCATTAGGTTAACGAAGTACAGTATCTGCCCATTATATTAATTACAAAATATTGTATATAACTTTTTAAAAATAAACTGTTGCATTAAAATGTATTTTGGGAAAATTGACATGGGAATAAACAAAACAGTACAGCATAAGAACAGGCCCTTCAGCCATGATGATTGTGCCAAATTAAACATCGTTTCTGCCTGCTCATAATCCCCATCCTTGCATATTCATGCGCCTACCTATAACCTCTTAATGCTACTGTTATATATGGTTCCACCACTAGCCTAGCAGCACATCCCACCGCTGTGGAAACATAACTTGCCCTGCATATGGAGAGCTCATGCCAAGGCTGCATTTGTAAAATCCTCCAAATTCCCTGATAGGACGAGGAAACCAATGCATTGACACCCTGGAGAGTGCAGCAAAACACACTGTTGGCAGGAACTCTGTAGCTTGAGCAGCATCAGTGGGAGAAAAAGGATGGTTGACATTGCCCAAAAACTTTAAAAAAATTAAGACTCATAACCTTTTCCTAGGCCAACAAAGGCCCTAATTATATTCAGTCAACACTGATATTGAGGCCATCAACTTCAGATTCCCCGACAGATAATCCAAGTTCCATCATGGTTAAGAGAATAATATTTGGAAAGGAGAAGTTATTCGAGGATGTTATTAAACCGTCCTTAAATATAACATTGAGTAATTCAGAAATCCATGGCATGAGACTGCTCAAAATGTACAAATATTAATGGCACCCATCACCTCAATTTAACATTCATCAGGAGCAAATAGAAGCCCACCATAAACAGCAGACCAGTTACCCCCTAAATTACCCAATGACATGATCAAAAATCACTTGCCCCACTTGCAGCAGGCACATTCATTGCCACAATGGCCTCATCAGACACCTCCACACCCACAGATCTGGAGGGGGAACAAGCCATTCTCAAAAAATGGCAGATCTAAATATGAATTGGCAACAACCATAAAAAAAGCACTTCATTTGTAGAATCAAAAATTTATATAAAACAAGCTTTCCATTCATGAAACTTTAAAAGCTGTAGTTTATCTCCCATGCCTTCATAAAGTTCCAAACTGTAGTTCGGGGAGGGGGGGTCACAGAATTAAGCTGAATGGCAGAGCCAGAGAAATGTGAGGAAGGGAAGAGATGGGCAAGTTGGAAGGTATAAGAACCAAGAATGGATGGGAGAGAAGGTTTAATTAAAGATGACACATCGATTTGCAGAGGAATTTTTAAAAATTAAACATCAATTATTAATCATAGACCGTGGTCAATTTCATCTCATGACCAAAGCTGTATTTATTTCAATCTTGCTTAAAATATTGCACAAAATATTGGGAGAGAAGGGGCTCCAAAGTTTGCATGGGCATGAACTGGAAAAAATTAAGTGTTCATCACTGATAAAGCCCTGGTGTAGGCTGATATTTGGAAATGTGCATGTGGACTTTGGTCCAAAAAGACCAACAGAAAAAATGCATAGAAAAAAATAATCTATCCAAGTGAAGGACATATATAGCGGTTTAAAAAAAAATTAAAAGGAAGCAAGGCTTCTCCCCACCCCCCAACCCCCCCCTCCCCCCCACGCAGCAAGGCACTTTTTTCCTGCAGTAACTACAATTGTGAATATTTATCAATCCTTTTATATTTATCATCTCTTTATCTTGATGTATTGCAGTAATTTAATTTATAAACCTGTGTGGCTGCAGCAAAAATAATTTTGGGGCATGTGTACATTGTAAGTGCAACAATAAATTCTCATTTCAACACAATGTGTAACTATGGTGCAGCAAGAGTATAACAATGCAGCATTTGAGAATTGTAGAAATTTGTCACATTAAACTGTTGACAATATATATGAATATACAAGAAACCAAGTGCAAAAAGGAACAGCAGGATAAATAATAATCCTGACAGGTTCTGTTTAATCATTCATACAAATCTGAAATTATGACTTGGTGCCCACAATGTACTACAAATGAACCACCTGAAACAAGGTCAAATTTTTCAGAATAAAAATTTAACTGTAGACATGAGAATTTTTACTGTAGTAAAGTTGCTTTCTTGAATCTAGTAATTATGTAATATTTATTTTATTGATCTGGAGTGATGATGGAAATTCATGCAAAGTTTCAGTGATGACAAGAGAATGGAGACTGAGGAACAGCAGGGATTACACTTCACAATCTGAAATAGCCGTGTTCTAACAGCAAGTTTGCTTGAGAAAAAATCTCCTAATATTCACAGGAGACACTTTTCACACAATATTCAGGTATTGCCAGATTATTCTACTTTATGTTCACATATACATTCTTCGAACAGGGTATTGCTTTGGTATCAGACTACATCCAAATGTTTAAATAAAATTCATTAAACTTCATGCCTGTGATCCATTGAAAATACTCCAAATTATAGCAGTCTGCCCAAGCTTTCAACAGCTGTCCACTTTTCAAAGAATTATGGACCTTCAGGTCAAAAGATGATGGGAATGACTTACATCGTCATTCATACCACTACAGGATCACAAACAATTGCGATCTCCTGAGGTAGATGAGCACAAACAATGGACGATATAAATTGGATTCCAAAAGGACTACCGGGTGAATTGTTAATGACCTTTAGATTAATTAGCTGAATTAAAGAACTTTTGCTAAATTTAATGTCAATATTAAATCTTTGATTCAAGTCTCTTATTTGCAACTGTTCCAAAATATTTTTGCATTGAAATTACTTAATTTTTTTTACTGTAAAGTATCTGTATTAATATTTCTTTTAGGTAGACAGAGATGCTCAGGGATTTGGAATACAGGTACTTCCCGACTTGCGACCGACACAACTATGTCCATCTGCAAACAGGACCAATTAAAAAAAAATTGACGGTTTATGTTGTATTTGACAAGCTGTAACAGGGATGCAGGGAAAATGTGCATATTTACTTTGTTCGTCGGCATCCCGGGGTCTATAGGCTGGGTGACACCATCTCGATTCCTGTGCGTATGCGCAAGTCTTCGGTTGGCACATGTGTGGTGGGTTCACGTAATGGAGTTCGGTTGGTGCATGTACAGTTAAGGGCGTGAATTCAATATCATAAGGGCACTTATCTCTCATATTTAATTAAAATGTTCGCTTTAAGACTTTAGTACTCCGCGTGCGTAGGCAAAATTCCGACTTGCGTCCATTTCAAGATACGACTGATCCTTTGTTCCCAATTACGGTCATAAGCTAGGGAGTACCTGCATTTGGTTCCATAAATGCAAGGAAATTACATATGACTCCTTTACAAGTCCAGAAAGGAACTCAGTGTACTGGGATTGAAAATTGTCCAATTTTTATAGACTTTTTTCTTTTTGGGATTGTCTAACTTACCTAACAAAGAGTAGTTTTCAAGTCACCAACAACAATTTTCATAATTCCTTATACAAATACTGTCACAATTTTTTTTGCAGTATCTTGGTAATGAAGAGGTTGAATAGCCCTTTGTACCAGCATGCAAAGCGTGTCAAGAAGAAACTCCCAAAGAATAATGATGGATCTAATCAAGGTAAACAACATCTATCATTCTTATTCCTCAAAGATAAATAGATCATAAAAAATATACGCCAGCATGCAATCAAAAATCACAAACACCAATTTTACCATCTTTAATTAATTTTCAAATTTATTTCTAAATCCACTCATGTTTAATCCCATTAAAATTTCCAACCAAAGTTCCAGTGCTCATTACAATCAACAATCAACCAAATGTGAAAGTATTCTAGGACTCAACAACAGCAAAACAAACCATGAAATGTTACCTTGCTTCTTAGTGGACTAACTATTAACTTCTATTTAGTAGTCCTTTCTGAATCCAATTTATATCCTCCATTGTTTATGTGCTTATCTACCTCAGTTAGGAGATCTCAATTGTTTGTGATCCTGTACATGCTTTTTTTGATAGCCTGTAGGGGTGAGAAGGGACAGGAAGAGAGGGTATTTTCTTTCTGATCGAATTTAGAATTGGTCAACATGACATTAAAAGGGGTAAGATGATAAGTGGAGACATTGGACTACTAGAAGAAAGGTCATTTAGTTCCTTATGTCTACTTCATCATTCAACAAAATGCCAGAGCATGGTTAGGGTAGCAGTCAGTACAACACTATTACAGCACTAGTGATTTGGGTTCGAATCTGGCTCTGTCTGCAAGTTCATACGTTCTCTGTGCCTGCTTGGGTTTCCATTGGGTGCTCTGGTGTTCCACACCCTTCTAAAACCTACAGGGCTTGTAAGTTAATTGGTGTATTTGAGAGGTCCAGGCTTGTGAGCCAGAAGGACCTGTTACTGAGATGCATGTCTAAATTTAACAGTATTTCAAAATATCACTGATCTTTTTACGAGAGCTTAATTTTCCTGCAACAAACACCTTCAAATCCAAAGATCTAGTTCACTTAACTGTAACATTTGGTGGAAAATGTGAAAACATCAAGTCCCATTGTCATGTTAATTCCCTGACAACTATTTCCTTCCCTTTCCAGGTTTGCTTGGATGCTGGCCAAATCATAACTGCCTATGGCATTTTGATCCCATGGATAACTGGAGCTGGGCAAGCTGCCAAATATCCATGCCTTTACTAACAAAAGGCAGTGTTCCCCATGTCTGTTACGGAAAACCTGTGCCCATTTTTTTTTTTAAGGCAGAACTTTCTAGGTTAGACCAATTCCCTCCCTAGATCTCTCTTGGATTTGGGACACAATGATGCTGATACCCTTGGCCTTATTTTTAAAATAGGCTCTATTTAATTTTAGATTTACAGATAAATAGAATTTTCAATTAGTTTGATGAATCTATTGCACAAGAAATACTACGAAATATCCACGCATTAAGAAATAATATTGCTGTGCACAATTTAAAAACACTAACATGGAAATTAAAAACAATTATAGTTTGAAAGAATTTAATGTTTCGTGATCGCATATTGCTAATTGCAATAGATCAATGATATGTTTTGCAATAATTGCATTAATTCTTATAATGACATATCTATCAATTCAAGTTTAAATATACTTTGACAGCCATATTTAGCAGACTCGGATTAATACCTCTTTAAATGACAAAAGATGCCCCCATACAAGTAAATTGTGCATAATTTACAGAAGCTCAGTTATGTGGCATTACATAGTTGTAACATTTAACAAAAGACATTACAATGTGACCATGTCCCATCAGAAGCTGAGAAAATATGTTATGTGATCAAACTCCCATTATAGATGATCAGGGAGTATTATGTTTCAAGAGATACATCACCTATAATTTTCAGGCATATCTCTCAATGTCAAGGACATTAATCAATAGCAGAAGTTGCCAAGATATTTTGTGAAATGCAATACAGTAAAACCCCTGATATCTGGAATTCAAGCAATCAGCAAAAAAGAATAGAGGAAAATAAATAATATTTAAAAAAAAGAATAAAATAATAGGCAAAAATTCGCAAGTTTAGAATTGAAAAAAGTAAATGTTCTCTGAAGTAACACAAACCTTTGGTGATGGGAGTATTGAGGGAGCGGAGTCCCTTGGTAGTTCTTTGCTCGACCGATTGAGACGTTGCCCAGGATGAAAAGCTGATTGATGCCACTCACCGTTGGGGTGACTCTCTTCAAGTGTCTCCTTATCCCTGCTTAATAAGAGACGCCTCAGTCAGAGACTTTATTTGTAAACTTGGGGAAGGGGTAATTATCCATAATGTTATTGTTCGTCTTTTAGGCAGCTCCATGGAGGAGGAAAAACCTGCAGATGCAGCGATGGTTAAATATTTTCAAACAATGAGACTAAAAATAAAGTAAAATGATTTAAGGTTTATATATTCATACAAGTGGTTAGTTCAGTACAAGTACAGTAATGGTATTTTTATATTTTAAACTGTTTATTCTTAATGCAGTTGTATTAGTTGGGCATTGTAAGAGTGAGTCTCAAGCAACCAGAAAAGACACTCATCAGGCATCTACCAATCCCCATAGGTGCCGGATCCCAGGGGTTTTACTGTAATTTGATTGAATAACATTGTTGCTGATTTACTTTTTGCTGACAAATCCTTTGTCCATGATATTGCACCAATTGTAAAGAGCATTAACAAAGTCAATACCAAAAAAAGTACCACGACATTCACACCATTAACAAAATTCTTTTAAAACCAAACATTGGAGTACTAAGTGTTTGCGTTAAAATGATGTTAATTTTTTAATCATTGTTTAAAATTAATCTTGGAATACAAGCAGAACCAAATAGCAGCTTTATCAAGATCAGATTACTAATCATATCCTGTTACCATTACAAACAAATTGAGGTACATGTCAGGTAATGATAATTCTAAATGTGGATATTTTAGAAATATTCAACCGATTAATAAAATCAGGTATAGAAATTTAAGCTGAGTGGGCTCATGCTCTTTGCATCAATTTAGCAAACTTCTGCTATTACATACAGGCAAACTCTGCTAATATATGGAGAATTTTGATGAATAAATTTACTTCTTATAATATTGGAAAATAATGCCCTGATATTTAAAAGATGGAAAATTAGAAGTACGACATTTAATACCAATTTTGGCTTATTTATACCAAATCGATATAATTAGATATATCTGATTTGTATTTATAGACAAACTACAGACATCATGCCTAACAACAATAATTGATCTCCAAATGACACGTGGCTTGTTACTGCTAATTTAATGGTTAAGGTGTTACTAGCTTTTAAAGAATAGATGATTTTAAACAAAAAAAATACCCTATTTTTTCATCATAAATTCCAAAACAATACTTGTGTAGTATGCTGTCTTCATGTCTTCGTTTAACATTAGTCAGGACCTGGTTCATACTTTCCAGTGCATACTCTTCATTTCACCCAGGTTATGGGTACAGGATCATCTGAGAGACATACATCTGCTAAAGTTTCAATTTTTGACCAATTGTGATCTTTCTTTGAGGTAAGATCAATCAAGTAGGACCGCCAGTGGGCATTTCGATCATGGACCTAAGGGGGAAAAAACAATATAAAAGTTAGCAGAAGTAATTCTAGATTTGATGTTAGAATGTACTTTTTTTTTGTTGAAGGAGATATTCAGAAAACATACACCCAGACATGCAATGGTGCAATTCAAAAAGTCTGAACTTTTTAAATCGAAAAGAAGTCTGGTGTCAGAATAACCTAGAAAGACAAGACATTAGACAGATTTGCAACTAAGATTTCTTCAGATTAAACTGTCCATATCACTCAAAATAATAGCCATTCAAAGCAACCTTTGGAAAAGAGATAAACAGGAGTAACAAAAACAGGCTTTGAAGAATCATCATTGCAACAAGAAAAATAAATCAAACCATGGCAGAGGTGATATGCTTTGGATCTTGGACAATTCCTTTACACCTCTATATTTTGCTCTTACCATCTCTCTGATATAGGCTAATCATGGTCTCATCTGTCCACAAGACCTTTTTCCAGAATTCTGCAGACACTTAAATACTTCTTGGCAACTGAACTCTGGCCATCCTTTCTGTGGCTAACTAGTGGTTTGCATCTTCCGGTGTAGCCTCTGTTCAGAGTCTTCTGCGGAAGTATTCATTGACATGCCCACACCTGCCCCCTGAAGTATGCTTCTGATCTCTTGGACATACGTTTGGGGGATTTTTCTTCATTATGAATGAGAATTCTTGTGTCATCAGCTGTGGAAGTCTTCCTTGGAATACCAATCCCTTGGTGATTACTGAGCTCACCAGTATTCTCTTTCTTCTTAATGTTCCAAACAGTTGATTTTGGTCATCCTAAAGTTTGATGTCTCTTACTGTTTGTTTCTTGTTTTTCAGCCTCATAACGGCTTCTTTGATTTTTATTGGCCCAACTCTGGACCCTCATGTTGAAAAATGGCAACTATGGACTGCAAAGGTGATCAAAAGCTTCGAAACAAGTCTAGTTCTCTTATACCTGCAGCAATGAAACATACCCGAGTACTCACAAACATCTGTGAAGCCAAATATCCCAAACATTAAGGTGCCCTGAAATGAGGGGACTATGTATAAACAGTGCTGTAATTTCCACAAGGTCAAGCTAAAGCGTATACAAGTAACCTTGAAAAAAATCTGGAATGTGCACTTAATTACACATGAATTGTTTGATGACAAATTTAAAACTGTGTATCACAGCGCAAATCAAGGAAAAAGTGCATTGGTTCCAAATATTATTGAGGACACTGTATATAAACTACCTTACAACAGAGATATAAAAAAAACCCAAGTAAATAAAATCAAAGTAAGGCAGTGTCTGTGGTTCACTGTTCGTTCAGGAATCTGATGGCAGAGGAAAAGAAGCTGTCCTTGTGCTGCTGAGTGCTTGTCTTCAGGCTCCTAGATCTTTTTCCCCACTGTAGCACAGTGAAGAGGGCATGGCCTGGGTGGTGGGGGCCCTTGAGGAGAGAGGCTGCTTTCTTAAGACTCCACCTCTTGTAGATGTCCTCAATGGAGTTAAGACTGGTGCCCATGATGTTGCAAACTGAGTTAACAACCCTCTGGAGTTTTTTCTTGTCCTGAGCATTGCACCTCCACACAAGTCAGTGACGGAACCAGCCAGGATGGTCTCCACGGTACGCTTGTAGAAGTTTTCAAGAGTCTTCAGTGACACCCAAATCTCCTCAAGCACCTCCCAAACGATAGCCTGCCTGCTGGCGAGTCTTCTTTGTGATTACGTCAACATGGAGGCTCCAGAATAGAGCCTTGGAGATGTTGACACCCAGGAATTTGAAGTTCTTGATCCATTCCACCACTGATCCCTTGATGAGAACTAGTGTGCATTCTCCTGACTTCTTCCTGAAGTTCACAATCATCTCCTTGATTTTGCTAATATTGAGTGCAAGGTTGTTCGTGTGACACCGCTCAACTAGGTTATCCATCTCCACCCTGAACACTTCCTCATTGCCGAATGGTTCTGCTGAAAATCCTGGTGTCATCGGCCAATTTGTAGATAGCATTGGAATTGTGTCTAGCCACAGTCATGGGTGTACAGTGAGTAGAGCAGTGGGCTAAGCATGCATCCTTGAGGTGCCTGTGTTGATTGTCAGTGAGGAGGAGACGCTGTCTCCAATTCTTACTGACTGTGTCAAGTACTCACTATTCACAATCATTAGTCTTGATTAATGGTCCTGGCTCAAAACCTGGACCATTATTTTCCTCCAACTGATGTTGCTCAACCCACAGCGTTTTTCCAGTAAATTGTTTATTAGGTGTGTACCTGGTTCTGGGAAACCATCAAACATGCTAGTGTGGAATCTGACCAGAGATGCACATTCAAATCTGATGAATGACATAAATCAACATGAAAATGGTCAGAAATTCAATTTATTGGCACTTATAAATCAAAATTTTTTAGGCAAATATTTTTCAAATACAGTCTATATAATAAAACAATATTTTCTTTGATGTGACCATGTAAATTTCCCAACAAGTGTGGTTCACCATTACAAATGAGACCAGGGGTACCCCAGTTTACACATGGTTTTATTTTTGAAGATGGATGTGGGAAATATTTAGGAACCAAACATTTTTTGGGCTTTATGTAGGAGCCAAGTGGAAGTTTTCCTTTGATTTAATAAAAAAGTATTTTGGAAAAGTAAGGGATGTTGTATTAATCAAAGTCAGTGAGACTAGAAATCGGTCGAACATTTAGTATGTTTTCAGAGTTCATATTTATAAAAGTCTACAAATTAGGACATTGCAACTGCATCTCAAAACATTCCAGTACTGCTTATAAAACTGTCTAAAAATACTCAATTACAATTTAATCAATGAAGGTGGCTAATGTGTAACGAAAAACTCTAATATAGTTTTCAGCATTCAGAGACCTGCAGAGCAACTCTAGCATCAAATTTATGAGAAAACTCAAACTCATTCTCTTGGTTTCTTTGCCCTTCTCGGATTGGTAGCATTGTTGATGATGTTATGCATTTCTTTGATTTTCCTATACAACTCACACAAAATCGAAACAGAGCAACATCAGTTAAATACGAACTTTCCAAAAAAAATAAAATCCTCAAGTCAACATTCACCTTGCAATCATATGGAACTTCTAAAACCATCTGCAGCAATATGGAAATTAAAAGGAGAACGACAGATCCAAAATAACTGAACAAACATCTAATTATCAATAGAAAGATTCTGGGGAGACCTCTCCATTCCCCATGGGGGGTTTAAGCAGACAAGGGTTATGTTAGAAATATCATTTTAACTGCGTTGCTTCTGATCAACTACTCTTTGTTAACAATTTATTGTTTGCAGTGTTGAACAGCTTTGAGGGTCAATCAATTTCAATATTCCATTACCAAAATATATTTTTAGTTGAGCATAAAACACATTGATTAAAAATGTGAAGCACTTACGGACACATGTCTTCTCAATGTGGACATATCTGTGAAAGTTCGCTCACAAGCCTTGCATTTGTAAGGTTTCTCCCCTGTGTGAATCCGTTGGTGACGCCGAAGTGCCCCCTGTTGGGTAAAAGCTTTTCCACAAAGTTCACAAAAATATGGACGCGTTTCTGTGGAATATAACAAGATTCAAAGAAAACCATCAAAAGTAATTGCAACTTTCATCCTGAAAGTGCAGTGTCACATCTTCCAGTCACCTGATCGCGGCCTACAGTTCTGCTTTGCGGCCATTTCAGTTGTTAAGCATGGCCCTTCACATTAATTCAGCCTAAATGGCAAGCTGTGATCAAACTCCATGCATCCAAGGAATTCCATTCCAAAAACAATTGAAAACATGGAAGAAATTTTTTTGAACATTTTATTTTTCATATGCATATGGACATAAAGAAAAACAATATACAATGATATATAAATTTTTCTTTTCATCCCCTCCCCACAAAGAAAGAAAAAAAGAAAACACATGAATTGATTGTCATTCAATATTTATATATTCCTAACATATTATTCCATCATGTATATATTAATTGGGAGTTGTGGGTGTTGTGGATGGACTCTTACTAATGAAATCAATATATGGTTTCCAAATCGTATAAAAATTCTCAGGTTGATTCCTTAAATTATAAGTAATCTTTTCCAACAGTAGACAATTTTGAATTTCTATATGCCATCTATCCAACCATATTATCAGACTTCCATGTTACTGCCATACATTTCTGTGCCACCGTTATTGCTACACTCAAAATTGTTGTTGATATTTGTCTAACTTCAATTTAGTGTCAATGTCATATAAATCACCAAGCAAAAATATTCTGGGATCTTTTGATATCTGTATGATCATAATTTGTCCCAATAATATATTCAAATCTTCCCAAAATGTTCCTACTTTTTCACAAAACCAAACTGCTTGTAATAAGGTTCCTGTTTCTTTGTTACATCTGAAATATTTGTCAGAACAATTTGAATCGAGTCAATGTAATTTATACAGAGTGTACTATAATTGGTGTTAAAAAAAAATTGTACCATTTGATATCCAACATTAATTGTATTAGTTGCACTCTCCTAGTACAATCTTGACCAGACCTCATCATGAATTTGTATATATAAATCTTTTTTCCTTTTTTTTACTTAAATAGTTCCTTTTTCTGTATTGTCTTGTAATTGTGTGTGTGTGTGTATATAAATAAATTTCTCAATAAATGTATGAATTATTAAATACTCAAATGTGCTCTGTTTCAGAAGTTTAAAATTCACACCTAATTTCTTTTTTAAATACGATTTAAGCTGATAGTATGAAAAATAGTTTTATTTGGTATATTGTATTTCTCTTTCATTTGTTCAAAAGTCCAGAAAAAAAACCTAAGAAATGATCTTTTAAAGTAAAAGGAATAAGTGGATTCTGCTTTAACATCACCTTAGCTATTGGTAGTTCTTAATTCCTATTTGTATATGAATTTCATTCCATATCTTGAATAAATGTTTTAAAATTGGTACTCCTTTCAAAAATTCTTTGTTCAATTATACAAAAAGAGTTCTGGATTAGTTTCTCCTATATTATTCATTTCAATATATACCCACGGTGACTTCTCCCCAATTTGATAACAGGATGAAAATCTTAATTGAGCTGCTTTATAATAATTTTTAAAATTCGGCAACCATAATCCTCCCTGATCAGGTTTCCAAGTTAATTTTTCAAAGTTATCCGTGGCATTTTATCATGCCAAATAAATCTTCTTACACTTTTATTTAATTCTTGAAAAAACTTCGTTGGTATAGGAATGGGTAACGACTGAAATAAATATTGCAACCTCAGAAAAATATTAGTCTTTAAACAATTTACCCTTCCTATTAAAGTTATTGGTAAATCTTTCCATCTCTTTAAATCTTCATTGTTTTTTTTTGGTAATGGTAGATAATTCAATTTAAACAAATTATTTAAATTTCTATCAATATTAATTCCTAAATATTTAATTGCTTCCTTTTGCCACTTAAACTTTATCACCTGCTTACTTATAGTTCCCATCATTCATAGGCATCACTTCACTCTTGCCTACAATGACTTTATAACCTGATATCAAACCACATTCTGCCAATTTATTTTCTTCAATATTTCTGGTTCTGTAAGATACAACATCTGCAAACAAGCTAATTTTATGTTCTCTATCTTCTATTGTAAAACCCTTAATCTCTATCTCTTATCACTTCTGCCAATGGTTCTATAGCCAATCCAAATAAGAATGGTGATGATGGGAATCCTTGTCTCGATGACCTTTCAAATGGAAAAGGTTTATATATTTGCCTATTCGTGCCCACCTTAGCTTTTGTATGATCATACAAAACTCTTATTTTATTAATGCTGTTCTAAAAGTATCTGCTAAGTCGCTGCGACTCTTATTTGATCCATAAGTCCCATAAAAATAGGAATTAACAACTCCTTAAATTCATTATAAAACTCCGGAGAGAAACCGTGCTCTCCTGGACCCTTATTATTTGGCAAAGACATTAAAATATCATGTACTTCAACATCTATAAAGGAATTGGATAATTTCATTTTTTCATCAGCATTTAATTCTGGCAATGTAACTTGTGATAGATATTCATCTTTTTTTCCCCTCGTCCTTTAAAGATTCGGACTGATATAATGGTTTATAAAAATTCCTAAAATTGTCATTAATTTCTTGCGTTTTATATGAAATTTGACCAGTTTCTCTTTTTGTTGCTCTTATTGTTCTTGATAATTGATCTGCTTTGAGTTGCCTTGATAAAACTTTATGAGCTCTATCACCTAATTCATAATATTTCTGTCGTGTGCGCAGTACAGCTCTTTCTACTCAAGATTGTATTGTATTAAGTTTCAATTTTTTTTATTCCAATAATCTTCATTTCTCTTCATTATTATGAACATGCAATTCCTTTTCTAAATACATCTTTGTCTAATTGATCTACATTCATATATTCCTTCTTTATTTTAGATGTGTAACTTATTATTTGTTCTTTTAAATTGGTTTTCATAGTGTCCCATATAATAAATTTATTTGCCACTGAGAGTTCATCAATTTCTAGAAAAAACTGTTGTCTCAAATTCACAAAAGTCCTTCCTTTTTAAAAAGTACAGTATTAAATCTCCATCTATACCTACATTTTGTTTTTCATACAACGCAATTTACATCATTAAAGATGAATGAGCCGATAATATTCTTGCTTGATATTCAGTCTTCTGAACTCTAGCTTGTAATTGTGTAGACTAAAAATATATCAATATGTCTTATGTCTAAAAGAATAAAAATAGTCCCCATCATTAGAATGAATTTTCCTTCAAGTCTCATCTCATTCATTAAATCTGTCACGATTTTAACTACTTTATTTTTAACAATATTTCCACCTCATCTATCTAGTTTTGAATAAAAAGTAAAATTAAAATCTCCACCCATTATTATTTTTCCCTGGGCACTTGATAATTGCATAAAAATATCTTGTATAAATTTCCCATCACCCACATTTTAGTGCATATATATTCATTAATGTCCAATTGTCTGAATAAATTTGACAATTACCATTACATATCTCCCTGCTTTATCTATAGTTGTATCCAATATTTTAAATGGTAACTTTTTATTTATTAATATAGCTACTCTTCTGGCCTTGGAATTAAATGAAGCCAATAGAGATCCAACCCAATCTCTCTTTAAATTCCCATGTTCTATTTCAGTCACAAGTTTCCTGCAAAAAAGCCATATCTCCTTTAATCTTTTTCATATAATTATTTTTTTTATTTTATTGGATTCTGAATTCCATTAATATTAATACTAATAACATTGAATTTTCCTGCCATTAAGTACCAATATTAAATCTTCTGTCCATCAATCATCCCTTTTCCACTCCTCTCACTCCCACTAAAATAACAGCATATGTTACAATAATCTTAGCCAATCCAGGCATAAAATATGAAAAGAATGAAATAAGAACTCCCCTGCCGAGAGGCATGATGTTGTAACGTCTCTATTCCCCTGATCTATTCGGGATGTGATCCAAATCACATTCATGCACATGACTTTGCAGTGGTTAGGCTCATGGTTTCCACTAACTCACTCGATATACCAAACAATCCCTTATTCTATTTTTATCATAGATTTTAATTCTCTCATAGATCTTTTAAAATATATATACATCATTTAAATGTTAAACCCGCCTCCCCATAAAAATCTTTTGAAATATTACTCCCCCACCCCGTTACAGCAAAACTTTTTCCATCTAATAATACATTCAAGTAACAGCATCCACCTGCCTTGCTTTTTCAGGCAATGAATCTGCATACACCTTTGCCTCATTAGGTTCCGTGAAAAACCTATTTCTCCTTTATGAAACACAGGCCTTCAAACCTGCCAGATACCTTAAGACAAAGGCATAACCTTTCTTCCATAACACGTTTTTAACTGCATTGAAATCTTTCCTCTTTCTCAACAACTCAAAACTTATTATTCGGATAGAATTAAAAAAAAATCCCATTATAAATCATGGGTCACTGCCGTTCTTTTGCCTGATTCGTTGCCAGCTCTAAAATTTTTTCTCGTACTTCATAAAGAAGAAATCTGACTAGTATCGGGCGCGGCTTCTGAAATAGCTGTGGTTTTGGTCTCAATGCTCTATGCACTCTCTCAATTTCAATGTCTCCTTGAAATTCAGTCACTCCCAAAGATTGTGGCTGTAAAAACTTTTTAATTTCTTCTCCTTCTTTAAGTCCAATAATCTTTATATTGCTTCTTCTGCTGGTTCTCTAAAATGCCTATTTTCTGCATTAACTGATCTTTTGTTGCAGCTGCTTCTACTTGTACCACTTTCATTTGCTTCTTAATGCCTTGAATTTCAAATTCATAACTTTTAATTTTCTCATCCATAACTTCAAATCTTTTATCCACCTGCTGCATCAATTTTTCCAACTTTCTCCGTAAAGGTTTTGTTTTCAGCTACAATCGCTTCATATCTTTTTATTTCTGCCATTATAAACTTCCTATCTTGTTGGGAAGATTCCATGTTTTTTTTTCACTTCTGCTGCAGTAATAAATGATTCTTTCATTTTCTCCAGCCATGTGGCCTTGGGACTTTGAGTAAACAAAAACTCTGGTTCTTCTTGATCTCTGGAGCTGGAAGTTTGTTTTTTTATAAAGTTGCCTCTTTTGTTTTGTGCTCTGCACATGCGTGAGGAGTCACACATGCACAGAATCACATCTTCACTCGAGTCAGGCAGCCATTGTCTAGAGAGACCCTGTACTGCAGATTCTAAGGTCTCCCTAGCTCCTGGCTTATCTCTCCTGGGCAGTACTTTTCGAACAGCTCCTGGATCCTTCCTCAAGGTAGGCCTTTCATCCTTATCTCAATCTTTTCCTTGCTCAGTTTTTTTGTACTGTAATGGCTGGCTTTTCTTTCTTTGGTGCCATTTTAAAATGTTCTGCAGGTCTTCCGATACTTTACTCCTTGGAAGCAATAACTTGATAGTCCCGAGTCACTTTTCTCCTCTGTATACATGATCTATGCCTTCCCTTTCCTGTTAAAATTAGGTTTATGAATTGAGAGTCAAATGCTCTGATATACAAGCCCTTTTTTGAAAGGTCTTTCAAGGAGCTATGAATGTAGACCTAAAGGAGGACATTGGTTGATGTATGAGAGAAGAATTTTACCATCATTCTGGTGTTCCCCTTCAAGGTAAAGCAAACATTATTGTTCATCACTTGTCAAAACAAACTATTTAAAGTAACTTCTACAGGTGCTCTATTGAAATCAGTTTCATAGCAGATTTGGGAGTTGCTCAAAGATGGTGAATGCAGCTCAGAACATAATAGAAACTTCCCTCTCTTCATGAACTCCCATCTCCATCTTCCACTGCCCTGGAAAAGAAGGACTTGTCACACTAAGACACATCATCTTATCTGTCTTCACATCAGGGAGAAAACTGAAGAGTGTGAAAGCACCTATCAACAGGCTTAAAGACAATTGCTTCCCTGCAGCCATCAGGGTCCTGAATGAAACTAACAGTGCTATCAAACTGCCCTTGTTTAGTATTATTTGATCTTTTATTTTGTTGCCACTCCATACTTAGTAATTTGTTTCTTCACATGGCTGTATGAATATTAGAGAACTATTCTCAATGTACTAGGTATAATGTGACAAATAAACTTGAACTTAAGACATCAATTCTACATCGAAATAGGAAGTGCAATGGCAGATTCAATTTAATACAGAAAATTATATAATTTAGTATGAAGAAAATGTAGAAAGAACTTCAAATGACAAAATTTCAAAGATGACAGGACATGATGAGAAGGACAAAGGGCCAGGAATAATCCTTTAATTTTGTTGAACATTTTCTACCATTTCTAACTGATTTGTTCCCTTTTCCAAAAAAAGTTCATTAAAATATCTCCCAAATTTCAAACAATTGATCCAATATCAAGTATTGCTTGCGGAAAATAGTTTTAAATTTCCAATCAATAATTGTTTGCTAACCTACTCTACAATACTTAAGCTTTAACCTTCGCATTCAAACAAAGTAACCAATTTTGCTTTATGTAACATGAAAACTTCAAACAAATTCACCCCGAACAATCCAAATTCCAGAACTGAAATTCATGTTTGTCTGCCCGGGTTATGGTTACATGAATATAAACTTTGGCTAGATCTAGAATCCTTTTAAAACATGACATAATTTCATATCACTAAAATTATTGTTCAATAAATGTTTGCATACTCTTGTTCTGATAACTATTTCTGCCTAATTTCACAGCGCTGAGAAAGCAAATGACATTCTAGGCTTCATGTACATTGCACTGAATGCAAGCAAGAAAATTGTGCTAAACTTTCGTAAATCTCTGGTTAGTCTCCAGATGGAGAACCGTGCCTAATTCTGAGCAAGTGTACAAGAACTAGAAAAGGTAAAAAGAATTACTAGATTAGTGATGGCAATAAGGAACAAGTTACATAGAAAAAATATAGAAGGTGGGAGCGCATCACTTAGAACAGGAGATTCATGTAAAAAATTATCTACAATGCAGCGAATCTCACTATAATCTGCAGAGAAACTCAAAAGGAATAATGGAAACTTTATAAAGATTAATTATAAAGATTAATCTCCTTTAGTAGAATACAGACCTGCATGAATATTGCTGTGCTGGGCCAAGGAGGCTCTCAGACCAAAGCTTTTCCCACATGCATCACATTTATAAGGTTTTGCACCCATGTGACATCGCTTGTGACATTTCAAGTACTCATTGGTGGCAAAATGCTTCCCACATACATCACAACCATAAAGGCGCTCACCTGCAAGACAAATCAAACATTATTGCCCATTGACAAACTATTTAAATTACAAGAACCTTGTGAATTATGACTATGCCAACTCAGAATTCCACTTATAACAAATATATTAATAAAATAATTATTTTTCTTCCATCTTCTTCAATCAACATTCTACCTATACTTATGAAGCTGTTCTTTTTGCTGAATAAATTAACAAGCCCTTCTAACCTTCCCAAAATAAAAAGAGGACAGCCTCAAAATAAAAGAGATATCCTTTAAGAACAGAGATAGGTGTGGACGCCAAGCCATTGTGCATATTTAAAGCACAGGATGATTAGTAATTCTTGATTAGTAAGAGCATCACAAATGTTATCAGGAGAAAGCAGGAGAATTGGTTTAAGAGGAAAAATACATCAACCAAGATTCAAATAATGGAGCAGACTCAACGGGCCAAATGGCCTAATTCTGCACTTAGGTCTAATGGTTCTATAACCAACCACATTCAGTATTCTAAAGGATTGAATAAGTGTTAGATCTAATAATCTTCAATTTCCTTGCATGCATACTTCCACAGGTAATTACAAGTTGAAATCCTGGTCAGTTTTCCCTTTTATTTGCTGGAATTGTAGAGAACAGAAAACTTGGCTTATTTGAGGAAACAAGCTGGGGTCTCCTTAACTATAAAACTAATTAGGCATTCCAGTTCAAACAGTAAAATGTGGGCAGAATGTAATTAAAAAATATATATCCTTTAAAAAGTATATTTGAGGAGCAAAATTATCCCTTTTTTTCAGTGCCTCCATTTAAAATGTTGGTAGCCGAGAAGAACAAGAGATGATAGTTCCCAAATAATTCTGGAATGAAGGTGAGGATTTTGTAACTGGTATGTGTTTATTTTTAAATAAACTTTTCAGGAGTATTTGGACTAAAACTGCATCTCAGAGAAATGTCTTTTTTAAAACAAATGCAATTTTAGAGACAACTATATCTGGCTTCTGTCAGAATGCTTATACCAGTAGCTCCACCTGCTTCTGAACATCAGGAATATTTAGCAACAGCTCACAACATTTATGCAACTTTAAAAATATAGATTAAAAACAATAATTTACACATACAATTGATGTAAATAAAAAGTTTAATTCAAACAAAGTGGGAGAATAAAATTTTCATTCCTGTGCAATCTCATTCAAATGAAAGTTGCACCAGGAAGGACTCAATACAAGCTGGAAATATTAGTAAATTTACCCGAAATTTATTTTACGATTGTTTAATACCTGTATGAGTTCTCTTATGGCCATTTAATTTAGCCTTATCAGTGAAACAGGTTCCGCAATCCTCACAAATATAGGGTTTCTCTCCAGTGTGTGACCTGTAATTATTATGAAATTTTGTCAATCCACAATAATTTCAAGAAGTTCAAAAAATAGTTTACAAATATTATGTAGACAAAATGATTTATACCACCATGATATGGAATTTTAACAGCTTGGTAAACTTAAATTTATTTGAAAATATATCTGCAACTCACCAATAACTATGATGCTTTTCTTTTACAAATTACTGAACACCAAGAACAATTACATGGGAAAAAAATGGTTGAGTAAGTTATCCAATTCTAACTCTTAAAGATCTACATAATAAACATCATATTGTACTTAACTCAAGACACACAGATTTGCCAGCCTACGATGCTAAACTTTAAATAATTACAAGAAAAACTAAGCGAGGGGAAAGACACAAAGGGTGAAGCTTCATTGTCCTTTCCATCACAAGGGAATACTCTGTACAAGTACCATACAAACAAATGTGGAAGACAATTTATTGGATAAACATAAACCAAGTGTAAAGATGTAACCTTGTGTGAATTTTGAGCTGTGATGGTTGGGCAAATCGAGAATGGCATATAGAGCACTCATAAGGCTTCTCTCCTGTGTGTGTCCGCATATGGAATACCAGTGCTGTTCGTGAACTCAGAATCTTCCCACAAACAGAGCATAATGGACGTTTGATGCGCCCCTCATGCTTCCGAGCATAGTGAGTCCGTACATCTCTTTTCCTTTTAAAAGTTGCATTGCATAGGGTGCAAGCAAAATGTCTTTCGTCGCTATGGACACAGGCACAGTGCTCTTTCCGACTATTGTGGGTCGCAAAAGCCTTGCCACATATTTCACAGTGATAAACTTTTCCTGGAAGTGACTGATGAACATCTTTGCTGTGAATCACATATTCTTTTCTGGATTCAAATTCATCATCACATTTATCGCATTTGATCTGATTTGATTTCTGCGATCTTCCTCTTTTATTGCCTTTCTTTGTTTCATAATCCTCATCAGAATCATTTACATTTAAGTCAGGTTCATTTGAGTAGTCTACATCTTTGTCATCATCGTCCTCATTCTCTGTGCTATTTTCTTCATTGCCCTCTACTTCACACACAGCTTCAGCATCGTTCCCCTCATCCATTTCATCAGCTTCATTTTCAAAGTCTTCAATTTCATCATCTCTGTAATCATTATTCTTTCGATTACTTCCTTCATTTAGCTGATTACTTTTTGCATTTGTATACTTTGTATCTTCACCGTTCTCTTCAGCTTCATTTATATTATTACACTCTTTAATTTCTCTACTAGATGTTTTCTGTTGTTCTTCATCAGGTGCTGCTTCCCTGTTATCACCAACATTCACATCCACGTCACTGTCTTCTGATCTATCCCATCTGTTTCTGTTAATATTCACATCCAGGCCAATACCAGCAACTTCATCTGATTTATCTACCTGTGGCACTACTTTCCAGTACATAAACTGTGGTTTCTTCTCTTGACCGGATTCATGGATCTTTCTGATAAAAAAAGACAGAATTTTAAAGCCCCAAAAGTACAATGCTTTCCTTCTGAAAATGATTTACGTCAATCTTAGAACAAAAATCATGCCTCAATCTTTGATCAAGATAATCAAAGCTCGCTCTTTGATAGTTTTAGAGTAGTATGATTTGCCATTATTAATGTATTTAAATATATTTCATTCTCATTCACAAATTTGCCGGAATTATAGGGAGCAAACCAACAAGGTGAATGAAAGCTTTTCTTTTGCTTCTAATTGCAAAATATGAAGCACAGTACACAATTATTTGCAGATCCTTTGATATTCATCTTTAATACAGAGCAAAACAATTTTATTAGTAGAATAGCCTATCTGTTCATATCACACCATTGCACTGCATACCTCAAACTCAAATAAATCAAAGCTCTCTTTACTATTAACATTATTTCAAAGTATTCATTTAACATGATTTAAAAAAAAGATTAAATTTAGACACGGTAACAGGCCATTTCAGCCCACAAGCCAGTGCCGTCCTATTACAGCCAATTAACCTACACCCCGGGTACGTTTAAACAGTGGGAGGAACCGGAGCCCTCGGGGAAAACCCATGTAGACATGGGGAGAACATACAAACTCCTTATAGACAGTATGGGATTTGAACCCCAGTTCCGATTGCTGGCGCTGTAAAGACGTTGCTCTAACCGCTACACCAATCGTGCCACCCTGTTATTTTGTTCAAAGATACATGAATAAAGAGCATTGAAAAAGAAACGAGGGATTTTTTTTGCATTTCAGAATAAACTCTAAATGATTATTTTGAACTTACAATAAGAACAAAAGATAATTATTCTGCATGTGTCAGCTTATTAAAATAATTAAATATTTCAGTTGACATTGACCAGGTATTGCAACAAGGGGAAGGGGGAGCAGCTTTAGTGGACCAGTTGTACATCATGCGCTTATAGGAACGGGTTGGCTAATCTGTTGTGTGGGACTCACTTCCAGAATATCAGGTGTTTCCTCCTATTTACAAGGCATGACAGGCCTGTGATGGGAGAATCTAAACCTGTGTAGCTCTAGCGAAGTAGTACAACATTTAGGAGTAACAAGCTGGGTTAAATGGCATCCCATCCATCTATCTTAATGTTTACTTCCTTCACCAATAATCATGGCTGTGGTGTACACATAACAGATATGCTGCAGTATGCCACCATGAACTCTCTAATGAAGTTTCAAATTGGAAGATCTACATCATCTACCAGAACCAACAGTTGGCATAAATTCTCTAACCAAGACCCACACAAAATCTGTCAAGAAATAAGTCGATCCTTTACATAAACTCATTAAGTAAACAATTTGTCATTGTCATAATTGCTCCACAGTAGATGCAATATTGCTGGCTCTCCACTCAGCTCTGGATCACCTCAAAACAGCAATTCATACATACGGCTGCTCTTCATCAACTACAGTTTGGCCTTCAATATTATTCCCTCAATGCTGGTTAAGAAGCTACAAACTCTGTACCCCTCCTTTCCCCCCCCCCCCCCCGCAATTGGGTCCTTGACTTCCTCACTGGAAGACCACAGTCACTACAAATTGGAAATATCTCCTCCTCACTGATTATCAACACAGACACAACCCAAGCATGCATGCTTAGCCCACTGCTCTACTCGTTATACACCCATGACAATGCAGCCAGGCACAATTCCAATGGTATCTACAAGTTGCCGATGTCACTACAGTTGTTGGCAGAATCACAAACAGCAATGAGGAAGCGTACAGGAGGGAGATAGATCAGCTCACTGAATGGTGTAACGACAACAACCTTACGCCCAATGTCAGCAAAACCAAGGAGATGATTGTGGACTTCAGGAGAATATGACCCTGTCCTCATTGAGGGCTCAGAATTGAAGAGGGTCAAGAACTTCAAATTCCTGGGTGCTAATATCTCCAAGGATCTGTCATGGAGCCTCCATGTCAAAGCAATTACAAAGAAGGCTCGCCAGCAGCTATACTTTGTGAAGCGTCTGAGGAAATTTGGTATGTCACTGAAGATTTTCGTAAATATGGAGAGCATTCTCGCTGGTTGCATGACTGCCTGGTATGGAGGTGCCAACTCTCAGGACAAGAATAAACTCCAGAGGGTTGTTAACTTGGCCTGTGACATCACAGGCACCAGACTTCACTTCAGCGAGAATATCTACACGATGCAGTCTTGAGGCCCCTGCACCTTTTTCCATCGGGAAAAAGGTACAGGAGCCTAAGACGAGCACTCAACGGCACAAGGACAGTTTCTTCCCCACTGCCATCAGATTCCTAAATAATCAATGAAATAAAGATACTGCCGTAACTTTTGTGCACTTTTTAAAAATAGTAATGTGGTAAGATGGTAATATGAATGTTTGCACTGTGATGCTGTTTCAAAAACACCAAATTTTATGACTTGTTCATGACAATAAATCTGGTTCTGAATTCCCTGCGATGTATTATGTAATCATTAGTAATAATGGTTAAAGGAGCAGCTCATCATTATCCTCTCAAGAGCCTTGGAACATTTTTGTCATCCATATTATGCTAATTTTTTGTTTTTAATTGCATGTCATCAGAATTTTTAATATTGACTGACTAATTACCAAGGTATAAAGATGGCATGGTTAGTGCAACACTATTACAACGCCAGTGACCTGGGTTTGAATCCGCTGCAGTCTGTAAGCAATTTGTATGCTCTTCCTACGTCCATGTGGGTTTCCTCCAGGTGCTTTGGTTTCCTTCCACATTCCAACACGTGGACTAAATAAGTTAATTGGTCATATGGGTGTATTTGGGCTTGTGGGCTAGAAGGGGCTATTACCATGCTAAATCTCTAAATGAAAATTATTAAAAAATATTGGAACAACAGTCCAGTTTTAAAATCAAAATGCATTTGTTAGAATAGGGTGAGAGGAAACCATCCATGCAGCATTTGCCTCTCATTTTCTAAGAACTATTAGGAACTGAGGCAGTTGTTATTTGGATGTTACCAAGTCTTTTTAACTTTGTTGAAGGAGAGTTGTGATCATACTTCTATATTCTTTGAAAACAAATTGGAATATACTGATTCTGTAAAGGTTAAATTTTCCAATGCATGAGAACCATAATTCAGGAGGATAAGTCAATCAATTCAGATATTTCAATGAAATTTACTAGAATGATACTTACTGCATTATGGCATTATAAACAAGAATATGCAATAGATCCGAGAATTGCAAAAAGGGAATAAATTCCCAATACAGAGCATCATTTTGTTACATCTTTTAACAAACTCAATCTTTTCACTGCAGGTCTATACACACCCAAATTTCTGGTTATTTATGTACTACACAGTACAATTTCTCAGTATTAAACACAATAGAGTAAAATCCCCAGTATCTGGAATTCAGGCAGCTGACAACCCAACAAACAAAAGAATCATGAAAAAAATATATAAATAAAAAGAAAAATAAATAAAAATTTAAAATATTAAAAGTAAATGTTCTCCAAAGCAACATATAACCTGACTCCTAAGTGAAGATGGGAGCAAACATTCAGCCAGCGGAGCGGCCCCAATCAAGGAACGCCCGCAGCAGCTGTTAGAATAAAATTTCAATAAAGCTGTATTTGAATAAAATGGCAAGCACCCAGGATGAAGAGCTGGCCGATGCTGCTTGCCACTGGGGTGACTTTCCCCAAACTATTTTGCTATCCCTGCTAAGTAAGAATCTTTCTCTTTATCAGCACTAAGTATATTAGTAAACTCAGGGGCACAGCTAGTGCAATGACTGGATTTGAATTTAAATTTTGTAAGTTATGGGAATTACCTGATTAAAATAAACTTTAAATAATTAAGGACTACAATACTGATTATTTTTTCAAATGACTTTACATTGTCTTTTAAATTGCTTATTCTTAATGCAGGTGTATCAGTAAGGCATTGTATCAGTGTGTCTCACGTCATTCGTATATCTGGCATCTGCTATCCTAACAAGTGCCAGATACTGAGGAGTTTACTCTATAATGATTCACTGAAAAGAGATGTACAGGATACCAGAAGTACTGTATTGAAGGAAAATCTGAAATTTAAACAGAGAATCTGTGTTTACCACAAAATGGTGTTTATTTATTTCTGACAAGACTAAGAATTCTTATTATTGATTTTAATTGAGTATTTAAATGATTGAAAAATTTATTATAGCCACCGGTGTAGAAAGAAACAGATTAATTACTAACAATGCATACAAGAATCGGAATACCTTACGTGAGTGTTGTAAGCAGACCGCTGAGCAAAGCTGGCAGGGCAATATTGACATTTGTAAGGCTTCTCTCCTGTATGTGTTCTGATGTGAACAGTCAATCCACATTTTGAACTAATAACTTTGTCACAAAAGGGACATTTCTGAGGAGTCCTTTTCTTCTCATGCACTCTCCTGACATGGTCATTGATGTCCTTCTGGCGCTTAAACCGCTTGTCACATAAGGAACATGCAAAGGGACGCTCACTGTTATGAACAGTCAGTCTATGCTGCCTTAAGTTCTGACAATTGGAAAAAAGCTGAGAACACATACTGCAGCCATACTTTACCATGACGGTAATACAGTGCTCAGAGTTCATATGAGCTTCATAGGATTTCAAAAGCTGAAATTTCTGGTGACACTTGTCACATGTGTAATTCAGAGTCACACGTCTGGAAGCGCTCCGAGTTAGTTTTTTGAATTCACGACGGTCCGAACCTTCTGGACCATCTTGTATTCCATCTTCATCTTCTAGACAGTGGAATTTCTTGATCACAATTCTAGTTTCTGGGGAATCAGCCTGGATTATTGGATTACTTTTGGAATGATCTTTTTCAGTAAATCCTTCACCAATATTAATATCCTTCATGTTCACATTTTCTGTGGCACATATTGTCGATTTATCCATTTCCAGGCTTGGATTGATGGCAGTGATTGACCTAACGACTTCTTTTATACTTGCCTGCTGTATGCACTCATCCAATGGTGATGGGCTGTTTTCATATGTTTTCTTTTTGGGCACTTTTTCCCAAAGCCTATTTCTCACTGGTGCAGCAACAATCTTGGATGAACTCTCTTTCTCCTGGTCACCTAGATCCTGTGAACATGTCTTATTCCAATCACTTTCAAATTTACCACAAAGCTGGTGCTCTCTGTAAACTGGTTCCTTCACACCTGAACTTTGTGTCAAAAGCTTCACCTTCAAGTGCTCACAGGCTTCTACAAGATCCTTACATTCTAATCTTTCAGCAACCTCCTGCATTCGATATACATTCTGTGGTTCAATCTCCATTTTTGTGGTGTACACAAACTCTAAAAAGGAGGCAAAATCCTCAGTGTAAATATCCTGCAGGGTGACTGTAGCTTCTTTTTTCACAGATAGTTCATCCCTTAGGAACATTTCTCTGAAGTAATTGCTTGAGGCAGCCAACACTGCTTTGTGAACAGCAAACTCTTCTTGAACTCCAAGATGTTCTGTATGGACAATTACATCACACAAATGGCCAAACTTGTACAAAGTATGCAGTGCTCCCAAGAGATTTAAAGCAGCATCCTTCGATTCCATGGTAACTTTGGATGAATCCATCCTTTTGGAATGAGAAAATGAAAATATAAAATTGAAACATCATTAGGTCTTTAAATATATTACACTCACTTCCTAATCAACAACTATTATTGAACTTGAGAAAAAACAAAATATGTTTAATGAATTTGCTTTCTAAAGGTCTGCAATTCCACTCCAAGGTCCAAAAGTCCTTTCAAATAGACCAGGGAATTAAAAAAAAAATTACCATGAATTTTCCTCCCTCCCATGATCTTCAGCAGTGGTATTCTTAGCTAAAAAACCTGTTTGGAGGTCCACTTCTAGTCTCCACCTACATTAGATAATTTTAAGGGGGGGGGGGGGTTCGCATGACCTTAAGACTTTCCTATCATCATTCTTTTTGGGAGAAAAGATTCACTTAAAATCAAGCAGCTGACCCTAAAACTGAAGAGCAACAAACAGTGCAAGAATTACTTTGGAGAACATATAAGCTACAGCAAATTCTAAAGTATCCATAGATCTGAATATGAAAATGTGGCTATTATGTAATTTCCAACAGGATAGTAATCAATAATTCCAATTAACCACCAACCATTGACCATTGCTGGAAGGTATACAGGAGCAACAGCTTGGGGTATCAATTGCTGGCCTTAGACACAAGCTTTAACGTCTTGGCCAACTATTGCTGTGTTATTGGAACAACAGGCACAGGGACAATACTTTTGACATATATGGTGTGGCAATGTAACTGCAATGACAGGAAATATAAACCAGAACACCATAAGCATAACTAAATATTATTCAGATATGTGTATGACAAAAAAATTCTCCATGAACATTGAAACCATTAAAATAAATATTTAAAGTATCATTGCATATTTAGAATCTATTGCTGTGCTAAAAGTTTGATTGTGGTAATCAAATGAGAACCAGATGGATGCTGCAACTAACATAAATCTATTTTTCAACCATATAAAACAATTAAAAAATAACAAAAAGGTGAATGTCATCAAAAGAGAAAAATTCTCATCCAAAGATGTACAAGCATTTAAGAAAAAACTCAAGAAAACGCTGAAGAAACACACTCAGCAACAGCCGATTTGTATGCAACATTCTATCATAAAATCACAAGGAATTTATCAAGGAGAGAAAAACAATAATTCGAATACAGTATTAGTTTTAACTAAGAGAAATGGAATTAAGAACTTGCATTTGTATAGGAACTTTCTTATTCTCTAGGTGCTTTAAAGGATTTACAAACATTGAAGTGCGCATGCCTCATTGCTGTAATGCTGGTAATATGTTATACTATTCTGTCCTTGGTGTGTGTTTTGTATACACTCATACAGATAACAAACATTAGATAGAGTAATTATTCAGAAATGAGGCTGGAGTAAAGTTAATTTATTTTACTGCAAATCCTTATTCTGAACAATTGTACATTGTTTTTTAACTGTAACAAATGAAGCTATTACAATCTTAAAGCACGTGGCTGATACAAAACTAAAAACAAATGCGTCATAATTACACAGATGATCAGTTATAACTAATATAAACTGCTAACATCACACATATATATATTAATGTGATTACATTTATCTAAATAATACAGCAAAATGAACTTACAAGCAAAACATCCTTTAGATACACAGCACTGAAGGAAATGTGTTCGAACATGTCTGCCCTAACATGTGAGTGTAACTAACCAATGAGATTAATTCTCAGCTAAAACTGTAATTACAGCGAGCAACCAGGAGGTGGTGCTAAGAACCAACGGTAAAGAAACAAAATACATGACATGACACTTCCTTGCCAGAACTTGGGACAAGTATTTTGTACTTGAGTAATGCACTGAATGGCACACTTTTAACTTAATTTTATTTAAAAAAAATATTTAGAGTAGTAGCTCAGTAACAGGCCCTTCCATCTTAAGAGTCCTTGCCACCCAAATACACCAATTAACCTACAAACCCCTTGCATTTTCCTTACATTCTCTCTTTTATATGAACAAACTATTCTTTTAGTTAGCTTGCTTTTATCATTCTATCTTTCTTTCTAAATATCAGGTACATTTCTCACTTCCAGCTAAATGAAGTCATTTTTTTTCCTTCATAATAATCCACACTCAACTAACTACAAATGCAAGATAAACCTCAAATCTCAACCATCTCTATTTATAGTCATAAAACAGTTAAAATTGTACAAAATACCAATACATTCAATATTTTTTCTTCTCCATACATAGTATGTGAGCATCTATTCCAAGACCAGCCCATAGTTCTGGTTAGATGATGCTGACCACTTTCTTGAACAGTTTGTGGTTGGGACAACTCGAGTTATTTTAGAATTAAGGATCAGCTTCATGGCCATTTGCCTGGATTTACACAGAAGACAGCCCAGGTATTGGGAGGTTTCTTTCCCTGAAAGGCATTAGTGAATCACAGAATTTTTAGGCAATATTTAATTCTCACAAATGTTACCAGATTTTCAATTTAATTTTAGATAAATCAACCATCTTTAAATTCCCCATCTAACCTTAGGAAACTAGAAGTTTTGACAATAGGTTATCAATTCATGTCTCTGGATTACTCTTAAGAGATTAAACAATGTTATTTACCCAATAACCAAACTATATAATGCCTGGAGCAAAGCTTTAAATGAAATACCTAACAATGAATTGTTTTGTGTTATTTTAACACCTTCAATGAAGCTTGTACTTCAAGCCAGCACATCGCTGAATGTTTAGTATAGATGGATTTTCTTTACATTCTGCTCATAAAGCCTCAAGTAAAATGATTGAATTCTTTAAAGAAAACTATTTAAAGCCAAAATATATTACTAAAATAATGGCTGTACACTGTTCGAGATTCAACAGTCACCCATTATAATTAATCTCTTTTAGATGTTTAGAGAGGATATTAGTTGATTTATTACATTTCAAGAAGCACTTGTATTTCTCAGCTAAATTCTTCTCACCTCCCAATACAATAAATCCATGGTACTTGGAATGCAAGCAATTGGCAGCCTCAAGAAATTGACAACAAAAAAAAAATCAAAGAAAATCAAGATTAAAAAAATTAAATAATAAAGTAAAATGCACAAGTTTAAAATTGAAAGAGTAAATGTTCTCTGAACTAACACAAACTTTTAGTGAAGATAGGAGCAAATATTCAGCCAGTGGAGTGCCTTGATCGTGCTTGCTTGTAGCAGATGTTTAAATAAAGTTGTGTGTGAATAAAAGGATGAAGAGCAGGTTGTTGCCACTTGCCGTTGGGATGACTCTCTTAAAATGTTTCCTTATCCCTGCTTAGTAAGAACTGCCCCAGTCAGAGGCTTTATCTGTAAACAAGGGGGAGGAACCTGTAGATGCAGCGACAATTAATTGTTTTCAAAGAGCGTGACTGAAAATAAAGTAAAAAGCTTTAAGGTTTATATACTGCATACATTCGAGTGACATTTGTTTCGTGTAAGTACAGTCCTGTATTTTTATCTTTTAAACTGTTTATCTGTAATGCAGGTGTTGACTAAGTCTCAAGCAACCAGAAAATACTTATCCAGCATCTACAAATCCCATAAGTACCAGATACCAGGAGTTTTACTGTATATACTGTACATTATTGTAGTCAGCATATTTTGTGTAACTGTGTGGCTGCAGCAAGTGAGAATTTCAGTGCAGCTGTACATTGCTCATGTACATGACTAAACTCTTATCATCTCATCTAAAGTGTATTAAAATAATCTCAAAATCCTCTCAGCGCATTTAATTACACCCCACACATACTGTTTGTTCCAAAAGCATCACTCCCACCCCTGTTTCTCACTAAACAGTCCAAGATCTGCTGCATATCTTGCTACCTCACCTAACAAGAAAATATGCCAGATCTGTCTTTCATAATCTAGACAGCAAGAAATTATGGCAATAACATGGAGTAACTGAAAAGAAACATTTCAGGCACAGAGAAAAGAACAATTTTCAACAATGCACAATGAAGGTGACCAATACACCTACTATATTCCTGTCATATTCAGCATAGAAGCAATAATTATATTCTGAAAATATGAACAATAAATATTTAATTGCATCTTTATTGCAGTGATAAATTTTTAATTTTGGAATATAATATTTTATATTTCTTCATATATTTAAAAAACTTTTGAAACATTTGAAGACCCAGCTGACAAGAGACAATATTGCAAAACAATGAACATAAAAGGCTTAAAAAGACAAACATTTTTGACTTATTTAAATTTGCTACAGATTTGATGCATTCAAATTATTCAATTCAGTGGTTAGCTTTGGAATATCTTGCAGGATTTTTAATAACAGTAAAACAGAAAATCCTGAAAACATGCCTTTGTAAAGATAAAAGTTAAGATCAATGTCAGATTTATTTTCTAGAGTACATACATGACATCACATACAACCCTGAGATTCTTTTTCCTGCAGGCGAGGCAGAATGATGACTTATTGGTAGTGCAAAAAACTGTGCTCAACGTTCACATGTAAACAAATTTACTGTGCTACACAGATAAAAAATACAACCCTAAATCAATAAAGTGCAAAAGAAAAAGTCCTTGATTGAGTTTGCTGTTATGGTGAAGAGGTAGCAGCTGCTTCTAAACCTAGCGGTGCAAGTCTTGTGCCACCTACAGCTCTTTCTAGATGGTAGCAGTGAGAACAGAGCATGTGTTGGATGATGTGTATCTTCATTGATTGCTGCTGCTCTTTGGCATCAGTATTCCCTGTCGAACAGTGGTTCCCAACATTTTTCTTTCCACTTGTATACCATTTTAAGTAATCCCTATGCCATAAATGCTCTGTGATTAGTAAGGGATTGCTTAAAGTGGTAAATGAGTGGAAAGGGAAGGTTGAGAATCATTGCTCTAGATCCAATTGTTAATGAAATATTTTGCTTGAGAAAAATGGACATTGGCCCATTTCCTTTTGGAGTTATGAAACTGTGCATATAATGAGTCAATGTTTGGCCTGGAAGTCAGCCTGAAGAAAACTGAGGTCCTCCATCAGCCAGCTCTCCACCATGTCTTCCAGCCCCCCCACATCTCCATCGGGCACACAAAACTCAAAACGGTCAACCAGTTTACCTATCTCGGCTGCACCATTTCATCAGATGCAAGGATCGACAATGAGATAGACAACAGACTCGCCAAGGCAAATAGCGCCTTTGGAAGACTACACAAAAGAGTCTGGAAAAACAACCAACTGAAAAACCTCACAAAGATAAGCGTATACAGAGCCGTTGTCATACCCACACTCCTGTTCGGCTCCGAATCATGGGTCCTCTACCGGCATCACCTACGGCTCTTAGAACGCTTCCACCAGCGTTGTCTCCGCTCCATCCTCAACATTCATTGGAGCGCTTTCATCCCTAACGTCGAAGTACTCGAGATGGCAGAGGTCGACAGCATCGAGTCCACGCTGCTGAAGATCCAGCTGCGCTGGGTGGGTCACGTCTCCAGAATGGAGGACCATCGCCTTCCTAAGATCGTGTTATATGGCGAGCTCTCCACTGGCCACCGTGACAGAGGTGCACCAAAGAAAAGGTACAAGGACTGCCTAAAGAAATCTCTTGGTGCCTGCCACATTGACCACCGCCAGTGGGCTGATATCGCCTCAAACCGTGCATCTTGGCGCCTCACAGTTTGGCGGGCAACAACCTCCTTTGAAGAAGACTGCAGAGCCTACCTCACTGACAAAAGGCAAAGGAGGAAAAACCCAACACCCAACCCCAACCCACCAATTTTGCCCTGCAACCGTGTCTGCCTGTCCCGCATCGGACTTGTCAGCCACAAACGAGCCTGCAGCTGACGTGGACATTTACCCCCTCCTTAAATCTTCGTCCGCGAAGCCAAGCCAAAGAAAAAGAAAGGTACAATTAAAACAGCGGCTTTCAAAAGCAATCCCTTACTAATTGCAGAGCATCTAATGGCATAGGGAATACTTAAAGTGGTATGCGAGTGAAAAGAAAAAGGTTGAGAACCACTGATGTAAAAATTCTCAATGGTGTGGAGGGTTTTGCCTGTGTTGTCCTGGCCTGTGTCCACCTTTTGGATGGCTTTCCACTCAGGATATTGGTCTGCCCATACCAGACCGTGATGCAGCTGATCAGCACTTTCCACTATACATTTGCCAAAATTTTGCCAGGGTTTCCAATGTAATCCAAACTTCTGCAACCCCTGAGGAAGTAGAAGCGTTGACGTGGTTTTTCCACAATGCCATAATATGTAGCATCCAGGAAAGATCCTCTGAGATAGTGACTCCCAAGTGCTTCCTCTCTCCATTTTGGATCCCCTAATGATCACTGGATTGTACATCTCTGCTTTTCCCTTCCTGAAATCAACAATCAGTACCTTGATTTTGGTAACATTGATGTGAAGTTGTTGTTGATGCACTATTTAGCTAAGTTTTCAATCTCCTTCCTGTATGCTGACTTTATACACAACCCGCTACTGTCAGCTAATTTGTAGATTGTGGTGTTGTTGCACTGAGCCACACAATCATTCGTGAAAAGCAAGTAGAGGAGGGCGGCTAAAAGCACAGTCCTGTGGTGCTCTGGTAATGTTGGAGATTGTGGAGGAGATGTTATTACCAATCCTCACTGATTGTGGTCTGGAGGTGAGGAAATCCAGAATCAATTACATAGTGGGTTGTTGAGTCTGAGGTCTTGGAGTTGGCTAATCAATTTTGAGTGTATGATAGTGTTGAATGCTGAACTGTAGTCGATGAAGAGCATTTTGCTGTATGCATTTTTGCTGTCCAGGTCTTCCAGGGCTTTGTGTGGAGCCAGTGAGATGACACCTTTTGTAGACCTGATGCTATGATAGGCAAACTGGAACAAATCCACATCTCCGCTCAGACTGGAGCTGATGTGCTTCAGTACCAGCCTTTCAAAACACTTTCTCTGCCAGCTCCCCACCTTGGTTTACTTCCTTACATTCAATAGCACCCACATCCTCCAACTTTCTTCCCCCAGCTCCTTTCCGCAACAACTGCTATTCCCAGTTCCCGCCTCCTCTAATACCACCCCTCCCACAAGGTCTCACTTTCCCCAGTTTCCCCACACCATTTCCACCTTTCAACATCTCCTGCCTCAATCTCTTCCACCGCTTTCTCTTCCCATTCATGATTCTGGTCATGATAATGAGAATACTCAGTCTTCACCTCCACAGTAGTCAATTTTAGAACTTGAGAACGCAAGTTTAAGGTGAAAGGGGAAAGATTTAAGAGGGCCCAGAGGGGCAACTTTTTCATGAGGATGGACTGTATCTAGAACAAGCTGCCAGAAGAAACTGTGAAAGGGGGAAAAATTCTGATGTTGAAAAGCCATTTGGACAGATATGGATAAGAAGCACTCAGAAGGATATGGGCAAAGGCAGGCAAATGGGACTTGCTCAAAATGTTAACTTGGACATTTTGGGCCAAAAAGTCTGTTTCATGACCATCTTGAAGAAGGACTCAGGCCCAAAATATCAGTTATAGATCTTTATCTCTTATGGATGCTGCGAGACCTGCTGAATTTGTCCAACAATTCTGGGTTTTTAATAAAATCATAGTGTCTGCAGGCTTTCAGGTTTCACTACATTACTATCATTCCAAGTGTTTCTCCCCACTCATTCCCCTACTCACTCTTGAACTTCATGTCTCAAAGAACCTTTCACACACTCCCCACTTGGTCATATGGACAGGTTAGGCCATAGGATATGGTTCATGCTGTATGATCATAACTCTCTTCCCAAATGTTTCATGTTATTGCTTCCCCCACTTAATCTCAGCCCATGGTCATTGCCACCCCCATGAACCCCACGTAAAGTTCAGATTTATTGTCAGAATACATCCATGGCATCACATACAATTCTGAGATTCTTTTTTCCTATGGGCCAGGCAGAATTTCTACTTATTAGTAGTGCAAAAAGTGCACTCAAGAAAAGATACACATTCAAAAGAGAGAATTGTAATCAAAGAAAGAAACATAAACAAACTAACAATGCAAAACAAATTAAATGCAAAGTATTATCCTTAAATAAATCTCTGTGTTTGCTGTTTAGGAGTCTGATAATGGAAGGGTAGCCACCATTCTTGAACCTGGTAGTACGAGTTTTGTGACACCTTTACCTCATTCCTGATGGCAGCAGCGAGAACAGAATGTGTCTAAGTGATGTGAATCCCTGATGATTACTGCTGCTCTCCAATGGCAGCATTCCATGTAGATTTTCTTGATGGTGGGGAAGAGTTTTGGCTGTGTCTCTCAGGGCTGTGTCCACTACCCTTTGCAGGGCTTTCCGCTCAGAATTATTGGTGGTCTAATACCAGGCCATGATGCAGCCAGTCAGAGAAGTTTGCCAAAGTTTTTGATAAACCTATGGGACAGGTTTGGCAAAAACCCCTCAGAACCGCCAATTTAGGGAGCTTGGTTGTTCCGTGCTCAAATTGCAAACTCGGGAGATCATGCCTTCGCGAATGTGGCCCCCAAACTGTGGAACAATATTCCTCTATCCATCAAATTAGCCCCTTCTTTTAACTCTTAAATCCAGGCTGAAGTTGTACTTTTACTTGTAAGTGTTTGGAATTGATTGTTGATTCTTACCATGTGATATGTACAATTCTAAACCTCAGGAACCCATTTTATACTGTGCTTTAAATAGCTGCTTAAAATGGTCAATGCAAGTTGTCCTACCCTCATCCACCCATCCCCACTCCCCCATCTACCACCCCACCCCCACCCCCTGTCGCTATATAAATAAACTAAACTTCCATAAACTCCTGAAAAAAAAAGGTGCTAACAACACTTTCTTCATGACATTGGTGTGGTGAGTCCAAGGACAAGTCCTCTGAGAAAGTGACTCCCAGGAATTTAAATTTGCTCACCCTCTCCACCTCTGATCCTCCAATGATCACTGGATTGTAGACCTCTGGCTTTTCCCTCCTAAAGTCCGCAATCAGCTCCTTGGTTTCGGTGACAATGACTGTGAGGTTGCTGTGAGTACACACCAGCCAAATTTTACAATCTCCCTCCTGCAGGTTGACTCAACACCCCCTTTTACATAACCCACTCTTATGCTATCATCACACAAAGTGATAGGTGTAAAGCAAATGGAGCAGGGGGCTAAGAATGGAGCCCGAGAGTGCTCAGGTACTGGACATTGTGAAGGGTATGTTCTTATGAATCATCCCTGATTCTGGTTTGATGGTAAAGAAATCTAGGATCCAATTGCCAATCAAGGCCTAAGTCTTAAGAGTTTTAAGTAGATGGTATTGAATGCAAAACTGTGATGAGCTCCCCAACACATACCCACCCAGCCCCACATATCTGCCCATCCCCCAACCCTGGCCACTCCCCCGTCAACCCCCACCCAATCCTCCCGCCCATTCCCCTGTCCCCGTCCACCCTCAGCACCTTCCCCTGTCTCCTACCCCCATCCACTCATCCCCACTCCCCTGTCACACGCCCTGTCACACGCCCCGCCGCACCCCCGTCGCCCGCCCCCACCCACCGTCGCCCGCCCCCACCCACCGTCGCCCGCCCCCACCCACCGTCGCCCGCCCGCCCCCACCGTCGCCCCCCACCCCATCCCGCTCCCACCCCCCGCCCGCCCCCACCCCCCGTCCGTCGCCCGCCCCATCCCCACCCCCTGTCGCCCTATGGAAAAACCTGCTGCTCTCGTACCACTTACTCCTCTCTCCCTCCCGTGCTGGCCGCCCGGGGAGCTTCCTCCGATCACCAGCGGACGCCGCGCCTCCTCAAAAGGACCGGGCTGGATGACTTACCCAAGGGCGAGGCTGTGTGCGGGGACTGCGCTGCCGCAACCGTCAGCGACGTCCCGAGGCCGCCATCAGGTGGTGGTGGTGGTGGTGGTCGCCGACGTCGCGTCGCGAGCCGAGCGCGCGCGCGCACAGCACAGCCAATCCCCGAACGCGCTCGTTCGCATCCGCGACGCTGCGTTCGCGCGCGTCCACAGTTCCTCGATGGGCTCTCCGTGGGTCAGCAGCTCCCACCCATTCTCTCCATCCATTGGTTGTTCATGCGCCCCTTCCCACCAATCGGAAGACGTGAGGGCTCTTCCGGGCCCGACTGCAAGATGGTGAAAGGGCAACTTGGTTGCGAGGTAAACAAGAATAAATGTTAGAGCGGCTTTAAAAGTGACACCAAATCAAGAGTATTGTTTTCCGTTTTCGTGGAGCCTAACATCTCGAGTACTCGCTTTACTCCATTAATTCAGCCCAATTTATACTCGCGTTAAGAATTCGTGTTATGATTAATAGAATCAATGGGAATAATTACAATGAATCCCCGTCCTTTCAGATCGCCCATCATGACTTTTTAAATATAAACTTTTTCTGCATATAATGCCAAAACTATTAAGGGTGTAGGGAGCTCTGAGGAATGGTGCTGAAAGCTACGCCTCACTAAGGAGGGGATGGAAGGCATCACTGGACCTCACTCATCTCCTAAATCTCTCATTTGTTGGAAACTGCTTCAGGTAGTGGGCAAAAACAAGTGAGTAGTCATTACTACACCACTAGGTGATCATCCCAACGGTGGAGCAGGCGGAAGAGGATGCCCAACAACTGGGTAGGGAGGCTTGCGAGCGCACCGCAAAGACTGCCGTGGACCCACAACACTCCGGGCATGTCTACCTCGTATTCGGCAATCTGTGCGGAAGAAACCATCACTGGCAGAAAGGCGCTTCTCAGCAATGCGTCGTGGAGCGCGAAGACGGCACAGTGAGACACGCACACAGAACATTGCCGGTCATCCATTGCATCCTGACCTGTCTCCAGCCGTCTCGACTGTCTTGCCACTGGGTCTAGATAGACCGGGACGAGAGAGTGAGGCTGACAACCTGCACAGCTCTCTCTCACTTTAATCCAAGCCAAGCATAAGTCATTACTTTAAGGTTAATAAAAAATAATTATGATATGTTTCATTTATTTCATAATTACATCATAATTTCTTAGAAAAATGTGTCCAAAGTTGACTGCTCAGATTTTTTTCCTCTCATTATTCAATTTCCTATAGCTTGCGATCGCTTTTTCCAAATTACTGCGACTCCCATGCTTTTTCACATGTTAGGATCAACATTTAGATAAAAATCCTTGGCGGCTTCAACAGGCAGTTGACTGGGCGGTTGCACCCCATGGGAGCACTGTATTTCCGCTCCTTGCACCTAGCGGGTCCGCACCAGCAGATCCCTTTATGCCAGTCTGTATGACACTAAGGGGACAGACAGAATGACCTTCCACAACTTTGTCCTCTATCTCAGCAAGCAGGAATGTCTGGATCAGCCAATTTGGGGGAGCTGACGGACTCCATTCATTCCTATGGGTCAAGTAAGACTCACGGAAGCGATGGCCTACTATCTGTTGAACACGTTTCTGTGGGACTGGGAGGGTGAGCCCAGACCTACTGGAAGTAGACAACTCCATGCTCCAGGCAGGAAGCATGACAAACTCCATGAAGAAGGGCATCATCATGCTCGTCTTCAAACAGAAGGGGGTAAAAAGGATGATATCAGGGATTGGAGACCAATTTCATCGCAAAATCCTATCCAAAGCCATTGCCAATCGAATCATGTCAGGTGATAGACCAGACCAGACCTGGTCGGCTCCAGGCAACTCTGACAACCTCACTCTGCTCAGGGATACTATCAGCTATGTGCAGGACGGGGAGGCGGACACCTACCTGGTCAGCTTAGATGGGGAGAAGACTTTCAACCAGATATCACACACATAACATGATGGATGTACTCTCCAAAATGGGCTTTGGGGAGGGAATCCGGAATTGGATTAAACAGACATACGTAGTGCAGTCCAAATCAATGAGTGGGAAACAGATAACTTCCTCATCAAGTCTTAAATTAGGCAAAGCTGCACTCTGCCTCCAGTCTTACTCGTGTGCTGCCAAGAGCTCTTTGCCGAATCCATCCAGAAGAACGAGGGCATAAGAGGAGTGACATTGCCAGGCATGGGAGGCCCTGCATATGGACGACATTGTCTTCTGTTCAGATAAATGATCAGTCTGGATACGGGCATTTTGAGGTTGCATCAGGTGCCAGGGTAAATCAGAAGAAGCATGAGGCAATGCTCTTCAGTAACTGGCACAATCGGTTCACCATCCTCTTCACAGTCACAACTGGCTACCTGAAGGTTCCAAGGATCTGGTTTGGAGGGGCTGAGGAGTGCAACAAGAACTGGTCAGAGTGGATCGCAGAGGTCCACCAAAAATTGGGTCTCTGGGTGAGGTACTGCTTCTCACTAATGGGGACGAATCTGGTCATCAGATGCAAGGTTTTTTGGAGTTGCTTTATGTGGTGCAGGTGTGACGCATCCTCTACACCTTTGCCCTGGCAGTTACCAGTCCAATTTTCTGATTCAAAATAGGGTCCAAAATGGATAGGATCTGAAGGAATGCCACATACATCACTAGAAAATCAAGGCAAAGGTGTACCCAAGGTGGCTCTCATCATGATGACCACCTTCGTGTGTGATCCAAAGTCTGAGGGCACCAAGTGCCATTATGCATGATGTTCTTTTCCTATCCTAGGTGTTGTGAAGGATGGGCCTGGCCCTAGTGTTGTGCAATGTCCCAGTTAACTGGACTTTGTCACTCCACCTATCCTTCATGGAAAAGTTTTTCCAAGACAACACCTTTGACGACAAGGCCATCAGGCAGTGGTCAGCATAGAACATCTTGCAGAAAGTGCGAGATGTGGACTCGATGGATTCAGTGGGATGGTTCCCTGAGCAGATCATTCAGGTCATTTGATAAAATGCCTCATTGTGAGGGCTCAGAAACAAGCACAAGGACTTGGCCTGGCAGGCGGTGAGAGGAGCCCTCCCAGTGAGATCCTTCTTGTACAACTAGATCATACTTCATGCAGATTCTCAAAGAATGTGTGGAGAAGGATGCAGGGAGCTTTGTCCCCAGTGGTAGCTTTACGGATGACTCTCTCATCTATGGACTGTTCCCAGGGACACTCTCTGAATCTGACATCCAGAACTGCTGGAAGACCATCAACTTGGTGAAAGACATTCTTTAGTCTAACCAAAACCTGTTGGTCTTTCAACGTACTGAGATGTCTGCGAGTAATGCTGCCAACTAGCACATTCCAAGCTGCAGAGGTACGTGCTGAGAAATGCCCTGAGGCTTGGTGCAACCAACACAGTCTAGAGCCCTCCCATTACCGAGCGCTGAGGGGCTGCACACTGAAGGGAAATCCTTCAACCATCAAAGGGGGGGGGGGGGGAGAAATGACAAGGTGCCATAGTGGGTGGTAATGGGGTATGGAGAGAACAAATGTAACAAAGTACATCGATAAGCATATATAGATATGACTGACATTACAAATGTTTAAAAACTTGAACACTTGCTTGTAAATATTTTAATTTAGAAAATGTATCTCTAATGACAATTTGTAGAAACGACAAGGTGCCGCAGTGGTGGTAAAGATGTATGTAAGAAATACATTGATGAGAATGTACAGATATGACTGATGTGAACGTAAAAAAAAATCTTGAGAGTTTTCTTGTTTTATAAATAATTTACTGTGAATAAAGTGTATATATGGAAAAAAATCTGGTGCATTGCATGTAGTTCTCATGGAGCTTTAAAAGTTCAAATTCATTTGTCATCCAATTGTACCAGTAGGGATATGCACAAGGCTGCAGCAGCCACTTTGGCTCTGGATAACGGTAAATCCCCTACTCTGCACGTTTTGCTTACGGTTGTCAAACACGAAAGGAAATTAGAAACATGACATGGAATTTCATATTAGAGGATCAGACTAAGATATTGATAATATATCTTGCTTTTTATATATTATCATTTTTTTTTTTCTTTGGCTTGGCTTCGCGGACGAAGATTTATGGAGGGGGTAAAAAGTCCACGTCAGCTGCAGGCTCGTTTGTGGTTGACAAGTCCGATGCGGGACAGGCAGACACGGTTGCAGCGGTAAATTGGTGGGTTGGGGTTGGGTGTTGGGTTTTTCCTCCTTTGCCTTTTGTCAGTGAGGTGGGCTCTGCGGTCTTCTTCAAAGGAGGTTGCTGCCCGCCAAACTGTGAGGCGCCAAGATGCACGGTTTGAGGCGTTATCAGCCCACTGGCGGTGGTCAATGTGGCAGGCACCAAGAGATTTCTTTAGGCAGTCCTTGTACCTCTTCTTTGGAGCACCTCTGTCACGGTGGCCAGTGGAGAGGTCGCCATATAACACTCTCTTGGGAAGGCGATGGTCCTCCATTCTGGAGACGTGACCCACCCAGCGCAGCTGGATCTTCAGCAGCGTGGACTCGATGCTGTCGACCTCTGCCATCTCGAGTACTTCGACGTTAGGGATGAAAGCGCTCCAATGGATGTTGAGGATGGAGCGGAGACAACGCTGGTGGAAGCATTCTAGGAGCCGTAGGTGGTGCCGGTAGAGGACCCATGATTCGGAGCCGAACAGGAGTGTGGGTATGACAATGGCTCTGTATACGCTTATCTTTGTGAGGTTTTTCAGTTGGTTGTTTTTCCAGACTCTTTTGTGTAGTCTTCCAAAGGCGCTATTTGCCTTGGCGAGTCTGTTGTCTATCTCATTGTCGATCCTTGCATCTGATGAAATGGTGCAGCCGAGATAGGTAAACTGGTTGACCGTTTTGAGTTTTGTGTGCCCGATGGAGATGTGGGGGGGCTGGTAGTCATGGTGGGGAGCTGGCTGATGGAGGACCTCAGTTTTCTTCGGGCTGACTTCCAGGCCAAACATTTTGGCAGTTTCCGCAAAGCAGGACGTCATGCGCTGAAGAGCTGGCTCTGAATGGGCAACTAAAGCGGCATCGTCTGCAAAGAGTAGTTCACGGACAAGTTTCTCTTGTGTCTTGGTGTGAGCTTGCAGGCGCCTCAGATTGAAGAGACTGCCATCCGTGCGGTACCGGATGTAAACAGCGTCTTCGTTGTTGGGGTCTTTCATGGCTTGGTTCAGCATCATGCTGAAGAAGATTGAAAAGTGGGTTGGTGCGAGAACACAGCCTTGCTTCACGCCATTGATTATATATTGAAAATATAAGATAAAATGTGCCCTGCATCTCATCAATTACTTCAAATTGTCTGAACATGACTCTCATTTTCACTATTGATGTCCAATCTCTACATGTCCAGAAAGTCTTAAAGCCCTTTGTTTTTTTCTTAACAAGATACCTAACTATTCCCTCCACCACCACCCTCTTCCGCCTGCTAGAATTTTTTCTCGCTCTCAATAACTTCTCCTTTGTCTCACCACCCTTTCTCCAAGTCAAAAGAACAGCCAAGGGTACCCACATAGGCACCAGCTATGCCTGCCTTTTTGTTGCTTTTGTAGAGCAATCCATGCTGCAAGCCTACATAGGCAAGGCACCTCAACTCTTCCTCTGCTATATTGAAGACTGCCTCATGTGCCCATGATGAGCTCATCAATTTTATTCACTTTGCTGCTAACTTTCACCCCAACCTCAAATTCACTTGCTTGATCTCAGGCAAAACTCTCCCCTTTCTTGATCTCTCGTCTCCATCTCAGGAGACAATGTTTCTAAAGACATTTTTTACAAACCTACCAACTCCCACAACTACCTCAACTACACCCAATCCCCTGCAAGGATTCTATTCCTTTCTCAAATTCCTCCATCTCTCTTGTATCTGATCCCAAGATGAGGTCTTCCAGTCCAGATCATTCAAGATGTCCTCCTTCAAAAAATGTGGATTTCCCTCTACCACCATCAACTCAACCCTTACCCACATTTCCTCCATTTCCAGCTCATCTGCCCTGGCCCCAAGATGCCCTAAGATGCAACAAAGACACTTCACTTGTGAATCTCCAGATGCTCCCGTTGTGGCCTTCACTACATCAGAGAGACTGGACGCAGATTGGGAGATCGTTTCTCTGTCTGCATCAGTGACTGGGATCTCCCAATGGTCAACAGTTTCAATTCTGCACCCCACTCTGTCCATGGGTTCATGCATGGCCAAACAAAGGCCTCCTGTAAATCGGAGGAGCAACACCTAATATTCTGTCTGGGCACTCTCCATCTGGATAACATTATCATCAGTTTCTGCAAGACCACTTCTAGTTCTCCCTCTTTTTCTTGTCCATCTTCCACTTTTCCTCTGGCTCTCCATTCACAGAGCCATCTTGCTGTTGGGCCCTCCCTCACTTATCCACCTATTACCCCCTGCCAATGGGACTCCCCCGCACCATTTTGTTTGGACACCTGCCTACATCTTGCTCATATCTTGATGAAGGGCTCAAGCCTGAAACATAGGTAATGTATCTTTACTTTTGCTACATGAAGTTCACTGTGTTTCTCCAGCATTTTGTTTTTATTTCAATCACAGGTCTGCAGACTTTTGCATTTTACAGCTGATTAAGATATTGACCTGTTTTAATTTGCTGAAGCAAGAGAGCCAGTCTGCAGTAAACTGTGGAGTGAATTACTGGAAAAGCAAGGGAGGCTTTTTGAAGTGCAGTGCAAGAAAACAAAAGAGCAGCAAGTGGGCCAGCAATGGAGTGAGACTGAGGATGAACCCCTTCAGACTCCTGCTCACTGACGATATTATTCACAAATGTAAGATTGAGAGAGAAGAAAATAGATGATCTGAGATTGAATGTGAACCAAAAAGAAATGCAAAGCTGCAGTGCTCTGGTAATTACAGAAATATGGCTCCAGGAGTCCATTCCAGACTCAGCAATTCAGTTAGATGGCTTTATTTCCCTCAGAGCAGACAGAGATGCTGATAATTCTGGCAAGACTCAAGTAGGGAGTCTGTGCATTTACATCAGTGAGAATGGGTGCACACATGTATCTGTTAAAAAAGACCTTAGGCTCAGCAGAATTAGTATCTGGTGGTGAACTGCAGACCCTTCTGCCTGTCCAGGGAATTCTCAACCATGCTGATTGCCACAGTTTATGTTCCACCTTCAGCAAATGAAGGTTAAGCAATGAAGGAACATATTGAACCCCAGATGTGTCATCCTGATGGTGCCATGATTTTAGCTGCTGACTTCAAACATGTCAGAAGCAGCAACATCTCTGTCTCTCCTGAGGAGAGAAGTCATCTAGCTGGATCACTGAATCTGGGATGGAGCCTTCAAGCCCCATTTCTGTTATCACCAGAGCACAGCAGCGCTGCAGTTCTTTCTTGTTCAGATGCAGTCTCAGCTAAGCCATTTTCTTCTCTAGTGATCTTACATTTCAAGTAAGAGTTTATTATCATCTAATTGTATGACTTCTTTGGCTTGGCTTCGCGGACGAAGATTTATGGAAGGGTAATGTCCATGTCAGCTGCAGCCTCGTTTGTGGCTGACAAGTCTGATGCGGGACAGGCAGACACAGTTGCAGCGGTTGCAAGGGAAGATTGGTTGATTGGGATTGGGTGTTGGGTTTTTCCTCCTTTGTCTTTTGACAGTGAGGTGGGATCTGCGGTCTTCTTCAAAGGAGGTTGCTGCCCGCCGAACTGTGAGACGCCAAGATGCACGGTTGGAGGCGAGATCAGCCCACTGGCGGTGGTCAGTGTGGCAGGCACCAAAAGATTTCTTTAGGCAGTCCTTGTACCCACTACAATCCAATGAAACAGCATTCTCCGGTCCTCGATGCAAAAAGATGTACGAGTAAGATCGTTGGGAGCATGGGTCTGAATGGGTTAATCCTCAATCTAACCTTGATGCCTGCCCACTTGATGCTCTTCTATCGTCTTGCATAATAGTGCCAACGGTCTCCTATGTGTCTTGACTCTAGCAATCTGCTTCATGGTTGACTGCAGTCTGGCTCCCTTCAGTAAATTAAAACCACCTAATAACTTATTGGTCTGATCTTTCAATTTGAAAGTCCAGATCTTATTCTTATTTTCTCCATTGTTTCCCGATTGTAAAACATATGTGTAGGTAGGAGATTGGCCACTGCAACCTTGTGCGCTGCCATTTTCACACCACATCTGGAGTATTGAATGCCATGAGTGACACCATATATGGAGTATTGCACGCAAGTCTTGAGGAGCTTTACAAGTGTCACCACATCTCAAGTATTGCATGCAGTTCTCATGGAGCTTTATAATTGACACCACACTATGTCAGTCATACAGCACTGAAGTGTAACTGTGGACCCCCAATGATCCTGCACTGACAATCAACCACCCATTCACACCAATCCTACTGAAATCCCATCCCATAAACTTTGCTCACTACATCTGGAATAATATGTGCCATTCTTGTGTTGGTGCAGCTAATAAACCTGCTACTTCACAATGCCATAGATTTGGTTCAATCTTCATTTTGGGCGCAATGTAGGGAGTTTGTATGCTCTCCCCATGGGTTTCCTCCATTTGCTCCTGTTTCCTCCCAAATCCCCTAAAATGAGAGGGCTAAATAGTTATTTGGCCATTGTAAGTTGCCCCAAGTGTGGAGGTCAGTGACAGAATCTGAGCAGAGTTTATGGGATTGTGGGGATGGGATTAAGGTAAGATTGTGTGAATGGGTGGTTGATTGTCAGTGTAGAGTAATTGGGGTACATGGTCACATTTAAATGCTGTATGACTGACATAGTGGGGATGTGAGCAGTGCTGAGGACTCATAGCTCCAGTGGGTAGCACAGTTACTATAACAGTTAGCTCTTTGCTATTACAGCTCCAGTGAGCCTGGTTCCAATCCAACACTGTCTGGAAGGAGTTTGTATGTTCTCTTTATGACCTGCAAGTGTTTCCTCCAGGTGCTCTGATTTCCTCTCACATTAGTAAGTTAATTGGTCATATGAGTGTATTTGGGCCTGTTACCCGTGGTGTATCTCTGAATTTAAAATACAGTTAAATTGATTTGTATGGAGTGTGCACAGAAAAAATGACATTGAAACATCCCCTTTCATGCTCTACAAGGACTCTATTCTTTCACTTTTAAAATGACCAACCCTACTCTGCATACCAAGAGATCTCTCTCTGTAACTCTGCACTTTTGTACTATGTCTAACTTCTTGTACTATGTGTGAGTTTTCTACTCATCTGCTCATAAAACAACCTCTGCCGATGTGGTAATGATGTGTGAAATTAAAATGGTTGTTCACTAGGATATCCTTACTCCTGCAGTGGACAGAGTCAAGGTGCTCAACAAAACAATCTTCCAGTCTGTATCCAGACTCTCTGATGTAGAAGAAGTCACATTGGGAGCACTGGATGCAGTAGATGACCCCTGTAGATTCACAAGTGAAATGTTGCTTTACTTGGAAGGACTGTTTGAGGCCTCACATGGTGGCAAGGGGGATCAGAAAGGACTTCCCAGTGACCAAGCATTTTAATTCCACGTGCATTTGGCACATCCAATTACTAATTTTCAATATTTTTATTGGTTTTATCAAATAAATGTTACATAGGTACATGACAATAAAATAAAGTACTGTATTAACAAATCATATATAGCACTACAAATAGTATTGAAACCTATGTTACATTAAGAAAAAGAAAACCACCATACTAATGATCTAAATATCAATCCCCTCCTTTCGGAGGCTACTGGCTTAATATTGTTATGTTTGACACCCCCCTCCCCCTCCACCTGTTGTAAATAAGACAGCCACAGCATCAGTGCAGACTATCTCAATGCTTTACTAATTACATACTACAAGCATTACTACCAAGTGTTAAGTATAAATTAGTTCCCCATGTCATCACGTTCATGTAATGGTTTCATACCCAACACTCCTCACCAACCCCCCCACCCCCAACCCAGCATAAGTAGTATTTGAAGTGTTCAGGTGGGTGTGTGGTTCATTTGGATCTACAGAGAGGGATGGTATCGGTCAGAAAATTTGTTGTAAAGGATCTGTTCCAATTCATCGGTCAGGATATAACTGGGCAGTGGAGAAGATGATCTTGGAGGTATTTCTCTTTCCAGTTGAGCAAAGTTCCGCTCACATGCAGTTAGTGATCGGGAGGAGTATGCCACGGGTTGTTCTCCCTTTTCAGTTTTCTGTGACAGTACGGCACCCAATCCCACAGGCGGCGCACCTACTGCCAGTGTTAGTTCTTTGTCCGGATTGTAATGAATTTAGACATGGTTACTGCTTGTTAAAGCTGATTTTCATTCATCAATAGCTTGTTTGGTTTCTGTGTTCCAGTACTATTTCTGTTCATTCAGGGGATTACATAACAGAGACATATTTGGAATGTGTTGGTGATAATGGTTTACTAGACCCAGAAATGATCATAGTTCTGTTTTGTTGCTTGGGTAGGGAGCATTCTGTATAGCTTCTGTACCTTTGTTGTCCAATTGTACCCCTTCCTTATTGATGGTGAAACCTAAGTAGGTCACCGATGGTGTCATGAACACACATTTGTCTTTTTGGAGCTGGGGCGTGAAGATCCAGTGGGCTACTTGCCTGGTCTCTGGTTTCAGGTGCCCTTCTTGTGACGGTATCTGCTCGATCGGTTGAGTGTGGTGTGTTTCTGTAACTCAGCAGGAAATCGGCGAATTTAAGGGATAACAAAGAGTCCGAATTTTGTCTCATTTTCATGGCTTTCTTGAAAGTTTGTATGAAACGTTCTGCTTCTCTGTTTGTACTGTGATGGTTTGGTGCAGACAGTATGTGGCAGTATGTTATTGTTGCGCATGAAAGCTTTAAATTCTGCTGATACCAATTGTGGGCCATTGTCAGAGATGAGTTCAGTGGTTAATCCATATGATGTGAAAACTTCTCTGAGTTTTTCAATGGTCTGACCTGCAGTCATTTCTTTTCATGCGTATTACCATCGGCCATTTCTAGTGTGTGTCGACTACTATCAGGAAATTCTTTCCTATGTATGGCCCTGCACTGAATACACCATCCTTTCTGGCTTCAGGTGTCATTGCGTCATCCACTGGTCTTAGTTGGTCGATGTGTCTTTTCCATATCATGTTCACCACTAGGATGTGATACGAGTATGGGCTGAGTTTTTACAGGACTACTCCCCGCACACAATCTTGGTGCTAAGATTTATTGATAGTCAAGTCTCTCTGGCAGACACCTGCATTGCATGTCGCTGTCTCGGCGGCAGTAGCAATGTCTAACACCAGTTCAAGTGTCAGATTTCATTTTGCAATTAGTTTCTCTCGGGTAGTTTGTTCAGCTAAACCCATTACTAATTGAACTCTTAACACACTCTCTCTGAATTGTCCAAATATACATCTAGACAGTTTCCGTAATGCAGCCATGAAATTTGGGACAGACTCTCTGTGTTGTTGTTTATGCCGGTAAAATTTATGTCTTTCTGTCATTTCTAGAGGTCAGGGGTTAAGGTGCTGACTGATAGCTTGACAGATTTCAGCATATGTTTTCGTTGAAGGCATGTGTGGGCCAGTTAGCGATCTTAAGAGCTCATAGATGCCTCCTTTCATTACGGTTAAAAACAATGCACGTTTTTTATTCAAGGGAGGATTTTCTGTAATATCATGTACAATGCAATGATTATCAAAATGTTCTACATACGCTTCCCAAGCCTTCTTCTTCATTAAATTTGTCAAAGTGAGCTGCAGGAACTGCTGCCAACATCTCTTGGGTTTCCCAGCTTTTCGCTGTCTTCTGTAGTTAGAATTGATAAATGTGTAATGGAGTGCTGTGCTGTTAGACAGAATCAGACACACATGAGGTAAAGACTGTAGAACAGGCTTTAATCCACAAAGACTTCCACAGAGCCAGGCTAGCTGTGGCTGCAGCAACTCAGTGTGAGGCCTCGGGAGGCCGGCACAGGCTTATATCCCGGAGGGTGATTGACACCCGATGGGGTGGGGCTTGATCCATTCAGACCAACTTATTGACAGCCGGCCAGGTGTTGTCCTGTCCCCATACACTCCTGCAGGTACAGAGGTTTCCCCCTGCAGTAGGCCAGTTGTGTACCACCACAAATGGTTGAGTGAGTTCTTGAATCCTCGTCACCACTGTTATGTTTGAGGCCTCCTGTTGTAAATAAAAGACAGCCACAACGTTTGTGCAGACTAACTCAATTCTTTACTAATTACATACTACAAGCATTACTGCAAAGCATTCAGTATAAATCAGTTCCCCACGTCATCACGTTCACGTATGGTATCATATCCAACAAACACAAACAGTCCATTACTAACAATAAGGAAAAAAAGGAGGGTAAACATTGGGATCAAAAAACAGAAAATAGTTAATCTTACAAAATTTGAAAGTAATTAAGAAACAAAGTTAAGATTCATTTCAGTAGTGGAGCATCTAATTTTTTCCAAAGTCAGACATGCCATCATGTCAGACAGTCATTGAGTATGATTGGGAGCCACAGCATCTTTCCATCTCATTAATATGGCCCTTCTAGCAATAAGGGAGGCGAGGGCAACTACGTGGGATTGTGAAGCAGTCAATAACAGACTAGTTGGCCCACATATTCCAAAAATAGCAAGAAAAGGACTTGGATTCAAAGTAATGTTAAGAACTAAAGAAAAGTACAAAATACTTTGGTGATACAACCACTACACTGGTCTTAACTCCTGCAAGTCTACTTTAGGGGGAAGCCACTGCAACTGCAGGCAGGCATCCTGGAAGGCTGGCACCACCTGCCGGCTGTCATTCAGCAGCCCATATAAAGACTCGAGCTGGCCCCTTTGGGGGACAGTCAGATGTGGAGCCAGCAAAAATTCTAAGACCGGTGTACGAAGTTTAAGCTAAAGTTTACAGTCTGTGGATTTTGAGTAAGAATCATTCACACAGCAGCAAATTGGAAAGAGAAGGACAGAACCACAACATATGATACAGTGTTCCTTCTACAGTTTTACATTTTTCATATTTCAAAGAGAGATTAGAATAGAATTTAGTCAATTGGACTTCGGAAAAGTGGGCCTGATGTACTACCTTAAACTGTAATAATGAGTATCTAACACAATGAGAGAATGAATGCACTCACTTCAAAATAGAATTCCAAGTAGTTTCAAAAAATATTTGTTGAAAATCCTGTTCCCATAGTTTAAAAAAAAAATTCTTTCTAGGGAACTATCCCTAAGATTTAGAAGTAATTCATAAAGGCCAGATACCGCCCCTTTATAATTAGGTTGTAAATTATACATCATCCTGATCATATTAGGTTCCAGATCTTCTGGGAGCTTCAAAATTAGCCCCTAACCTGTAAGTAAGGAAAGAAATGGTGACAAAGTATTGTAAATTTGGTGGATGATTGTTCAAAAGAGGCAAGATTTTGGTCAGTAAAAATATCTAAAAACGATTGGTTCCAAAATTTGACCAATAATTGAAATCTTGAAACAAAGGTAAAGAAAAGGAATTGCCTAAAATAGTCTAATGGGTCCTTATTCACTTTAGCAATAAGAAAAATTGAGGCTTCATAAAAAATTTCTGGCAACTTCCCATTAACTAATGTTTGAATAAAGACAGAATCCAAAAGGGGTATCAGTTAATGGGAAAATGATTTATAAAACTGCTGGGAAGACATTGAGACAAGGGACATGGCCAGACTGCCAAGGGTTAATAGCTGGTGCAATCTCCTGCTTAGAGATCGGCTGTTCCAGCTTTAATTTATTCTCTGAAGCAACTATAGGAATAGTCAAACTATCCAGGAATTGCTATAAAGAATTTTGGTCTTTGATCGAATCAGAGCTGTACAACTTGCATCTCATTCTTCAAAGAATTATGAAGGGGACGTAAGCTTGAGATACTTTTCTTTGAATTAATCTCAATTTGTCTTCATTCTTCAAAGAATTATGAAGGGGATGTAAGCTTGAGATACTTTTCTTTGAATTAATCTCATTTTGTCTTATTTTGTCTTATATCTGTTTGAAGTTGAATAACATATATCATTATATAGTATGCTTTGTTTATTCATTATTATGAAAATCTCAACATGAAGTTACGCAAAATGTTTATCCATTTTATCAACAAATTAAGGCTACTTAAAGCCACAACAACAAAGTTTGGATTATTGGATTAATAAGAAAGTAATCTGGAATATCGTCCTCACTTTTTTTTGAAATTGGGAAATATTAGAACTTGGAAAGTGTCATCTTAGATTCAAAGAAAAATGATAATTGTGAACTTTGCAAGAAAGGGTCATAAAATTTGCCTGAAAGAACTCAACTTGTTAAAAGCATTTAAGCTGTAACAAGAAGTCTAGTTTTCTGTGAGAATATGCCTATCTTCTCTGTAATTGTGCAGTTTGAAATTGAACCAGGTCTGGCCAGACACCTGTGACATTTAAAAAGATAAGCCACTGCTAGCAGTCAGAATTTGGCAGGAAGCCCAGAAGAATGTTTTAAAAAGTTATAAAAACACCTGATAAAGAAAGTTGTGTGCAGAACACAGCGACAATTCAGCCAGAGAAATTGTCTTTAAGGGACCAAGCAAGATATAAATTTGTTCACAGTTCCCATGAACCAGGATAAGCCAGGAGAAACAGGCTGCACTGTAAAGAATCCAAGATGGAGAAGAAAAAGTCTTGTTGGGCTAAAGACCTTGAGCAAACAGCTCCTCTCAAAGAGCAATTTGGTTGTGAGTTGAACCAGCAAGGAAAACTGACAATGCTTGGCAGGAGATTGGAGCCAGCCACCATTGAAGAAGCAACTTCAACTACCAAGCGAGAAGAAGACTCCAATAAGGCACTGCAGGGCTCATTAACTGACTTAAAGGTTAGTCGAACTGAAATTACTATTTGATTGTGAAGCATCATTTCAAGGAGTTTCATTGAATTCACAACTTTTACAAGATCCAGACTTCTGCAAGAATTGTGCAGAAGAAAATTTGGATTGAATGAAACTATACCAGATTGCAATGCACATATAACCATATAACCACTTACAGCACAGAACAGGCCAGTTCGGCCCTACTAGTCCATGCCGTAGCAAATCCCCACCCTCCTAGTCCCACTGACCAGCACCCGGTCCATACCCCTCTAGTCCCCTCCTATCCATGTAACGATCCAGTCTTTCCTTAAATGTAACCAATGATCCCGCCTCGACCACGTCTGCCGGAAGCTCATTCCACATCCCCACCACCCTCTGCGTAAAGAAATTTCCCCTCATGTTCCCCTTATAATTTTCCCCCTTCAATCTTAAACCATGTCCTCTAGTTTGAATCTCCCCCTTTCTTAATTGAAAAAGCCTATCCACATTTACTGTCTGTCCCTTTTAAAATCTTAAACACCTCTATCAAGTCCCCTCTCAATCTTCTACGCTCCAGAGAAAAAAACCCCAGTCTGCACAACCTTTCCCTGTAACTCAGATCCTGAAATCCTGTCAACATTCTCGTGAATTGGATTGAGAGTCCTGAAATGTTAGAGGGTTTTGAAGTCAACAGATGTTTTAAACCTACGGACTTTGGAATTCCCACATTTACTCACTTACACAATTTTTCTAATGCAAGCGAAGATGGTTTTGTTACTGTCAGTTATTTAGTACTACGAAATAACCAAGAGCAAGTACATTGTGGATTTGTAATGGGAAAAGCTAGAGTGGCTCCATTAAAGCCAGTCACCATACCTCGAATGCAATTGACTGCCACTACAATGGTGAGCAAAATGGACAATGTATTAAAAAGAGAATTACAGATGGAGTTAGCAGATTCTGTGTTTTGGTTAGTGCTTAATTACATTAATAACAAAACTATGAGGTTTCGTACCTTTGTGACTAACAGAATTAATGAGATTGAGAAGGTTTTGCATGCTAATCATTGGAGATATGGTAAAACAGTGGATAGTCCAGCTAACATCGATTCACGAAGATCAAAAGTTCAATTGTTTCTGAAAAGAGCCAACACTTAGATGTTTGGTCCTCAATTTCTTTCACAATCTCAAGAAGATTGGTCTCAAGATCCAGAAGAGTTAAAACAATTTTCAATGGAGGATTCAGAAATACAAAACACTAGTGTTAATACTATTCAAATATCTCAAGAGAATGATCTGATTATTTAATTAATTTGCTATTATTCTTCATGGTTTTGTTTGAAAAGGGCAATAGCATGGATTCTTAGATTAAAAACTGTGTTTTTACATTGTATCAAAAAAAGAGAATCCTAAGTCTTGAAAGAGCTGTTATCTAACAGTTGATGAATTGGCAAATGCTGAATTGGAAATAATTAATTTTTCTAAGAAAAAAGCATTCAATAATGAGATATCAAAATTGATGAAGAATCTGAATGTTACACGAGCAAGTCGAGTTTATGTGGTGGTACACCACCAGCCTACTGCAGGGGGAATTCTCTGTACCTGTAGGAGTGTTCCACCGGCCTACTGCAGGGGGCAACCTTTGTACCTGCAGGAGTGTAAGGGGACAGGACAACACCTGGCTGGCTGTCAATCAGTCGACCTGAATGGATGAAGCCCCACCCGGTCGGGTGTCAATCACCCTCCGGGATATAAGCCTGCACCAGCCTCCTGAGGCCTCATTCAGAGTTGCTGCAACCACAGCCAGCTTGGCCCTGTGGAAGTCTTTGTGGATTAAAGTCTGTTGTACAGTCTTTACCTTGTGTGTGTCTGATTCTGGCTAGCAGTACATCACAGTTTACAAATTAAATCCTATTCTTGTAAATGATGTATTGAGAGTAGGAGGAAGATTGGAAAAAGCAATAATGCCAGAAGAAGTGAAACATCTAATTATATTAGCTAAGGAATTTCATTTTTCAGAATTGATTGTTCGACATATACATGAAAAAACAGCTCATGGTGGTTGTAATCGCGTGTTATCAGAATTATGCGAGAAATATTGGATACTTGGCGCCTCAACATTGACCAAACGAATTATATTATAACGTGTGAATTGTTGACATGCAAATGCTAAACTTAGACAACAACAAATGGTGGATTTGCCACAAGACAGAGTTTTGCCTGATGAACCCCTATTTACATACATGGGAGTTTATTATTTTGGTCCTTTGCAAGTAAAACGAGGAAGTGTGTAAAAATGATACGGAGCTATTTTTACTTGTTTGACTACAAAAACAATTCATATTGAAGTAGTGCTCAGGGCACCATGATTTTTGGGTCATAGAAATGGTGTGTATATTAAAGTAATCATGTTCAGTACTTTGTTACATATCACGAGCATCAATGATTGCTTAAATTCTGTGATTCATAGACATCATTAGGTGGTGAGTATCTTCTCTGGTGATAATCTTCCAGGCCTCTACTGCAGCCATCTTCAGGTCCTACTTGATTGAGGGGCTTGTCCCCTTAAGTTTTCTCATTAGTATATGGAAGACGTGCTCATATGGATTTTGATAGGTGACTGACTTGGCCGTTCAAAAAGTTTCCAGTTTTTAATTTGAAAAACTCCTTTGCTGCTTTATTAGTATATTTGGGATTATTGATTTGCTGTAGGATGAAGCACTGTCCAGTGAGTTTGGAGGCATTTGCTTGAACTTGAGGAGATAAGATGTTTCCATGCACCTCAATATTCATTTTGCTACTGCCATCAACAGTTACATCATGCCCAGGCCACAACACCCCCATCATCATGTTTCACAGATGAGGTGGTAATGCTTTGGGATCTTGGGCAGTTACTTTATGCCTCCACACTTTGCTCTTTCTGTCACTCTGAAACATGTTAATCTTGGTCTCATCTGTCAATAGAACCTTTTTCCAGGATGCTGCAAGCTCTTTTAAATACTTCTTGCCAAACTGTAATCTGGCCATCCTGTTTCTATATCTAACTAGTGGTTTGCATCTTGCAGTGTAGCCTCTGTATTTCAGTTCACGAAGTCTTCTGCAGACAGTAGTCATCGACACATTCTGAAGAGCATTTCTGATCTGTCGGACAGCCGATATGAGATTTTTCTTTATTTCGACGAGCATTCTTCTGCCATCACCATTGGAGGTCCTCCTTGGCCTCCCAATCCCTTTGTTATTACTGAGTTCACCAGCATGCTCTTTCTTCTTAATGATGTTCCTCCAAACAGCCGCTTTTGGTAATCCTAAGGTTTGGCCAATGTCTCTTACTGTTTTGTTTATGTTTTTCAATCTCATAATGGCTTCTTTGACTCTCCTTGGCATAACCCTGGTCCTCATGTTGAAAAATATCAACTACAGTCTTAAAAGATGATCAGAAGCGAGCTTATCTCTCTTATATCTGCGCTAATGAAGCAATTAAACATAACTGAGTAATTACAAACATCAGTTAAGCCGAATGTCACGGAAACTAGATATAAAAAGTGTAATTTTCTTCAAACCTAACAACTAAAGTGTTCAAAGAGAACAAGAAAATAACTTATAACTGTTCACAGCAGAGTCCTGAGGTTAATCTCCATGTATATTCCCATATTTCCTCACAGTGTATCTGCAAGCCCGTTGAGAACATAATTAGCCTTGTAACGGCCATCTGGCTTTTATCTGCAACATAATAGGGATCCTGGAAAGGGATGAAGAACCAAAGGTGGTGGGTACAAGGCCTGTCCTTCAAGAGCCAGTAAACAACAGAAATATGGCAGGCACTGTGGCTCCCTGCAATGATAATCTGATGATGAAAATTTTCATTTCATGATTTTAGATGAAAATTCAATTTCAAGTAATATAGACTCTGGGATCAAATGGGAAAATGGATGTACATCACAAGTGCAGTACATGGTTTTAAAATGATTTCAAACATCCCAAGATTAAATGAGTCACCAAATGATTATACACCCAAGGTTAAGAAGACAAAGTCTTTTCTTCTTAAGAACAGGACATCTGTGATTAGCAGTAAGCAGCCACATCGTCCACTGTCACAAACAGGCACGTCAGCCCAACAACATTATGCCCGTATGTGGTGCATGAAGAAGTTAGAAAGGCTTTTGAAAAATATGCAAACAACAAAATGATACCAGTTTTATATGCAATACACAAACCAAGTGCCTGAAACATTAGTTACCCTGCATTTCCTATGGATGCTGCATGGCCTGCTGAGTTTCTCCAGCACGTTTGTGTATTGCACTCGACCCTAGAATCTGCAGACTTTCCTGTTTTAACGCCAGTTTTATTTGATGTTTCAGTACATCTTGAACTTTTCAATCTCCAGGCATTTAACAACAAGCACTGATACAATTACCAGGCGAATTACATATTCAGTTGCACACCCTGGATATTCGACTGCACTTTCTACTTTAGGAGTGTGACAGAATATAGATATCTGTTTTTGGGAGATAAATTGGGATAGGGTTTTTTTTAGTGTAGGTCACATACAAACACTTTAAAACAGATCTTATTTAAAATACTGGAGCTCTGCTCATGTGAGACATGTTGGGGCCAGACCCTTTGCAGAAGCTTTGGAGAGTACCCAAGAGACTTCACTAATGGATTGTTGTTTACAAAAAGGCAACAGATGAAAGAACTTGTCAGAGCTGCATTCTGTCTGGAGTGGAACTTGCTGTTCTATGTGGTCTAGCAAGCATTAAGAGTCAAACAGGGTTTCTCTCTGAGAGAGAGAGAGAGAGAGAGAGAGTGAGATCAGTTCGACAGTTTTATAGACAGTAGCAGCAACTGGGACTGGAACAGGACAAGCTGGCAAGCTTCTGGACAACCCCATTTGGAAAATGGGTTGTGAGTGCTTTGTTCAGCCTGGTCAAAGCCCTTGTGGTTCATGAAGTAAGAGAAACAGAAAAGACCCTCTGGTCACCTGAAAGAAAGAGGTTATCATTTGGAGAACCCTAAGGGGGCAAGTTTCTTCGGCAAGACACTGAAGTCGCTGATTAAAAAAGGAATCAGTTGTGGGTGTCAGTGTACAATGAATCTCTCTCTCTGAAAACCGACAAGAACCTTCCTGAGTGGTAACCGTTTACCTTTCAAGCACCAAAAGCCTGGTGAACTTGATAAATGTTAAATTCTGTTCACAGTATATGAATTGCCTGCAACCAGTGAACTTGGAGGAATGGGAAGTGAGATTGGACTGTGAATCAAAGAACTTTTCTGAACTTACACACACATTACATACACATGTACTTAGAATTAGAAGTGGGGTTAAGTTTGGTTAATTAAGTCAATCGTGATGTTAAAGTGGGATTCTGTTTTCATGTTTAAAGATAATTAAAAGCAACTTTTGTTTAAGTGACCATTAGTCTTGGTAAATTTCTATTGCTGCTGGGTTTTGGGGTCCTCTGGGCTTGTTACAGGAGAGGTGCCAGAGGACTGGATAATAGCAATAGTAACATCACTGATCAAAAAAATTACTGACCATTCAATTTAACTTTGGTTAAGAGGAAACCCTCAGAAACAATAATCATAAGAAACATTAATAGGTACCAGCAGATATTAAAAAGAGGTCACCCATTTATTAATGGAAAATAATGTTCAATTAAAGTATTTAAATTTTTGATGAGCTAATAGAGATGAGTTAACAATATTGAAGATACTACTCATATGGGTTTTCAGAAGGTACAGTATGTTTGACCAAGTGCCAAACCAAAATGTGATTCGTTAAACTGAGGCCCATGGAATTACTTGAGTCAACAGCAGAATGAATGTCACACAAGGCCTTTTTAGATTGCAAAGCCATAGCATCTCTGCAGACAAGACTCGTCTTGGGAAGCTGGCTTGTGTGTTCACACTGAGCCCAAAAAAGCCAGCTCCATGAGATATTTCACACTGGAAGCTGGCCTCCCGAAGCAAAGAGGGAAGGATGTTTATCGCATCAACGTCGGTGTCAACTGTGATGTAAAACATACACGCCTGGAAATGTCGCTGATGGGCATTCAAAATGAATTTGAATTTTCTGCACTTGCATCGCAGGTTGAAGACATCAGCGTGATGTTATCAGCCCTTCCCGGTTTGACCCGGCAAGACAGGTGTACCATTTTAGATTGGTCGTGAAGAGCTGCTCTCCACTGCTGGCAGTACCCCTCCTGACGGATCGAAGACAGGTGAGTCTGGACGCCCCAATCTGTCTTTAATTTTATTTTTACACAGAGCTCAAAGGCAGCGAAAATCCAGGTTTCAAGCTCTGTGTAAAAGGGCATATGGGCTCAAAAGGGGTGTTTCTACTGAGCCGGGAAAAGCGCGGTGATGCGAGGTAATGCGAGGTGATGCGCGGTGACACCTCAAATCTGGCCGCACTGTAAACACATCCGGTTGTGGCCGATGTGCGGCGATTCAAGGTGCTCCGGCGTCCTACTTTTGAGGTGGTCGATGCGGGGTGATGCGAGGGACGACCTCGCAGTGGAAACACCGTGGGTGACTCACCGGAAGTCGCAATTTTTCACCCGCGGTTTTCAATTGCTCATCGGACTTCCTGGTCACCTCGCATCGCCCTGCATCACCTCGCATCACCTCGCATCGCCCTGCATCACCGCGTATTCAATCGCTCGGTAGAAACAGTTCAGGTAGTCCAAAAATGCACGGTGATGCGAGCGACAAAAAATCGCGGTGATTCGAGGTGATGCAGGGTGATGCGAGGTGTCCTTAGCTATAGTCAATAACTAGAGTGTGGTGATAAACAGGTCATTTTCAGACTAAATCGTGGTAATAACTGATGTTTCCTCAGTGATGGGACAATAGTTCCAATTATAAATTGGAGAAACTAGGATTATTTTTAGTGGAAAGGGAATTTAAGAGAAGTGCAGGGAATGTGACTTGTTTCAATACTGTATGTATACCAAAATATATTATTTTACATTTATTTGCATTATATTTCATTTGGAAATTTCCCTTTCAATCAGCTTTGTGTCATCTGAGTTATCCCTGCTAGGAGCTCTGACATATTCCCATTGCTTGATGAACTTTTAATTCTATTGCTGTTCACAGTTTCTACACATCTTAAATTCCTGAAGTACATTGGAGTTCAAAGGTTTGAACAGCCACCATGTGGAACAGAGACATACAAGAGGCTGCAGATGCTAGAATCTGGAGCAATAAATATTCTGCTGGAGGAACTTGGCAGGTCCAGCAGTGTCAGTGGAGAAAAAAAAAAGAATGGTTGACATTTTGGGTCAGAACCTCTCATCTAGAATGAGCACAAGAGCCATGAGGTAGAGCCTGAAGGTCAGCAGAGGAAGGAACATCCATGACTATCTCCCAGCAGAACAGAATAAGCAAGTGTTCAGTGTCTGGCATAGAAGGAGCATCTTGATCAGGAGATGATTCTTAATAGGAGCCTGCAAAACCATAGTCCCTAAAGCAAAACAAATAACCCTTTCCACATGCAATGGTTACCAGTAAATTAGTGCACCAATAATCAACGGGGGGAGCCAGGGTGACATATAATTGTGTTTGCAGAAAGAGAGAGATTGAAATAAGGATAACCTATAGAGGTCTCAGCACAGATTTATTTTGTGAGAATTGTTTTTTGACAATTGGATATATTTTCCACCAGAGGGCAGACTGCACTTATTGGAACCATTGACCATTACATTCTATTTTCTTCTCTTCTAGTTCTGCACGTCCGTTGGCATTGAAAGCTGCTGTTCCTTCTCGGATGATGGTTTGCCAGAGTTTCCTGTCCTTGGCATTGGTTTCCAAGTTATTGATGTTGATGTTACATTTCGTCATGTTGGGTTTTAAGACGTCTTTAAATCTTTTCTGTTTGTCTGCCTCTTTTACATTTACCTTCTTTAAGGTGGGAGAAGAGAATTTGTTTCGGAAGAGATTCGTCTTTCATCCGAACAACTTGACCACTCCATCTTAGCTGGTTCTTAATTATGTAGGCTTCAATGTGTGTTGTTTTTGCTTCATTTAGCACGCTCACATTAGTTCTTCTATCTTCCCAGCTATATTTAAGATGTTTTGAAGGCAGTGTTGATGAGTCAAAGGCTTTGGTGAGGATGATGAATGCCATATACAAAGGTTAAAGTTGTTCACGACAATTTTCTTGTAGGTGTCGCATTGTGAAGATTATATCGATTGCTCTGTGCGATGGTCTAAAACTGTTTTTTTGCCTCCAGAAGGATCTTCTTGGCTAAAGACTTGAGCTGGTTATTTATAATGCAGGAAAAGATCTTTCCTGCTGTTGCTAACAGGGAAAATCCATGATAGTTTCTGCTTTCGGATCGATTGCCTTTCCTTTTGTAAATAGTAATGATTGCAGAGTCTCTAAAGTCTGCTGATACATTTTAATTTATACAGATCTTGATATTAAGTTGATGCAGTTGATAATTGTAATGTGAATAAAAGCTCTCATGACTGGAAGGAGAACAAACACTTTTATTAGCTTATAACTATGGGTAGGTTCTCACAGTCGTCTTTGGAAGGGTTTTGGGTTTAGGTGGGAAATAAGGGTTATTTATGAGCAGATGGGGGTGGAGTCGGGAGGCAGGCCCAGCCATCAGCACAACACCCTACCAGTGAATCCCAGTTCACTGCATTCACCCCTTCCTGGAGAATTTAGGGTCTGTGAATGAAAACAGAGAACATGGATTCAGAAAAAAAGTTAAAAAATATACAGTTATTTATAAATTTTCAGATTGAAGTGGCCCAGGGATCTGGAGATCCTGGTGGAACACCTTAGCACCAGGGGAGGGGGCCTTGGACTCCTTGGATCTTCTTGTGAGGGAGGAGAGACGGGCTGGGTTTCTGGCTCAATGGTGGAGGGGGGATGGACTTTCCTCCTGAACTGGATCCCCTGAGGCCATGACTGGGGATGGTGAGAATAAACTCCGAGGCTCACAGGGCACTTGAGGCCACAGACCCTCTATTCTGGTGGGTGCCAGGTCCCTGATGGAGATGATGTCCTCTCTGCCATCCAGGTACTCAACGTAAGCATAGGTAGGATTGGCGTGGAGCAGTTTCACCCTTTCCACCAGGTGGTCGGTCTTGCATCTCCTCACGTGCTTCCTGAGAAGGACTGGACCAGCAGTGGTGAGCCAGGTTGGGAGTGTAGTTCCCGATGCCGACCTTCTTTCAAAATTGAATAGGAGCTTGTGAGGAGTAGCGTTGGTCATGGTACATAGTAGTAACCGGATGGAATGGAGCGCCATAGGAAGGACTTCCTGCAATGTGAGTCTGGAAGGCCTTTTGACTTCAGGGCCAGTTTGACAGCCTTCCAGACTGTGGTGTTCTCCTTTTCAACCTGCCTGTTCCCTCGGAGGTTGTAGCTAGTAGTCATGCTGGATGCGATAACCCTTGCCAGCAGGTACTGACGTAGCTCGACACTCATAAAGGATGAGCCTCAGTCACTATGAATATAGCTGGGACACCTGAACAGAACAAAAATGGAATCTAGGGCCTTTATGACTGACGAAGTGGACATGTCTGGACATGGAATGGTGAACGGGAAGCAGGAGTACTCATCAATGATAGAGAGGAAGTAGGTGATCCTGTTCGTGGAGGGGAGATGCCCCTTAAAATCGACACTGAGCCGTTCAAAGGGCCTGGATGACTTGATTGGGTGGGCCTTTGCTGGGCAATATAAGTGCGGCTTGCAATCCGCACAGACCTGGGAAGACCTGGTCATTTTCCTAATATCTTCCATGGAGTAGGGCAGATTGCACATCTTGACAAAATGAGCCATGCGGGTAACCCCTGGATGGTAGAACTCATTATGTAGAGACCATAGTTGGCTGGTGTGTGCAGAGACACAGCTTCCTCTGGATAAGGCATCTGGAGGCTTATAAGGGCCACTGGCCGATAGGTAATGTCATAATTGTAGGTGGAGAACTTGATCTTCCACCTTACAATTTTGTCATTTTTGATTTTGTCCCTCTTGACATTATTAAACATGAATGTGACCGAGCGCTGGACAGTGAGCAGAATAAATTTCCTACCAGCCAGGTAGGGTCTCCAGTGCCTCACGGCTTCTACAATGGCTCAATCCTCCTTTTCCACAGATGGTTTCCGGAGCTCGTGGTCTTGTAATGTCCAAGAAAAAAAAATGCAACCGGCCTGCCTGCCAGGTTGAGGGTAGTGGCCAAGGCCTGGAAGCAGTCTAGCCAGTATGTGAACTCCTCAGCCATGTAGGGGGACAGAGGGTCTATCAGCAGCATATCTGGCTTGAGTAGAACTTCCATCATTAGGGAATAAGCTAATAAAATTGTTGCATGAATAAAAGCTTTCACGACTGGAGGGAGAGCCAATGCTTTTATTAGCTTATAACTATAGGTAGGGTTTCATAGTAGTCTTTGGAAGGGTTCTGGGTTTGGGTGGGAAACCAGGGTTATATGTGAGCAGATGGGGGAAGAGCCGGCCATCAACACCACACACTACTAGTGAATCCTAGTTTATGGCAATAATGAAGTGGGTTACCTCCAATTTTGTAGACCTTGGCTGGTATTCGATCAAGTCCAGTGGCGATATTGTTTTTCAAGGTTTTGATGGCTCCCTTGACTTCTTCAAATGTTGGCATTTTGCTTAGGGAATCGTCAATAGGCTCTTTAGAAATGTCGTTAATCACATTCCTGTCAAATGAGATGGTTTGATTTAGAAGAACTTCAAACTGCTCCCTCCATCATCATTGCTTTTCAGAATCGTTAAACTATCTTTGATTTTTTTGAGTGGGGCTTGACCATGAGTAGTTGGGCCAAAAATAGTTTTAGTTGGGTTAAAAAAGCCTCAAGTGTTGTTGGCATATGCTAGTTGGTGGATTTCCTGAGCTTTCTTTCTCCATCATTGGTTTTTCAGGTTTTGGGTGCTCTTCTGGACTGCAACCTTGCATTCCTGATAGCGTTTCCTTTTGGTAGCCAATTGTTGGCCATTTTGTAAGGTGATGAATGCTTTTCTTTTTTTGTCGATGAGTTGGTGGAGAGTATGCTTCCTGTATTCTTTAAGAGATTCGCTTGATGCAGACTGCTTAAATCTGAAAGAAGCCACCTCCTTCTTCCCAACCAGAGTCTCAAAATTCCACATCAACCAGGTTTTTTAAAGCTTACCAGCCCTGCCCTATGCCCAAAGGTGCTCTTATCACCTTTAAAATCATCCCACTTCCCAGCAAATCCCTTAATTGCAAATATCCTCTCCCAATCAGCTTCTGCAAGTTCCTGTCTATTTGTTCCAAAATCAACTTGAACTTCAACTTGCAATCTCATCTTTCTCCATGTTATTTTGAAACCAATTGGGTTGTGGTTACTGGATCCAAAGTGCACCCCAACTGTCACTTCAGACGCGTCTTCTATCTCTTTCCCTGAGAAGAAGGTCCAGTGTTGAGCCCTCTCTTGTAGCGCCTTCAATACATTGATTGGGGAACCTCTCTTGGTCATACTAAACAAATTCCACTCCTTTGTACTTTGTGTTCCCTAGTCAATATTCAGGAAATTAAAGTGTCCCAGTCATATGACTATTATTCTTGCATCTATCTGCAAATTCTTTGCACATCTGCTCTTCTAAATCCTATTGACTAGTTGGGGGCTTATACTACAGCTGCATCAAAGTGATTATTCCTTTCTTGTTTCTAAGTACTACGCATAGAGCTTCACTGGATGAAATTCCAGAATAGCCTCTCAAAGCACTGTTGTTTTATCTCCCGTTATAGAAATGAACCACTCTCCTCCTCTTTTATGTGCCCCTCTATCACAGCTGCAGAATATATTTCCAGGAACCTTAAGATGTCAGCCTTGCCATTCTCTCTGCCATGTTTCTGCTACAAATAATCACAGTCTCCTGAGCCAATCCATGCCCTGAGTTTGTCTCCCTTACCTGTAATGCCTCTTGCCTTGAAATAAATGGAATTTTACCCATGAGTCTTTTCTCTCAAGTTGCTGTACCCTTGCCTATCCAGTCCACTACACTTGCTCTTTTTGAGTACCGTATAAGCCCCTAAGTTCTCATTAGTCTCATCTCTGCTATGAACCCCAAACCCTCTACTAATTTAATTTAAACCTTCCCAAGAAGTACTAGCTAGAATAATGCCCTGTCCCCTGTTCCTCTTGTACAGGTCACCTCTGAAACAGAAGAGATCCCAATGCTCCAAGAATCTGATTGCTTGCTTCTGAAATACACATTGATCTGGCCCAGCTTTCTATTCCTCATCTGACTAGCACTTGGCTCTAGGAATAATCCAAAGATGACTGCCCTTGAAGTACTGGTTTTAGCCTCCTTCCTAGCTCCCTAATTTCTCTCCATGGAATCTCATCCCTTTTACCTACCTACACAATTAATGCCAGTGTGCACAAAGACTTCTGTTTGCTCCCCCTCCCCTGAGAATGTTTTTATAACTGTCAAGAGATATTCTCGACACTGATGCTTAGTTCATGTTCCAAGAATATATTTAATTGAATTTTGCAAAAACTTACAGAAATGTACAAAATAATAAAAAGTATGGGGAATGGAATATTAACGTGTGATTCAGAAGATGCTTAGATTCTTTATTTCATCATTATTTATTTTCTGTGGCACTAGAATCTGGTGACTAGATGTTTTATCAACAGGACAAAGCAGATCCTAATATACTGTATGTACCAGGTACAGAATGCCATGCACTACTGAAAGAAACCTGTCCTTCTCTATCTATTTATAAATCCAATCAATATGGTAGCTTTCTATTCAAAATGTACCATTAAAGCATTACTGAAAATCATGATTAAACGGTTCCAGCAAATGCTTCTATTAAATTGATAGAAAAATCTGGAATGCAACATGCAGACTTTCACCATTAGTGGTATGTATTATTCAGATGAGTTCTCTCTCTCTCTCTCTCTCTCTCTCTCTCTCTCTCTCTCTCTCCATCCCCCCTCCCCACAGATGAAGACGGACAATTATCCACTACAACTCTCTGGAATCTCTCCTCCAGCCACTGTTGAATCCATTTGACTATCTCAAAGTTAATACCAAGCACTTGAACCTTCCTAACTAACCTTCCATGCGGAACCTTATCGAAGGCCTAACTGAAGTCCATATAGACAACATCCACTGCTTTCCCCTCATCAACATTCCTAGTCACCTCTTCAAAAAATTCAACATGATTGGTCAAACATGACCTTCCATGACCCATTATTTCATTTTTTGCAAAGAAGCAAAAGTAACAGAAAGACATGGCCACTGCACAGAAAATTATTACTTGTACTTTGATATTCTCCATGTTCTCAAAACATTGCTACATCCAAAAATGAAGAGCTATTTTGTGTCCCACAGCTACATTTTCATGTCACTCATCTGTATATATACCGGAAAGAAACCAAATATAACTGTCAACATTTTTTTCCCAGGTGCTCCTCTTTAACACAAGAACAGTTCACTGGAAGAACTCAACAAGTTGAACAGCATCCATGGAGGAAAAAGGTGCAAGTCAACATTTCCAACTGAAACGCTTCATCAGAGTTGCGAGGGAATAGGATAGATTGTCGGTAGGCAACATTTCATAGTGGGGGGGGGGGTGGGTGGGTGGTTGAGATAAAGGCTGGTAGGTAATTGTTAAATGAAAGATGGGCAGATGGAACCATATTGGAAAAAGACCGCCTATTGCATCAACCATCAACACATAAATGCCACTTCTATAAAAAGTGCTTTGCCTCTTGATGAAGGGCTCAAGCCTGAAACATTGGTTATGTATCTTTGTCTTGGCGATATAAAGGACACTGTTTGACCTGCTGAGTTTCTCCAGCATTGTGTTTTTACTTCAACCATGGCGTCTGCGGACTTTTATGTTTTATTTCTTTGCTTCATTTCAGCTCTATAATATTTCCTCAACAATTACAAAATCAATGATCCTATGGAAAAAAAACTTCCTAGAATAGCCATATAACCCTTTAATCCTTCACTTTTTTTTATCCCAACTTCCCATCTTCTCTTATGATTAGAATTCTACAACTAGTCAGAAATAGAAGATCATGAAGCCATTGTTTGACACTACAACATTTACCATTATTCTTGCATTATTCATTTGAGTTCCCAATTCCAATGGTCATGCCGGTAGCTTTCACCAATATTCCATTGTAAGCACTGATTGCAAGAAGAGTAAGAATGGTAGTTTACACACTTTGGAATTGAGATCGGAAAAAGTGATGGAAAAATCCATTTTATTTCATTGCACTGTTCCAATGAGATTCGTTTCCTGCAGATGCCAGTTTTCAGTCACATATTTCCCCAAATTCAAGTGTTGTACTTAAGGCCTCTTGCCATTTATCTGTTGAATCAAGTGTTTTTTTTTGAGTTAGCTAATTACAGAATAAGGTGTTTATTTAATTTCTGCTACTGTTCAACCTCACAATGATGACTCAATCTTTTCAAATCTAAATGTTGCCAGAGGAAGAATATATTTATTAATTCACTCAGTGAACATGGGCCTCACTGGTAAGGCTAATATCTATCATTGTTCTACACTCCGGTTACTAAGAGATTCCTGAGTACAGTTAAGGATTATGCTTTGGCTTGCTGAAACAGACAGTGGAACTTTCTTTCTCTAAAGGTTGATGGTGAACCAGGCTGACTTATTTTTATACTTATTTTCCTTCTGGACTATATTTAAGCTTATTTCTTTTCTGTTTGTTGGTGAAAACCAGACAATTAATTTTTGTTAATAAATTCTCAGGATAGACTGCCTAGTCTTTTTTTTTGAAGATTTCAGTTTGAGGATATGAGAACTTATTCATTAATTGTGGTATAATTCAATATGTTATATCATATAATGTTTATGAAGGATCAGATATACCAAATTCAATATGTCTGGAGATGGATAGATGCTTCCCTGTAAAATTCTGCAGGAGCTTTCCAGATTCTGTATCCAAGTTCAAGTTTATTACCATCTGACTGTACATATGTAACCAGATGAAACAGTGTTTCTCCAGACTCTGGTGCGGTTACATCTCAAACCAGCAACAACAATTCAAAAAGTTAAAGTTGAACTCTATAATTTTAATGACTATTAACAATATAATGTCTTAAAACAATGAACTCCACTATAAGTATATACAGCAAATATACAGATATCATATAAACAGTGTGTATGTGAAAAGCCCAGATCATTAAAGTCTGTGCCCAATGTTCAAAAAGAAAAAATCCACCCAAACCCCAGGTCAGTCATACAGCCCAGAAGGAGTTACAAATGCAGAAATCTATTTACGCCCCATCTGTTAAAGGAGGTCACCAGTAACCTTTCAACAAGTCAATTTTAGTAAAAAATTTTGCCTTCCCCACCTTGTCTATACAATCATCCACTCTAGGAATAGGATAAGCATCTGTCTTTGTCCCAGCATTTACCTTTCTATAGCCAGTGTAAAACCTAATAGTTCAACCTGGTTTATGCACTCAAACGCTAGGTGAACGCCAATTTGAAGTAGACTTTCTAATGATACCTTTCTTCAACATGTAGTCAATTTCCTCATCTACTAGTCTGCACTTTTCCATATTCATCCAATAGGGATGCTGTTTAATAGGTCTAGTATCACCTACATCAACTTTATGATAACCTATAGAAATTCTCTGAGGTACATCTGGAAATATATTCTCAAATTTTAAAAGTAACTGTCTCAATTTTTTTCCCTTTCTGAAGTTTGGAGATGAGACAACTTTGTTCCCAGATCCTGCAGAATCATGGAATTTTCTGACCTCAGGCTTATCGATTTTTGTGTCCTGTGACCTTCTCTGAAACTTGTTTTATTTGTCTCACCTCCTCATTAGCCTACACTTCCTATGGAGGTTGAGGAGGGAAAGGCTACCAGCTACCATCTTGACACATTTTACAGGAGCAGAATTGAGAGTGTCCTGTCTGGTTACATAATTGCATAGTATGTATGTAGCTGTAAAGCATCAGACTGGAAGTCAATACAGAGGATCATCAAAACAACCAATAAGATCAATGATGTCTCCCTTTCCCCTATTGATGGTCTTGTGGAATTATTGAGGTTTCTTTCCATCCACAGACTGAATCCTTGACCTATTACCATCAGGAAAGAGCATCAAAATCAGAACCACCAGGCTATAGCTTCTTCCCACAGGTTAAAGATTTTTTGTACTCTCCACTCTTTACACATCAGGACTATTGATGTGTAGTGGAGAGTGGAGGACCTTCAACCTGCTGAAGTCCACAATCAACAGGTTGTCTTGTCCAAGTTGAGGCTGTTGTCCTTGCACTATTTTATGAACTTCCTCTCTATAAACTGATTCATGATTATTGCTGATAAGGCAAACTTCTTTGGTATCATTCACAGCTTGATTATTCCTTTTGAGCTGAATCTGGTCAGCAGCATGAACAGTAGCTGGCTGAGAAATGCAACCTTCAAACCATCATTATCATGTGAACATCCTTTCAACGCTAATCTCCTTTTAAATTCTCCCACATTCTCATAATACCCCCAGGTTCTACCATTCATCTACACTCTCAAGGTAATTTATGGTGGTCAAGTGTCACCTTTCAACAAGCTCATCACTGGGACAGGAGAATGTGCAAACTCCACAGCAACAGCATTGAAGATCGGGATTGTACTTGGACACTAAACTGATAGGCGGACATTTTGCAATCTATGACACAGTTATGTAATGGTTTTCCACAGTCCTTTGAGTTACCCATATCATTTCAAGTATATACAATCCATCTGAGTAAGCTTTTGTGATGGCTGCATTTGGAAAGGGGTACCAATCAGTAACATTGACTGACCATGTCTCATGGATGCTGCCTAACCATTTGAGTCCCTCCAGCTTCTCTTTGTTTGCTCAAGATTCCAGCATCTGCAGTGCTTGTGTTTCTTTCTAATTAGACCTGCATTGTCATGGAGTCAAAGGAAAGAACATAAAACTATTCCGTACAGGAACAGGAATTTCAGCCCACATGTCTGTGTTGAACATAATGTCCAAATCAAACTAAAACTCTGCTGTTTGCATTTGAGACATAACCCTTCATCATATTCCTAGAAGCCTCTTAAGTACTTCTATTGTATATGCACCCACCACTGCTCCTGGCAGTCCATTCCAGACATCGGCCACTCTCTTAATAAAATATTTGCCCCACATATTCTCCTAAACTCCCACCTCACCTTAAATGCTTGACCTCTGGTGTGTGATGCTTTTACCTAGAGGAAACAATTCTGACTGTCAACCCTTTCAGTGTCTCTCATGATTTTATAAACCTAGTCTTCCCTTAGCCCTCCTGAGAAAACAACCCTAGTTTTGTTCCCATTCTCTCCCACATCCCATGCTATTTAAATGAAGGAGCATCCTAGTAAACCTGCTTGATACCCTTTCCAATATTTCCACATCCTTCATGTAAGTTCCAGGACCAGACAACATATCTGGTCGGGTGCTAAAAGTCTGTGTGGCCCAGCTGATGGAGATCGTAGCAGACATCTTCAACATCCCACTGCAGCAGTCTACTGTCCCCACAGGATTTAAGGCAGCCATCATCATCCCAGTGCCCAAGAAAGCAAGGACTAAATGACTACCAACCAGGGGCACTGACCTCTACCATTATAACATGCTTTTATCAACTGATAATAGAATGAATCAAATCGCACCTTCCAGTGAGGTTGGACCCTTTCCAGCTGGTGTTCAACATGATCATACCCCAGAGACTGGTTGATAAACTATCCTCATTGGGATTCAACACCTCTCTCTATCAATAGATTCTTGGCTTTTTGACGGAAAGAGTACAATCTAACGGAGCTGAAGACAATGAATAACAACCTGGCATATCAAGCATTATTCTCTAGGTGATTCAGGGCAGAGCAGAGAGTCAAGGCTATAGTATCATCTGTGGACCTGTTTGGATGGTAGGCAAAGTGGAATAGGCCCAATCTCACTGGAAGGTGCGATTTGACACATTTTAACGGAATCTCATCATGTTAAGCACTGGGTGCCACTCAGGGCTGTGTGCTCAGCCTGTTCACTCTGGTGGCTATTGATGGAACTGTCAGATACAGTTCAAAAAAGATTGTTAAACTTACTGATGATTCAACAGTAGTTATAGCCTCATTGGTAACAATGATGAGTTGGCTTACAGAGAAGAGGTTGGGAGGCTTGTCAACATAGACAAGACAAAGGATATGATTGTAGACTTCAGGAAGTCAAATATCGACCACCCTCTCCTCCACATTAATGGCTCCCTCATGGAGAGAATGGAGTCCACAGAGTTCCTCAGTGATGCACAACCCATCCTGGGCCCACAACAGCTCTTTACTAGTCAGACACAGCAATGCCTACATATCCTAAGGAGGTTGAGGAGGGCAAGGCTACCATTTCCCCACCTTGACAACATTTTACAGGAACAAAACAGAGAGTCCTGTCTGGCTGCATCATTGTTTAGTATGGTAGCTGCAAAACATCAGATAGAGGTCAATGCAGAGAATCATCAAAACAGCCAAGTGAAGTCTCCCTTTCCTCCATTGATGACATTCACCAGGAGTATTGCTTAAATAGGGCATTATTTCCATCCTTCACACAGTACTTTTGACCTACTACTATCAAGAAGGAGGTACTCGAGTATCAAAATCAAGACTGTCAGGCTGGGAAATTTTTACTGCAGGCTGTGAGATTGATGAACAGAATCCTGTAACCTTGAGTCACGTGAATTATTCCAAAATATTGATACATATTTATGTTATATTCTATCTTTCTGGATCCTTGTGGTTATCATGTGCTGTGCATTATGTGTGTATGTGTCTGCACCATAGTCTGGAGAAATTCTGCTTCGCTTCATGGTATATGTACAATTAGATAATAATAAACTTGAACCTGAACTAATGGTGTAACCAGAATTACACACAATATTCCAAATGGGACTAACAAAGGATTTTTTTTATAGCTTTGAAGGTAAATAAATTTTGTTGATGCTGGGGTCTGGTGCAATACACAAAAGCCTGTCATGCAATATCCATAGGAAGTAAAAGGTAGCCATTTTAACCCCTCTCCCTCACTCTCTCTCTTTTACTAGGTTTCTGACTCCTTTCTTCCAGCTCTCCATCCCTTCCCTTCCTTCTTCAATCAGAGAGCTACTCTTCTTAGCCCCCCCCACCTTCTCAGCTTCCTTCTCTTCTAGCCTTCCACCTATACCCACCTATTATCTCTTATCTGCTGATCTGTACTCTTCCCCTTCCCCTTCTCTTCCACCCCCTTCTCCCACCTTTTTATCTGTTTTTCCACTTTTCTGACAAGCGCTCAGGCCTGAAATCTTCACTGTCTTTGACTTCCTATGGATTCTCTTGACCTGCTGAGTTTCTCCAGCACTTTTGTGTATTGCAACATGACCTATTTCCTTTATACTCAATGCCTCATCCAATAACGCCAAGCAGACCATACACCTTCTTTACCACTCTGCCTACTTGCATGGCTACTTTCATTGATCTATCAACCAGAACCCCAGATCCCTCTGCAAATCTAAGAGTCCCACCATTAACATTCCCCTTAAATTTGATCTCCCAAAATGCAACATCTGATATTTGTCTGGATTAATTCCATCTGCTATTTCTCAGTGCATAACTGATATGTATCCTGTTTTATTTATTGATATCACTCTGCACTATCCACAACTCCACCAAACTTTGTATCAACTGCAAACTTACCAACTCACCCACCTGTTTTATGATCCATTATGGTGACTCGCCCACACTGCAAGCGAACCAACTCAAGCAGTTGGAGGAAAGTCTGCAGCCAGTGGTCACCAGGAGGACTCTGAGTGTGGGTTAGACCTTGGCCCAGAAGCTGAAGTCACTTCCGTCCCGCAAAGCGTGGGGATTGCTTGAAGCGGGTTCTTAAGCTCGCACTGATTCAAACTGTTAATCTGGACCCTGCTTGACTCAGTGTGTTGTTTTCACTCACTGTGATCAGCATGACTGCATTGGTGACCCTAAGGGTCTAATAACATTTGGACCCACCATGAACAACTTGGCTCTCCAGAATTGAGTTTCCCTTAAACTGCCAACCTTCTAGACCATGCAACCCCTGGTCTGATTCGAGCAAGTGGAGGCCCAGTTCCAGATCAGGCAAATTGTCTCAGACGCCACCAGGTATTACTACGTGGTGGGTGCCCTCAACCAGGAGAGCAGGCCATGTTATCAACTTTCTGCATCAGTCCCTGGTGACAGACAGGTATGAGGCACTCAAGACCCTGTTAATTTGCACATTTGGCCTCTCCCGCTGTGAATAGGCTGTGCGATTACTGCATATGGACGGCTTGGGCGACTGCACACCATGATGAATGACATGTTAGCGCTGACAGATGCCCATAAACCTTGCTTTTTGAACAGATCTTCTTGGACTAAATGCCAGAAGACATATGCCTCCTGTTAGCAGATAAAGACTTCAGAGACTGCCCATGTGGACGTACTGTGGCATACCAAACAAAATACCGGAACCATCATCAAAATTAGTCTGTGCAACAGCCAAAAGCCCTGCCCTCCCTCAACCCAGCAGCAAACTTCGTAACATCCATATAAAGGGACAACACAATTTCTGAGTCTTGGTGTTTTTATTATCAAAGGTGGGGTCCCAAGGCCTGCCGCAGCCGACTGCCATGCTCATCCATGTAAGCGCCAAGACCACCTGTCGCTGATGGCGATGGCAGCTGGTCACCATGATAGCTTCCTCTATGTTTGGGACAAACACTCTGGGCATAGATTCCTGGAGGACACGGGGGCAGAAATTAATGTTCTATGCCCCTCAAGCCACGATACCCGAACTAGAAGACAGGGCCAGAACTTGTGGCAGACAACAACAGCATCATCCCCACCTACTGCACAAGAACTGCAGTTTGGTTCCAGCTGCTTTACATGGACATTTATGCTGGCCACAGTCTCACATCCATTGCTGGGTGTGGACTTCCGTGCGCACTGCTTGCTCATGGATTTGAAGGGATGACAATTGGTCAATGCCAGGATGTTCCAGACTTTCTCTCTCGGTGAGGCCAGGTTACTGGCTCCTTACCTGGACTCTGTCACTTATTCCAACAACAAGTTTGCCAGAGTGTTATCAGAGTTCTCATCTATCATCACATCACAGTTATCCTTAACAGACCCCAAGCATGGCGTGATGCTCCACATCCCCACACAGGGACCTCCCCTTCATGCCCAGCCCCACAGGCTATCGCCCAACAATCTCCTCCTCACGTAAGAAGAATTTAAAAAATGTAAAAGATGGGGATTGTGCAGCATTCAGACAGCCCATGGGCCTCTTCACTCCATATGGTGCCCAAGTCCATGGGAGGGTGGAGATTGTGTGACAAGCAAAGGAGGCAGAATGATGCCATCATGTCCAATTGATCTGGTACCATACATCCAGGACTTTACGGCCAACCTGCATGGGGTGCACATCTTTTCAAAGATTGGTCTGATCCAATGGTATCATCAGATCCCAGCCCACCCAGGTGATGTACCCAAGATGGCTCTCATTACCCCCTTTGGCCTATTTGAATTCCTCAGGATGCTGTTCAGGCTCAAAAATGCAGCACAGATTTTCCAGTGACTGATGAATGCAGTAGGGCAAGATCTGGTCTTTCTGTTCATCTACCTGGATGACATACTTATCACCAGCTGCTCTTATCAGGAACATTTAGTATATCTACGCCTGCTCTGCTGCTGCCTAAGTGACTATGGCCTTGCAATCAACCCCACCAAGTGCCAGTTTGGCCTACCCGCCATCGACTTCTTGGGACAATGGATTGACTACCATGGAGCTACTACTTTGCCAGCAAAATTTGAAACCATCTGCCAATTCACCAGGCTCAGCACTGTTAAAGGCCTGCAGGAATTGTTGGGATGGTTAACTTTTACCACCATTTCCTGCCCTCAGTGGCCCCTTTTTGGCTTGATGTCTGGCAAGGTCAAAGAGGTCATCTGGACAGAGGAGGCGATGTCTGCTTTTGAACAAGCCAAGAATGCACTGGAAAACAACACAGTCCTGTTTCACTCCAGGATCGACGCCGCCACTGCCCTCACCATGGATGCCTCCAATGCAGCCGTTGGCGGTGTGCTCGAGCAGCTCATCGAAGGCACTCACTTTCTTCACCCGGCACGTATGACCCTCAGAACCTAAGTACAGCACTTTCTACAGGGAGCTGCTGGCCCTGTACCTTGCCATCAGCTCTTCAGGTATTTCCTGGAAGTGAGGAAGTTCACGGATTTTCACACACCACAAGCCCCTCACTTTCGCATTTGTCAAAATGTCAGACCCATGGTCAGCCCACCAACAACGCATCTTGTCATACATCTTGGAGTTTACCACCGTGATCAAGCACATTTCTGGGAAGAACAAAATGGTGGCCGATGCACTGTCGTGCACCTCCATCTAATCAGTGCACTCTCTGTCTCCTGGTGTGGATTATGTGATGTTAGCTGAGCCTCAATGACTGGACAGTGAAAGTTCCAGCGTACCAAACAGCAGCCTCAGGACCTGCCTTGAAGACATACCCATGGGCCCAAAGGTAACAAGCTCCTTTGCGATGTGTCCACCAGGCAAATTTGACCCATTGTCCTTACCACTTGGAGGCGCCAAGTCTTCGACACCTTACACAGTTTAGCCCACCCTTCCATCCAGGTGACCACCTGGCTGATTGTGGCTTGGCCTATGCAAACAGATATGGCATTGGGCCAGGATATGCACGCACTGTCAAACCTCCAAAATCCAGAGGTACATGAAGGCTCCACTGCAACTCTTCCAGCTGACACATGGGAGGTTTTAAAATGTCCACGTGGACATCATTGGCCCACTACCAGTTTTGAGAGGAGCAAGGTACCTGTTCACTATAGTGGACAGGTTCACGAGGTGGCCGGAAGCTGTCCCAATTGCTGACATGGCCACGGAGACATGTGCCAAAGCCCTGATTACCACCTGGGTGGCACGGTTCAGACTCTGGGGCCTCTCTTGTCATATGAGGATGCAAATATCTTTGTCTAGGCCCCAGCAATCTCTTCACTTGCCTTTTTCAATAACTAGGGATATATTCCATCAGAACACCTGCAAGCTTTCTAGTTTCAATATATTTCATCAATCACAGAGAACTTGCTCAACTTCATGCTCTTTAAAAGACTCAGCAACACCTTTTTCTTGAAAAGACCTAGCATAGTCTCTTTATTGAAAAGACCCAATTGAACTTCTTTATTGATAATAGGAATTTGTAGGAAAGGGGGAGGCATTTGACTATATATTGAAAGATGACTTTGGGTTAATCCCACTTCCCAGCTTTTTGACTTTAGCCCTATAAGTTATGGTCTTGTGACAAACCACTGTTAAGCCATGATTGGGTGCTATTATCTGGGCACGTCTCCCGAGACTGATCCTACCCATAGCCCCCCGCAGGCTACCCCTTTCCTTTTGCTCTGATCAGTCAAGGAGATGGATAGTTGTTTGATCGTATTCCAGTTTTTAGCTATTTGTGAATTATTGATGATACATCAGGTCTTTTGAGTGCTTATCTAGATACAACCAAATTGTGGAGTGTGGATGACTGTCGAGTAATGGTTTTATCAGTGTGCATTATATTTTGTACAAACTTTTAACAATAGACAATTGCATGTGTTGGATGCCTATCTGGTCTGCTCTCAGACTATCCCTGTATCTTCGTACACATGACAATAAACTGAAACTTGAAATGTACTAAATTACTGCACAGCCTCTAAAGGTGGAGCTGTTGCACTTTAAAATATCATAGCACACATAGGTCTGAGTATTGTTTTACCAGTGTGGACATTAAATTAGTATAAACTAACAACAAAAGACAATTGCGTGTTTGGATATGTTACCAAAAAGAGAAAATTAACTCAGTTAGCTATTGTTCTTTTTTGCTGAACGAAAGCTAAGAAAGAGCTAATCAAATAAATCTTACAAGAAAAAAACAATTAATTTGTAATTTATCTTAATGTGGAGAGAGGAAAGTGACAACCAATACTGGAAACAAAAATAAACTGCAAGAGGAACTCAACAGGTCAGGCAACATCCATGGAGGGAAAGAGAAGGTCAACATTTTTGGGTGAGACCCTTCATCAGGACTAAGTGTGTAAAGGGGATGTAATCAGTGTAAAGAGGCAAGGGGGAAACATGAGGCAGGAGCTGGCAAGAGAAAGGTAGAGGCAGGTGAGGAGGGCATATGGGTGCAGTATAAAGAAATAGATCAAATTAGCAAAGATTCAAAGTCAGGTCCCAAACTTCAGTAAATAGTTTCTTTGAATGAAAAGTTGGTAATGCTTCACAATGGATTAGATCATAAATATCTTATTGGATCTTGCATAATGGAGTTGTTTTTGCAGAGGTTCTTCCATGTCCATGTCTACTGTGCCTGGCTTTAGCCTCATTTGGAACGTCTGCCTATTGCTGCTTGATTATTTGTTTTCCTCAATGCAGCACATCCTCCTTTCCCTCCTGCTGAACTCTAATGTGGACAATGCTGCAATCTTTGGCAACTGATTCCAGCTTCAACTGGCACCAGCACTTCCAAAAATGCCTGAGTAAATAAAGAAAGACAGTTAATGTCAAGGTTAGAGCTGGGCTTTCCAAACTCTTTAGCTCACGGAACCCTTTTGGGGATCACTTGCAAAAGTGATCATGTACAGTTTGCAATACCTGGTATACATAAAAATATAGTAAGAAAGTAAATAAAATTACTATTCTCCAAGTTGAAAATATTTGTTGCCTCTAATTTACATTTAATGGGAGGAATGAAATTGTTTTTTCATGAAAAGCGGTCACACTTCAGTACTTTCTTCAGAGGAATTATCCTGTATCTTAGTTTCTTTTTTAATTTTATGATCTATGGTTCATAATATTGCACATGTGGAATATTGGTAACATATGCACAGCTCTTTCGCTGGCGTCACGCCAGAAGAATTCGGATTCTCATGGGTTAAAAATGATGTGCAGGCCTGATGTCTGTGCAGCTGACGTCAGGCCTCAAAACAACTTATTTTTTTACTTGGGGCAGAGCTTATAGTTTGCTGCAGTCCCAAAATCAAATTGAATTAAGGACAGAAGTAAATTAAAGAAAAACAGGTATCACATTATCACTCCCTGCCACTTCTTCCATGGAACCCTTACTCCTTTCCACGGAACCCAGCTTGGGAAACCCTGGGTTTGAGTAATAGGGCGGCATGGTTAGCACATCGCTATTACAGCGCAACGACCCAGGTTTGAATTCAGTCTGTTAGGAGCTTGCATGTTCTCCCCATGTCTGTGTGGACTTTCTCCGGGTGCCCCAGTTTCCTCCCACCCTTCAAAACGTACGAGGTTAATTGGGGTATTTTGGGGGCACTGCTCATGCACAGGAAGGGCCTGTTACAATGCTGTAGGTCTAAAGGTAAAAAAAAAATTAAAAATTTAAAGAGCAGGAACATGAGGCCAGATGTGTATCTGCACATTATTTCCTCCCACTGAGATATATAAATTATGCTGCAGAAAATCAGCAGGTCATGAAGCAAAAGGTTTATTCAACTCTTGTTTAACTTCTTGTTTGATTCTATTTCCTCCCAATTCCTCCTCCTCCTCCTCTCACACTGTAACTGCTGGCAAGGAAATAGTCTGTGAGTGATCACCCTTTCTGTGGAGAAGGCATTCAGTCACAATGAACTGAGAGACCCTCTCCAGCATGCACTGCCATGGAAGTGAACTGTTGCTAGGACACCAGGCTAATCTGCTCAGTTCAATGTCAGTATGATTGTACAGAGCTCTAAGAGGGACTACTGGTCTCAATAGTTAAGAGCTTAAGGGGTCACCTATCTCCAAACAGCCACCTGTCCTTCTGAAAGGCAGTTGGAACAGGGGACTGAGGTAAGATAAAGGCACTTTAAAGTCTCTCTGGATGTCTGACATTGGAAATTTTAAAGTTAATCGAGTTTTGCTGCAGACGTGATAAACTGTGAGTGTGGGACATCTGTTGTGATTGCAGTAATTCTCTGCACCTCGAGGTGGAGTCCAAAGGTGATACGAGTGCAGTCAATAGCACTCTGCACCATTCTAAAGCTGCAAACAGGTTTCATGCAATTCCTGATGTTCTCTGTTCAAGATCAACAAGGTGAACATGTTTCTTTTTGAGTAGAGTCTCCAGTTGTAGTGATGAATGTATATTGCAACATTTTGATCTTGGCCTGATAAGATTATGAACAATCATTCAGATTTCCTCATTTAATTACACTAACCTCTCATATTACAGCATTTGTTTTGCTTTTTGTCAAGAATAGGGGGAGAATTTTTTCAGGTCATTAATATGTGATCAGAAATAAACAAATACACATTTCTTTTTCTGCACCTTTCCTTTAATTCAAATGGTGTATATTTCTCCCATTCTTATGCTACTGTGAACAGACCTTCTAGTCTGTGCCGAACCATTTTTTTTGCCTCGTCAAACTGACCTGCATCCAGTCCATAGTTCTCCATACCTCTCCCATCCATGCACCCATCCAAATTCTTAATAAATATTAATACTGAGCCCACATTCACCACCTCAGCTGGCAGCTTGTTCCACACTCCCACCACTTTCTGTGTGAAGAAATTCCCCCTCACGTTCCCCCTAAACTTTTCCTCTTTTACTCTTAACACATGTCCTCCAGTTTGTATTTCTCCTGCCCTCAGTGGAAAAAGCCTATCTACATTTATTCTGTCTATCCCCCTCATAATTTTAAATCTACCCTAATTGTTCTATGCTCCAGGTGATAAAGTCCCAACCTGTTTAACCTTTCCCTGTAACTCAGTTCCTGAAGTCCAGACAACATCCTAGTAAATCTCCTGTGCACTATGTTTCCTGTAGTTAGGTGACCAAAACTGAACACAATACTCCAAGTTTGGCCTTACCAATATCTTATACAACTTTATGATAACATTCCAGTTCCTATAATTAAAAAAAAATAGACATACAGCACAGTAACAGGCCATTTCAGCCCATGAGTCCATGCTGCCCAATTAACCTTACCCCAGGTAAGTTTTGAGTGGTGGGATGAAACATTTTATCAGTCTATTTTCTCAGCTGGTCCAGATCTCTCTGCAAGTTTTGAAAACCTTCTTCACTGCCTACAACACCTCTAATCTTAGTGCCATCTGTAAACTTGCTGATCCAATTTACCACATTATCATCCAGATCATTGATATAGATGACAAACAACAATGGTCCCAGCACTGATCCCTGAGGCACATTACTAGTAAAAGGCCTCCAGTCTGAGAAGCAATCATCCACCACTACACTCTGGCTTCTCCCATTCAGCCATTGTTGAATCCATTCACTGCTTCACCATGAATAACTAGCATCTGAACCTTCCTGACTAACCTCTCATGTGGGACCTTGTCAAAGGCCATGAAAACAACATCCTCAGCCTTCATCAACTTTCCTGGTAACCTCATCAAAAACTCTATACGATTGGTTAAATATAGCCTACAACACACAAAGCCATGTTGACTATCCCAAATCAGTTTCTGGCCATCCAAATAATTCTATATCCGAATTCTTAGATCACCTTCCAATAATTTACCTACTACTGATGGTCAGGTTCATTGGCCTATAATTTCTAGGGTTACTTCTGGAGCCTTTTATTTTTTTAAAGCATTAATTAAATTCTTATTCTTGTCAGGGAAACTCTTAGCTGTCCAGTTTAAAGCTGCTTCAGCTAGGAGACAAATTAATAAAATCTGTTAAAATGATGGCAATGTTATCCTAGATCATACAGAGATTAATAGGCTATTTCAGGAATTTTATCCAGACTTACATCAATCACAATTTTCAGCTGATTTTAATTTTATGAATAATTTTTTACAGTGATTGAATAGTCCTAAGACTTCCACGGATGATCAATGTTTATTGAATGCTCTGATTTCAGAAGCGGAAATTTTTAAAGTTATTTTTTCTTTTCTATCTGGAAAAATACCAGGTTTGGATGGTTATACAATTTAGTTCTATGTCTTTTGATAAATGAATTTCTCCTCATATTTCTGGAGGTGTTTAGAAATTCTATTCACCAAGGAAATTTACCACAGTCATTTTATGAAGCATCAATCTCTCTAATTCTTAAAAAAGACAAAGATCCATCTTACTGTATCTTATAGACCTATATCACTTTTGAATTTTGACTCCAAAATTCTTTCTAAACCTTTAGCTAATGGATTAGAAAAATATTCTTTCTCAGATTATTGCAAAAGACCAAACTGGAATCATTAAACAGTGATACTCGGGTTTTAATGTTCAAAGACTAATAAATATCATCTATTCTGCTTCATCTAAGATTTCAGAGTGTGTAGTATCATTAGATGTGGGGAAAACTTTTGATAGAATTGAATGGAGATATTTGTTTGAAATTTTGGAAAGGTTCAACTTTGGTTCTGGATATAATTCCTAGATAAAGTTACTTTATTATAAACCAACTGGAGTAGTTATTACTAATATTTTTGAGGTACTAGACAAGGCTGTCCCTTCAGCCCTTTACTTTTTAATCTGGTGTTAGAACCCCTTGCAATTGGACTCAAATGAGATTCAAGGTATTAGTAGAGGAGATGAAGTACATAAAGTCTCTCGACATGCAAATGATCATTTAGTCTATATTTCAGATCTTGCTAATTCTATCCCTGCGATGCTCTCTTTACTCTCAGATTTTGGGAGTTTTTCTGGATATAAACTAAATTATCTTCAAAGTGAATTATTCCCAATAAACTCACGTGATCCTATTTATGATAATGTGCCAGTTAAGATTGTTAAAGAGTATTTAACTTATTTGGTGTTAAAATCACTAGGAAATTTAAAGATTTGTTTAAATTAAAATGTTCTCCTTTATTAGATTTTGTGAAACAATCTCTTGCTAGATGGTCCCCATTAACTTTGTCTTTGGTTGGTCATATTAATGCTGTTAAAATGATAATATTTTCCAAGTTTTTATACCGATTTCAAGCTGTCCCAATCTTTATTCTGAAATCTTATTTTGATAATATTGATTCTAAGATTTCATCTTACATTTGGAATGGTAAGGAGGTCAGATTGAAAAAATTTCACTTACAGAAACCTAAGAAGGATGATGGTGTGGCCTTACCGAATTTGAGATTTTACTACTGGGCAGTTAATATTCGTTATATTATGTTTTGGATTTATTACTTTGATAAATTTGATCATATACTCTGAGTAGATTTGGAATTGAAATCTGTCCAGAATTATTCCTTAGCTTCTTTTTTAGGACCAGCATGACCTTTTAGCCTATCCAAGATCAGTAAGTATATTTCCAATCCAATTATTAAATATCAATTACATATTTGGTTTCAATTTCAAAGGTTATTTGGACTAAAATTTTTTGTTTTGGCTAATATTATATATCTTAATTATTATTTTACACCATGTACTCTTGACGGAACCTTCCTTATTTGGAAGACTAAAGGAATGATTTCTTTTGTAGATTATTCACTGATGGTGGATTGATGTCTTTTGAACACTTTCTACCAAATATAATTTACCATGCATGCATTTTTTAAGATATCTACATATTAGAAATTTCCTAACATTACAACAACCACTTTTCCTTGACATTTTGTTCTGGTTAAACTCCTTTTAGAAGGGTTTAATTGGTACTATTTAAACTCCTGTATTAAATTTGAGATCAGTCTCCATGGATAAGATTCAACAAGCATGGGAATCAAAACTTCAACTAACATTAATTCCTGAAACATGCGAAAGAATTACAGGACTAGATAATATCTCTTCGCTTTATAGAGCTTATATGTCTAAAGATAAACTAGCTTGCACCTTTCCAAATACGAGCTCTACTTGTAATAGATGCAATACTGAGGTGGCTTCATTAACTCATATGTTGTGGTCATGTCCCATGTTAGAAAAAGTTTGGAAAGATATTTTTAAAACTCTATCAATTATGTTGGTTATTCAATTACAACCTAACCCCTTAACTGCTCTTTTTGGAATTACAGATGTAGATTGTTTACCTACTTCTGCATATCGAGTTATAGCTTTGTCTACATGATTAGCTGGAAGAGTCATTTTACTTAAATGGAAAGACTCTGATTCTCCTCATTATTTCAATGGTTTTCTCATGTTATGTCTTTCTTAAATCTAGAAAAAAAATCAGAAGTCATACTTTAGATACAGCTACTAAATTTGAAGAAACATAGAAACCATTTATTGATGACTTTCATAGGATATAACTGGCATTATTCTATGAATTAACTCTTCCTTTCCAGATGAAATACAATTCTTGCCGTTTTTGTTATCTGCAGGTGTGGACCAGAGCTATATTTTAAACTATTCGACAGATCGGTGGGATAGGCCACAATCATTGTTTGATTCAATTTTGTTTTTTAAAAAAATTATGTTTTTTTAGTAGATTATTAGATTGCTTAATAAATATAATATTGTAATTATTTCTCTAACTTTGTTTTCTTTGTTAGGAGAATTATTTTTAATATGTCACATTTTCACTCTTTGGAATAATTTTGTGATACTTACACCATGTAGACTTGGACATACCATTTTAATTGTGTTATTTCTATTCTCCTTATGCTGTGTGTGATTCGGAGCCGAACAGGAGTGTGGGTATGACAATGGCTCCTCTTCCGTCATCACCTACGGCTCCTAGAACGCTTCCACCAGCGTTGTCTCCGCTCCATCCTCAACATTCATTGGAGCGACTTCATCCCTAACATCAAAGTACTCAAGATGGCAGAGGCCGACAGCATCGAATCTATGCTGCTGAAGATCCAACTGCGCTGGGTAGGTCACGTCTCCAGAATGGAGGACCATCGCCTTCCCAAGATCGTGTTATATGGCGAGCTCTCCACTGGCCACCGTGACAGAGGTGCACCAAAGAAGAGGTACAAGGACTGCCTAAAGAAATCTCTTGGTGCCTGCCACATTGACCACTGCCAGTGGGCTGATATTGCCTCAAACCGTGCATCTTGGCGCCTCACAGTTCGGCGGGCAGCAACCTCCTTTGAAGAAGACCGCAGAGCCCACCTCACTGACAAAAGGCAAAGGAGGAAAAACCCAACACCCAACCCCAACCAACCAATTTTCCCTTGCAACCGCTGCGACCGTGTCTGCCTGTCCCGCATCGAGCTTGTCAGCCACAAACGAGCCTGCAGCTGACGTGGACATTTACCCCTCCATAAATCTTCGTCTGCGAAGCCAAGCCAAAGAAAAAAATGCTGTGTGTATTATGAAATGTTCATAAAAGGATTGAAAAAGAATGAAATTCTGATTCTTGTATAAATCTTGGATGTTGACTGATTATGTTATTGTGCACTTAATTATTTACTGTTTTACACACAATGAATGTTTGCTTTAAGTATTATGACCATGTCATAGTTTAATAAGGTTACCTCGAAAATTTATTTATAGTGCTTTTATCAGATGTTTGGTCCTTTAGGATTCAAGACTTTGTTTAGGGTTTGGTTACTCACTTTGTTTCTTTTAAGGTATTTCATCTGCATTAATTGCATTGATAAATTCTTAATACGGCTGCTCCAGAAGTGTTTTGGTAACATTATTTCTAGGAGCATTGCAAAGTCAAAATAGCTTCAGATTTGTTCATTGTGGTAATCACCCACTTTGTGTAGAAAAAAATCTTTCTTCTCAGATCCTCTTTAAAACTCCTTCCCCCCCACTTTAAACCTGGGTCACCTTTTTGATATCCTGACAATCTCTCCTATCTAGGTACCTCATCATATTATATGGCTTCATCAGGTCACCCCTTAGTTTCCTTCACTCCAGGGAAAACAAGCCCAGCTTATCAAATCTCTCCCCATAAAAGTCCTCCAGTCCAGTTAACACCATGGTGTATTGCCTCTGCCCTCTCTCCATTGCAATCAAATCCATGATGCACCTTAGTACAAGACACTGGCTGCTGAGCTACTCTGTTTGTGAGAGCCTCAATGGTGACTATAGCTATGAGTACTCCATTACCGGCAGCTTTTAGGATATGCAAGGATGACCAATGGAGGTTTCAGGACTTTTGGACAGAAATAAAGAGTATGTCCATATATTCATATTCTATAGAACATAGAACAATACAGCACAGTACAGGCCCTTTGGCCCCTCGATGTTGTGCTGACCCATATATTCCCTGCCAAAAAAGTACTAAACTCTTAGTACTACCCCATAGCCCTCTATTTTCTTTCATCCATGTGTCTATTTATAAGAGTCTGTTAAATACCCCCAGTGTTTCAGCCTCCACCACCATCCCTGGAAATACATTCCAGGCACCCACAACTCTCTGTGTAAAAATCTTACCCCCCGATGTCTCCCCTAAATTTCCCTCCCTTAACTTGGTACATATGTAGATTGAACATGTGGCTCTACACTCAGCTCTGGATCACCTTGAAAACAGGAATTCATACATTCAGATGCTATTAATTGACTACAGCTTGGTCTTCAATACCATTATTCCCTCAGTGCTGCTCAAGAAGCTACAAACTCGGTACCCCCCCACCGCCCCCCACCGTAACTGGATCCTTGACTTTCTAATTGGAAGACCACAGTCAGTATGAATTGGAAACAACATCTCTTCTTCAATGATTATCAACACGGGTGCACCCCAAGGATGTGTGTTTAGCCCACTGCCCTACTCATTACACACCCATGACTGTGTGGCTAGCCACAATTCTGATGCCATCTACAAGTTCGCTGATGACACCACATTTGTCAGCAGAATTACAAGCGGCAATGCAGAAGGGTGCAGGAGAGAGAAAGATCAGCTCATTGAATGGTGCAACAACAACTTTGCACTCAATGTCAGCAAACCAAGGAGATGATCGTGGACTTGAGGAAGAAGTCAACAGAACATGACCCAGTACTAAATGAGGGCTCAGTTGTGGAGAGGATGAAGAACTTCAAATCCCTGGGGGTCAACATCTCTGAGGATCTGTCCTGGAGCCTCCTCGTTGATGCGATGCATTGATAAAGAAGGCTCTCCAACAGCTATATTTGGTGAGGTGTCTAAGGAGGTTCAATATGTCACTGAAGACTCTTGTAAACTTCTACATCACTGCCTGGCACCAACTCTCAGGACAAGAATAAACCCCAGAGGGTTGTTAACTCGGCCTGTGGCATCACATGCACCAGACTTCACTCCATTGAGGACATCTACATGAGGTGGTGTCTTAAAAAAGCAGTCTCCATCCTCAAAGACCCTCACCACCCAGACCATGCCCTCTTCATTCTGCTACCATTGGGAAAAGTGGACAGGAGTCTAAAGATGAGCACTCAATGGCATAAGGATAACTTCTTCCCTGCTGCCATCATATTCCTGAATAATCAATGAACCAAATACACTGCCTTACTTTACGCGCACGATTTAAAAAAAATTGTAATTGTCGTACGATAGTTTTAATATGAATATTATTTACACTATGACGCTGCCACAAATTTCGTGATTTGTTCATGACAATAAATTCTGATTCTGATGTCCTCTGGTGTTTGCTGATCCTGCCCTAGGAAACAAGTGCTGACTGTCCACCCTATCAATGCCTCTTATAATCTTGTAGAGCTCTATCAAGTCTCCTCTCATCCTTCTACGCTTCAAAGTGAAATATCCCAGACCTTGCCTCATAAGACTTGTTTCCCAATCCAGGCAACATCCTGGTATCATCCCATGTACAGAGACATCATATCACATCTGGATCTTAATGATGTGCGATACTCACTTTAATAATCACCATCTACAAATTTTCTTGTTGAACTCTCTATAACATCCAATGTCTTTGCAGGCTCTGGTTTTATGGCATAGGGATATATGACATTCATAATGACCACATGGGATTCAAGGTGAGCTGGGCAATTAAATTCAAATTTTGCTCGGAGGAAGGAGACAGAGGGTGGTAATGGAGGGTTGCTTTCTGAATGGAGACCTGTAACCGGGAGTGTGTTGGAGGGGTCCATTGTTGTCTGTCATCTGGGATGACAATGCAGTTGACTTGGTTAGCAAGTTTTCAGATGACATCCAAATTGTTGGTATAGGGGGCAGTGAAGAAGGATGACTACGTTTGCAATGATATCTAGATCAATTGGGAAGGTTTACCAAGGAATTTATCTCTGATAAATGTGAGGTGTAAGTAGAACTTGCACAGTGCAACAATACACAAAAGTGCCAGAGAATTCAGGAGTCGTGCAGCATCTCAAGCCTGAAATGTTCGTTACTCTTTACATCCTATAAATGCTGCTTGACCTGCTGAAATCTCCAGCACTTTTGTGCATTGCTCTACAATGATAACGCCACAGACGCTCCTGTTTAACTAGAACTTGCATAGTAAATGGCAGGGCCTGGAGAGTGTAATAGGAGAGAGAGAGAGCGAGAAAATGGCAGGGCCTGGAGAGTGTAGTTGAAGAGAGAGAGGGAGTGAGAGAGAAAGAGAGAAAATGGCAGGGCCAGGAGAGTGTAGTAGAAGAGAGAGAGAGAGAGAGAGAGAGAATGGCAGGGCTGGAGAGAGTAGTAGGAGAGAGAGGGAGAGAGAAAATGGCAGAGCCTGGAGAGTGTAGTAGAAGAGAGAGAGGGGGAGAGAAAATGGCAGAGCCTGGAGAGTGTAGTAGAAGAGGGGGGGGGGGAAGGATTGAGAGAGAGAGAGAGAGAGAGAGAGAGAGAGAGAGAATGGCAGGGCCTGGAGAGTGTAGTAGAAGAGGGAGAGAGAGAGAGAGAGAGAAAATGGCAGGGCCTGGAGAGTGTAGTAGAAGAGGGAAAGAGAGAGAGAGAGAGAGAAAATGGCAGAGCCTGGAGAGTGTAGTAGAAGAGAAAGAGGGAGTGAGAGAGAGAGAGAGAGAGAGAGAAAATGGCAGGGCCTGGAGAGTGTAGTAGAAGAGAGAGTGAGTGAGAGAGAGAGAGAGAGAGAGAATGGCAGGGCCTGGAGAGTATAGTAGAAGAGAGAGAGAGAGAGAGAGAGAGAAAATGGCAGGGCCTGGAGAGTGTAGTAGAAGAGGGAAAGAGAGAGAGAGAGAGAGAAAATGGCAGAGCCTGGAGAGTGTAGTAGAAGAGAAAGAGGGAGTGAGAGAGAGAGAGAGAGAGAGAAAATGGCAGGGCCTGGAGAGTGTAGTAGAAGAGAGAGAGAGAGAGAGAGAGAGAATGGCAGGGCTGGAGAGAGTAGTAGAAGAGAGAGAGGGAAAGAGAGAAAAAAGAATGGCAGGGCCTGGAGAGTGTAGTAGAAGAGAGAGAGAGGGGGAGAGAGAGAAAAAATTGTAGGGCCTGGAGAGTGTAGAAGGAGAGAGGGAGAGAGAGAGAGAGAGAAAATGGCAGGGCCTGGAGAGTGTAGTAGAAGAGAGAGTGAGTGAGAGAGAGAGAGAGAGAGAATGGCAGGGCCTGGAGAGTATAGTAGAAGAGAGAGAGGGAAAGAGAGAAAAAAGAATGGCAGGGCCTGGAGAGTGTAGTAGAAGAGAGAGGGAGAGAGAGAAAAAATTGTAGGGCCTGGAGAGTGTAGAAGGAGAGAGGGAGAGAGAGAGAGAGAAAAAAAATGGCAGGGCCTGGAGAGTGTAGTAGAAGAAAGAGAGAGAGAGAGAAAAAAAAATGGCAGGGCCTGGAGAGAGAGAGGGAGAGAGAGAGAGAGAGAGAGAGAGAGAGAGAGAATGTAGGAATACAAGTGCTGAGATTCCTAAAAAATTAAAATTCAGTGGACAGAGTGGTAAAGTCGTCACCTTTATTTATTGTTAATATCATGCTTGCATGACCAAGGAGCAGATTTATATAAATAGAAGTAAAACACATTAAAAGAAGGCATTTGGCCTTGTTGTCTTCATTGTGCAGAGGAGTACTGAGTATAAAAATGTGGACATCATGATACACAATGTATTGGTGAGACCACACTTAGAGTACAGTATGCAGATCTAGTCACAGAGCTACAGGAAATATATCATTATATTGGAAAGAGTGCAGAAGAGATTCATCAGGATGTTGCCAGGAAAGGAGGGATCAAGTTATATAGAGAGGAATGATAGGCTGGTTCTTTATTCTTTGAAGCATAGGAGGCTGAGGAGTGACCTTACAGAGGTATTTTGTAGTATGACAGGCATGGATAAAGTGAATGCTCACATTCCCAGAGTAGATAATTCTATAACTTGATGGATATGTTTGAGGTAAAGAGAAAAGAGATTGAAGAAGGAGCTGAAGGGCAACCTTTTTACTCAGAGGGTGGTTCAGGCCTGGAGCAATCTGCCAGAGGACACTAAAGAAGCAGATGCAATTTCAATGTTCAAAAGACATTTACAGAGATAAATGGAGTTAAACAACAAAGTTTGCAGATGCTGGGATCAAGTGCAATACACAAAATTTGCTGGAGGAACTCAGCAGGTCATGCAGCATCCATGCTAACCAACATTTTGGGCCTGGCCTCTTTATCAAGTTTAATGTTTGTGTATTGCACTCAAGCTCAGCATCTGCAGACTTTCTTGAAAGAATAATTTTACCAGCATTTACTCCTCCTCCTGCTCCTTCCTCCCTTCTCTCCTCCCCCCCCTTCCCCACCTCCTTTTCACTGAGACATTTACGTATTTTTCCAGATTCCTGACAAAGGGCCAGGCTTTCTATGGATTCTGCAGGACATGCTAAGATTCTCCAGCATGTTTTGTGGATTACATATATTTCTAGATGGGAAGGGATTAGAAGGATTGAGCCAAATGGGAAGAGCCCAGAATGCCAACGTGGTTGGCATGGATGAGCTGGGTGGTGGGGCTGTTCCGTGTGATGTGACTTGATGAGTCTATGATCTCTGGCTACAATTATGTGACTGCTCTCTCTGGAGAAGTCAAACTTGTGGTATGATTGAACTTTCAATCTTGGCAGCCACTGCTAATCTCTCCATTTGCTGCATCACAGGTTTAAAGAGGTCACCGAGCTTCTGTACTTACGAAGGAAAAAAAAATCTGTTTTGCTTTGGTTTCAGCAGGGAGAAGCTGGTACTTTTTCTCTGGGATATGCTGCTCCCTGCAACTGCTGAAACTCATTTAATACACTTAGGGCTCTCATAAATAATTCAAATCTCTTTATTGTTGAGAGCATTCCAACTCACTAACCACCCAGATTGTTTTGATTTTGAGAACAATTCTAAGTGGTTCATGCAACTTTTCCTGGCAGCACTTGTGACTCCTGCAGAACCTCAGATTGTTTTGATTTTGAGAACAATTCTAAGTGGTTCATGCAACTTTTCCTGGCAGCACTTGTGACTCCTGCAGAACCTCAAGCTACTCATGTTTCCAATAGTGGGAGAATCTAGGACCAGAGGACACAACCTCAGAATAAAAGGATGTCCATTTAGAACAGAGATGAGGAGACATTTCTTCAACCGGAGAGTGACGGATCTATGGAATTTATTGCCATGAATGGCTGTGGAAGCCAAGTGATTGGGTAAATTTAAAGTGGAGTTTGATGGGCTCTTGATTAGTAAGGGTGTCAAAGATTATGGGAAGAAGGCAGGAGAAAGGGATTGAAAGGAAAAATAGACCAGCCATGATTTGAGCATTAGAGCCGACAATGGGATGAATGGCCTAATTCTCCTATTTTTTCTGGTCTTATGGGCTCATTGGAGGCATCCATTTGTGGACTGAGAACAATCTGCTCATGAATGGTCCTTGATGCTCAATTAAAGTATCTAATTGGTCCACAAATACATCATTATATTTCAAATTGCTCCCACATGGCAGGGACCAGACTGTGTGGAAGAACAGAGGGAACTTGGGGTCCAAACCCATAGATCTCTCAAGGTTTCTGTGCAGGTTGATAAAGTAGTTTAAAAAGCTCATGGTATGCTGGCCTTCATTAGGCCTTCAAGAGTCACGAAGTAATATTGCAGCTTGATAAGACTCTGGTTAGACCAGACTTGGAGTTCAGTTCTGGCTGCCTCATTACAAGAAAGATGTGGAAGCTTTGGAGAGGGTGCAGAGTAGATTTTCCAGGATGTTGCCTGGATTGGAGATTGTATCTTATGTGGCAAAGTTTGGAGACACAAAAGATGAGAGATGACTTAATGGAGGACTACAAGATTACAAGAGGCATAGATAGGGTGGACATTCAGCACTTTTTCTCACAGGTGAGATGTCAGGGATATGTTTTTTACACAGAGAGTAGTGGGTGCATGGAATGCATTACCAAGGATGGTGATGGAGGATTTTACATCTGTACCAGGAGCATGGGTCCGGCGCTCACTGTGGTAAATAACAGTTCAATTCGTATGTATGGCACACAGACTATACCCCTGAAATTTGGTAACAATAAGTTCACATGAAAGTTCATTTTTTGCTGCTGTGTCCTGGCCATTGCTGCATGCCGACTTCCTCAGAGCCCACTCACCAATGGTGGACTTAAAAGGGGACCAGTTGGTGAACACCACAACATTCCAGATTTTCCACCTTGGAAAAGCCAAACTAACTGCCCTGGACCTAGATGCCGTGGAGTACTCGAACAATGAATATGTCAAACTTCTTGAGGAGTTTATGGACATTGTCACTCCACAGATCTCCACTGCCACCTCCAAACATGGCATCGCACACCACTTCCTCACCCAAGGGCTGCCTCTACACGCCCAAGCCTGACGCCTGCCACCCGACAAGTTGCAGCTTGCAAAACAAGAGTTCCATAAAATGGAGGAACTTGGAATCAAACACAGGTCTGATAGCCTGTGGGCTTCCCCACTACATATGGTGTCCAAAGACATGAGAGGCTGGAGACCTTGTGGGGATTATAGGCGTCTCAATGATGCTACCACTGCTGACCGCTACCCTGTGCCCCATATACAGGACTTTACAACTAATCTTCATGGGGCCAGGATATTTTCTAAAATAGATTTGGTACCACCAAGTACCTGTAAACCTGGAGGATGTGCCTACGACCGTCATCATAACATCATTCGGCCTCTTTGAATTTTTGAGAATGCTTTTTGGGCTCAAAATTGCTGCACAAATATTCCAGCAACTAATGGATGGAGTGGGGTGTGGCATGGACTTCCTTTTCATATACTTGGACAACATACCCGTTGCCAGCCACTCCGACAAAGAGCACCTGCAGCATCTGTGTTTACTCTGCAGCTGCCTACAGAAGATTGGGCCAACTGTGAACCCTGCCAAGTGCAAATTCGGGTAGTTCTCTAACGAGTTCTTTGGACATCAGATCAGCAGCCAGGATATCATTCCATTGCCTAGTAAGGTGGAACCCATCCTCAAATTCCTGATGCCCGATACGATCAAAGGACTCCAGGAAATTCTGGGGATGGTCAATTTCTATCGCCACTTTCTACCCTCTGCCACTCATATTATGAAACCCTTCATCAACCTCATGTCCAGTGGTTCCAAAGAACTCAAGTGGACAAAAGAAACGACGGTAGTATTCCAGCAGACAAAGATGCCATAGCGAAGGCAACATTGCTGGTCCATCCACAAATGGATTCACCAACCGCCTTGACGATAGATACATCCAATTCGGCAGTAGGCAGGGTCTTGGAACAGTACACCAATGGACAATGGAAGCCTCTAGCATTTTTTTAACAGGCACCTCCGCCCTCCGGAAATGCAATACAACACCTTCGATAAGGAACTGCTGGCGCTGTATCTAGCAATCAGACACTTCTGCTATTTTTTGGAAGGCAGGGACTTCACGGTTTTTATTGACCATAAACCACTAGTGTTCACCTTTGCAAATGCATCAGATCCCTGGTCAGTCCGCCACCTATCTTACATATCCGAGTTTTCAACCAGGATTAAACATACCTCCGGTAAGAGTAATGTCGTGGCTGATGTCCTGTCCGGTCAAGCAGTATGTGACCTCTCTTCGGGTGTAGACTACATGATGCTTTCCAAAGCTCAGTGGTAGGATGACGAATTCACAGCTTATAGAACTGGTGTCACGAGCCTGCAACTCCAGGATGTAGCCTTTGGGCCATAAGGTACCACTCTCCTGTGCAACGTTTCCGCAGGTTAGCCTTGCCCTATCGTCCCTGCTGTGTGGAGACATTGCATTTTCGATGCCATTCATGGACTGTCCCACCTCTTCATTTGAGCGTTGGTCCACTTAATGGCCGAAAAGTTTGTATGGCATGGACTCAAAGACGTACTGGGCAAAGACGAGCATGGACTGCCAATCTGAAGAAGTGCAAAGGTACGTGAAGGTGCCACTTCAGCCTTTCCAGCCACCACAGCACAGATTCTACCATCTGCGTGTTGACATGCTTGGCCCGCTTCCGGTGTCTCGAGGGTCTAAGTATTTGTTGACAGCTGTTGACTGATTCACTAGGTGGCAGGAGGCAATTCCTATGACAGAATCATCAACCAATTCATGTGCCAGACCTTTTATTTCTGCCTGGGTATCTTAGTTCAGCCTACTCACATATGCCACCTTTGACATAGGCCCAGAGTTTACCTCTGCACTCTGGGATGTTTTGTCATGACTGCTGGTAATGCAGTTCCACCATATGACAGACTGCAATTGAATGGCTTGGTGGAGCGGTTCCATAGACACATGAAAGCTGCACTGATGGTCCGCCTCCAGGCACCTGATTGAGCAGTCAAGTTGACCTGGATCCTTGTGGGGATAAGAAGGGCAGCCAAGGAGGATTTCAACTCCTCAATGGCCGAGTTGGTTTATGGACCCCCGCTAATTGTATCTGGGGAGTTCATGTTCGCAGCATACGGATAGGAGGTGCCACCAACTGAAGTCTTTGGCAGACTGTGAGAGCGGCTTGGAAAACTGGCCTCATTTTCCACGTCAAGGCATGGAACAATGACACCCTTCATCCCAAAGGAATTCCGGGACTGTGAGTTTGTGTTTGTGTGTAGAGATGCACTTAGGCCACCCTTACAGAGGCCGTATGCGGGCCCCTTCAGAGTCCTATGAAACAATCATACAACTTGTGTACTGGACATTGGGGGGGGGGGGGGGAAGCATTCAGAGACATTTTATGGAAAATATACCTATGTGCTATTCATTATGTATTCATTAGTCCATTGCTATCTAACATTTTATTATGTACTTCAACTACACCGTTTATGGAAAATATTAATGTAATTAAATAACAGCCACAGTACATAGAAAAGTTGGCTGATTATAGTATGTGTAGAATTTGTTAACTCCAAGGCCTGCTAACTTTAAAACACAAAGAGGAAAAATATCTTTATCCCAAGGTTGCACAAAACGACTAACTTTAAAACAGAAGTCCAGAGAGAAAATATCAAAGTCATTCAAATCTAAGAAAATAATAGTCGTTACAGACAGCAGGGTAACAAGCAATCAAACAGGATGAGATCAGGGGAGTAACAGGAGATCAGATAGGAGAAGTTAGACAGGACAAGGTAGGGGAACCATAGTGGCGAGTGATTTATTCTGAAACAGGCCGGTTACAAGATAAGTGTAGCGCAAGGAGAAGTGTTAAGAGTACCATGACCAAGAAATGAATCCAGGATGAGCTAATTGGTACAAAACATCAATCAAAGTTGAACATTGATAAATAACTGAAAATCTGTATAAAAAAAGGGCAGTGCCTCAAAGCAACAGGCATTTCAGAGTCCAGGCTTTGATTCGTCTCAGCTCTTGTTTGTAAATAAAGGCTTAAACTTTCCTGAAGAATTTTCCACATTTCCTGACTCATTTTTGGACATCATTTACCACAACAATTTACGATTGATTGACTAAAGCAATCTGGTGTGTTTTTCTCACTCATTAATAGATATATCCATCTGTGTAGTGACCGTGCTTTATGCACTTAAGAACTACTGATACCAGGTCTCCTCCCGAATGGTCCTTTTAGCTGGAAAGGCAATTCCTCGGGATATGAGGAAAATACTTATAAGGACCTTGATTGGGCTTTGCCATGACCTCCGATGCAAAGGCATAGATGACTGCCCAAGAGCGGTGGACCAGAGATTTAGATTCCTATCACCGGTTCTTGGGGGGGTGGGGGTGGGCTTGTAGTAGCTTACCGAAGGCTTAATCGAACCAACTCGGGAGGTTCAGAGTGACGTTATGATGTCCCAATGTGATGACATTATTTGGAAAGCGGGGAGTTTTAAAAACAGCAGGTGGCAGTTTGAGTAACGATTTCTACTGAACTTCAACTCAACTATGTCTGATCATTTTCCTGTTCTTCATTTCACACTGTGACACAGTTCCTACACTCTTCTATTTTTCCAACCAAAGTGGATGACTCCATCTGCCAGAACTTTGCACCTAACTTAACTATATCCTTCTGCAGCCTCTCCATATCCTCTGTACAATTTGCTTTTCCACTTAATTTCATATAATCCATAAACCTGGCTACACTACACTCCGTCCCCTCTTTCAAGTCATCAGTATAAATGGTGAACAGCTGCTGGCCCTGCGGCACCCCGCCTTACCACTATCCGCCAATCAGAAAAAGACCCATTTATCCCGACTCTCTGCCTTGTGTCAGTTAACTAATCCTCTATCCATGCCAATATACTTCACCCGATTCCACTCATCTGTATCTTATTGATAAGTCTCTTGTGTGACACCTTATCAAACACCTTCTGGAAATCCAAATATACAACATCAACCTGTTCCCCTTTATTTACCCACACCTATTATATCCTCAAAGAACTCCAGCAAGTTTGTCAAACAAGACCTGCCCTTTCTGAATCCATGCTGCATCTGTCTGATGGAACCCCTTTTCTTCTAAATTTCATCCTTCATGACAGCTTCAAGCATTTTCCCAACTACAGACATTAAGCTAACTGGCCAATAGTTACCCATCTTCTGCCTACACCCCTTTTGAAAAAATGGCACGACATTAGCTGTCTTTCCCAATCATGCCCACCTTGGAACCATGTTTCTGTGATGGCCACTAAATCATATGCCTTGGTACTGATTTGCGCCTTAAGTTCACTACCTTGTTTCTAATACTACGGGCATTCAGATAATGTGCCCTTATGCTCATTGTCCTTTTAGAATCTAGTGACCTCGGAATCCTTTGGGTTTGACTTTTCTTCCCTCTATTTTTCCTTTTCTCTTTCCTAACTCTAGCTTTGGTCACTGTCCCACCTTCCTCACTCTTTGTAGGTTCCCATCCCCCTCCCTATTAGTTTAATCTTTTGCCAATAGCACTGGCAAACAATCTCCCTCGTATCTGACTAAATGTTTCCATAAAAGCATAAAATATTCCAAAATATTTTCTCCCACAATTTCTCATCCAATTACTTCATCAAATATGCATGGGAATTTGAACTCTTGAAAATCCAAAGTCTAAAATCTGGCACATTCTTGATTTTGATGTTAAGTGCTATCTTTTGATGTGACTGAATTAGAAGGAAGAAATTATGTATTCAATATGTTATTTCATCAGGTTATTTTTAACATATAGTGGTTTTGATGTTTCAATTTTATAAGGATTATGAAGGCTTAAAATAATCCAAGGCAGCTCAGTAGAATTTGACACATCAGTGTATGTGGCCTGTTGCATTTATTAAAATATCTCTGCATGCCACTACATTGTATAACTTATTACAATAAATGATAATGTGACTTCACTTTGGAGAGTTTTAAATTGGAATGCAAATTGATACTTCCATTTAGCAGCAAAAATATTTCTGAAAAGAGATTTTGAATAAACCATTTTACCTTTCATGTCGCACATTTATTTTCCTTCCTGTGAGTTGCTTGTCTCTGACGCACTAGCTGGGAGATTCGCATACAGAGAAAGATCAATATAGTACTGGTCCTATCCTGATATGCTTCTGAATGTACCTGAAATATCATTAAATAGTTAATAACAATCACAGAAATTAAATAAAATATCTCAGAATTAAAGACAGAGTTAAAACACCAAAAAATGGTCTCCATTGCTTTTTGATCAAAGCACAATCTGCTGGAGGAAGTCAGCAGGTCAAGAAGCATCTGTGGGAAGAAACGAATGGTTTGCTTTTCAGGTCAGATCCCTTCATCAAGACCAATTCATCGGCCTTTCTTACTCTCCCACTGATGCTGCTTGGCCCATTGAGTTCCACCAGCAGATTGTCTATAGCTCCAGCTTCAAGCATCTGCAGTTCCTCCTGTGTCTCAGCTTGCTTTTGACCTTATGAAAAGTTGTTAAAAAATTATTTTATGTTTAGGGCTTCATTATGTAAGTAGAAAAGGATTTTGTACAATTTCTTAGTATCTGCACCAAATATCAAATAATCAAAACCCCCTTTGTACTGTTTGGCATCATACAAAATAATCTGGTGTGTTTTTCTCACTCATTAATAGATATATCCATCTGTGTTGTGACCGTGCTTTATGCACTTAAGAACTACTGATACCAGGTCTCCTCCTGAATGGTCCTTTTAGCTGGAAAGGCAATTCCTCGGGATATCAGGAAAATACTTAGAAGTACCGGTAATCTTTTTGCAACTGCTAAATGAAATCCACAACATTTGCATTGTGACAACGGTGTCTCTAATAAAATTAATCATTAAAGTATTGCTTCAAACACAACTCCAATATGCACAGGGATGGAATTTTCAAGCTTGAATTAAATCTGGGTGGAGCTGAATACACATTGATGAGCACCAATGGAACAACATAGTGGCTACAGCATGTTGTACTTGCTTTCAAAATGTTAAAAATGTGGTTGCATTTTCTTCAGCACTCACTGATGTTTATGGAAAAAAATTTTGTTTGCAGACCTGCTCTTTTGAATGTTGAGCTGATCCTGTTCTCCATTATATTACCCAATTAGTGCAAGCCACTGAACACTAATTTCTAAGGAGATTTGACATGAAAGTAGATACTCTATTAAACTTCTAGTTGGAAGTTCAGATTTATTGTTAAAGTACATACATGAAATCACATACAATCCTGAGGTTCTTTTCCTCTGAGTCAAGCAGAATTTCGACTTATTGGTAATGAAAAAAAATCTGTAGTCAAGAAAAGATATGTATACAAAAGAGGGAAATTTAAACAAAGAAAAATAATATAAACTAACTGATTGTGTAAAACAGAAATATTAAGTAATAAATAATGTGCAAAGAATGAGTTCTTAAATGAGTCCCTGATTGAGTTTTTTGTTGAGGAGTCTGACGGTGGAGGGGAAGCAACTGTTTCTGAACCAGGTGGTACGAGTGTTGTGGCAACTATACCACTTTCCTAATGGCAGCAGCGAGAACGGAGCATATCCTGGGTGGTGTGGATCATCAATGATTGCTGCCACTCTCCGACAGCAGTGCTCCATGTAGATTTTCTCAATGGCGGGGAAGTTTTGGGTGTGATGTACTGGGCTCTGTCCACTACCTTTTGGGTGGCTTTCTGCTCAGATGTATTGGCATCCCTATACCAGGTTGTGATGCAGCTGGTCAGCACACATTTTGCTACACATCTGTTTGCCAAGGTTTCCAGTTGCATACTTCTGAGGAGGTAGTGGAGTTGGTATGCTTTCTTCATAATGCTATTAAATGATAGGTCCAGTAAAAAGTTCTTTGAGCTGAGGAATTTAAAGGTGCTCATCCTCTCCACCTCTGACCTCCCCCCCCACCCCTACACACACACACACCAAATGATCACTGAATCATGCACCTCTGGTTGTCTTTTTCAAAAGTCTACAATCAGCTCCTTGATCTTGGTCATTATGAGCGCTGCTGCATGAATAACTCTGATGCAAAGTCCACAGTCTGTAAGACAGGCTTTAATTAGCTTAAACTTGTATACTCTTGGAACCACGTGTCTGACTGCTCCCAAAGGGGCTGGCTTGAGTCTTTTTATAGGGAGGTGATTGACAGCAGGCAGGTGGGGCCAACCTCCCAGGTTGCCTACCTGCAGGTACAGTGGTTGCCCCCTGCAGTAGGCAGGTAGGAGTACGGCCAGTGTAGTGGTGGTATCACTGCAGTCATGTTGAATGATAGGTTGTTATTAGTACGCCATACAGCCAATTTTCAATCTCTCTCCTGTACGCTGACTCATCGGCCATTTTTATGCAGCCCACTTTGGTGACATCATCAGCAAATTTGTAGAAGGTGCTGTTGTACTGAGCCACACAGTAATAGGTGTAAAGTTAGCAGAGCAGGGGACTAAGAATGCAAGCCTGTGGTGCTCTGATACTGATGGAGATTTTGGAGGAGATTTACTTACCAATTACACTGATTGTGGTCTGGAGGTGAGGAAATCCAGGATCCAATTACATAGTGGGGTGTTGAGGCCCAGGTCTTGGAGTTTGCTGATCAGTTTTGAGAGGATGATGGTGTTGAATGCTGAATTATAGTCAATAAAGAGCATCCTGATGTATGTGTCTTTCATGTTCAGGGCTTTGTGAAGAGCCAGTGAGATAGCATCTCGTACCTATTGATGTGGTGGGCAAATTGGATCAGAAACATGTTGCTGCTCAGACAGGATGCTTCAACACCATCCTGTCAAAATCTTAATCACCATGAATATGAGTGCCACTGGTCAATAGTCATTTAGGCAGGTTACCACATTCCTCTTGGGCTCAATTAAGGTCTGTTTTAAACAGGTGGCCACCACGCCCTGCCGGAGTGAGATGTTGGAGATATCTATGAATGCATTAGCAAGTTGGTCAGCACAAATTTTCAGTACTCAGCCGGGTACTTCATCTGGACCAGATGCTTTCCTTGGATTCACTCTCCTGAAGGTAGCCCACATGTCATCTTTGCACACTAGCAGTAGGCGATCATCAGGGGGCATGCGGGTATGCAATGGTTCCTTCTTGTTCTAGTAATTAAATCAGGTATAGAAGGCATTGAGTTCATCTGGGAGTGAAGCATTGCTGTATTGTACTGCACTGGATTTGGTTTAGTAGCAGGTTATGTCATTTAGGCCCTGCCGCAGTTGTCAGGTATCCTTTGTTGTTTCAGTCCTCACCCAGATTTTCCACTTCGCCTGAGAGATTTGCAGGTCATACCTATGTAGCGTTCTGGATCTCTGCATTTAAGCCTGTAATCTGACTCTCAGCAGATTCCATGGCTTCTGTTTGAGAAACACCATGAATGATTTGGTGGGGACATACTTGTCCACAGCTGATTTGATAAAGTCTATTACAATTCTGGTGTAATCATTCAAATCCTTAGCTGAACACTGCCCAATCTACTGACACAAGGCTGCCCTGATCTCTGGAGCCTCTCTTTTTAGGCTCTGTCTATCGGCAGGCACAGGGTCAGTGCCAAACATGGGGGCATTCGTGGGCATTGCCACTCACATGAGGTATTGTGACCCCTCCCCCCCCAACTTGCAGCACTAGCATTGCTAGTGTTTTCCCTGATCACCTGGCTGACTGCGAGAAGAAATCATCACCCCCATCCTCTAATGAGAGTGTCGTGCTCTCAAACACAGAAAAGAAAATGCTGAATGCCAACAACTGCCCCCCCCACGTGTTGGCTAATCTACATCTGAGCGCTCGACTGTCTTCCTGGCTGCGGTCCAGCCAATAGGCTTCGAGCGAGCAATCTGGTGGGTAAGAGCCCAGGCCATTGAGAGACAGTGTCAGTTCTGACACCATATACTGTGTCAGTGGTGTGATACTTGCACAGCTTGAGTAGTTAGTGCATCAGGGATGGTGCTGACAGGACAGGCAGTCTCATGTTATGATACTCATTGGTTATGATACTCATTGGTTTTGGCCCAGCAATTGAGTCTTTCCCCCACTGCAGTGGATCAAGAAGTCATGATGTAAAGTTCAGTTCCTGCAACGTGAGATCCCTCATGGATGTCCCCAACAGTTGGTGGCCCAATCAGTGCTGCTTTAGGCAAGAAGGTGAAAGGTTGGACATTGACATTAAGTTACCTTGCTGCATGAGGGGTGTTTCATCTTGTATTTGTATGTGTGAGCACCTCAAACTGTCCCATTATTTTTTCCAATTTCATTTTGTCTCCTTCAGCAGCAAATGTGAAGTTATTATACACCTCCAGGGCTTCATTACCTATGCTTTCACTTTATCACTTTTCTCGTCAGCTCCGACTGCCACTAAATACAATCCAAAATATTGTTTAAATTTGTTCCAATTTTCAGCCACATTACCTGTCAACTAAAGTTTCACTGGTGGGTGTAATCCTTCCATTTTTCATTTTGTTAGCTTCTCTTCACTGATCAGTTGCTGACTTTAGATTTTTCTTCTAAAGTATTTCCTTTTAATTTCATCCCCCTTCTGACACCATGTTTCATCTTGTATTCGTATGTGTGAGTCCTTAGACAACACGTGGATGAAGGAAAAGGTTTGTTACTTTAAAGCTGATGTAAATAGCACTGTGAGGCATGCCATGAAGCTGCAAGCCTCCATTACAGATCTTACTCCTACAGTCTCTTGCTCTGTGCCAGTCCCTGCTGGCAGTCAAGTCAAATCAAACAGGAACTATAATCCTTAAGACATTGTTAGTTGCATTGCACACATAATCACTATCATTACAAGGGGCTCAGTAGAAGATTAAATGAAGGAACAAGGAGATGTGTGCATTTTGGAAAGGTAATCTGGAAGAAGAACTTGGCTCTCCTCCCCTGAGGAAGTTTTCATTGTGCCCCCTGCTAAGACTTGTTCTGATGCTGATCCTGTGCAGGCAGAAGGAGCACTGCCAGGTGATCTGACTTGCCAAATGCATTCTCAGGAAAGAATGGTAGGCCTTTCTTATTTTGGTATAGCAGTGATCAAGTGTGTAAGCTGGTAAGCTACGCCACCAAACAGCTGAACCCCTGACGGTTATCAATCCACCCAGGGATTTTATAATCCGACCTTGAGATCCTTTCTCTATCTGTGGGTCGCCTTCTGCTACCCCCTTTGGTGAGCAGGTACATAATCACACATGCACCCCACATACACCCGCATACACACTTGTAAATACGATCTCCCACATGGTTAGGCAGAGAGTTCACGCACATTTTCAACCTCTCATTGAGGCAGTCAAAGGTTCCCCACAGCTTCAAAAGGGCATCAATCATCGAACAGAGTAGTGTGAGCTGCCTCAACAACTACCACCCAGTAGCACTGACTTATACTGTGATGAAATGCTTCGAGAGGCTGGTCATGGCCAGAATTAACATGTATCTAAACTAAGATCTGGACCTCCTGCAGTTCGCCTGTCATCACAATTGCTCCACAGCAGATGCAATATTACTGGCTCTCCACTCAGCTCTGGACAGCCCTGAAGCAGCAATTCATACATACAGCTGCTGTTCATTGACTACAGCTCAGCCTTCAATACCATTATTCCCTCAGTGCTGGACAAAAAGTGGCTATACTTTGTAAGGAGTCTGAGGAGATTCAGTAAGTCACCAAAGACTCTTGTAAACTTCTACAGGTGTATCGTGGAGAGCATTCTGGCTGGTTGCATCAGAACTCCGGAGGGTTTTTAACTTTGCCTGCAACATCACAGGCACAAGACTTCACTCCATCAGAGACATCTACATGAGGCAGTGTCTTAAAAATGCAGTCTCTATCCTCAGAGACCCCCACCACCCAGGCAACGCCCTCGTCACTCTGCTACCATCAGGGAAAGGTACAGGAGCTTAAAGATGAGCACTCAATGGCACAAGGACAGCTTCTTCCCCGCTGCCATCAGATTCCTGAATAATCAATGAATCAAAGACACTTGCCTTAGTTTTTGTGCACTTTTATTTTTTTATATATAGTAATTGTTGTCAGATAGTTATATAAGTTTGAACTACGATACTGCTGCAAAACACTGAATTTCATGACTTGTTCATGATGATAAAAATTCTGATCTTGATTTTGATTCTTAGCATCAATGTAGTGCACGCCATTACCTGCGACATTTCCAGTGCTGACCATAGTAACGACCTGAAGTGAAGTCTGGGGCTTGGACCTCGAGGCAGAGAGAAAGAATGTGCTGTGCATTGGTGTTATATACAATGCTAATCTGCGCTCCTGGCAAATAATGGCCCCAGTGATTTAAATTAGCCTACGGCAATCAAGGTGCGCACTAATGGGTGGCTGGAGTCCAACCTTGATTTGACAGGTGATGTGTCCTCCAAATAAATGTCAGATGGGGAGGATGTGGGACCAGGAAGGGAGGCCACGTTCCCTACACATGCAACAGTTGCCAAGAGAGCAGTAATTACCCTTTTTGGCATGTTTGAATATCTGCGAATGCCATTTGGTCCGTGGAATGCACCTCAGACATTCCAGTGTTTTGTGGACCTTGTACTCGCTGGCCTCGGTTTTGTATTTGTCTGTATCAGTGATATTCTTGTGTAGATGAAGAGGAGCACAAGTGCCATCTGATATCACTATTCCAGAGGCTTGATTAATTTGGCATTGTGATCAATCCAAGTAAATACATTTTTGGTGCTGCTGATGTTATATTTTTGGGACATGAAGTTATGCAGCATGGTACTTTGCCAGATGAAACAAAAGTGAAAGAAGTCAAGATTTTCCTACACTCGTTACATTTGACCATTTACGACATTTTTCAGGGATGATGAATTTTGACTGCTGTTTCGTGCAGAATGCTGCAGCATCTCAATCACCCCTTCCTGAACAACTTAAAGGATTCAACAAGTCTGTTTCTAAAAGACCATCGAGTTTGGGAGACGATGCTGTTCATGCTTTCAATGATGTGAAGACTGTGCTTGCGAATGCAACGATGCTTGTGCAATTAAAAGTCCAATGCTTCGATCTCTCTTACCACAGATACCTCCGACAGGGCTGCGGGAGCAGCGTTAGAACAACGAGTCTGTGGGCGATTGTAACCTCTGGCATTTTTTTCCGTCAAGCTGTCACCAGCTCAGGCAAACTATAGTAAGTTTGGTCAAGAATTCCCAGCCATCTATTTTGCAGCGAAAGATTTCTGCTGTTTGTTGGAAGGTTGCCCTTCCACCATTTATGCAAACCACCAGCCTCTTATGCGTACCACACATAGAACCGTGCATCTCTACTTGCCACGAGAAATTCGGCACTTGGACTTCATCTTAAAATTCCCTCCGACATACAGCACATCCGAGGAAAAGCGAATGATGCAGCCGATGCCCTGTCCAGGTGCAACATTGACACCTTACATATGGCTACTGCCATTGATTTCACCGCCATGTCTCATACACAGCACAATGATCCCAATCTCATTCAATATCACTGGATCAACACAGGTCTCCATCTCCAAAATTGTATCTTTTTATATGTGTATATTTTTGCATCTACATGTGCACTGTGGAAATTCTGCTTACTGGTTGTTCCACAGCTTGGCTTGGGAGTTCTATTGCTCAGGATCACAGAAGTGATAGCTAGGTCATAGCTAGGTCCATCACAGGCTCCAGACTCGCATCCATAAAAGATACCAATGTGGGGCGCTGCCTCAAGAAGGCAGCCAACATCATAAAGGGCCTCCATCATCTTGATTTTCAGGCAGGAAGTACAGAAGCCTGAAGTCCAGCAGTTTCTTTTCAACAGCTATCAGACTCTTGAATCGCCCCCCTGGCACATTGATCAGGTACTGTTCTGAGACTACAATAGCACTGCCTGCACTATTGTCACTATTTTTGAACTCATATAACCGCGAACATTTATTCTCTGCTTTTTAACTAAAAAAATTCAATTAAGCATATTATTGTAGTTGTTTTTCTATTGTTTTAATAGTTGAGATCTTTGTACAAACTACCTGTCCGTCTGCAGCAAGTAAGAATATCAGTACATATGTATGCTGTACACTGTGCATGACAATAAACATATTATCCTCTCTTCATGATGTTGTGAATTATGTGTTCTTTTAACGTCTTGCAGAAGTAGCAGGAGTGGTTCTATACCTACTTACACAAAAGTTCAATCCATTGGTTTTACTCTGGCTCCCAAAAAAACAATCTTGTCAGTCCACTTCCTATTCATTTTCCCCCAGCCTGGCAACTTAATTGCATTGAAGGTGGGGGTGGGGGGTGGGGTGGAGGTATGGGAGACGTTTAAAGCAGATGTGCGGGCAAGTACTTTGTACAGAATGTGGTGGGTGCTTGGAATGAGCTGCTAGGAGTAGTGGTGGAAGCATATACAATGGTAACATTTAAGAGGGTACTTGTTAGTCACAGGAATATAAAGGGGTTGCATAGATATCTACAAAGCATTTACCTATCAGGTGCAAGTAGCAGAGTTTTCATTTGATTTGGACAGTATGTTTCAGCGCAGACATGTGGGATGAAGGGCCAGTTCCTGTGCTGTACAGTTGCATGTTCTATGTTCTTTCACACGACCATCAGCTCCCCCTTAATTTTTTACATCACCTACCTACATGAAGGGTTATTTTCAGCATCCAATGTTGTACCAGTTCATCTATGGGATGAGGGAAGAAACTGGACCACCATAGGAACAGAAGGGTGAACTTGAAAACTCTCCACAGACGGCAGCAGAAGTGAATCAAACTTGGTTCTCTGGAGCGATGAGACAGTTGGTATTGAGGATGTGAAGAGGGATTGGAATGGAAAGGTAGAGACATGTCCTGGCTTAAAACTATGTGGGTAGTGATGAGTATATCGATAATTGTGGGAGGCTTTTGGTGATTGTGGGGAATATGCAAATGACCATTGCAATGGGGAAACAGATACAAAGATGGTTGTGTTGAGGCCTTTGACTCCATTCAAGATTTCTTTATTGTCATCTGCTAATACATAAAATGTAATAATACACAACATTATCGACTTTTGCCTGCCATAAAAAAGAGGTGCCGCTAGCCTGATCTCTCAACCGTAAGAGAAAGAGAAGCAAAAGAGAATCCTTTCAGAGTCACCAGGTGCTCATGGATTCACCTCCTGTACTCTTGCAGCTTCTGCAGCTCCACAGCTTCCTGTCTGCTCCAAACTTGAGCTCCTGGTTCTGAGCCTCTAACATGATCAGAACCTTTCAGCACCCAAGGCCCTTTGGGAGCCCTTCTTGCCCTTGGTTCCCACAAGCTGATCTCCAGCACCCTGCAGCTGGGTTTGAGGCCTTCAACTGCTGAGCCCCTTGCTGATCTGCTGCCGTGGTCTCTTTCCCTGTGGGGTCATCTCTCTGTGGCTACCCCTTCTTGGTGTGGGGATGGGGGGAAAGTAATGGTCATTTTTACAGATTTTGGTGTCTTGTGCTTATCTGCCAATCCCCTGAGCCCACATACCTCTCTTGGTCTTCAGCAAGCATGGGGCCTCATATGTTTTGACATATCCATCTATTATTATTGAAAACCATCAGGAACTGGGATAATTCTAACCCTATCATGGGAGTGTGGGTGTGGAGAGTTAACAGGGTAATGCACTGCCCCTCTCGTTATTTAATAATGTCATGGATATTTGATGACTTTCTTTAGGTAAGTATGGTTGTAGCTTTTATGTGGGATCAGACAAGATACAGTTAACAGGGTAATGCACTGCCCCTCTCTTTATTTAATAATGTCATGGATATTTGATGACTTTCTTTAGGTAAGTATGGTTGTAGCTTTTATGTGGGATCAGACAAGATACAGTTAACAGGGTAATGCACTGCCCCTCCCTTTATTTAATAATGTCATGGATATTTGATGACTTTCTTTAGGTAAGTATGGTTGTAGCTTTTATGTGGGATCAGACAAGATACAGTTAACAGGGTAATGCACTGCCCCTCCCTTTATTTAATAATGTCATGGATATTTGATGACTTTCTTTAGGTAAGTATGGTTGTAGCTTTTATGTGGGATCAGACAAGATACAGTTAACAGGGTAATGCACTGCCCCTCCCTTTATTTAATAATGTCATGGATATTTGATGACTTTCTTTAGGTAAGTATGGTTGTAGCTTTTATGTGGGATCAGACAAGATACAGCATGCTGTGCTCCCTTGTGTTTTGCCAATGACATGTTCTTCTTGAGAGATTTTTATGATAATTTGATGAAGAACCTCAAAGTTATTGAAAGATTTTGTCAAAAAATATAGTTTGAGGTAAGCATCAATAAGATGGCTGGTTTTTCTTGGCCTTTTAAGAATATGCGTTTCATCTTTTAACACCGTTAATAAATAGTTCCTTCATGGTAGTTAGCTAGATTTTATTAGTTAGTTAGATGTTATTAATTTTGAAAAGTATCTCAGCATAGGATCAAATCATGTTTCAGATTCTCTGCAGAAGCATGGCTGAGCAAACTTCACGAATAGGGTGAAAACCTTTTCCAAAATTTGAGCTTTAGGACTAGCCAGAAATTGGACCTTTTTACAATGCCTTTTATTCCTCAATTTTACCACTCCCTGCTTTCAAATGAGACTCCGTAGAATATTTTAGTGAGGCTTGATGGTTATTAGAAAGAATATTAAGGAACTTTTTTATATATTCCTCATTATTCTTGTAATGGGATTTATTCAAGAATGAAAGATGAAGGTGCAAATATCCCCCTGTGAATAATTAAAAAGTATCCTAGAAGTTCTAGTGACAGTCATTTGGATTGTCCTTCAAGTTTCTTAGGATTTGTTTGGATCAACTGATGATTGGATATTGCAGGCTGAAGTGTTTGAAAGCCAAGCTGATGATGTAGTTAATAATAATAATGATGGAGAGTTTATGGTCCTACATATTGTACAATGTACACATGCCCCAAAATTATTACTTGATGCCGCCACACAGGTACTTCATAAAGAATAAAGAACCAAATACAATTTTATATTCAATTAAAAAGAGATAATAAATACAAAAGATAAATAATAAATCTTCACATTTTCCATGGGACAGGAAACTGAGGGCATCTAAGTCCAGGTGAGATGTGTTTGCATAAGGACCTGACTTCTAGAGATGCCACAGCTGTATTGCTATTAATGTCCTTTTCAAAGTAAGAAGTTTAGAAAGCAGTTGTGTACTTGGACATGTTTATTCTCGCAAAAAACTGAACGGAGGCGTCTGCAATTCAACATCAAGATGGATGAGATCTATTCCAGCATCGACCAAAACATCTGGAACTCCTCAACTTTTCAGAGCAAAATACAATTTAAAAGTCTGCTGGATTTTTTTTGTACCTAAAATGGTTAAAAGATTAAATCACACATTATTATAAGATCTTGCAGTTTTATTTAAATTGTGTAAACTCTCATACATTGCACAGCTGTACAAGCATCTAGAAAAGACCCTGTTATCATTGGTTCTTGGGAGAGTAAAAGCTAAGAATTACATAGCATGTTTATACTGGAATGGAAATGGATACATTACTGTTTTCCCATGGTCGAAGGAAAGCATACTTCAGGAAATGTTAGTTTAAATTTGCATTTAATCTTCTGTATGTTTGAAGTGACATGTCTGGCAGAGAGGTGGATGACAAAGTGAAATAGTATGTGAGGTCACAGACATTTTGCTACAAATTCTTACAGAACAGTTACACTGAAAAAATCTTTGAGGATTAGGGCAGTCACATTGCTCTCTGGCTTTGGAGTCTGACAATGTGACACTTTTATCCTGCTTACTGGCCACCGTTCTTCACGATTTTTATTAAAATATTCAGAGATATAGCACGGTAACAGGGCCTTCCAGCTCACAAGCTCATGCCACCTAAATGAACCCATGTGACTAATTAACCCACTAACTCTGAATGTCCTTGGAATGTGGGAAGAAACCAGAGCACCCAGAGGAACCCCATCTGGACACAGGGAGAACATACAAACTCCTCACATACAGTGGTGGATTCAAACCTGGGTCACTGAATGTAATAGCATTGCTCTAACTGATACTATAACCATGCTTTGACTAAATCATGTCTGGAAGGAGAGGAGAGGTTTCAGGGAACCTGTCAAGCGGAAGAAAAATTTGTATCACATCAGAAATGGTACATCAGACAGATTGTGCAGGATGTAGGAGCTGTGGTTCCAAAAGGATATAAGCATCTCTACCAGCATGCTGGTACTTCCTGACAGGCAACCTGGTGCTGTTACCAAGGCAAATTATGTCTGTGGGTGCAAAAAAAAACTTTCTGTAATTCCCAAAGAGCATTAAACCACAGACAACACCTTCTTGGCAAAGTTGTTGAGTTTTTGTAAGGTGAGTATGGCACACCATTTGTCTTCTCACTTTCAGATCTCTTAAATGATGTTTGCAGTAGTTCAGCTGTTAGTTGTCTACCAAATGGGAAATTAATCTCCCTGCAAAGAATACAGCTACCTCCGAAAAGATCCTGGTTAATAGACTATTCATGAAATTGGTGAACAGAGCACAAAGAGGACAACATGACAAAGTGAAATGGTTTTTAAGGTTGCAGGCATTTTGAAGTGCTAAAGATCACTCAAATACAGGTGTTCCCATGTTCAAATAAATCCTGTTTAAATGCTCTCAACTCTCACACAGAACCATCCTCAGTGGACTTTTAAACTTTTCTCCTGGAGAAACTCAACAGGCTGAGCAGCATTAGTGGGGGAAAGAGAATGGTTGAGATTTAAAGCAGAAACTCTTTATTGAGTTTTGATAAAAGGAGTAAAAGGGGAGGGAGCGGCCAGCGAGGAGCGGTGCACTGAGTGAGTGGGGCACTGAAGGAGTGGGACTTCCAGCCTTTGGCTCAACAGGCTTAGGCAAAAGCAGGCGAGGAGAAAGGTAAGTGGCATTATTTTAGCTCAGTCATGCCTATGGGGTTAGTGCTTTGTACTGGATGTCAGATGTGGGAACCATGGGTGAGTCCCACCCTCCCAAATAGCCACATCTGCGTCAGGTGCACCGAGATGCAGTTCCTTAAGGACCAAGTTGGGGAACTGGAGCTGCAACTTGAGGACCTATGGCTGGTAAGGGAGAGTGAGGAGTTGATAGATTCAACTTTCAGGGACATAGTTACCCCAAGACCGGATGTGTCAGGTAAGTGGGTAACTGTCAGGGGAGGGAAGAAAAATACCAGGAAAATGGAGAGCACACCTGTGAATATCCCTCTCAGTAACAGGTATATTTTGTTGGATGCTGTTGAGGGAGATGACCTGACAGAAGCTGGCAGCAGTGACCAGGTCGCTGGCACTGAGCCTGGCATGGTGGACCAAAAAGTAAAGAGGAATGCAGTGGTCATTGGGGTCTCCATTGTCAGAAATACAGACAGGAGATTCTGTGAGCCAGATAGGTATGCCCGCATGGTGTGCTGCCTCCCTGGTGCAAGGGTGCGGGATATCTCAAATTGGGTCCAGGGTATTCTAAAAGGGGAAGGTGAACAGCCAGATGTCTTGGTACATATGGGTACTAATGACATAGATAAAAAGAAGGAGGAAGTACTGAAAAAGGATTACAGAGAGCTAGGACAGAAACTAAGAAATAGGACAGCTAGGGTGGTGATCTCTGGTTTGCTACCTGTGCCAAATGCAACTGAGGACAAAAATGGAAGGTTAAGAAAAATGAATGTGTGGCTGAGGGGCTGGTGTAATGGCAGGGTTTTGGCTTCTTGGATCATTGGGATCTCTTTTGGGGAAGGCATGACCTCTACAAGAAGGATGGGTTACACCTAAACCCAAAAGGGGTCAATATATTGGCACCTAGGTTTGGTACAGCCGTCGGGTGCGGTTTAAACTAATTTGGCAGGGGGGTGGGAACCTGTATGATGGGGCAAGGGACAGAAAAGATAAAACAGGAGAAGTTAGGTTAGGCAGCGAAAGTAAAAAATCAGAAAGAGCAAGGAGGGTGAAAAAAGCAAATCTGAAGGCTTTATATCTTAATGCAAGAAGCATTCGGAACAAGATAGATGAATTAGCTGTGGAAATTGAGATAAACAAATATGATTTGATTGGGATTACAGAAACATGGCTGCAGGGTGGGCAAGCCTGGGAACTTAACATCCCGGGGTATACGATATTTAGGAGGGATCAGCAAGAAAGAAAAGGGGGTGGGGTAGTATTGATGGTGAGAGAAGGGACCGACACGATTGACAGAAAGGATATAAACTCGGAAGATGCGGAATCTATATGGGTAGAACTGAGGAATAGCAAAGGGTGGAAAACGTTAGTGGGGGTGGTATATAGGCCTCCAAATAGTAGTGTAGAGGTGAGGGAAGGCATTAAAAGAGAAATTAGAAAAGCATGCAATAACAGAACAGCTGTCATCATGGGAGACTTTAATTTGCATATAGATTGGACTAGCCAAATTAGTAAAAATACTGAGGAGGAGGAATTCCTTGAATGTTTACGGGACGGTTATCTAGACGAATATGTCGAGGAACCAACTCGGGAGCAGGCCATTTTAGATTGGGTATTATGCAATGATAAGGGGCTAATCAACAATCTTGTTGTACGAGGCCCTTTGGGTAGGAGCGATCACAATATGATCAAATTCTCACTCGACATGGAGAGTGATGAAATTAAAACCGAGACTAAGGTCCTGAATTTAAATAAAGGGTATTATGATGGTATGAGACGGGAGTTGAGTAAGATTGATTGGGTGGTGTTTATGGGGGAGTTGACTGTGAATAGACAATGGAAAGCATTCACAGATCTAATGGAGAAATTGCAAAAATCGTTTATACCGGTTTGGCATAAAAATGAACCAAAAAAGCTGACTCAACCGTGGATAACAAGGGAAATTAGAGACAACATTAGGTCCAAAGAGAGAGCATATCAATTGGCCAAAAAAAGTACCACAACCGAAGACTGGGAGCAGTTCAAGATGCACCAAAGGAGGACAAAGAGATTAATCAAGAGAGCAAAAATAAATTACGAAAATAAGCTTGCGGCAAATATAAAAACCGACTGCAAAAGCTTTTATAAATATGTCAAGAGGAAAACATTGGTGAAATCCAGAGTAGGTCCTTTGCAGTCGGAATCAGGGGAATATATAATGGGGAATAAGGAAATGGCAGACCAATTAAATTCTTACTTTAGTTCTGTTTTTACAAGAGAGGATACAAATAATCTCCCAAGGATGTTGGGAAACATAGAGACTAATGCAAGGGAGGAACTGAAAGAAATCAGTATCTCTAAGGACATGGTCTTGGGGAAATTGATGGGATTGAAGGCAGATAAATCCCAAAGGCCTGATAATCTACATCCTAGGGTACTCAAGGAAGTGGCCATTCAGATAGCAGATGCTTTAAGAATTATTTTCCAGAACTCGATAGACTCAGGATCAGTACCCATGGATTGGAGGGTAGCTAATGTTACCCCACTATTTAAAAAGGGGGGTAGAGAAAAAGCGGGGAATTATAGGCCGGTGAGCCTTACATCAGTAGTGGGCAAAATGATGGAATCCATTATTAAGGATGTAATAGCGGAGCATATGACTAGCAGAGAAGAGATCGGACGGAGTCAGCATGGATTTACAAAAGGTAAATCGTGCTTGACAAATCTATTGGAATTCTTTGAGATGGTGACAGGTAAAATAGATGGGGGAGAGCCAGTGGATGTGGTGTACCTGGACTTCCAAAAGGCCTTCGATAAGGTCCCGCATAAACGTCTGGCTTCCAAAATCAAGGCTCATGGGATTGGGGGCAAAGTATTGATGTGGATTGAGAACTGGCTGGCAGGTAGAAGACAGAGAGTTGGGATAAATGGCTCGTTTTCTGAGTGGCAGGCGGTGACCAGTGGGGTGTCACAGGGATCTGTACTGGGTCCCCAGCTGTTCACAATTTACATTAATGATCTGGATGAGGGGATTGGATGTAATATCTCCAAATTTGCAGATGACACTAAGCTAGGAGGGGTTGTGTGCACGGAAGAGGGGGTCATGAAGCTCCAGTGTGATTTGGATAAATTGAGGGACTGGGCAGATACATGGCAAATGCACTACAATGTGGATAAATATGAGGCTATCCACTTTGGTAATACAAACCGGAGGGCAGATTACTATTTGAATGGCATTAGATTAAGAGATGGGGAAGTGCAGAGAGACCTAGGGGTACTTGTACACCAGTCTCTGAAGGCGAGCATGCAGGTACAGCAGGCGGTTAAAAAGGAAAATGGTATGTTGGCCTTCATATCAAGAGGGTTTGAGTATAGGAACAAGGATACCTTACTGCAGCTGTACAGGGCCTTGGTGAGACCGCACCTGGAGTATTGTGTGCAGTTTTGGTCACCTTATCTAAGGAAGGATGTTCTTGCAAAGGAGGGAGTGCAGAGGCGATTCACTAGGCTGATACCTGGAATGGCAGGAATGACTTATGAGGAAAGATTGCGCAAATTGGGATTGTACTCGCTGGAGTTTAGAAGATTGAGAGGGGATCTCATAGAGACATATAAAATTCTGGCAGGACTGGACAGAATGGATGCAGATGAGATGTTTCCAATGATGGGAAAATCCAGAACCCGGGGCCATGGTTTGAGGATAATAGGCAAACCATTTAGGACCGAGATGAGGAGGAATTTCTTTACCCAGAGGGTGGTGAATCTGTGGAATTCATTGCCACAGAGGGCAGTAGAGGCAGGTTCATTAAATATATTTAAGAGGGAATTAGATCTACTTCTTCAGTATAAGGGTATTAAAGGTTACGGAGAGAAGGCGGGGACGGGGTACTGAACTTTAAGATCAGCCATGATCTTGTTGAATGGCGGAGGAGGCTCGAAGGGTCGAATGACCTACTCCTGCTCCTATCTTCTATGTTTCTATGTTTCTATTTCAGCCTGAAATGACGAATGCTCATTTTCTCCCATGGATGCTGCTTGACCTGGTAATTTCCTTCAGGAGATTTTGCTTGGCTTCAGGTTCCAGAGTCTGCTGTCTCCTGTGTGGCTCCTCTTTGGATTTTCCCTGGTGAACACAGGAAAATAAGGAGATAAACATTCCCTTTATTATATTTAGTGTCCTTAATTCTCCATGAATATTAGAATTGGCTTCTTTGGCTTTCTTTAATCCAGCGTATATGTTAATATTCAGAGACAATTCCTAATTAACTAAATTCTGTGGACTGAATCTTAGCCCATAGGATGTGGTTGATTCTTAATTTACAATAGCAAGATTCTTTAAGCAGGAACTCATCCTGCCTTGAATCTGCATACTTATTTGAGTGGGGGTTGGCTGATCAGTGGATAAGCAATTTATGTAGGAAATGGCTTAATTTCAATAATCATCATATTTTTAACTTACTTTGATCAGACTTAAACTGTGAACTCATTTACAATGGAGAACAAATACACAGCCGGACAAACGAACACTGATTTCACTATTACACAAATTACCCTAATTACAAACAACCACAATAACAGTGGGTTAAAATGAAGAATACCTGCCACTCCTCCTCTGACAAGCAGACATGACATTCAACTTTCAGAAGCTCTTTACCAATTCAATCAGATGACCCACGGTGGTTCCCGTCTATACACCTCCATCACTGTCCATAATCCCCAGTCTGGACCAACTCAGCAAGAGGGAAAAGAAGAGTGGCTGGAGCACAGTTTGGTTTTACACCCAGTACCTGAGGGGTGACCAAGGTATTTAGTCCTTTGACTCTAGGTGATCAATTGGAAGGTGACTTCAGGTGACCAACCATAAGGTTGTATTGCCTATGCATGGGTCTGACATTCAAATAATGGGGCAGGGCCAATAATCTTTGACCTCTTTTTCCATCCAATCATTAAGGTGACCTTCCATGGAGCTGAGAAAAAAAGTGGAGGGTCATGCAGTATGGAAATTCTAGACAGTTTTTAGAGTTGGTTATTAAGTTGGCACGGCACTGTGCACTGAATGGCCTGTAGATTTCAATGTTCTTTCTTACATTATCTCTCTGCTCTATCTTGATTGCCATCACTGCCAGGAAGCCACTAAGACCTTCTGGACCTTCTCCTGGCTACAGTACACTTACTCCATGGCATTCAGATCCAGCATGGTAGCAGGCCCTTCTGGCTCATGAGACCATGCTGCCCAAAAACACCAATTAACCTACTAACCCTGTACATCTTTGGAATGTGTGACGAAACTGGAGCATCTGGAGGAAACCCACGCAGTCATGAGGAGAATGTACAAATTCCTTAGAATTTAGAGAAGATGGTGGATTTGAACCTAGGCTGTTGATACTATACTAGCATTGTGCTAACCACTCTAACAGTGGTTCTCAATATTTTTCTTTCCACTTACATACCTCTTCAAGTATTCCCTATACTATAGGTGCTTTGTGATTAGTAAGGGATTGCTTAAGGTGGTACGTGGGTGAAAAGAAAATGTTTGAATCACTGTTTTAATCGTGCTAATTGACTCATTATGTGCATGGTTTCATAACACCAAAGGAAATGGGCCAATGACAATTTTTCTCAAGCAAAATATTTCAGTAACAATTAGTTTTAGAGCACTGGTTCTCAACGTTCCCTCTTATGATGCAGGGTTCCAGCCTGAAACATTGACCATTCTTCCTTAGCTCGACCCACTGTGTTCTGACAGCAGATTGTTTTCTGAAACTAATTCTATTTTTCCGGATAATGGAATTCAATTGGATTTTGGAGAAGGGATGATAAGATATGGGTGGAGGCTATCAGAAGGGTGATATGGAACATTACCGATGAAGTACCTGTAATGGTATGGATTTTATATACTCATTGGCCTGTAAAGGCATGGGCTGGCCCACCTCTGATGACACCCTCCCCTGGACTCCTCCACTGTGGCCTAGGACATAAAGGTCAAGCCACCTCTCCCTTCCCTGCACTTCCCTAGCTTGGATCTGGGCCAGCACAAGTCTTACGTACAATAAAGCCTATCATTCCCCTCAGTCTTTGTCTTTGTAATTATGTACATAAAATTTTAACATATCCGGTAATGGAGAAGTTGCTGCGCCCTGATCAGCTAGAGGCCGATCCCCAAGTCCCGGGTGCATTGGAACTCTTCAACAGTGGATCATTTGCTTCAACAACTTTCTGGAGGCCACTGCTGGAGTGGTTGACTCAGATGAGAAGAGGCTGAAAGCCTTAAAGGCAAGAGTCAGCCAGAGGGCTTTCCAGGCCATCAGAAGCTGCACAACATGATGGCTGAGCTACGGGCACTATACAAGCCCAAAATCAACAAAGTCTACTCCTGTTACCTCCTGGCATCCAGAAAACAGCAGCCTAGTGAGTCGGTAGAAGAGTTCGTCCAAGCCCTGATCGCATTGGAAAAAGACTGTTTGGGGAACCCCACGGTCCCTGTGCCAGGGGTCCAGTGCGTGGAAGACCTGGTCTGGGACGCTTGTGTGTTGGGGTTGAAGTCGGACTATATCCAACAACGTCTCCTTGAGGAGGATCAACACCCATTGAAATGGGCGATCCAACTGGCCAGGACCTTAGACTCGGCCCAGCTCCAAGTGAAGTCGATCGTGGGCAGAAGTGAGCCTATCCAGTGCGTGCCACCACGAGGGCTATTATCCTGGGAGTCAGCGTCGGGGACACCCGACTCGACTGCAGCTGCAGTGGCGCTGGGATCCTCGAGATGCAACTTCTGTGGGCAGGCAAGACATCCACAATGTCTCTGCCCCACAAAAGGAGCTACCTGCTCGGGATGCAGGAAAAAGGGCGATTATCAACGAGTCTGCAGGTCCAGATCCCCATCCCAAAGCAGCGTGGCGTGTATGGCCTAGGAGCTTCCAGTGCCAGCTGCGTGTGCAGTAAGGGGGGCGCCATCTTACTTGCTCCCACCCCCATTCTCTATGCAGCGGCAGCCCTCATCAATGACATCACATCCACCCCCGACAACACCACTTCCGCCTTCTTCATCGACATTGGCAGCGTGGTTAACATGGAGGCCGCCATCTTGGACATTGGGCTTCCCTACCAACGACGAAGATAACACATCCATCCTGGCATCGATCACCTTGAACCAAGCCAGCCCTCACCTAATCATGAACTCCATGATGCAGATCGAGGTGAATGGGCACAAGTCGAACTGCCTCTTTGATAGTGGCAGTACCAAAAGCTGACAGAGGGGATCATCACCCCTAGCTCCAGCCCCTGGAGGGCACAGGTCCTTGTGATCAGAGGGGCAGGCAAGCCTCACATGGTGACTGACTATAGTCAAACCATCAACCACTTCACTCAGTTGGATGTGTACCCTTTACCCCGGATACCCGACTTGGTCAACAAGGTTGCACAATACAGAGTCTTCTCGACCATTGACCTCAAGTCAGCCTATCATCAACTTTCCCTTCACCTGAGCGACCAGCTAAACATGGGCTTCGAGGCTGACGGCAAACTTTTTCACTTCCCATGGGTGCCTTTCAGTGTTACCAACGGTGTCTCTGCTTTTCAGAGGGTTATGGATTGGATGGTGGAGGAGCACAAGCTGACGGCGATGTTCCCATACCTCGATGATGTCACCATCTGCGGCCATGACCAGCAGGACCACGACGCGAACCTCACAAAATTCTTATGTACGGCCAAGTCTCTCAAATTGATGTACAATAAGGACAAGAGCGTGTTCAATACAGACCACCTGGCCCTTCTCAGATGTGTCGTGGCACTTGGTGTCATTTCCCTGGATCCCGACCGCTTATGGAACTCCCAGTCCCAAACACCCTAAAGGCACTGAAGAGGTGCCTGGGGCTATTTTCCTACTATGCACAATGGGTGGCCAATTACACCGATAAAGTCCACCCCCTGATTAAGTCCACAACCTTCCTGTTATCAGCGGAAGCCCAAGCTACATTCTATCAGATCCAAGGAGCCATCGGAAAGGCCACGAGGCCTGCCATGGATGAGTCCAACCCTTTACAGGTGGAGAGCGATGCCTCTATTTTTGCACTGGCCGCCACTCTTAACCAGGTAGGCAGGACAGTAGCATTTTTCTCCTGCACCCTGCATGGTCCTGAGGTACGTCACTCCTCAGTCAAGAAGGGGGCACAAGCGATTGTTGAGGCCGTGTGCCACTGGTGACGTTACCTGGCTGGTAAATGGTTTACCCTGCTGACAGACCAGAGGGCCGTGGCCATGTTTAATATTAAACAGTGGGGTAAAATCAAAAATGACAAGATTCTTAAATGGAGGATCAAGCTCTCCACCTATAATTACGACATCTTGTACCAACCAGGTAAACTCAATGATCCCCAGATGCCCTATCCTGGGGGGGACATGTACCAGCGTGCATCTCAACCGCCTCCAGACCCTCCATGACAGTCTGTGCCACCCCAGAGTCACAAGGTTATACCACTTCATCAAGACTCAGAACCTTCCATACTCCGTTGAGGATATCAGGTTCATGACCAGACACTGCCAAATCTGTGCTGAATGCAAGCCGCAGTTCTACAGACCTGAAAAGGCACACCTCATTAAAGCCACATGCCCTTTTGAATGGTTCAGTGTCTATATCAAGAGCCCCCTATCCACCAGAAATAGGAATGCCTACTTCTGACGGTTGTGGATGAGTTCTCTAGGTTCCCTTGTGCTATTCCCTGCCCGGATATGACCTCAGCGACTGTAATCAAGGTGCTGCACAGCATATTCACCCTGTTCGGGTACCCCGATTATATCCACAGTGATTGGGAATCCTTATTCATGAGTGAAGAACAGTGACAGTACTTCCTAGCCAGAGGCATAGCCACCAGCAGGACCACCGGCTATAATCCCAGGAGTAATGGCCAGGTGGAAAGGGAGAACTCCACCGCCTGGAAGGCGATGCTCCTGGCCCTTAGGTCCAAAAACATGCCAGTGTCCCGCTGGCAGGATGTTTTGCCTGAACCGCTCCACACCATCTAATCGCTCCTGTGCACCGCAACTAGCTCCACCCCGCACGAATGCTTGTTTGCTTTCCCTAGGAGATCGGCGAATGGTTCCTCCATTCCTCCTTGGCTGGCAACCTCAGGGCCAGTCCTACTATGGAGACACACGAGGGGCCATTAGACGGATCCACTGATGGGAGCGGTACACCTCATTCACACCAACCCTCAATATGCGTTTGTGAGATACCCTGATGGCCACAAGGACACTGGGCCTATCCAAGACCTGGCAAGGGCCAGAGATCTCAAAACTGCCCTGCCCGCCACCGACCATCCCACGGAGCAGACCACCCCATACGGGAGTGCAATATTAGAGGCTGAGCCGCCCAGCTCTCCTCTCCGGGAGTCGGTCTTCCAGGAAATATCAAACCCTCTTCCTCCCAGGAGCCCTCAATCATCACACTGACCCAGACCCCAGACCCCACCCCCCCCCGAGGGACTGCTTCCCCTCCCGAACAGCAGAACACGGACATGCCTGCCCCCTATCGGTCCCGCAGAAGGAGAAAGTTGCCAGTGCGACTGAACCTCTAGTTAGATAATTATTTTGTTGTTGTGTTGTCTGTGGGCTCCACCTCAGAAAGAGGGGGTGAATGTAATGGTATGGATTGCATATACTCATTGGCCGGTAAAGGCACAGGCTGCCCCGCCCCCTGATGACACTCTCCCCTGGACTCTTCCCCTGTGGCCTAGGCCGTTAAGGTCAAGCCACCTCTCCCTTCCCTAGCTTGGATCTGGGCCAGCTCAAGACTTATGTACAATAAAGCCTATCATTCCCCTCAGTCTTTGTAATTATTGGGGCAACTGGTAGTGCCCAAAAGTGCCATTGTAGCAAATTTGTATTTGTGGCTAATGGAAATACTAAACATTCCTCTTCACAACATTTCTTGCTTTTTTTTCAATCCTTTTATGGTTTTTATAATAAATACAGTGCAATGAAGAGAAGGGAACGAAAATGAAATTACAATATCACATATGTATATAAAGATAAGTATTGAACAGTATTTCTAACTACAGAGCATTAATATTTATTGCAGTTATTATTTTATTCTTATTTATTGTAACTTGGTTAACCCATCTGGCTCTTTATTTAATGGCATTAGGTGATCTTTGCAGGCATGTTGCCATGGTTACCACTGTAATGATGCTGTGAAGTAGCACAGATGATAATGGCTGCTACATCACCTCAGCCATCAGTGTACTAGATTCTCCTTAAAACACTTTGAAGAATCAGCCCATATTATTTTATTACTGACCAACTTAGCTAACACCATCACAGGATTCATTAAAAGGTGCTTGCCTAACACTAATATATGGTTGCAGATGCTGGCACCTTGCAGAAACAATGAGCTGCTGGAGGGAATCAGTGTCTGTAGATAGAAATGGCTGGTTGCCATTGTCTGGTATGGAATTGCCAATGCACAGGTCAGGAGTAGGCTACAAGGGGTTGTGAGCCCAGACAGCATGATAATGGGCATTAGTCTCCCTCTATTAATGCCATCTTTAAGAGATGGTGTCTCAAGAAAGCAGTGCCTATCATCAAAGACCCACACCACCCAAGTCATGCCCCTTTCTCATTGCTACGGTCAGGGAAGAAGTACAGGAGCCCGAAGACACACACTCAATGCTACAAAAATAGCTGCTTTCCCATCCGCCATCAGATTTCAGAATGGAAAATGGACCTCTGGACACTATTCTTTCTCTTTTTAAAAAAAATTTGCATTTATGTAATTGTAATTTAATAGTAATTTTTTTTTCACCTTGCTCAACACCATACTACTGCCACTTGACCACAAATTTTATGACACATGTTCATGACAACAAACCTGATTCTGCTGCTGGTTGTAATTCAGCTGCAGCACGTGGTAGAAAGGATTTAACCTGCACCAGAGGTGTGTTGGTGGGAGGAGGAAAATGTACCATGCAGAATAGGTCTTGTACAATACTGCTCTTTTATGAGATGGTGGGCCAGGAATATACCTTTGCTATCCAGTCACACATAATCATAATGGACATCCATTTTTAATACCAGTCTGTTCCCAAGACAATCTCTTACATACTTTTGTAACACAGAATGCCCACTCTGTTCAGGTGAACTGTGCAGTGGAAGTGCTATTAACATTGAATAAGCACGTCTCTGCCTATTTCCATTTCCACTGAATCTCATGAAAAAAATTAGAGGTGTGCATCCCTATCCAACCTCTATATGCTCCCACAATTTCTGAAGTGGAACTAGGTTCATTTCACAAAACTATTGAGATCTTCCAATGAGTATCTCCATAGTTTCCCTTCCTTTGTCTTTCAACACTGCATTCCTCTGCAGCACAAATATTCCTATGTATGGCTGTTGCAAGCATAATTTCTCTTGTCATCCAACTACTGCAGTTGAAATTGAACTAAAGAAGCATAAAAGCAACCTTGCAGCGCCCAACATGTCAGGATTTCACATACTGGAAGCCATGCCTGTTGAAGTTCATGCCATGGAACATAGAATGTCACAGTACAGTTCAGGCCCTTCATCCCACGATGTTGGCTCGACCAATGCAAGCCTACTCCACAACAATCTAGCCCTCCTCTACCTCAGATACATAATCCTCTATTTTTCTTACATCAATTTACCTATCAAAGAGTCTTTGAATGCCCCAATTGTACCAGTCTCCACCATCACCCCTGCCATGTATTCCAGACACCCCACCATTCTTTTGTGTAAAAAATCTTATCTCTGATATGTCCCCAAAACTTTCAGATGAAGCACTAAAATCTGCAGATACTGCAGTTGGAGTAAAAATACAAAACTCCCTTGGCTCTTCAGAGTATGAGTAAAGAGTAGGTAAGTGCCTGAATAAAAGGCCTGGGGGGGAAGAAGGGAAAAATGGCAGGGGAGGAGCACATATCAGCAGGCAAAAGGTGATAAATGGACATGGATATGAAGACAGGGGAGGAAAAGCGAGGATCAATTGGGGGTGGGTGTGGCTCTGTCAATGCAATGCTGGATGAAAGAAGACAGATAGAAATGGAAAGGGGGGAGAGGAAGAGAGAGAGCGCGAGTCAGAGGAAATGAGAAATAGGGATATGATAATGGAAACAAATGTGAGTGGGGGTGGGGGGTGTGAGGTAACAAAAATTGGAGGTCAATGTCAATTCCATCTGTTTGGAGGGTGCCCAGAAGAACATGAGGTGTTGTTCCTCTCATTTGAGGGTGCTCGGAGTTTGGCAGTGCATGAGACCATGGACAGCATGGCAATAGGGCATGGATTGGTTGGCCACTGGGAGATCCCCACTATTTTAGCAGACAGAGCAAAGGTGCTCAACAAAGTCATCTCCCAGTCTGTGTCTAGTCTCTCTGATGTAGAGGAGACTACAACAGGAGTTTGGGATGCAGTGGATGACCCTTACAGATTCACAAGTGTTGCTTCACTTGGAAGGACTGTTTGGGGCCCCGAATGGTGGTGAGGCAGCACATGTGGACGCAAATGTAGCATTCCCTTAAACCTCCCTCCACTCATCCTAAACAGATGGCCTTGGGAATCTAATTGTCCTTCAGGAAAATGGCTGCTGACATCTCTTCCAACTTATATAAACTGAGTGTGACCAAGGGCTCAGCAGGAAATTGACTGATCTCTGTAAATTCCCATGTGGCTCCATTAAAATAACTATGCTGCTTAGAACTTAAGAGGAAGATTCACCAGTGAGAGAAGAGAAGATTGGAATGTTCCCCTGGAGCAGAAAATGAAAGTTTGAGGTTAAGGAATGTTCCGTGGTCAGAGTTAAGGGAATTGTGTATTTTTGTCTGCCGAAGCTGAATGTCAGATGTCAATACTTAAGCAGAAAAAAAAATAATTTCAGTTCCAAGGGCCAACCTTTCATGAAGAAATGTTTATCTTAGACAAAAATAATCTTGGAAACAGAACCAAACATTGCAAGAAGGCACGCATTGCGCTGATGAATGAGTAGATTTTATGAACGTGATGAAAATTCTCCCTCCAGTGAAGAACACTCAGTGGGGATTGTCGTAAAATAAAAATGAAAGGAAAAAGAAATAATTATACCAATAATTTAACTGTATTTAGTTCAAGAATAAAAGGATAATTAGATATTTTTTTTCTCTTATTATTTTTTTTTCCTGCCTTACACATATTCCTTTTGTAGTGGCTACTATTCATAAAAACCCACTCCAGAGGCAAAGTAGACTCTTAACTGTGATGCGTTAAAACAAATACATAGTGAAGTCCAGATTAAACTGTTTATTAATGAACACAAAAGGACGCAACATCCGTGGCAACGTTCTTGATAATTTGGTAATGGTAACATCTATTGTAACATGACTAACGCTCATGAACATGATAATGGTAACATCTATCAAAATGTGACTAAAGGTTAGCAGAAAATATTGGAGCCCTACTCACCCACCGTCTTTCCTACCATACCAGTCAACATGGGCCAACTAAAATCCAATTGCGTAAAACCCACCTGCCTGCGCCAACCATCTGCAGAGAATAGTGCGTGCTCACCGGCAGCGACAGATCAGCTCGGAATGCTGGCAATGCCCAAGCAAACCGTCGACCACAAACAATGCATTTTTGGCTCCTACATTACTGCCCCCCTAATTATTATGTCTCAAATAATATTACACAATTATAAGTAGCAATCAAACACAGTATATTCTGATATTATGTAGAACTTCTTCATTCTTCATAAGGCCAGAGGTTACTAGCACATAGCTTTGAAAAAGAGTGATCTTTACCACCACTCTGGACTAGTGAAGTTTGTAGTCTTTTTTGTGGGCAAGTGGTGGGGTGGGGGGGAGATCCAAAATACAAGAAGATAAAGTCAATTTGGGCTTGTCGGTGTACCTTTGTCTCCTGTAGAAGGCAGGCTTTGTTAATGGTCTGTTCAGAAAGCTGGTTTTGGTCTTGATCCAAACTTGACGTACAAGTCCCTTTTTGTCCAGAATGGTCTCAACAAATTTTCCAGTTAGCCAGGAGTTTTGAGGCATTGAATGATAACAATGTCTCCTGGCATGAAGTTGTGTCTGATGTTAGACCATTTCTGTCATTCCTGCAGTTGGGGAAGATATTCTTTTCCGACATACACTGAACTTGCCTCCACCTGTGAGGGGCAAATATGTCTTCCTTCTGGAACTGCCCTGGTGGCATCGATGGCAGTGTCTTAAAGAGCAGAAGGTGATTTGAGGTAAGTGCTTCAGGGTCATTTGGTGATTGCATGACGGTTGAGGATAGCCTCAGCTTCACAAAAAACTATATGGAGACTTTCCTCGTCAAGAGTTTGCACATTTAGGGTGGAATTGAAAACTTTTGCACTGATCAAATTAATCCTCCCTTACTCCTCGATGGTGTAACCCAGCAGAGGAATGGAAGATCCAATTGATTCCTTTCTGGACTAGTATATTATGTATTTTACCCTGATTCCAGCTTGCATTTGCCTCCCTCAACTTGCGCTGAGCTCCCCCAAAATTGCTGCCATTGTCAGATCATGGTTCTTTCACTTGACCATGTCTGGCTGTAAAACACCGAAGGGGATAGATGAAAGAGTCTGTGTCAAGTGATGATCCCACTTCGATGTGAATTTCTCACACAGCTAAACATGTGAAAATAACACCATAGTGCTTCACAACACTCCTTCCATGCTTCACTCCAAAGGGTTCAAAATAATTAACGGCATCACATGTGAAGGGAGGTTCATCAGGAGAGACTCTGTCCAGGGGAAAATCTGCCATCTGCTGTTGTCCAGAAGTAGCATTTATATGCCAACAAACCACATACTTCGATGCAATTTTTCTGATCGACTCATGGTACCAGGACCCAATATTTTTTGGCATAGTCTGACCAGCAGGACCCACCTTTTCATGAACATGTCAAAAAATTAGATCAGAAATGTGAAAATCCTTTTATTCCAAAGTCATCTTTTATCTTATCCCAACAGTAATCAAATGTTTCAACAAATGTCTCTTTAGCACCAATTAATAATTTTGAATCCCTCTGCTAATCTCTCTCCTATTTTATCTAACTCTATTTTGACCCATACCAGTTTTTCTAATCCTTCAAAGGGAGAGGTAATAATTCTTAAAGTTAGGAAGTTGTAAGCCTCCCAATTCATATTTCCACATTAATCTTTCTATAGAAACTTTTGACATTTTACCTTTCCTAAGAAATTTCTTTTATGTTTTTATTTACTTCTTGAAAAAACTTTTGTGGCAGTAAAATAGGTAAAGTTTGAAAAAGATACTGAATTATTTGATTCCCTTAATACAAGATGCTCTTGACTCAAAATCAGCTTGTACCTTTTTCAAAGGATATCCAATTTTTCACTATCTGGTTAGTAAAGATATTAAAAATATCAGAGATAACTCTGAACAAGGAAAATCGATGTCATTTTAACAATTGAGGAATAAACATGGAAGACTTAGCAACAGTTTATTTTGTTATTTGCAACTGAGAGTGTATCAACTGTGTTATGATGCGAAGTGAAGAACAAGAAAATGATCAGACGTAGTTGAATCAAAGTTCAGTAAGAGTCATTTACTCATTCACCTGCAGCTTTTTAAAGCCCCACACTTTTCAAATGACATTATTGCATTGTGATGTCATGACATCACTCGAAACCTCCCAAAACGGTTCGATGAAGCCTCCAGTGAGCCTCTACAAGAGCATATTTAAGGGAAAAGTTAAGTTTAGAGATGCAGTTACCCATTTGTAGTGAGGTGGAAACTCTTATTAGGAGAGGAAATATCAAAAAAATGTACTTCTGTAATATATCTTTATCACACAAAGGAACTATTAAACAGGGAGTGCATAAATCTAGACAGAAATGGGAGCTGGATCTGAATATTATAATTGATAAGCAAAGATGATTAGATCTCTGTAAAGATAGTATGATAAATACTATTAATATAAGATATAGATTAGTTCAGTATTTTTTTTTTACATCCCCTATATTTAACACCACAAAAATGGAATAGAATGATATCAGATATATCAGATCAATGTTTTAGGTGTGGTAAAGTGAGGGATCCTTTTTTTGCATTCAGTTTGGTCATGTTCTAAAGTAAAACCTTTTTGGGTCGATCTACAAAACTTCTTAGAACAAGTTGCAGGTACAGTATCTACGTTAAAGCCAGAGTTATTTCTACAGGGAAATATAGAAAGGACGATTTAAAATTGTCAATATATCAAATGAAATTTGTTAAAATAGCATTGACAGTAGTGAGGAAATGTTTTGCAGTGAATTGGAAATTGGATTCACATTTATATAAGGGAAGATAGAATGCAGAAATTCAAAGCTGCATTCCTTTAAAGAAAATTACATACAATTTTGCTAATCTGGAGCCCATACATACAAATTTTAGGTATAAATATGTAGAAATGTTCTTACAGCCTCTTAAGACCTGTGTTAACCCTCTTCCTTAAAATGAAAATGAAAATGACCATATAAGATCTGTTGATTCAATGTGTTGGGTGTGGAGGGGGGCTGCGATGCTTCAGATAATCCACAATACTACAATATTTCTTTCTCTTTTTATACTATATACAACTTTCTATATACATATATTATTCTTTATGAGGGGGGAGGATGGTGAGGGCTTGGGAGAGGGAGGGGTTAGAGCCATCATGTAAATGAAAATTTCTTCAATTTAATCACATTTTATTGTATAATGATTAATTATTTACATTATATGTGAAAAATATTTAAAAAATAAATGTGCAGTTTTTTGGCTAGTATGACAAGATGTTTCATCTTTTCTGGCATTGATGCTCTGCTAAGTCACCCACAAACTCTTTATATTTCCTATCTAGAATGTGGTTGAGTTCAAGAACGCCATTCATTCCTTTTCTCAGACTTGAGATTTTACCTACATATCTCTTCTTCAGGCAAAAGCAGATTATCTCCATTTCAGCATTAGCCAATTTTTCAATTGAGTCCACTGTTTCCTGAGTCACAAGATTTTCTGTCAGATCTCTCAGATGGATGTTATCTGGATGAAGCTGAGCAAGAGCACCACTTGCTTGTTTCCCATTTCTGCTACGATACACAATCAGTCCTTTAAGTCTGAGTATCCATGCTACTGCCCTTTTCAAATGAGTCCAGGATGAGAAGTAATGGGTTAAGCGGGTTTCTGGATCCACTTCTTCAGACATTATCTGAGCAGAATTTTAAGTTATTCTCCTGATTTCAGAGTCGATTGGTGAGATTCTTTCCAATCCATCAGATTTTGAGACCACCCTTCCTGAGGCCGAAGAAGAAACTGAGGCCCAGACACCCATATTTCTTTCTTCAGAAAAGATTTGATTTTCAAACCTTGGGAAGCCATGTCTGCTGGGCTGTTAACTGTGTTAACATATCTCCACTGTAGTTCATGTAAAAATTTGTCATTTCAGCAACTCTGTTGGTCACAAAAATTTGGAACCTTGTGGTCTTATTGTTGATGTATTTGAACACAGATAAAGAGCTATTGCATCTTCTTCAGAAGTGAGCCAGTCATCCACATAGAAGTTGTTCATGATGGTGCTTACAGCTTGAAGGCTAAATTGTTTCATATTGTCCACAGTACACTTCCTATGGGCAAAGTTTGCACTGCTTGGAGATGAAGTTGTTCCAAATAGATGCCCTGTCATTTAGTATTCCACCATGTCCTTACTGTAGTCTTCATCAGGCCACCATAGGAACTGTAACCAGCCACAGTCTTCATTTGGTACTTTCACCTGGTGGAACATTGCTTCAATGTTCATTGTTCAGCAACACTTCTATTGTCAGGCGTGCATATTTCTCTTTCCTTTTAATGCATTAATGGCCATTGACTAGCTTGAAATTAAATCCAGGGAGTGTTCATCTTCTCTTTAAGGTTCTTGGTCACACTGACTTCCTCTGGTAGTCAGTCCTGAACTGCTATTCCCACAGCTCATCACGTTTCCCAACTGACATCCTGTTGACACTTGTTGCGGATTGCTCCTGAGCATTATCTATTTTTTTTCCTAAAGGTCCATTAATCATCCAACCAAGCATGGTCTTGACAGTGTAAGGTCTGTCACACACATTCCATATTACATCTAGTTGTTCCAGAGCCTTTAGCCGCTTTCAGGTGTTCTGATAGACGATTAGGCACCTGCAGGCATGGCAAGAGGTGTGCAGCTAGCACGTTTAGGTGGCCACGGAATGGACGGCTTTCTGGCACCTAAACATGCCAGCTGACTGCTAGCTGTCCAGCAGTGAAATCCGGTTACTCCGGACAGGTGCCTACTCCCTCCCACGCTGACCTCACGTCATAGTAGTTCGTCAAGACGTGCCTGACAAACAACTCAACCGAGACTTGACACCCGCTGCTGGTGTCACCCCTCCACCCTCGGCCACCCAACTCCCGCTGCTGGTCTCCCCCGCACCCTCACCCGCCTGACTCCCGTGGCCGCTGCCGGTTCCCCCCCCCCACCAACCTCGCCCGTGCAACTCCCACTGCCGATCTCCCTCCCCCCCACCCCCGAAGTGGCAGCGAGTTGGGTGGGTGAGGGGGAGGGAGACCGGCAGCAGCAATGGGAGTCAGGTGGGCGAGGGTGGGGGAGTGACCGGCAGCGGGAGAAGGTGCGAAATAAAATTTGAAGAAGTCTACTTTAATCTGGCTTCCTTGTCTCAGGAGTCGATGACTGACGACGTCACTGCGACGTCATCAACCCGCCCCCTGGCAGCCTGCCACTTTCAGCTGCCACAATCGATACTCCAAGCAGGATTGTTATACCTCTCTGAGAAGGGTTCGGTAAGTAACCCTCTTGGCTGGCTTTTCCAGTTTCAGATGGCACAGGAGTATTCTGCCCGGCTTTACAGTCGGGTTTTGTGGCCACCCGAAACCGGCTTTTGGTACATCTGCGCCAATCAGCAACTCTCTCTCTGAGTCAATTTCAGGAATATGAACATTCCTCAGAAGAAACCACCAAATGACATTGTTTTGATGTGGGACATTTCCTTTGTGTCCAGGCATAGTTTTCTGAGTGTATATGCCTGGGAGATCACAAAAATCACTGCTGTCCAGTCCAGTGACCTCTAGGCCTGAAACAGTTCTGGTTTCAATGACCTTCCTTTGACCCATAGTTCTCAATAGCATTCTTGACTATCTTCCCTGAAGATTAAGCTTATTCATTAGCCCCATGGTACAAAATGATGCAGTGCTCCCTGGGTCAAGAAATGTATAAGTATGCACTGTTGCATTCCCCTTCCTGGCCTTGACTTGTACTATTGAGAGTTTGCAGTTATCCTCACTGGCCCCAGTAAGACCACTTGTCTGAACAGATGCTACAGCTGTGTTTTCAGCTGCTTCCTTCCTTTTTGCTTGCTCCTTTTCCATTTCCTTTCATTAGGAGGATATGCAGCATCTGGCATGATTTAAACTGCATTTGTTGCAGCTAAGTCACTTCCTGCAGCTTTTTTTGATGTGGCCTTTACACAGACGGTCAACACGTTCTCCATTTTATTTTAGGAGAATGATTTTCTCACAATGTGTTTTTTTCTAACATCTCCAAAGCATATCCGTCTTCACAGCAGGCAAACTCTCCTTTTCCTTCATTCCTTTATTATTTTCCTTATCTGCAACTGTCACAGAGGAGGTAAAGATACTTCCTTTTATTCTTGGATGAAGCTGTGACTTGGACATCCTTACATTTTTGCTCACTGGTGGAGTGTATTTGATATCTCCAAATACGGGATCTATTGCAATCTGCTCTTGCATTCCAGGAAATCCACCATATCCTTAAAGTTAGCTCTCTGATTGTGTTTTGCCTGGAATTTACAGGCCATGGTTCTCTATCTATCCCTCAACCAGAAGGGCAACTTCCTTATGACTAGCATATTAGCCAGCATGTCAAGCTTATGCATATAGTTGCTATTTTCTATGGCATTACAATGCTCTTCAGCGCTTGACGTCCTGCTTTGCAGAAACTGCCAAAATGTTCGGCCTGGAAGTCAGCCTGAAGAAAACTGAGGTCCTCCATCAGCCAGCTCCCCACCATGACTACCAGCCCCCCCCACATCTCCATCGGGCACACAAAACTCAAAACGGTCAACCAGTTTACCTATCTCGGCTGCACCATTTCATCAGATGCAAGGATCGACAATGAGATAGACAACAGACTCGCCAAGGCAAATAGCGCCTTTGGAAGACTACACAAAAGTGTCTGGAAAAACCTCACAAAGATAAGCGTGTACAGAACCGTTGTCATACCCACACTCCTGTTCGGCTCCGAATCATGGGTCCTCTACCGGCATCACCTACGGCTCCTAGAACGCTTCCACCAGCGTTGTCTCCGCTCCATCCTCAACATCCATTGGAGCGCTTTCATCCCTAACGTCGAAGTACTCGAGATGGCAGAGGTCGACAGCATCGAGTCCACGCTGCTGAAGATCCAGCTGCGCTGGATGGGTCACGTCTCCAGAATGGAGGACCATCGCCTTCCCAAGATCGTGTTATATGGCGAGCTCTCCACTGGCCACCGTGACAGAGGTGCACCAAAGAAAAGGTACAAGGACGCCTAAAGAAATCTCTTGGTGCCTGCCACATTGACCACCGCCAGTGGGCTGATATCGCCTCAAACCGTGCATCTTGGCGCCTCACAGTTTGGCGGGCAGCAACCTCCTTTGAAGAAGACCACAGAGCCCACCTCACTGACAAAAGGCAAAGGAGGAAAACCCAACACCCAACCCCAACCAACCAATTTTCCCCTGCAGACGCTGCAACCGTGTCTGCCTGTCCCGCATCGGACTTTTCAGCCACAAACGAGCCTGCAGCTGACGTGGACTTTTACCCCCTCCATAAATCTTCGTCCGCGAAGTCAAGCCAAAGAAGAAGGACACTGTCCTCTTAGAAAGAAGGCATATCCCTGTGGATCTTTTGTGTCATCGGGTTTTATTGATAACCAAGAAAGACCCTTTTCCATTTAAACTGCAGCAATTTTGTGCAAGTTGCCAAAATGCTCCTGTAGTAAAGCCTTATCCTTCCCTAAACCTGTCCGAGGCCATAGGTAGGCAACTCCTTACAAGTTCCCTTGGCTGTCCACTTGTGTACTGTTCCAGATAATGGAGACAAATGGTTTTGTTCTTTCAATACTGTTTTCAAAGGATTTAATGAACCCTGTGGGTTACCATCCAAACTTGAATCTCCTTCTTGGGAATGGAAGAGAGACACTGTAGCTGGATTAATGATGCAGTGATTTCATTTTACCTTTCCATGAATGAGAATACCTTGCTCTGCTCACCATTGATAGTAGCAGGAGATGTCACATGTGCATGTTCACCCAGATTTCTGATGCTTGACTGAGTGTTGTGATAGTACAGATTCTTTCACCAATGTGTATATGTACAGATTGTAGTGTAGGATGACTGTGATTGGCTGAGAGCGTAGCCACGCCTCCTGGCAGGTCTTAAAGGGTTGCTCCAAGCCAGACCAGGTCATTCTGAACTGGTCGACCTACATGTGATACGCTCCAGCCTTCTGTTTTGGATCAACAAGCCTTTGATTCTTTCGACGCGCTCTACAAGTGTCAAGGGAGATATGATAAGAGATTGAATTTGAGCTACAGCTCTGTCTGTGGTTGTCATTATTGGTGTTTGTGGATTGGTAACACCGTGCTTTGGGAGGATTTGTCCATGTGTACACGTGTCTTGTAACTGTGGTACAAAAGGATCAGCCTTAGCATTAAGTATTTTCCAGTTGTCCTTTTTCAAAATGTCTCCATACCATCAGACACTTCAAGTAAGTTACTTTGAAACTGGATCCCTTTGAGACTCCAGTACCTTTGCTTTGTCCATAGAAGCAGCAATGTTGGCTTCCAGCTCCAGTTGTTCCTTTTTCCTCCTTTGCTGCTTCCTTAGTTGCTTCTCCTCCCTCCTGACCTGCTGCTCCTCCTGCTCTTCCTCCTGTTTTTCTAAGCCCCATATTTATCTTTAAGCTATTTTTTTTCTCCAGACAACAAGAGCAGCCCCTTCAGCCTCAGCCTTTATATGTGCAGATGATGTACTGGAAACTCTGGAGCTTGATCCAAAAGAACTTTCTTTGCTTCTCCTCCTTCCAATATTTGACACACTGTCACCTGGTTGTATTTTATCCTGCATGTCAGATGTTGCCTTAATATTTGACTCTTTCTCCAGTTTGAATTGCACATCGTTTGCATCTTCACCACCATTTTGTGACACACCTTCAACCATTTCCAAGTTGCTGCCTTTAAATTCAGTCGATGTCTTCTGCATTGGTTTGACAAGGTCTCCATTCCCCTCAACTGAAGCCACCTCCTCTTCTATTGCCTGTTTCAGCCTCATAATGAGAATGCTTTTGACACCGGTTATATCCAAGTTCTGCCGCTTCAGTTCTGATTTGAGATTTTTGACCTACAGGTCTGTGATACATCGCATTTCAGCGGCGACGCCGACAGCAGCGGCAGAGGTGGCCATTTTATGCCTTTCCCTCCAACCATCCACCGAGCTCAAGCTCCAAGCAAACACAACACAAGCCCAAAATCAACTGTCCCCAATGGACAAGTGGCAGCACATCCAAGCTGTGTTCAAATTAAATAAATACACAGAAGTAACCCACAAATGTAATCCTACCGCTTCTGATGGCTGTGATGCACTGCTGTCAATGAGCGAGTTTCCACCATGGTGGCAGTTAATGATATCGCTGTGATTCTCAGCAAATGATTCTGCCAGCATGTGCATTGGACATTCTGCTCTAGGATTAGAAGCCCTGGCCCCCTCTGCTGCCGATGCTCAGACTGATGGAGGCAAATTGCTGTCAGCGCCCTGCGCTTGGCATTTCCAACATGGCAGACATCATACTTTCAGTATCGCTTCAAACCAAAGAAGGGAAATAGTCCAAATGTTCCAACAATGTCCATTCAATCAAATTCATTCATAGATGTGGCTATTTTCTGTTGTCTAAAATGGCAGCATATTTTCTGTTGACTAAAAGTGCCACATTTTTTGTTGACTGAAATGTAGTGACCACCATCCATAAAAGCTGCTCGGAGGCTAAGAAGGCTTTTAACTGCGACATGTTAGAACAAATTCATAGCAAAGTCCAGATGCATTTTAAACTGTTTATTAACGAACATAAAAGGACTCGTAATGTCCCTAGTAACATTCTTGATAACTTGATAATGGTAACATCCATCGTAACGTGACCAACTTCATGAACTTGGTAATGGTATGTAATGTGACTAACCGTCAACAGAAACTATCAGAGCCTTACTCACCCTCTGCCTGTTCTGCCAGACCAGTCAATGCGGGCCAACTAAAATCCAACCGCGTGAAACCCACGAGCATGCACCAACCACCCCAAGTGAATAAAGTGTGCGCGCTGGCAGCGACAGAACATGCCCAGCCTCTAGACCCTGGTACGTTGCCGATGCCTGCAGCCAAACTATCAACCACAAACAACACACTTTTAGCTCCTACATCTTTCTGTAAATTGTGACCAAAGTTGAAGAGAATTTATTCATTTTAACTATACAAATCTTTCCAGATTTAATAAAATTCATCTGAAATATTTGCCTCTCAATTTTGTTTTAAACTTTCAAACAAAATCACATAATTTTATAGCAATTATAAACAATAGAGCAATTATATCTTAATCTATCATATGGATTCATGGTGTGGAGAAACAACAGCAAATCCAGTCTATTCAGTCTCGCTTTCCCAAGAAGATGGAGTTCTTCTCTGTAATGTTCACTATTAAATTTAATACATAGCAGAATTTAATTGTGTCATTCAGAATTTGATGAAGCCCCCCTGCACTCACATTCCACTGAAATCTAGCACGTCTCTACGTGTCAACTGATTGCAATGACCAGTTAGATTTTCAACTTTACTCCACAAATTGTATGCGGAAAGCTTTACTGCAAGATTTTATGTTCATTTTTGATGGTGATTTCATTTCACATTTTCACCTCAACTGTTGCACTGCCTGGTCGCAAAACCATCCAAGAGAATAAGCAATGAGATGGAGATTCATTCATCTTTTTTTTTCTGTTGCATAACATAAATCAAACCGGCAATAAGTTCTGAGGGTGGTTGATTGAGGATACTTAAGAAATTAAGAAAGAAAATGCTGGAGATATTCAGCAAGGCAATACCTGTGGATGGTGACAGAGATTTAACATTGCAGCTTGTTATTGGTCTAAGAAATGAGCAGGATTGAAGTTGATATAATCAATGGCCACATTGAAAGGAGACAGTCGGGCAATGTGTATGGTTCCAGATTCTCTTTCAAAGGCATGGTGGGACCAAAATGACCAAAGATAAATCAATTTACTAATAGTGTGTCTAGTCCTAGAATCTATCATTAAACTGAATATTTAGAAGAATATTTATTGTTGGCAGTTATCTTAATGGTTAGCGCAGGCCTATTGCAGCCCCATGGTTCAAATCATCTGTCTGTAAGGATTTTGACTTTGGTCGTGGTTCTCTCGAAGTCAAGGATTATGGACTCTGTTCAGTTTTCCACAGAGCCAAGACACCTGTGTGTGTCTTTGTTTAATGTGTACTTATTGTTGTAGTACTCCAAGAAGCACACAATACTTCACAAATCAACCAACTACTTCCAATGGCATGGAAACCACAACAATTGGAGCTGATGGATTTGTTACTACCTTCACCTGCCTTCACAGCCATCGAGTTCAGAGTAACTTTGTCCGCCTGTTCCATTGTTGAGGTCTTGGATAGTTCTTTGTCAGGGACCTCACTTCTCGACCTTACTGCCATGGGTGGCCCAACATCGCTCCAGACGGCATCACTCTTGGGATGTCAGGACCACACAAACTTCTCCACCATGACAAGGTGACAATCCATGGAGAAGAAAGATTTTATACATTCTCCCTGTAACCATGGATTCCTCCCATGTTCCAACGTTGTACAGGTTCAGCAGGTGTGACAGAGTATATACATATGTTTTAGGGAGATAAATTAGGAATGGTTTGTTAGAGTAGGTCACATAAAAACTTTAAAACAGATATTATTTGAAATACTGGAGCTCTGCTAATGCTAGTGTGACAGAGTATTTTGAGGTGGCTTGGGAGGAATTGTTAGAGCAACTAGCACACACATTTCAAAACACAGGACTTTTACAAAGTGCTTTTTGCAGAAAGAGTGACCAAATTGCAGAATTCAGCTGGCCAGGGTGAGCAGGTGATCTTTTCAGGCAGGGAGACAACAGCTTTGCTCTCAGAGAGGGAGGGAGTGAAACAAAGAGGAGACACACAGAAATCAGTTCCAGAAGGACAAAGCTGGCAAACATTTGGAAGGCTGTCTGGTTAAAGGAGAAGACTAGCTCTCTGAGGTGACCTGAAAGAAAGAGGATCAACTGGAGAACCCTGAAGGGAGCAAGTTTCATCAGCAAGACTAATTGGAAAGGAATCAGGTGCAGATGTCCTGGAACAAAAGGAATCTCTCTCTGAAAACCAGCAAGAACCCTCCTGAGTGGTAACCATTTGCCTGTTAAACACCAAAGCCTGATAAACTTTGTTAATGCTAACTTCTGGGCACAGTATAAGAATTGCCTGCAACCTGTGAGATTGGACTGTGATCCAAAGAACTTTTCTAATCTTAAATATACATTACACACAACTGCGCTTAGTATTAGAGGGGGGGGGGGGATTAAGTGGGGTAAGTAGGTTAAGTAAGAAGTTAAAGTTTAATTCTGTTTTCTTGTTCAAATATAATTTGAAACTACTTTTGTTTAAATAACCCTATGTTGTAGTGCATATCTATTGCTGCTGGTTTTGGGAGTCCTCTGGACTCCGTAACACTAGACATATCAGCCTCACAGCCTTTTCAATAGCTTTGGAGAGTGCCCAAGAGACTTCACTAATAGATTGTTGTTTACAAGAAGGTAACAGATGAAAGAGCTTGTCAGAGGACAGCACAGTGGAGGATGCTGCCTCACAGCTCCAGTGGCATGGGTTCAATCATGACCTCTCATGCTGTGTGTGTGTGTGTGTGTGTGTGTGTGTGTGTGTGTGTGTGTGTGTGTGTGTGTGTGTGTGTGTGTGTATGAGAGAGAGAGAGAGAGAGAGAGAGAGAGAGAGAGAGAGAGAGAGAGAGAGAGAGAGAGATCACTTCTACAGTGTTACAGCCAGTAACAGCAGCTGGGACTGGAACAGGACAAGCTGGAAAGCTTGTGGAAAGCCCCATTTGGAAGATGGGTTTGTAAGTGCTTAATTCAGCCTGGTCAAACCCTTGTGGTTCATGCAAGAGGAGAGGACTGGCTGTCTAATGTTTCACTTGGAATAAGAGAAACAAAAGGGCACTCTGTGGTGACCTGAAAGAAAGAGGTTATCATCTGGAGAACCCTGAGGGGGCAAGTTTCTTCAGCAAAACACTGAAGTGGCTGATGGAAGTAAATGTACAACAAATCTCTCTCTGAAAAATGACAAGAACCTTCCTGAGCGGTTACCATTTATCTTTCAAGCACAGTATAAGAATTGCCTCCAACCATTGAACTTGGAGGAACGAGAAGTGATATTGGACTGTGAACCAAAGAACTTTTCTGAACTTACACACACACATTACATACACATGCGCTTAGAATTAGAAGGGGGTTAAGTTAGGTTAGTTAAGTTAAAGTGTGATCTTGTTTTCATGTTCAAAGATAATTAAAAGCAAGTTTTGTTTAAGTGACCATTTGTCTTGGTGAATATCTATTGCTGCTGGGTTTTGGGGTGCTCTGGGCTCGTAACATTTTATGGGAGATCGTCCTTTTGGATTGAAAATTGGAGTTTTTATGATTTATTAGTTAATTGTTTTTTTCGAGCTAATTTAAAGCTTGTGTGTGGAAAAACAGCAGCTTGATGTATTTTTGTCATAACCATCACCTGCAGAGCAAAAGAGGAACAGATGGGTATTTCTAAGGCATTAAGGCTTAGTCATTTGGGTGTATTTGGACACCATGGACTTGTGGACCAGAGGGATATGTTACTGTGCTGCATCTCTAAAATAAAATAAATGTACGGATCATTTGTTAACATCTTGGACAAAAAGAATTTGGGAAGAACAAACTATATTTGAAGAAGTGGCCAATTGAAACTAGGAACCCAGCATATATAACCTGTGTCAAATTTTGCTAAGAATTTGAAGTAAATTACAAAATAAAATCAGGTTTATTGTCAGGAAAACAGCAAGAGAGAAGGAGGAAAGGGCAGAAAGAAGAAGAGACAAGAAAGGAAGGAAATCAGACCTTTCAGTTGTCAGGAAACCCTTAAAACCTTGGGGATCTCAAGTTCTTCAAAGACAATGAAATACCCTTGTTGAACAGGAACAAAAAAAGTTGGCTGATGTACTTGACATGAATAAGGATATGTGCAAATTGAAGGAAGATTAGAATTGATATACCTTGAAACTCAATTCTGGCTCCATTCTATTGTCAGCAGAGAGGAATGTTTCAAATATGTGTGGAGGGAACACAAGGGCAATGTTCATTGATTAGCAGGAAGTAAGTGAATGTACAAGCACTGAAGGACTGTAAAAAAAATACAAGAAAATATAGACAGGGTAGCAAATTAATGGCATATGTAACTTAACGTGGCTAAATCTGAGGGACGATACTTGGAGGTAATATAATCAATCCATACAATTCACAGAACTAAAAGAACGAAGAATTAATTACACAATCTTTGAAAGTACAAGACTAGATGGACTAATGGTATTCAAATATTATACAGAGAATTCAAGCACAAAAAAGTCATAATATATTTGGAGATATTGTCTTGTTTTGAACATAGAACATCATATAACACCATCCCATTTTGTTTTATTATTGCACTATCTACTGTACTTAAGTATGGGTTGACTTGCCTTGATACCATGTAAAACAGTTTATTCATTGCATCTTGATAAATGAGACGATAACCATTTCTATTCATATATAGGGTTAGCAAGTTAATTGGCCACATGGGTGTATTTGGGCAGCATGGTTACAAAAGATATTAAAGCTAAAGAGGACATACTTACTCATAAATACAATGCCAGCCTTTGAAAACTATGGAGATGATGCGAATACAGAAATACTGGAATAGTGAAGTCAGGAAAAAAAAACTTGATAGAAATATTTAAACTTTAACAGTGAGGATTGAAAAATCTATTTTGCTTACGTTGGAAATCTGGGATAAGTGGTGGAGAAGTTGTTGGAACATGTTATACTTCAAGCCAATGGAAATGCATATTGTTTTATATTTTAATGTAAACATTAGTTCAACATTTGAAGAATGGGAAGTATATAGGGTCATGATCTTACAATGTCTTACAACTTGTACAGCTGCATCATTTCAAGAATGTTTGCTGGTGCATCACAGCTTGTGATGGGAGCTGTTCCGATCAAGATCAGGAGAAGCTACAGAAAAAGGCAATGAATGTAGCTCAGAATATCACACAAATATCGCTCCCTTCAGTGGATCCACCTACATCTCCTGCTGCCTGGGAAAGGCAGCCAACCTGCTGCAAATGGGCTGGAGAAACTCAGCAGCTTAGACTGTTACAACATGCTGAGGGACTTATCATTACCCTGGACACATGATCTCCTCCTCCCATCTCCTCCTCCCTCTCCATTGGAGACAAAGCTTAATAGTGTGAAAGCATGCACCAACTGACAGTTTCTTCCCCTTGGCCATCAGGCTCCTGAATGAATACTGCCCTTGCTTGTTACAAAAAGATCTTCCTTTACATTGCAATCCTATATTCTGTAAATCGTGTTCTTTACATGGCAAAATGAATGTTAGTCTGCTCACAAAAGAACCCTTCTCACTGTACTAGATATTTTGTTTCAAATAAACTTAAACTTTGATTGCTTAAACTTTGGATTGCTTGATAAATTCAGTAGCTAATTTCTGTGCTCTACAGGTCTATGTTATTGAAACTGCAAATCTAGTCTATATTGGCAAATAAATAATTAAGATATACCATGCCACTTGACATCCTGTTCCCAGCTTGAAAAGATTCATGGATTGTTGCTGAAAGCAAAAATATAGGGTTTGGAACTTCAGTTTCTTTGAAATTTAGAACAATCATTAAATATGAAAAAGTTAAACAGTGCCATATACAGAAGTACTGAAGGAACTCAGAAGGACACACACAGCATTGATAGAAATTTAAGGGTAACCAATGTTTCAGGCCAGAGAACTTCATCGGCGTATGAGCAGAAATTTGGTAGATTCCTAAATAAAAAGGTGAGAGGAGGTGGGAGGAAGGAGCAGTAGGAGGAGCACAAACCAACAGACAAGAGGTCATAAGTGAATATAGATTTCAATCTTTCATATAACAATTTTAAAGAATTTTGGGGTTCTATTAAATAAATCAAAACATCATCAGCAAATAAACTAATCTTATACTCCTCAGATTCACTTTAATACCTTTAATATTATTATTTTGTCTTATCAATTGAGCCAAAGGTTCAATAGCAAATGCAAACAGTGCCAGAGACAAAGGGCAACCTCGTCTAGTAGATCTTTCTAATTAAAAAAAGACAATGATATTTGGTGATTCGTCACCTCTCTGGCAGAAGGGTTTCTATATAAAGATTCAATCCAACTAATAAACATTGGTCCAAACCTACATTTTTCCAAAACTTTAAATAAAAAAATTCCATTCCCCCCTATCGAAAGCCTTTTTGACATCTAATGATAAGATCATTGGTAAGTTGGATTCCTCCTGAGAAATATGAATCAAACTAATATTATCTGCAGAATAATGATTTTTAATAAATCCAGCTTGATCTAAATGAATTAAATCTGGTAAGTAATTCAATAATCTATTTGCTAGAACCTTAGTTAAAATTTTATAATCAACATTTAACAAAGAAATAGGTCTATACATCCAGTGTTTAAAGGATCTCTGTCTTTCTTAAGAATAACAGTTATAATTTCCTGAGAAAAAGAACCTGGTAAAGAATGAACCTCTATTTTTTTTGTTCTAATGCATCCATTAACAAAAGCATTAATAAATCTAGAAACTATTTTTTATAAAATTCAGATGTAAATCCATCTTCAGTAGGAGATTTCCCATTAGGCATTGATTTAAGTGCTTCTATAAGTAAAGGGAGCATCTAATTTATTATCCTTTTGAATACTCAAAAAAGGTAACTGAAGGTTGGTTAATCCTATACTCCTCAGATTCACTTTAATACCTTTAATATTATTATTTTGTCTTATCAATTGAGCCAAAGGTTCAATAGCTAAAGCAAACAGTGCCAGAGACAAAGGGCAACCTCGTCTAGTAGATCTTTCTAATTAAAAAAGACGATGATATTTGGTGATTCGTCACCTCTCTGGCAGAAGTATAAAAAATTATCAATTTTAACCTCATCCTTTTCAGATTCAGATGTATATAATTTCATTTAAAATTCCTTAAAAGTATCATCTATATCTTGGAGTTTAGAAGTAATTTTTGAATTTTTACTAATAGCTTTAATTGTTCTCGAAGTCTGTTCTGTCTTTAATTACCCTGCTAATACTTTATGGGCTCTCTCCCCTAATTCATAATATTTTTGTCTAGTTCTTTGTAATAATTTCTCCATTTTATGTCTGTAGTGAATTATAATGCATTTTTAAAATTTATCAATTGTATCTTTTTTGTCTCCATTGAATTCTGCTGTAAATCTTTTTCTAAATTTTCTACCTTTTTTTCCAATTTATCAACCTCACTAGTATATGGTTTCTTGAATTTAGTCAAAAAATTAATAATTTCTCCTCTTAAATATGCTTTTAAAGCATTCCACAAAACAAATATACTATTAACTGAATCTGTATTTATTTGTAAATATTGCAGTATTTGGTCTCATACAAAATTACAAAACTCTACATTTCAGTAACAATGAATAATTAAATCTCCATCTATATGTAGTGTCTATTTTTCTAAGCCTATACATGTTAATAATAAGAGAATGATCTGACAATATTCTACTTTGATATTGAGCAGAAACTATATGTCCTTGCAAATGGGCTGATAATAAAAAACAATCTATTCTAGAATAAGAGTCATATTGAAATGAATAAAATTAAAAATCTTTTTCCTTAGGGTTCAGCCTTCTCCAAATATCAACTAAATTCATTTCCTTCATTAATGTTAAAAGTTGTTTTGCCATTGTAGTTTTAGTCACTATTTTCAGAGATTTATCTAATAATAGATCCAAACAACAATTAAGATCCCCTTCAATCATTACCTTTTCATGTGCCTGTGCAAAATTTTAAAAAATCTTGAATAAATTTCTCTTCATCAACATTTGGTGCATAAATATTCATAAGTGTCCAAAGTCCCAAATAAATTTGACAATTAATTCCACCAATGGAGTCACAAACAACTAGTTCTAATTTAAAAGACAGTTTCTTATTAATCAAAATAGCGACACCTCTCACTTTAGAATTGAAGAAACTATAACTTGACCAACCCCATCTCTTTTTAATTTCTGATGTTCCTTTTCAGTCAAATGAGTTTCTTTCAAGAAAGCAATGTCTACTTTGAACTTTCCTCTTCATCAGATTATTGAGCCTGTTAACATTTAACGTCACAAAATTGAATTTACTTGCCATCATACTTAATATTATAAATGTCAAACTTCCGTGGCTCATTGGGATGGGACTGCTGTTCATGCTTGATCTGCAAAGTAAAATACATCTCCTTGATAGAAAAGGAAGAAACCCTTAAAAAGAAAAAAATAAATGATTGTAAACCCCCCCCAAAGGAAAAAAAGTGACAAGCAGAATTACTCCCCCTCTGTTATAGGGGAAGTGACCAGCATCACCAAGTGGCCAACTACTGCAGAAAGAGAAGCAAACAAAACCATCTTCCATGAAAAGAACAGTTAAGTAGAAACAACAATATTTAAAAACATTTCATGTATAATATGCAGCTTGGAAATCCCTATTAACTTGATCATCATCAATGTTAATTTCAGTTAATTTGTGGCATTCCACCTTCTGTGAACCATTCTTCCTCTCTTCTTGAGCTGGCTTTAGTTGTTGAGGGAATTAATCTTGACTTTCAGGCAATGAATTAGTGAATAAAAGTGTCATCTTCAACATTAAAAAAAACTGAGTTTGATATTCGCCATAAAAAACCTTGAGAGTAACAGGGTACCTAAAAGCAAATTTATACCCTTTTTTCCCACAGTACAACTTTAGCAGGATTGAACTCTATGCTTCTTAATAATAGTTTGGCTCAGGTCTTCATGAAAAAAAAACACTATTATTCTTGACCAACAAAGGGGTCTGATGCTTTCTTGTATTTTTGAACAGCAACTCAAAATAATTTCTTTATCTTGATAACATAGAAAGCTAATTAAAAAGGAGTGTGGCAGTTGGCCAGGGAAAGGCTTCTTCCTAATAGCTATATGTGCTCTGTCCAATTCCAAACCATTCAGAAAATAATCTCTCCCCAAAATCTCAAGGAATCCAACTCTGAAAAAAACTGCACCGGATCTGATCCTTCAAATTCTTCCAGCAAACCAACAATCTTAATATTCCTACAACTCTGATTTTTCAAAACATCAGTTTTCTTTAATAAATCATTTCTTCGTACTTCCCAAGCAGTAAAAGTATCCTCCATCTTATTAACATTGTACCCCATCTTCATGATAATCTCAATTTTCCTGAACTTACTTTGTATTTTATCCACCAGCTTTGCACATTTTGCCACATCAGTCTTAATATTCAACACTTCTTCCTTTGTATTACTAAATTTTTCCTTCACAGATGAAAAACCTTGACTCATTTGAGTTGACAATGCTTGCATTTGTTTAGTTAAAATATAAAAGTGGCTTGATAAATTGCAGGCCCATATTTACTCTCAATATGTTGAACAGTCTTAGTTAAGGGCCTACCCTGATAAATCACTGTTTCCTCCTCTTCAGTCGTTGGGAAGAGTTCCTCTTCTTCAGCCACTCTAACCATGTCTTCTTCCATCTGTCAGCATGGTCTAGGCCTCTCCTTCAGCAGTCCAGGACCACTGGGCTGCAAAGAGATGGCCCCCTGCAGGGAGAATCGAATCCTGCACAGCGAGCATGCGTGGAACTCTGCGCACGCGGGACTGCTCCTGGGACTCTGAGCTCGGTGGGATGGTGCTGGAGTTATCTAGACACTAGGCAGTGGTTGTCTCATCAATCTTAGTGGAAGAGAAATCAACTCCTCAGGCTCTGTTTCTAAGGTAGGCCAAAGTTGTTCCTACTTTCTGCTGGTTTCGGGATTATTTTTTTCCTTTGTTTTCCTCATAGTTTCTTTCAGTAATGTTAATAATGGTTCCAAAAAATCTTGTATTGTTGTTTTGTTTGAAAAAAAAACTTTTTAAGGTTTGGTTTTGAATAGTTCTGCTGGGAGAGGTGTCTTCTCATGCCTCCCTTTCTCGGTGAAAGAGGAATCGACTCCGCAGGCTCCGCTTCCAAGATGGGCCCAAGTTCTTCACTAATTACTGCTTGTTATATGAAAGATTGAAACAATATGGTGCAATATCAGGTTATAAGATTAATTGGGAGAAAAGTGAGATTTTACCATTGATTAATGCTGATTATATTGATTGTAAAAAGATCATTCAATTTAAATGGGTAGACCATATTAAATATTTAGGTATTAAGTTGGATAAGAATTTAGATTATTTATATGAGTTAAATTATTTGCCTTTATCTCATAAAATTAAAAATTACTTAAATAGATAGATTTACCTATAACATTAATTGGTAGTGTTAATTATATCAAGATGAATATTTTTTCAATCGATTTGTTGCAAAGATTTTTAAAGATATGAATTCTATAGTTAGGAATTTTTTGTGGAAAGATAAAATGGTCAGAGTATCTTCACAAAAATCAACTTGGAGGTATGTTCTGGGAGGTTTACAATCACCGAATTTTCAAAATTATTATAAACTGTCACTAATGAAATTTATTAATAGAAAATCCATTGGTATGGGCTAATATCAAGTTAACTAAAATTGGTGAGAAGATGGAGCAATTTATTTATAAATGGAATTCTAAGTTATTACTTATTTATAATTCACCTATTTTAAGACATTTAATTGAATTATGGAATTTGATAAATGAGGAAATAGATACACAGGAAAATTTCAGGTTAGACACCTTTGTATCAGAATATACTTTTTCCTTTTACTCAATAATCAGGTTTTGAAAATATGGGATCAGAAAGAAATTAATATTGTACAAGATTGCTATGAAGCTGGTCATCTTATTTCTTTTAAAGAATAAAAGAAAAACATGAAATACCACAAGTCCCCTTTTTTGTTATTACCAAGTTAGAGCCTTATTATTGGTTAATTTTGGACATACTTTAAAGTTACCAAGGCATCAAAATTTGAAATTCTACTTATGGAAGTTGGGAAGAAAAAAATTGTATCAGAAATGTATTCATTATTACAGAATAAAATGTCTAAATTAGATTTGCATAAATCGAGATTAAAGTGGGAAGAAGATTTGGGAATAGCAATGATCATGAAGGTTGGAGAAATTTATATAAAGACAGTGTGACTAAGATTGTCAATATGAGATATAGATTAGTTCATTATAATTTTATACAACAGTTATATTTAACTTGTGAAAAATTAAGGAGATTTAATTTAATTTCTTCAGATTTTTTTTAGGTGTCATAAAGAAGCAGGTTCTTTTGTTTTTACATTCTACTTGGTTATGTGACATTCTTAAACACATTTGGAAATGACTTGAGATTTTAAAGAACATTTTTAAAGATTAAATTGTTGATGGAATTAACTATTTTTATTAGGTAATGTTAAAATGTTGGGTTTGAAATTGAGATTAATTAGGTAACAAATTGTGTTTTTGAGATTAGCCTTGGCTGTAGTGAGAAAATGTGTAGCGATTACTTGGAAAAGTGAGATTGATTTAAATTTGTAACGAGGACATGTGGAATTGAGATCATGTATTCCATTGGAAAGATAACACATAATTTACATGAAAATTACCTTTTTTTTAAAAATCAGAAAATATGGAGCCCTTATTTGGATTTTATGGGTTTAAAGTTTTGAAAATTTCTTCAGCACGTTGTGGTGGTATTACCCTAATTTGTAGAATTTATTTATGTTATTGATTGGTGTATCTCCTTTCTTTCTTCTATCTTTGGGTTTGGGGTTAGTGGGGAGGGAGAGGGAGTGGAGGGATGGTTAATGGGGTGGATAGGAGGGGATGGGGCAGGGGGATTTGGTATATACCACATTTTGTAGAATTATCATATTTGTACATATTTGAATGTATTGTGGCTTAAAATTTTAAATAAAGTATTTAAAAAAAAAGTGAATATAGGCCAGAGGGTAGAAGAGAAAAAAAATGTTGAGGTGACAGGATTGGGGGTAACTCTCTAAATAGAGAGGGAAGGGAATGGGGAGCTGGAGGAAAAGAGACAGGATTGAGAAAGAGAAGAGAGTCAGGGGAGGGGTTTAATGGAAACTGGGAAAGTTGATGCTAATGCCTGGACAGTGCCCAGATGGAATTTTAGGTGTTCCTCCAATTTGTGCGTAGGCTTGGTTTGGCAGTACATGAGGCCATGGCTAGTGTGATGGGTTAGTTATATTTTGTATTGTGTATAGATATGTTTTTGGAAGATTGTGGGATGTTTAGTTGGATCACACACATTCACAAACAGTTCAAAACAGATTTCATTTAAAATGCAAGAACTTGCCTCAAGCCCGACAGTCCAGGCTCCGAGGGCCTTTGCAAAAACTTTGAAGAAGGCCTATAGAGACTTCACAAGTAGGTGTTAATTGGACATGCTGTGGAGTAATGGATTATTGTTTTGGAAAGCAACAGATGAATGGACTCGGAATATTGGGTCTGGTGCTGCAGTCTCTCTGAATAGATTGCTGTTCTAAGAGGGTCATGTGATTTTCTCAGAGAGAGTATTCAGTTCTATGGTTCTACAGTTCAGCAGTAGCAGCTGAGACTGGAACATGACAAGCTGGCAAACTTGCCATTTTGAAGACAAGTTGGGAGTTCTTACTTCAGCCTGTTCAAAGCCCTTGTGGTCCATTCAAGAGGAGATGGCTGGCTGTATAATATTTCCCCAGAGATAAGGGAAACAGAAAAGGAGCTCTGTGGTGACCTGAAAAAATAAGGTTATCATCTGTAAAACCCTAATGGCAAGACACTGAAGTGGCTGATCGGAAGGAATCATTTTGTGTCCGATGAGCAACAAATCTCTCTGAAAGCTGACAAGAACCTTCTTGAGTGATAACCATTTACCTTTCAACACCAAAGCCTGGTGAAATTCATAAATGTTAAATTCTGTGTACAGTTTAAAAATTGCTTGATACTGGTGAACTTGGAAGACTGAGAAATGAGATTGGACTGTGAATCAAATAAGTTTTCTGAACTTATACACACATTACATACATGTGTGCTTAGAATTAGAAGGGGGTTAAGCTAGTTTAAGTTAATAAGTAAGTTTGATCCTGTTTTCATGTTTAAAGATAATTAAAAGCAACTTTTGTTTAAGTAACCATTTGTCTTGGTGAATTTCTATTCCTGCAGAGTTTTGGGGTCTTCTGGGCCCATAACGTTAGACAAGTCAATGTAGTAAAGGGATGGTGAATTAAAATTGTTGGCTACTGGGAGGTCCTTGATATTGCAGCAGACAGAATGAAGGTGCTCAACGAAACGATCTCCAAGTCTACATCTAGTCCTTTGATGTAGAAGAGGCTGCAATACGAAGAACATATCGTTATATGTAACAATATGTAAAATTGAAACTGGTGTGATTAATTGCAATTTTAATCCTCAAACCATCCTTTTCTTAATTTCCACGTTTGGAAAAGGAGGCACTTAGTATTTTTCTTAATCAGTAATTGTTCAATGTTATCCTCTTTTGAGACTATTCAGCTTTTTTAAAAAACTCCAGAGCTGAATGATAAGTAAAATAAATGACAAAGGGAAGAAGACAGAAATTCTTATTATATCCATGATCTTATCCATTTGGTGCTTTCTTAAATGCAGCATTTTTCTGCTTAGTTCTGTCTCTGTTTTGAATGTGGATCTTTTTTTAAAAATGGAAATGCATTGTGAAGATAATGGAGCAGTTCAAAACTCAAGCGGTTGCAATTGCCATGAAAAGTTTCAGTACAGAAGAGGCTTTGCAGGGTCATTGTGAATTGCATTTGCCTCTTGTAAAGTGGCATTATTTTCCTCATTTTGTACATGTATGAACTGAATTGTACAAAACTTACATCCTTAAATAGCAATCTTACTATTCAAACTCAATCATAGGTTTTGATGGTGATGAGAAGGAATAAGAATGATTGCTTTGTTAGAGACCTGGATATTATCTGCGAATATCATAAATGTATTAATTGATTCATGAATTATTAATGCATCACTGTGGAGCTGAATGCACTCCGCTGGACGAACTTGACAGGTTGACAGCATCAGTGGGAGAAAAAGAACTGTCGACATTTGTAGCACATGACAAGTTACTCAGTGCGCTGCTGATAAGTTGTTCTGGTATAAATTTTATCTGTATCATGAAGGCCACTGAGAAAGACTGCCTTATTCAATACAAGATCTTTAATTAATAGTAATTTTGCTCCTTTAAAGCACCACCTTTTCCTCAGTATCTAAGAGAGCAAATGGAAGAAGATATTGAGGCACAATGCCAAAAGTGCATGGAGATAGAGGAGAGTGCTTTCTCTCTGTATTAGATAAGACCATACAAGTAGAAATAGGCTATTTAGCCCATTGAGTCTGTCCCCACATGTCATCAATGAGCTGATTCACTCAGGTCCACTGCCCAGCCTTCTCCTCATAACCTGCCTGAAATACACCTAATGACCTGGCCTCCACAACTGCCTTTGGCAACAACTTCCACAGTTTGCCAGCCTCTGGCTGAATACATTCCAACTCATTTCTGTTCTAAGCGGACACCCTTCAATCCTGAGGTTGTACCCTCTTGCCCTAGACTCTCCCACCATGGGAAACAACCTATCTAATTCTACTCTGTTTATTAACTCAGCCTTCACACATCTCCTCCATTTCCTGCTCATCTGATCTAGCTCCTACTTCCTTAGAAACAAACACAAAATCCCCCTTGTCCTCACCTACCACCCCACCAGCCTCCACATCCAATACATTTTCTGCAGGAATTTTCGGCACTTACTACAGGTCCCCACCACCAGTCACACTTTTCCTTCTCCTCCCCTCTCAGCCTTCCATAGGGACCAGTACCTCCATAACTCCCTTGTGCACTCTTCCCTCCCCACCCACTGCCCCCCTGGCACCTTCCACTATGGTCATAGGAGATGTAATACCTGCATCCACACCTCCTCCCTCACCATGGTCTGAGGTCCAAAACAAACCTTTCAGGTGAAGCAACACTTCATCTGTAACTCCAAAGAACTTATTCACTGCATCCAGTGAACCCTCTGTAGCCTTCTCTAATCAGAGAGAACAGTTGCAGATTAGGAGATTGCTTTGCCCAGCACCTCCTCTGTCCACAACAAAATCGACCTCCCTGTAGCCAACCATTACAATTCTGAGTCACACTGTCAAGCTTGCATGTCTGTCCATGGCCTTTCACACTACCCCATCCTGACCACCCATAGATTGGAGGATCAGCATTTTTTGTCTGGGCACTCTCCAACCGCAGGGCATGAACATTGAGTTCACTGCATTATTCCAGTCCCTACTTCCTTTCTCTACCAAGCCTAGACTTCTCCCCCCAACCTATCATCTCCCATCCTCACCAGCCCCCTCCCCCTTTCTCCTTTTGTTCAGACATCTCTCATGTTATCCCACACCTTGATGAAGGCCTCAAGCCCGAAACATTGGTGATATATCTTCACCTTTGTTACATCAAGGCACTGTTTGACCTGCTGAGTTTCTCCAGTATTTGTGTGTTTTTTCACTTAACCATGGGGTCAACAGAATCCTGTGTTTTACCAATGCTCTACCCATGCTCATGTTTTCTTTAATACCATGAGCTCTTATCTTAAGTAACCTCATGCACGGCACCTCATCCAATGCCTTCTGAAAATCCAAATACACAATATCCACTGTATTTCCCTTATCCTGCCTGCTTGTCACTTCCTCAAAGAATTCCAAAAGGTTAGTCAAGCAAGATTTTCCTTTAAGGAAGCCGCGCTGGCATTTGCCTATCCTGTCACGTGCTTCCAATTACTCTGTAACATCATTCTTTACAATAGTCTCCAACATCTTCCCAACTCCCTGATGTCCAGCCTGTAATTTCCTTTCTGCTGCCTCCCTCCCTTCTTGAATAGGGGGACTTTGCTGGAATCTATTGATTTCTGGAAGAACATTCACAATCTCTTCCATTACCTCTTTCAGGAACCAAAGATGAATTCATCTGGTCTGGGAAACTGAACCACCCTTAGATCATTTAGCTTTCTGAGCACCTTCTCCCTTGAAATAATAACTGCACTCTCTTCCCTTCCCTAATACCCCTTGACATCTGGCACACTGCTGGTGTCTTCCACAGTGAGGATGTGGAAAGTCAGATCTGGGTTTGCTAAGAGTTCAAACTCACCACATGACAAGCCCAGTTGAAATGTTATAAACTCTCTCTTAGCAAACCCAGCCTGACTTTCCACAATTGTAGTACTATTAATCCTGCTGACTATGCCAATGTGGAAGTCAGCCCATGTCTCTGAAATGAAATCAGACTCCAAAAGAACACAGCAAAAATCTCTTCAAGGTATGTAGGTTTTATTATAAATGATAGAGGAAGGAATTTAGAAAAAATATTTTATATCTCATATTTTAATGCTTTTGTCTTGTATCTCAATGCTAATGCTTTTGCTTTTAACACAAAATGGTTGAAAAACTGTTAGTGTGGCATAAGATGGCTGATAACAGTTAGCTGCAAAAAATGACCTCGAAAGCCTGCTTTGAGAATAGGTATTGATTGTGCAGACTCTGCCAGGACCGATAAAATGAAAAGGAAAGATAAAGTTAGCATGACATCATTCCATTTTGTCTTATGAAAAGTAAACACCAAAAAGCCAGGTGCCAGGGATGAGAAACCATTTTTTCATATGTAGAATGATGTAACATTAAGAGTGAGAGGTCATTCTGTCCCTGAAATTGTATAAATATAGAATCAACCATCTGTATCTTTAAAGTGAGAGCTGAGACTTCAGGGAGATGTCTGATTGAGACACCTCCTGACTAGTTATCCTCACTTCCCGTACACAAATTGAACATTTATAATAAAACCTGCATGCTTTGAAGAGATATTTTTGCTGTGTGTTCTTTTGCCGTTTGATTTCATTTCAGAGGTGTGGGTTGATTTCCACAAAGACTGATGCAAATCACTTGGTTTCTTCCTCAGCCATTTCCTCGTTTCTCATTATTTATTCTGATCATTTCTAGTAGTCCTATATCCATCTTTTTTAGACTTGCCATTTCTTAACTCAACCCACAATGATTCTACGTTTTCTCATCCTATGTCATCTCTTTCTAATGATTTAATGTTGTCCATCAACAGAACCATTCCCTCTGCTTACCTGCCTATCCTTTTGATACCACCGTGGACATTTAGCTTTCAATGAGATCCATCTTTTAGTCATGACTCTGTGATGGTCACAACATCATTCCTGCCGATCTGTAGCTATACTACAAGGTCATCCACTTTATTTCTTATGCAGCGTGCATTTAAATACATAACCTTTAGCTCTTTATTTGTTACTTGATACTTCCTGTTGCATTGCATCCCCATGGTTGCAACTTTGCCCTATTTGCCTGTCCCTCCACACGATCTCCCCATTATTGAGATGGTTACTGTATACGCATCTCAGCTGACCAAAGTAAAAATATTATGCAAGGCCAGAAAACAGTATCACACAATTCAGATCCTCAAATGAAAAGCTGGAAAATACACTGAGAGCAATCTGCGAGTTTAAAAAAATTGACTATTCAGGTGCCGTGGTTTGGACAACAGCAGCATCAGCAATCTGTTCGATTCCCATATTGTACGTTTGGTGATAGGTAGGGAGGAAGGGGACAGCAGTGATCAAGGGGAGGAGGGGTGGCTGGCTGAAGGGAGGGGGAAGGATCGGACCTTAATAGTGACATAGACACGTACATAATCACACACTTAGAGCATATGATATAGTGCAGACTAGATAGTCCTAGAACCAGAATAGGACGGAGGACAATGGTTGGAAGGAGTTTGTACGTTCTCTCCACAGGTTTCCTCTGGGTGCTCCAGTTTCCTCCCACTCTCCAAACAAAAATGAATGGGGTTTGCAGGTTAATTGGTGTATTTTGGAGGCACATGCTCATGGGTCGGAAGGGCCTGTTAGCAAGTTGTGTGTTTCAATCATTCTTTTTAAAAAAAAAAATTAAACATGCAAGGTTAGCAGAGCTAGGATATTTCTCTTTGCAGTGATGAAAGATGAGGTGACTTAATCGAGGGGTATAAGGTTACGAGGGGCTTAGATAGAGTGGGCGGCCAGCATCTTTTTCCTGGGAGACACTAGCCAATACCAGAGGAAGTCTATTTAAGGTGAGTGGATGAAAGTTTAGGGAAGACCTTAGGTAACATTATTTACACAGATAGTGGCGGGTGCCTGAAATGAATAGCTGGGGTTGGTTGTGGAGGCTGGTACGTCAGAGACATTCAAAAGACTCTTGGATAGGGACATGGATGAAGGACTCTAGCCTGAAATGTTGATCATGCATCTTTATCTTTGCTCAGTAAAGAACACTGCTTGACCTGCTGAGTTTCTCCAACATTGTGTTTTCACCTAATATTCCATCTGGGCATTCTCCAACCAGACAGCATGAACATAAAGCACTTTCAGGTGGCCAGAATACCCAACTGTAAAGCCACCTATTCTATGCCAATGCAGCTGTCAGGTGGCCACCTGAAATTGGAGAACCTGGCCAGGAGGAGCACTTACCTAACCCTCCTCCTGTAGGTATATTCTCCGGCTCGGAAAATCCACTGTTGCACCTAAAAGCAAGAGTGGGACAATGGCCACTGTCCACAGGACGGTGTTTGCTCAGACACGGCTCTCCTTCACCCGGCACTTTCAGGTGACAGAAAGGAATCTTCTCCGCAGCCACCTGAATGTCTCAGCTGCACTCCCCCTGCCACATCAGCTGGCGTATTATCTGCATCTGAGCTCCTGAAAGCAGCTATAGACTTCTCCAACTTTTTAACCCCTCCCCTGAACCTCTTTCCCTATCTGTTTCCTTTCATCAACTCCCCACCCCTTCCTTTCCCCCTCCCATCAGCGAGCTATCCCCTCCCTCAATCACTTTTCTCTTTTTTCTCTTCTGCCTTCCCGCTTATATCCATCCAGGTCCTCTTACTTTTTTGAGAGAAAAACTGAAGATCTTTTATCAGGTTATACCTATCACTCATTGTTCTAATTTAGTAGACCAAAAATTCTGGCACCGAGTCTCAATATTCAAAGATTCAGAAGGGTAGATGGTAATTCAAACAAAGGTACTTCATTAAATACTGGATAACTTGCAGGTGCAAAGCAACATTTACAATAGAGTTAAACAAGAATATCTGCAGATGCAAAAAACAAATTTGCCAGAGAAACTCAGCTGGTCATGCAGAATCCAAAAGAATAAATGGGTATCCAACCTGGGCTGGGGTTTTCATCAGATATAAACAAAAACAAGTAGGTGCCTGAATAAAAAAAAATTATTTATTTATGTTATTGCAGTGGACGGAACAAATTAAATAATCTCACCGTCTGCCTCCAGTCTCTTCAATGTAGAGAAGGCTACATCAGGAGCATTGGATACAGTAGATGACCCCTGCAGATTTACAAGTGAAATGTTCCTTCACTTGGAAGGATGTTTGGGGCCACAAATGATAGTGAGGGTGGAATTGTGGGTGCTAGTGTAGCATGTCATTGGGTCACAGATGTAGGCGCCGACGGGCAATTCATGGGAAGGGATGAGTAGATGAGGGTGTCCTGGAGAGAGCAGTCCCTATGGAAAGTGGAGAGAGGAGGGGAGAAGATCTGTAATAGTTACTGAATCCTTTAATTGTCTGCCTTTAGATTGACTATTCTCAGCAGAGGCCTTACGGATCCCTAGGGTGGGGGAGAGGTGGGGGGGGGGGGAGAAGGGGGGGTGAGGGGCGACAGCACATTTACTGTAAGTAAAAGCCTGGTCTTTTTTTTCCACCACAAATAACAAATATTTTGTTAGATTTTTTTTAATGTAGTTGGCAGGAGAGAAATGGGGAGGAAACCAAATCTTAAGTGCTTCGCAGGGAATGAGGCCCATAAACTTCGAGCAGGGACCTCAGGGGGTCGTAGCCAAAGAAAAATGTTGAGAAAGTCTGCTTTAGATAATTCCTGTCCATTAACACTATGAGTCAGTTATTTTTATCTTCTGAGTTGAACACTGAGCAGAGTATACCAGGTAGGGTGCAGAATTCTAATTTTATTCAACATTTTCAACAGGATGCAATCCATTATAGCAAATGATATATTACCAACCCATAAATATTTGTGGTATGCCTGGCTGTAGCTTGTGATAAGACGACATTGTCAACCGTGCAGGTCAACACTGGTGCCGTTGAATCATAATCACTCCCGAACCAGGGCCAATTTTTAATTAAAGAAAGAATAAACAAAAATCAGGCTTGATCAGCCTGTCAAACAAGTCCAGAAAGATTGCTGAATGACCAAAAATGTTGTAGATGTTGTGGAAGGCTTTCAAGGACAGCAGATGGATCTGGACCAGCTGAAAAAAATGGCAGATGGAATTTAATGCATACAAGTGTGAGGTGTTGCATTTTGGAAGGACAAACACGGCAAATGGTCGGGCACTGAAGACTGCGGTAGAGCAAAGGGATCTGGGATTGCAGATACATAATGTGATGAAAGTGGCTTCACAGGTGGATAGGTTTGTAAAGAGCTTTTGAAATATTGACTTTCATAAATTAAAATGTTGAGAATAGGAGTTGGGATGCGTAAGACATTGTTGAGGTTGAATTCAGAGTATTGTGTGCAGTTTTGGTCACTAAACTACATGGAAGATTGAAAGAGTGCAGAGAAGATTTACTTGATGTTGCCTCAACTTCAGGAACTGAATTACAGGGCAAGGTTAAACAGGCTAGGACTTTACTTCCTGGAACAAAGGAGAATGAGAAGAGTTTTGATAGATATTTATAAGAATGAGGGGGATAGACAGAGTAAATGGAGATAGGCTTTTTCCACTGAGGGTACATGAGATACAAACCAGAGGGCATGGGTTATAAGTGAAAGGGGAAAAGTTTAGGGAGAACATGGGGTGGAATTTCTTCGCAGAGAGTGGTGGGGTGTGGAACGAGCTACCAGCTGAAGTGGTGAATGTGGGTTCAACTTTAACATTTAAGAAGAATTTCAACAGGTACATGGCTAGGAGGAGTATGGAGGGCTATGGACTGGGTGCAGCTCAGTGGGACTAGGCCAAAAATAGTTTGGCACAGTCTAGAAGGGGCAAAGAGCTTGTTGCTTTTTTAAAAAAAATATTTAGAATTAAAAAAAACAAACATGGAGTCAATTACAACATTAAAAATACAAGTACAAAAATATATCCAATATTTACTTCATGGTGGCATTAACCCAATCCCCCACCTCCACAAAAAAGTTGCCAAAGTATAAAAGAAATGAATGAATGTATAACGTGATCGATGGTACTCGGAGATGGTGTGCAGCACAAACACACATTTTTTAGCTTACAATTAATGACCATATCTACAATGGTCTCTACAATACCCCTGAATAGTCAATGAATACGATTGTGATGCTAGATAAATACGATAGTCTGTTGGGAAAACCTTTAAGTTGTACTGCCAAGAGTTTATAAAGTTTTCAGTTGAGCCAGTGTCTATTAAGCAATCAGTCAGATGACCGCTTACCCTCACGTCCATCGTTGAGTTGCTCAGCTGGTGGGGTCTTGCCTGGTCAAAGACAACTGATGTCAGATCTCCGGAGGCTACATTGCTCTCCATGTCGATATCATCTTGATCTGAGGGCCGGGAAGATGACGTCGACCATGAGGAGCGGCAAGATAGACACCATTCCTTCACTTCCGGATCTCCTCAATCCTTCACTTCTGGTAGAGGTTCCTGCCACGAGGCACAGCAAGATGGTAGCGGTGAACAGCATGGAAAGGCAGGGCCTCGCACTTCTGGGCTTGAGCACAGGGCGTACAACAGTTCAGAAGTCGCGTTCGTGGTCACCTTCCTGAGGTTCCCAAAGGCCTAACAGACTTTTGCCCAGTGCCCCCTCTTATCACATCCTGAACACAAAATCCTTCATGGGGCATTTGGTGCGGGGGTGTTTGGCTGGTCTACAGAAGTAGCATCCCTGGTTGCATGTAGCTGCGATAGTCGGTACTGGGGATGCTACCCTCCGCAGGACAGGTCTCTGAGAGGCCATCCACTCCCAGTTGGGCCTGTTCAAGAGATTTCACCAGATCGAGGGTACAGGCAAGGTCCTTCTTCCCCAACTCTTGCAGTCACTGCCTCACGTACCTCAATCTTACTCCTACCACGAGTGTATCCCAGACTTGCTCTTCTTCTCAACCAGGCTGAGACTGCTTCGTAGTGGTACTTTCTCATCAGTGTCCATAGTTTCAAGATGTAGTTGTCCAGTGATTCACCCAGTCGTTACCAATGTTGAGAAAGTCAGTGTCTCACCAGCACATCGTTTTGAGGCCTCATATAGTGGGTCTTCAGACCTTCGATGGCTGTCTTGTACATCGCGCAGATTCTGATGACTGCATATCCCTTGGGTCTGACTTGGAAGAGGAGTGCCGCTCTCTGGAGGCTGTCAGAGCAGAAAATTTCTTGGGAAGCACTCCAACCAGTAGGTGAATTATTCCGGGGCCTCTGAGGACAGAGGGTCGACCTGGAGCATGCCTGGCTTCAATCAGGCTTCCATCCCATTTCCAAAATAAGCTAATAAGATTGTAGCATGATTGATGGAGACTTATGTGGAGCAAAAACACAATGTGCTTACAATTAATGGCTGGTATCTACAATGGTCTTCAGGTAAATTGGAGGAACGGCAGGAAAACAGGGTTTATATCAGGTCCAATGGGGGAAGAGCCAAGAGGAGGGGCTGTTTGTCTAATCTAAGCATAGACAGTGAATTCCAGTTCAATGCAGAATGATAGCAAAGAATGAAAAATACAAGAAAATAGTAAAAAATGAAAAAGAAAATAGATTGGACTGCTGAAAAGCGACACTCCACAGATCACAAATTTATATTCTATTTAATTTTCTTTAGAGAAGCTCAATGCTGGTCTTAAGGGTTGGGAAGAACCTATCTGAAGATTAATGCTTGAATTTTGTCAATATGGTTGTCAAATTTGTAAAAATATGGCATACCTATTTCTTAAATTGTAGGTAATCTTCTGCAGGGAAACACAGCTATACATCTCTGCGTTCCAACATACCATACTGAGATGTGAATTGGACTTCCATGCAACAGCTGTACATTTTCTGGCCACTGCCAGCACAATTTTAACAAATTCTATTTGATATTTAGAGAGTTTCAATTTGAGTCTTATTCATGTAATGTTCCCCAATAAGAATAATTCTGGGTTTGGTGGAAATTGAATTCCAGTAATCTGGGTTAAAAGAATTTCATAAACCTATCCAAAAAAACATCTTGCATTAGAACATGACCAAGTTGAATGTGAAAAGGTTCCTACATTCACATCACATCTAAAACATCAATCTGAAAGATTTGAATTTAATTTGGTTAATTTGTGGGGTGTGAGTTATAATTTATGCAATTATATTGTTCTAATCTTTATCTTACATTGTTCATATTAGTCATACTATCCTGGCATGGTTCAGACCGGGTTTCCACATCTATTCTTAAGTCTGATTCCCATCTCTGCCTGGATTTATGAATACCTTGTTTGGGGGTTCCCATTTGAAGTAAGATACATTGCTGAAGTAAATTTTCCTTTTGAATCAACCTCTTTAAATCACTAACATTTGGTAACAACATTGTTGGGCCGAATTTATTCTTTAGATATTGTCGTATTTGAAGATAGCAGAAAACTGTGTTATTAGGAATTCTTTATTATTTTTTTCATTGTTCAAATGACATCATTTGTCCATGCTCATAACAATCTTCAATATACAAGATCCCTTTACAGGACCAGATTTCAAAAATTTGATTTCCCATTGTACATGGTATAAGCCTGCTACGAGTCAGAGGAGTTTTACAAGATAAGCCCCAAACCCCTTGTTTCAATCTTTCTACTTATTTTATACCAAATATTTATTAAATGTTTTAACAAAGATGTTTCTCTCACCAGTTATTAATTTCACATCACATTTATATATAAAATCCTCTGACAGTCTCTCCCCTATTTTCTTCAGTTCTATTTTCACCCATGCAGTTTTATTTCCTTCCTAAAATAAGTAAGAAATCTCATATGTGCCGCTCGATAATAATTCTTTAAAATTAATGAGTTGTAAACCTCCCAATTCATATTTCCAGGTTAGTTAGAGACCCTCGACATCTTACCTTTCCAAAGAAATGTTCTGATATATTTAACTCTTGAAAGACCTCTGAGATAGTGTTGTGGACAGTGATTGAAAGAGATATTGAACTCTTGGGAAAATGTTCATTTTAATACATTTGTCTCTCCCCACTAGTTATAGACAAGATAGTCCATCTAGTTAAATCTTCTTCAATCTTTTTAAGGTAAATAATTCAGTTTGTACAAATTTTAGAATTTATTATCTGTATGTATCCCTAAGTATTTTATATAATGTGTCAGTGTTTTGATGGAGTATCGGAAATTACAGTCGCATGTGAGAGGAACTGGCCAAAGTCCTTAGGAAAAACATACTAATGGGGAAGACAGCAGATCAGCAATGGCTGGAGTTTCTGCACAAAATGAGGAAAGTGCAGAATAGGCACATACTAAAAAGAAAGAAAATTGTGAATGGAAAAAGTGAGAATTGTAGCTGACGAGGGAAGTCAAAGCCAAAGTAAAAGCAAAAGAGAGGGCGTAGAAGGAAGCAAAAATACGTGAGAATAGAGAGGACTGAAACTTTTAAAGACGAAGACAATTAAGGTGATTCGGAAGGAAAAGATGAATTATGAAAGGTGGTTAACAAGTAACATCAAAGTGGATATTAAAAGCTTTTTAAAAATATATCAAGAGTAAAAGAGTGACCAAAGTAGACAGGACTGATAGAAAAAGATACTGGAGAAATTATAATGGGAGACAAGGAGAAGGCAGAGGAACTGAATGAATATTTTGGATCAGTTTTCATTATCAAAGACATTAGTAACATTCTGGACTTCCATGGCTCTCTTGAAAGAGAAGTGAGTGTGGTCAAGTTCATGAGAGAGAAGGTATTTGGGAAGCTAAAGGGTCCAAGGGTAGATAAGTCTTTCAGATCAAATGAAATGTTCCCCTGGGTTCTGAAGGAGGTAGCAGTAAAACTTGTTGAGGCAGTGATAATTATCTTCCAGGAATCAATGGAAACTGGCATGGCTCTGATGGATTGGAGGATTGTGATTGTCACTGCTCTTTTTGAGAAGGGAGAAGGCAGCAAAAAAAGAAATTATAGGCCTATTAGCCTGACGTAGGTGGTTGGGAAGCTGTTGGAGTTGACTATCAAGGAATAGGTTATGTAATACCTGGCGGTGCACGAAAAGATAGTTAGCATGGTTTCCTTAAAGTCAAATCATGCCTGATAAACCTATTACAACTTTTTAGAGAGATCACAAGTAGGATAGACAGGGGAAATGATGTGGATGATGTGCATTTTCACTTTCAAAAGGCTTTTGACAAGGTGCTATATATAAAGTGGCTAAACAAGATGAGAGCGTATGGAATTAGAGGAAGGATATTCGCATAGCCAGAGTATTGGCTGGTCGGTAGGAAACAGAGAGTAGGAATAAAGAGATCCTATTCTGGTTGGCTACCAGGGGTCAATGTTGGAGGCACTTCTCTTCATTTTGTATATAAATGATTTTGATTATGGAATAGATAGATTTGAGTCTACATTTACAGGTGATACCAAAATAGGCAGTAAGGGAGGTGGTGCTGAGGACACCAAAAGGCTTCAGAGAGACTTGGATAGATTAGGAGAATGGGTAAAGTGGTGGCAGGGGAAATACAATGTTGGAAAGTGTATGGTCATACACTTTGGTAGAAGAAATAGATGGGCCAACTATTATTTAGATGGGGAGTGTGTTATTATGCATGTATAACAAAGAACTACATTTCTCAGTAGAAAATGCATGGTGTGTGCATGGGAAAAAAGTAGACGACAACAAAAGTTAAGTGCATTATTAGTTCAAGTAGCATGAAAAATAAAGTCACTTAAATGCTAAAACCACACAAGATTGCTCTTCTTCGAGGAAGAAACATAACATGGGGTCAGAAGTGTGTGAGTAAGTAAGAAAAGACTGGTTCCTATCATGGATAAGTTGTATCCTTCTACACTGATGCAATTTACCAACGACCACAGGGCAGCCGGTGGGTTTGTCAAAACTTGCTGTCTTCCAGATTCTCTACACTATACATACATTATTTCTACTTTATATAGGCTGTGTATTTATTATATAATTCCTGTATCTGTTAGTGTTATTTGGTGGGTTATTTTTGGGGGCTGGGAATGCTCAAAAATTTTCCAATGGTAATCACTTCACTTTATGCCATATGTGGCTTATGAAAGATTTCGTAGGAATGCTCTAGTTTTGTAAAGCGCAGTACACCTGTACAGACACCTCTGAGAAGAAACTGGGTGAATCTACAACCACAAGCTCCAACCCATGGTCATGACCCATCATATTTCAGTCAGCAAAAGGGGCTAGCACATGTAGAAGAGGAACATATTCAAAATTAACAGAAAGACACAAATACTAACGCAGCAAATGGAAGTAATATAACAATGGAAACATGTACCCAGACCAAAAAAGACTGCTTTCATTCAAAGTTAGCAAAACCAAAGAGACGATTGTGGACTTCAGGAGGAAGTCGGGGAACATGACCCAGTCTTCATCGAGGGCTCAGAAGTGGAGAGGGTCAAGAACTTCAAATTTCAGGGTGTCAACATCTCTAAAGATCTCTCCTGGAGCCTCCATGTTGATGCAACATTAAGAAAGCTCGCCATTAGCCATACTTTGAGGTGTTTGAGGAGATTTGGTATGCCACCAAAGAAAACTTCTACAGGTATACTATGGAGAGTATTCTGGCTGGTTGGATCACTGTCTGGTATGGAGGCACCAAATTTCAGGACAAGAAAAAGCCTCAGTGTTGTTAACTCGGCCTGTGACATCACAGGCACCAAGCTTCACTCCACTGAGGACATCTACATGAGACAGTGTCTTAAAAAAGCAGCCTCTATCCTCAAAGACCCTCACCACCCAGGCCATGCCCTCTTCACTCTGCTACCATTGGAAAAAAAACAGGAGCCTAACGAAAAGCCCCCCTAGCGGCACAAGGACTGCTTCTTCCCCACTGTCATCAGATTCTTTAGTGATCAATGAACAAAACATTGCTCTGCTTTTCGTGCACTACTTTTACTGAATTTTGTGACTTGTTCATAAAAATAAATTCTGATTCTAGACCACCTCAGAGGCTGATTGAAAGCTGCTGAGTGAAAAGAGACTGGCCACAGAATGTAGAGATCCTTGTTATGTAGTCATAGTATTATGCTTGTGTTTTTTTTTAAAAGGATAAAAAATGTGTTGTGTGTATAATAAATAACTACATTTCCCAGTAGGAAAACTGCGTAGGAACAAAAGTAGACTATGACAAACGTCGAGTGTGTTGTTCGTTCAGGCAGCTTGAAAAATAAAGTTGTTTAAGGGTTGAAACCATGCAAGGTTGTTCTTCAAAGAAAAACATAGCTGAGAGAAAATTAAAAATTCCAAGATGCAAATGGACTTGGGAGTCCTGCAGAATACCCTAAAGGCTAACCTCTAGTTTGAGTCAGTGGTGAAGAATGTAAATCAATGTTGGCATTCATTTCTGGAGGGACAGCATACAAGAACAGGAATGTAATAATGAGAACCTATAAAGCACTGTTGAGACCTCGCTGGAGTACTGTGAAGAGTTTTTGGTGCTGTATTTAAAAGACGTAGTGGCATTGGGGAGGGTTCAGAGAAGATTCTAGAATTATACCAGTAATGAAGGAATTAGTATATAAGGAATGATCATAAGCTCTTGGACTGTACTCATTGGAATAAAGAGGGATGGGAGGACCTCATTGATGCTGAAAGGCCTGGACAGAGTTGATGTGGCAAGGACATTTTCCATGGTAGAGGACAAGGCATAATTTCAGGATAAAAGGGCATCAATTCAAAACAGATGTGGAGAATATTCTTTATTCAGAGGGGTTGTAAGTGTGGAACTTGTTGCAACAGGCAGCTGTGGAAGGGAGGTATTTGGGTGTATTTAAGGCAGGGATTGACAGGTATTTGATTAGTCATGGCATCAAGGGTTGCAGGAAAATGCTGGGGAATGAGGCTGAGTGGATGGATAGATCAGCTCATGATTAGAATTCCAAAGCAGACTCCATGGGCCAATTGGGTTTACTTCTGGTCCTGTGACTTGTGAGACTGAGGCCTAATGGCATGGTGTCAAGATAACAATCTCTCTCTCTCAATGCTAATATGAAGGAGGTGATCATAGGCCAGGTGGATGGGAAGAGACCACACTTTCTCCACATCGATGGTTCTGAGAGGAGATAGCTTCAAGTGACCTGGCCTGGATCAATGGTCAAGAAAATGCCTCTACTTAGACTAAAAAAGTTTGGTATGTCCCTCAACAACTTCAACAAATGTACCTTCATAGAGTGTATCATAGAGAGGTGCAGGAGCAGCTCTGCTCAAGATTAGAAGCAGCTGCAGAATGTGGTGAATACAACTCAGAAGATGACTCAGATTTCCCTCCCCTCAGTGGACTTCCATCCTCCATCTCCCACTGGCTAAGAATGGCATCCAACATACCGAAAGACACATCACACCCCACCTCTTCTCCCTCCTCCCATATTCACAGTTATCCAAGTGCAAAAAAAAGTGTCCTTGCAATAGTGAGAATAACCCTTTAGTGTTGATAAACAAATTTAGTCCCTTATTGCTGAAGTTATTGAGTTTTTCTTGAAATTGATTTTCAGAATCATTTGTGTCAAGTGACCAGGAAGTTTATCTTAATCGATGAATCCAGAGAACAAAGTGAAAGATTTGATCCTAATTCCCTTCTAGGCAAACTGATGTTTGGCATAACATGGATTTGTTTTTTGTCAGATTTCATAGCCTGTTGAAGAAATCTAAGGAACACTATTTCAAAGAGTGGTGTTTGCAGCAAGTCTACAACACTGATCTTCTGCCTGATCTTCAAGAATTGTCCCTTGTGAGTCAGACCATAGTTATTCCCAGAATACAAGACAGCTATGTATTAAAGCACGTGAATGGATCACAACAAGGACCAAGAGAGTTTGACTTAATTTCCTGATTTCAGACAAGCCAATGGCACTTATGGGGCTCGTGACACACTTTCAGCCAAGGTTTTCTTCCTCCGCAGTATCCAAGCCTGACCACTGAATAAATCAGCTGAACACTTGAAAGCAGCTTTAACTGAGGATGGAATAATTCAAGCAAAGGAAATGAATTAATTTGCATTTTGATAACCTTTCCTGTTGGATTAGCAAAGCAATAATTCATAATTTATTGCCATAGTTTCTCCTGAGGCTTTGTTCCCTGGTTGTCATAATTAGTTTTCCTCGATTGTCAGATCAAAAATGTCAAAGTAATTAACTTTGGAGGAAAGAAAACTATAAAGGTCTGATATTTCCTTCAGTACATTCAAAGTGGAAATAAATATTTTACAATATAATTACAATTTATTTGGGCGGTAGCAGTGCTTATTAGTGTTGGAATCTAAATGTGGTTTGTAAGTAAGAGTGGAGGGAAACAAAATTCATGCTTAGTTGAACAGGTTCTTAATTAATGCAGAACGGGTCATAAATATTAGACTATCTACTTTGATGAAGAACACAATGAAGTGATGGGGTTGAATGATAAGTAAAAATTAGAATTGTTTATCAACTCCGTTCCAATGCAATGGCTTGAAGGTCCAGTGAATGAGGGAAAGAGGTAGACTGCATATCTGACCAAAGAGGTTGGCTAGTCATTGAATGTTTTAATGTGATCAGGGGCCACAATTTTGACTTCTTTCACAGGTTTAACTTAGCTTGATTAAGGGGGATTGAGGACTGCTTCAGTCAAATGATGAGGTTTTAGGGCACTACTTCTGGGCTAAGAGTAGCTTGTGTGCTACACACTAACCTTATGAACTTTCCAGATTTACAGAGGTGGAATTTGTCATTTTCAAGTGCCTCCATTTCACCACTGAATCTTCTAACATTAGGAGCCATGCTTCCTATGCCATTCGTGAATGGACCCATCCAGGATTATGCACCAACCACACCTCCCCAACTATCTCCACCCTCAACCCTCCCATACTTTGTCCTTGCCTACAGCTGTACCCAGCACCAGAGTGCTTTCTGGCTGACTCCTGGTCAGGGATCCTACAGAAAAAAGTCTACTGTGGATTGGTGAATTTCCAAGCTCGTGATTCTGCCAAACTACCTCATCAAGGCATTAAGATGATTCCCAAGTCATAAACAGAGGTTGAGCTCTTCAGGTTATCAGCACTTTTCAAGGCAATCTGCATTGTGGGCACAATTTCTGAACTTGATTTGGAACATTTAAGGGATTCTTTCATTGTTGCCTGCCAGAAGTATGGGTTCCAATGTGCCTGTTTGAAGACAGAAATTCTTAAGTGATTGCTTCAGAAAAGATGACACCAGGTTTAAGACTATGGATGTCAACTTGTGTAGGCATGGAGGACTTCCAGGAAATATGATACATTGATCTTATGGCTCATGTACATTGATTTAGTCTCATTCAGTGATAACATAATACTTTTTCTTTTTATCATAAATACAATTTCTGGGGGGTGTGGCAAGATGGCATAAAAAGAAGACGTGTAATTCCACCTCTCCCCAGTTGAACTATCTAAAGCCAGAATTGAAAAGTCTGAAAAGTTTTTAAAAAGTTTCTAAAGGTGTCTGAAGATGGAAGATCGAGAATGGCTACAAATGTGAAGAGGACAAAAGCTCAATTACAAAAGAAATAACCTTTTAAAAGTACTGAAGAATTGAGGCCTACTTACGAGAGAAAAGCCACGGAATCAATTGACTCTGCTCCTAAAGTTCAATGAACTCCTAGATGGATGAGTACAATGCCAGCGCCCGTCCTGCAACCGCAAGATGGCACTGGCATTATCACCCATTTGACCAACCCTGAAATGCATGCACATGATGCCAGGCACGTGAGCAAGGCAGCCGAGTAGTATCTCCCACCATTAATGCGTGGCTCTACTACTGTGCCTGGCGGCTCAGTGACATGCAATGGTGCATTGGAAGATGCACCTGTGTGATCAACGGTGCTGCTGGCCATGCACAGAAGTGCATGAATTGCTGGAAAGTCCCTCTTTTTTACTGGTTGGGTTAAGGAATTATATAAAAATCCAGTTGCTAGGGTGGTAACAAATGGCCAAATTTCATCATTTAAACTATCACGTTCAATGTGTCCATTATCACCAACCCTATTTGCATTGGTGTAATGGATTATAAATATTTGGGAGAATTTTGGTAAGAGTAGTGGGTTACATACATACACACATTTTAAAACAGAGATTATTTGAAAGACTGAAGAATTCATATTCAATAACTTTGCAGAAAGAATGGAGAATGCCAAGCACATTTCACAAGTAGATGTTAATTGAACTGACGTCATGAAATGAAAGACCATTGTTTTGGAGGAGACAAACTGGGTACAAGTACCTTTCTGCAAAGTGCTCACTAAAAGATCACTCCTGGGTTTTGTTTATCTAAGACAAAATCTTGACCAAGGAGAAGAACTCCTGTTTGCTAAAGAAGGTGGGTTTTTTTTGCAAGTGAGTCACATGGGCTTTCTGGCAGTCTGAGCACGAGAGCGAGAAAGCCCTCTCAGCTAGTGTGTGTGACCCTGAAAAGAGACTGAACAGTCGCGGCTGAAAGAAGCCAGGAAGAGCTGGTTGGAAACAAAGATCCAAAGCAGTGGATGGATGTACATGCTATTTGTCTGATGTTTCTCTTGAAATAAGAGGAACAGAGCTGAACTCTGTGGTGGCCTGAAAGCAAGAGGTTACTATCTGGAACACCCTGATGGGGCAAGTTTCATCAGCGAGACATTGATGTGACTAATGGCGGTACCCCAGTTCTGGAAATCCTTGAACAACAAATCTCTCTGCAAACCCTACTAGAACCTTCCTGAGCGGTAAACATTTACCTTTTGAGCACCAAAGCCTGGTGAACTTAATACATGTTAAATTCTATGCAAAGTATAAGAATTGCCTGCATCCAGAAAACTTGTAAGGAGAAGTGAGATTGAACTGTGAACCAAAGAACTTTTCTTAAATTTGCACACACATTAAATACATGTGCACTTAGAATTAGAAGGGGGTCAATTTGGGTTAAGTATAGAGATAAGTTAAGGTTTGATTCGGTTTTCATGTTTAAAGTTGATTAAAAATAACTTTTAAAAATTACTTGTCTTGGCGAATGTCTATTGCTGCTGGGGTTTGGGGTCCTTTGTGCTCGTAACATTGGTCATAGAACTTAGCTCAAGCAATTAGACAAAATACTAATATTAAAGGGATAAAAATTGCAGAAGAGGAATTCAAGATTAATTTACTTGCCAATGATGTATTGATCTATTTAACACAACCAGAACAGTCTTTGAAATATATGCAAAAGAGTCTGGAGTAATATGGAGTATTGTCTGGGTATAAAGTAAATTGGTATAAGAGTGAAATATTACCAGTCTCAGGTGATGATTATAATGAGTGCAAAGATTACAAAATTGTGATTGTCTGATAAGATTAAATAATTAGGGGTAATTGTTGATGCAGATGATCACTCTCTATACAAATTAAGTACCATTATTGAAGAAGATTAAAGTGGATTTGAATAAATGGAAAGCTCTTCTGTTAACATTAATAAGCCAGGTAAATTGTATTAAGATGAATATCTTTCCACGTATTCAATATCTTTTTCAATCTATTCAATGTTCACTTCCAAAAGTAGTTTTTCAGGATTTGAATACGGCAGTTAGGAAAGTTTTGCGGAAAGGAAAATTAGCAAGGGTAGCATTACAGAAACTAACTTGGAAATATGCCTTAGGAGGACTTCAATTCCCTCATTTTCAAAATTATGATGCTGCACAATCAAAATTTGTTAATAGGATGTTAGATATTACACAACCTCCTAGTTGCACTAAAATAGAGCTAGCTTGTATTTCTGAGTTTCAGGTTCATTAGTTTATATTTAAGTGGAATTCCTGTTTGTTACAGGGGTATAATATGCCTTTTTTAAAACGTATTAGGGATTTGGACTAAAAGGAATTTTACTATAAGTTCGAGGGGTAAGATTTCGATCCAAACTCCATTATGTCAATAATATGTATTTAAAGACTTGGGACTCTGAGGGTATAAAGGTGATTGAGGATTGTTTTGAAGGACAGTTTCTTTCTTTTAATTGACTTAGGGAAAAATTTGGAATACCATTTAATTCTTTATTTGTGCGTTATCAAGTCTGAGCTTTGTTAAGGGATAATTTTGGAAGAAAAATTAAGCTACCTGAATTAACAAAATTTGAGTTTTTGATTTCACATACACTAAAAAGGGTTTTATTTCTGATATGTATGCTTTGTTACAAGATAGTATGAATAAACCATATTTAAATAAATCTAGACATAAATGGGAAGAAGATTTATCTTATGATATACCTCAGGAAGATTGGGAAGTTATGTGTCAAGGTGAGGTGACTAAATTACTTAATGCAAGATATAGTTCAGTTAATTATAATTTTTTTTGACATCAGCTATATTTGACTCCTGAGAAATTGAAAAGATATGGATTTAGTAATTTGGATTTATGTTTTAGATGTGGATTACGTATTGGAACATTTTATTTTATACACAGTTTGGCTTTGTGATAAAGTTCAACTATTCTGGGAAAATAGAGTTGTTTGAAAAATTTATTTAAGATTTAATTGCCATTAGAAAATGGCAAAATTTTTTTTGCTGGGTTATACTATATCCTTGATTGGTTTGGGGTTGGACAAGTTTCAGATAGCCTTTGTTCGTTTAGCTTTGGTGGAAGCACGGAAATGTATTGCAATTTCTTGGAAGGATAATGTAGAAGTAAATATAGCCTGTTGGCATAATGAATTGAGATCTTGCATTAATATGGAGAAAATAACAATTTGTGTGATAATTTTTTTTGGTTCAGATGTGGTCACCCTATTTGGAATATATGGGTTCAGAAATAACAATTTTTTTTATTATAAGTTTGTGAGATCACACAGTCTATGTATGTAATTTGCTGCCCTTGGAGGGCTTGCTGAGGGTTGGGGGGTGTGTTTTTTTTTTGTTTATTTTATTACTTTTATGTATTTTGAAAATCTTAAGTTTAAAAATAAATACCATTTCTGATAAACTAGTGCTTAGACCAGATGGAAGTAATCTCTTCCACCTCCCACATCTGTGTCAAACATGGAAACATAGCAAATATGGTCAGGATAAGGCCATTCAGCCTTTTGAGTCTACTCAACCATTCAATCTCATCATGGGAGATCATGTGACCTCAGTACCCTAAGTCCTGCTTTTTCTCCATACCCCTTCATCCCTTTTAGCCATAAGGGCCATATCCAACTCCCTTTTCAATATGAAATGGCTAAATAACTTCCTGTCAACCATTATGCACCATTTTTTAAAATTAATAGTACCCTGACCCATTTTTTATCCCCACATTCTCATTTTTTGCCACCCTCACTCTAAAATTTACCACTCATCAACACACCAAGGGCAATTTATAGTGGTCAATTAAACCACTTTTTGCAGGTGTGGGAGGAAACTAGAGTAATCAAAGGAAGCCTATGTAGTAACATGGAGAACATGCAAACTCCACAGATGTCACTAAATGTCAGGGTTGAATTTGGGTCACTGGAGCGCTGAGATTTGTTGATATAATAAAATAAAAGGACCTCCATCAGCCAGCTCCCCACCATGACTACCAGCCCCCCCACATCTCCATCGGGCACACAAAACTCAAAACGGTCAACCAGTTTACCTATCTCGGCTGCACCATTTCATCAGATGCAAGGATCGACAATGAGATAGACAACAGACTCGCCAAGGCAAATAGCGCCTTTGGAAGACTACACAAAAGAGTCTGGAAAAACAACCAACTGAAAAACCTCACAAAGATAAGCGTATACAGAGCCGTTGTCATACCCACACTCCTGTTCGGCTCCGAATCATGGGTCCTCTACCGGCACCACCTACGGCTCCTAGAACGCTTCCACCAGCGTTGTCTCCGCTCCATCCTCAACATCCATTGGAGCGCTCACACCCCTAACGTCGAGGTACTCGAGATGGCAGAGGTCGACAGCATCGAGTCCACGCTGCTGAAGATCCAGCTGCGCTGGATGGGTCACGTCTCCAGAATGGAGGACCATCGCCTTCCCAAGATCGTATTATATGGCGAGCTCTCCACTGGCCACCGTGACAGAGGTGCACCAAAGAAAAGGTACAAGGACTGCCTAAAGAAATTTCTTGGTGCCTGCCACATTGACCACCGCCAGTGGGCTGATAACGCCTCAAACCGTGCATCTTGGCGCCTCACAGTTTGGCGGGCAGCAGCCTCCTTTGAAGAAGACCGCAGAGCCCACCTCACTGACAAAAGGCAAAGGAGGAAAAACCCAACACCCAACCCCAACCAACCAATTTTCCCTTGCAACCGCTGCAATCGTGTCTGCCTGTCCCGCATCGGACTGGTCAGCCACAAACGAGCCTGCAGCTGACGTGGACTTTTTTACCCCCTCCATAAATCTTCGTCCGCGAAGCCAAGCCAAAGAAAGAAAATAAAAGGAAAATATATCATGTGTTCAGATTGTCAACCAAGGGTATTCTCTTTATTATTTCAATACTATTTGCTGACAGAACATTTAACCCACTGAGTGCACCTTTATTACAAACATGTAATCAAAAAAACTTTTCCATTGTTTGCGATATTTTGAAAGAGGAGGAGATTGGCAAATGGTTATTTTGGTGTTGTAGTGAATTGTATTTTTGTTGAAAATTAGTTGGGCATTTTGACAAAATGTGATTGGTTGGTTGTTTATAGAACTTCGATAAATTTACCCATGATTGGACTCAAGAGTGGTACAACAATAGTAATTTGCATTTATGTCACACTTGATCTACTGTAAAGTGCCTCATGGCAGCAACTTAAACAAAATTTTGGTCATAAGATCAGGGACTATGTTCAATCCTGATTCCAGGTCCCATCTGTGATAAGATGTATGTTCATGTACATAGAACATGGAACATTATAGCACAGAATAGGCCATTTGGCCCATGATGTTGTACCGACCAATATCAACCCAGTCAACAATCTATCCTTCAATGTACCCATAATCCTCCATTTTTCTTACATCCATGTACCTATTGAAGAGTCTTTTGAATATCCCTATTATACCAAACTCCACCAGCATCACCAGCCATGCATTCCAGGCAGCATTCACTGTGTTAAAAAAAATCTACTACTCCACTAACTGTAAACAAATGATCTCTGGTATTTGCTGCTGTCATCCACCCTATCTAAGCCCTTCATAATCTTATATACCTGATGTTAAATCACTTCTCATCCTTTGTTGCTCCAAAGAGAAAAGCCTGCAAGTGGTTCCTAAACATCCCGCACATTTCTGCTATGCATTTCCCTGAGAACATCTGTTCCCATTAACTCTCCAAGTTCCTGCCTGATCCCATAGTAATTGGCTGTTCCCCAAGTGAACACTTGCCCACTTCAATGCTCTCCTTACCTGTAGCTATGATAAAGGTCGGAGTTGTGGTCACCATTTCCTCCAATATCCTTCTGCATCCCACAGGCATTTTGGCAGGTTAATTGTCCACTAGCTCTGTGTAGAGATGTGACAAAAAGACTCAAAGACAAGGGCATGTTAAAGGAAATTGGCTGCAGAGCTGTACAAAAATGGTGAAGAGGAATGAGACTGGTGAGATCACTCTCCTATATGCTGGAAATGATAGACAGAATAGCTTCCTTCTGTGCCATGTTAAGAAAATAAAGTTAGGGCAGGTGATGAGAAGCTCAGTCAAAGGTGTTAATTATGAGAAGGCAATAAATTGGAGAGATAGATGGATACATGAAAAGGGAAGGATCAAAAGCACCTAGGAATCTGGAATATTAAAGATCAAAATAAGGGAGACTCAAAAGGGTGAAAGAGGTGTGGAGGCCAAGTTCAGCTGGTTTGTTGCCAGAGAGGTGATTGGACACAAAGACATTTCTAATTACAACCAGCAATCAGAAGCCACAATGTTGTGTTCAATTACTGAAATAAAACACTTATGTTGATTAAAAATGGACCTATTAAATTTCATAACTACCTAGCTCACTGAAAGTTTTGAGATCCTGATGGTTTGACATTTGGATCCTGACCTGAGTCATTAGCTGACCATTTCTCTTCATGGTTTCTGCCTGTCCCTTTCTCTCTGTTCCCTTGAAGCTCACGAGGTTCTCCATCTCACATTCACTTGAAGTTCACTGGAATCCTCTTCCCCTGCTCCCTTTTAATTAAATGCTGGAGAAACTCAGCAGGTTAAACAGTGCAATTTATGTAACAAAGTGATGCACCATCAATTATTCACTAAAGAACAAAGGCTTATCCATACTGCTCTACTGTCTTGCACTGAGGAAGGGGCTGTGGAACAGTCACCTTTATACAGGAGCCTGTGGGAGGGCCACAGATACAGCTGGCCAATGGATATGCCTGACCAGACAAATACATACAACAGGGGTTTAACCACAAAGATAAAATACATAACCAACATTTTGGGCAAGAGTCCTTCATCAAGATATGAGTAAAATCTTCAATCACGTACTTCTGTGTAAATCTCCAGCATTGTATTTGTACTCCAATCAGTGTCTGCAGACTTTCATCTTTTACTTCCTTTAACTTACCAGGTTGGCTGAAAAATTTACTGTTACATCCAAAAATATAGTGAACTAAAAACGTACATTGAAATATTAATTGGGAATAAAATCCTGTAGTCGGGAAAGCCTGCCAGTTCATCACCAAAATCTTGAGTGTGCCAGTTTAATGGAGTTTTACTGGGGCACAAAATATCATGATGGGAACTGATGTTGAAGTTCAGATATTGTGATTAACAAAGGATCAGCTTTTTTTTTAAAAAAAACTTTGGTGGAGTGACAGATTATAAATGTTTTGGGGAGATAAATTGTGGCAGTTTTTTTTTTAAAGTGTAGGTCACATACAAACACTTTAAAACAGATCTTATTTATAATACTGGAGTTCTGCTCATGCAAGACAGGCCAGTTCTTAGTGCTTTGGAGAATGCCCAAGAGTCTTCACTACTGGATTGTTGTTTTGAAAAGCAACAGATGAAATAGTCAGAGCCGCAGACTGTCTGGAGTGCAGCTTGCTGTTCTAAGAGGGTCATGTGGTTTTGCAAACAAAGAGTAAAACAGGCTTTTTTCTCAGAGAGAGAATTCAGTTCTGCAGTGTTACAGACAGCAGGGGAAGCTGGAAAACTTGTGGAAATCCCATTTGGAAGTCCAGTTGTGAGTGCTTAGTTCAGCCTGGTTCATACAAGAGGAATGTTTCACTTGAAATAAGAGAAAAAAGGAACTCTGTGGTGACCTGAAAGAAAGAGGTGATCATCTGGAAAACCCTGATGGGGCAAGTTTCTTCAACAAGACACTAAAGTGGCTGATGAAAAGGGATCAGTTTGTGTCCAGGAACAACAAATCCCTCTCTGAAAAACCAACAAGAACCTTCCTGAGCAATAACCATTTACCTTTCAAACACCAAAGCCTGGTGGAATTCATAAATGTTAAATCCTTTGCAAGTATAAGAATTGCCTGCAACCAGTGAACTTGGAGAAGTGAGAATGGACTGTGAATCAAATAACCCTTCTGAACTTACATACACATTTTAGAATTAGAAGGGGGTTGTTAGGTTAGTTAATAGCAATAAGTTAGAGTTTGATCCTGTTTTCATGTTTAAAGATAATTTAAAAACAACTTTTACCATTTGTCTTGGTGCTGGGTTTTGGAGTCCTCTGAGCTTGTAATAGTGGGTTTTGAAAAGAGTTTTCATGAACCTATTGGCAGACATTTCTAGTGGTAAAACGTGTTGCAATATAATATGCAGAGATTCTATGGTTGTTTTTGAAGTGGAGAGCACCAGAGACCTTTGAAACAATTAGATTGAAAAAGACATTTACTGGAAAGCAGGATGTGAAATCTGGGAGATAATTATAATGCCTAAATCATTGTCCAGGAAAGAAAACAAAGGAGAGGGAGAGATAAAGGGAATCAATTGGAAAGAAATCTGAAAAGTGAAATACAGTTCTATTTACTGAGAAAGAATTATCTTTGAGTCTCAGCTTTGAAAAGTTCAGTTGAGCTAGATCTTTGCATGGCAGTATGTTTGACATCTGCTACCCCTGGGTCCAGTGATGAAACAACTTTCTTTGATTTTAAGGCTTCGAATCTAAGCAGTCCTGGAAGGAATCAGTTCAGGAGAGGCATCACAGTCTGGTCTGGTTTCATCTTCATCCAACAACCAAAAATAGTTTCTCTACATTTTGCTGGAGACCAGGGTGGGGGGGGGGGGGGGGGGGGAGTGTATGGGTGGCATTGGCAGGGAGGGAATAAAGGGCTTGGAAAGTTCTGGGTAATTTTCACTCAGGGTCCCAATGCAAAGTTTAGGACAAAAACTCAAGACATGTTGGATAGTGTCGCGGTTAGTGCAACGCTATTACAGTGCCAGCAGACCTCGCTCGAATCTGACGCTGTGTATGGAGTTTGAACGTTCTTACGCATCTACATGGGTTTGCTCCAGGTACTCTAGTTTTCTCCGACCCTTCAAAAATGCAGGGTTTGCAGTAACCTAGAAGGCACATTTCTTTAGAAAGACACTGGTTGCTGATTGAAGGAAATTAGTTTCCAACAAATAATAAATCTCTTTCTGCACCTACCAAAGACCTTCTTGTCTGGTAGGAACTTAAGATAAGGAACCAAAGCCTGTTGAATACAATGCCTGCTTGATTCAATGTACTGAAAACTGCTGATACCAGTGAACTTGGAGAAGTGAAAAGTAAATGAATGGACAGTGAAAAAGAACCATCGTCACACACAAACACATCGAATTAGGAAGGGGTTAAGTTAAGTAGCTTAGTGATACAATTAAATTTTCATATTATTCTGTATTAAGAAAATAAAACCAATTTTGTTCAAGTAGCCATCGTCTTGGTGAATTTGGTGCTGCTGGTTTTAGAGTCCTTAGAGCTCGTAATAAGTTCGAGTGATGTCTACAACAGTGACCTGGCATTGAGTAATGTCTGGGACTTGGACCACTAGACAGAGAAAGAATGTGCTAATCTGTGATTCTAACCGATAATGACCCTATGTTATTTAAATTGGGCAATGGCAAAGTGTGCACTAATGGATGGGTGGAGTCCAACCCTGATTGTGACTTCCAAATAAGTTTCAGGCAGAGAGGACACGTGACCACCCACAATACACACATTCCAGGGAGGCCACATTTCTTCCACACTCACCAGCATTTAAACACGTGCTACCCAGTTACACAAACCCGTACATTTTGGAGGGTGGGAAGAAACCAGTCCACCCAGAAGAAACCCAGACACAGGGGGAAACATACAAACAGGCAACCCTGGATTCGAACCACTGTATTAGCATCACACTAACTGCTACACCAACCATGACACACACACACACACACACACACTTTTATTCTTATTTTATAAAAGCTCCAATTCTCCTGTTTGATTATCATAGAATCCCAGGGGGTAAATATGACAAAATTCTTCCACCTAATTTCCAGTAGAATCTGTTATTGCAAAATACTGTTGACATTAAAATCAATTGTCCTTGAGATAGGATCACATTTCAAATTCTGAAATAATTAAATTTTCAATATAAAAGCGTTGTATCCAATCCTTTTAATTTTCCAGCATGGTAACAGGCCATTTTGACCCATGTGTCTATAATCACCCAGTTTACATTCCATTAACCTCCACACCTGGCATGTTATTTTTATATCCAATCAACCTTATAGCCCATATAGAACATCCAAACCATACTAGTTCTAATGCTTTGAAAAATCTATCTAATTATTCCTGTGAAAACGCAAGATACCAGAGAAGCTCAGCAGGTCAAAGACTACCCTTTATGTAGTAAAGCCAAAGATACATGTTTCGGGCTCGAGCCCTTAATCAAAGTAGGAAAAAATTCCAGCTTGCTTCTGAACAAAAGAGTGCTGGGGGTGGCAAGACAGGAAATAATAGGTGGAGAAAGAAGGGAGGGGACAGCAGCAATGAGGGGGAAGGTGTGGATGAAAGAACTGGAAGGACACCAAAAGTGGGGTGGGGGGGGGGAAGAAAAAGCAAGCAGGTTTAATAGAAAGCAGTAAAATTAATCTTCATACCATGTGGCTGGAGGGTGGAAAATAAGGCATTGCTCCTCCAATCTGCAGGTGGTCAGGGTGGAACAGTACATAAAGGCCATAGACAGATGTGTGGGCATGGGAGTGTGACCCTGAATTGAAGGTTAGTCACTGGGAGGTCCCTATGGTTGCGGACGGATAGGGGGTGCTGAGTGAAGCAATCTCCCAAATGGTGATTGGTCACTCTGATGTAGAGAATGCCACAAAGGGTGCACTGGAAGTTGCGCTGGGAAGTAGCTTGGGCATAATTACACAAATGTCTTTAACTGATGTTAACATGGAATGCATCTTTTCTGGATTCATCACAAAACTGAGGTACCCCAAGAATTAAACACATTCTTGTCCTCAAAATTTAAATCGATTGCGCAATATTATATTGTGCAGAAACTCTCGGGTCCAGATGCATCGCTGCATGGTAAAGGGACTACTCCACCCAAGGCTGCAACAAATTGCAGAAAGTTATGAACACAGCTCAGGCCATTGTCCAAACCAACCTCTCCTCTGTTGATGCTGTCCATATCTCCCTCGGCCTCGATAAAGCTGCCAGCATGTTAAAGGATCTAACCAATCTTGGCCATGATCTTTTCTCCATCCTTTGGTTGGGCAGAAAATATGGGCTTCGAAGCATGAATCTCCGGGTTCAAGGACAATTTCTTTCCTGATATTAAGCTCTCAAATGGACATCTCATTGGAAACAGATGATCCCCTGTACTGTTTAACCGTACCTTTTTCGATATCCTGCATTTTATCTCAGCAACACCGTAACCCTGTACTTTTGGACTTATTGTAGCACTGCACCCTACATTTTTGCTTGGATAGCAAACCAAACACTATACTTTGGTGTATATGACAATGAATAACACAATTTAATTCAAATAGCAGGCAACACTAACCAAGTAGTAAAATGATTCATTTAATGAGTGAGAGTAGATAGTTGCTGAAGGGACACATCAGGCTCTCCACTGTCACAATGGAAACATCCATCTCCAGCCTCTACAATCTTTTGCTCCACTGTACTTTTGAGGTGCAGTCAGTGCAGGAAACTGGACAATTTTTTTTTTCCATGGTTTTCTGACAAATACTTTGCTTCCAGTTTAATGGGCTTATCCAAAAGCTGGGGTCAAATGATATGTCTAGCAGTAAGTGACTTAATCGGGGGGGGGGGGGGTCAGGAAATATCATTTCTTCAGGTGGAGATAACTCAGACCATCAATGGCCTATTTCAAGGCTGCGTCCAACTCAGGGCCCCACTCTGATGTGGATGTTCAAGGCTGAATGCAAACTCAAACTTCACCATCGAGGGGTCTGAAGAGCTTGCTGATGTGCTCAGGATGTGATCACCTGGTGAAGCCTCTTATGGATTACTGGATTCTGGCCAGGGTCTCCAGAATGGAAATGAATCATCAAATCAGCCTTAATAATCCCTGAAGATGAAGTATGAATTTTATTTCGAAGGGTAATCATTTTTAAATATAAATTCTACAAATTGGAAGGGAACAATTTGCTCACTCTGGCCTTAAATCATAGATTAGCAATTTCTGGTTGTCCAGGAAAATGCAATCACACAAGCCTTCATCTAATAATGAAAGATTTCTTGTGAATTTATTCTGGAAGCATAGTGTCTTCACAAGGCTGCTGATCTTTTTATTTGATATGTAGAATAACAGACAATTTTGTCCACATCAGAGCAATGTATTGAATATAGTGTGGTCTTCTCCAAAAAGAGATTAAAAAATCATTATCACGTTCTCCTCAGAATATAAACCAGATGTTTCTACTCTTCACAATTCAAATACAAATGGAAAGGTTTAGGAGATGAATTAGTGTTCTGCTTCTGCACCTTTGAGCAATCAGTCTCTTCTCCCAGAGAAAAGATAGGCAACTAATGAGCCAATAAAATGGCAGACAGATGGAAAGGTACATGTAGCCAGCCTGTCAGTGTTTACAATTGTCTGAAGTCCAACCAGTTTGATGACATCACAGAAGCTGACCAAAAAAGGAATCTTGACTTTTCTAAATTAGATTTTTTTTTAATGATTGGAGACGTGAGCTGAATTGTGACTGCTGAGATCGCTTTCAGTTCTTTTAATGAGATTTTCTCTACTGACTAAAATCACAGCGCACTCATCTGTGACTTTGCATCAATCCTACCCCATCGAGTCCAGAAGCACTTCATTAACCCCTCAACAGATGAGCCAAGAAGTGACCTATGGGCAAAATTGTTTTTTCATCTTTGATTTTTCTACACTCATAACCCAAATGCATTCTGTATTTTGAAAGCAGCAAGCTCTAGCAGTTAGACGTTTTGCAATGGTCATCCTTTAAATGACTATAAGCATCTAAAAAGATAATTATGCACTGAAACTCGGATTGCATTGGGACCATACAAATAGATCACGGGAAGCTAATATCTACACCCTCACCTCATTGGAATATTTATTTTATATTAATTTTTGCTAAATCTGTCCTCAATTGTAAAATGGGTGAGAAAGAGAAACTTTCTTATCTTCCATTTGTGATGTGTGGTTACTTATTAAAAGAGAGCTGTTTATAGTATTAACATTATTCAATCAATCAGTCCACACATGCCACATTTTCTTATTCTAAGCAGAGTAAGGCATCAATTTTTCCATTTTGCTGATGACCTTTGATGAACCGAGTGATTCCTGGATATTTGATTTTAATAGACACAACTGCATATTTAATATTAATCCTTTAATTTTTCTGGAATTATTTGGTTACTTCCTGTGTAGTTCAGTCAAAACTTGTTCCATCAGCTGTAAAATTATATTCTTGGAATCTGGTTATTGGAAGAGGCAATTTAACTGGAACAGCTTGCAAAAGCTATTAGCTGCCACAAAAAATAGGGAAGTGGCCATTATTGAATATCTTTAATACCATAATTAAATAGAGTTGAGATCAGTTAAGAATACTCTTTCAAGTTTTCTTTGAGGGTAATAGTAAAGGAACTGGATGAGTTATTCCCCAGGATGCTCTGGGAAGAAAGGGAAAAGATTTCTGGGTTTTTGGCAATGATCTTTGTGCTCTCCTTGACCACAGGGAAGGTGCTGGTGGATTGGATTGTTTCAAAAGGTTATAGGCAAAATCCTTGAAATTATAGAGGTTGATAGATTTGTTAAGGTGGCCAATGGGATGCAGGGCTTATTAGTCAAGGGATTGAGTTCAAGAATCATGAGGTGATGTTGCAGGTCTAAATCTCTGGTGAGACCAGTTCTGGTCACCTCAATACAGGAAGCATATGGTAGGTATGGAGAAGGTGCTGATAAGATTTACCAGGATATTGCCTGGATTGGAAAATATGTCTTATGAGGCAAGGTTAGCAGACCCAGGCTTTTGGAGTGAAGGAGGATGAGAGGTGACTTAATAGAGATCCACAAGATTATGAGAGGCACAGAGAATGTAGACAGCTAGCAGATTTTTTTTTCCCCAGAATGGGTATAGCAAACACCAGAGGACATCTGTACAAAATGAAGGGAGAAACATTTAGGGTAGACATCAGGGGAAAATTAAAAAAATAGAGTTTTTGGGTGCCTGAAGTGCTTTGCCAGGGGTGGTGGTGCATTTATGAGACTCTTAGTCAGGCACATGGATGAAATAAAAATATTTTTTTATTGGTAGATAAAGTATATAGGTTGGTACAACATCATGGGCCTAAAAGCCTGTACTATGCTGTCCTGTTCTATTTTCTAGGAGACCATTCAGCCCACCTTTCCTGAAAACCAGTTAACCCAATACAGCTCTCAAATGATCGAATTCTCTTAAAAACCTTCTAAATTTGCACCCTCCACTCTTAGGAAAGAAATCAATTGAAAAAAGGCTGCTCTCTTAGGTTTACATTGTGTGTTTACTAATTCAAAGGAAACATTTAGTCTACATCAAAATAATGAATAGCTTTGAACTCTGCTTTTAAACTGCACTTTGATTAGAATTTGTATTCTGTGGTGATTTAAAAAGGTTAATAAGAGCTCGTTATTTATTCTTGATGTTGATTGGTGCTGTTTCCTAATTAGCAAAATAAATGTTCTTTTGGTGCACATTGCTCTCGATAATAAATTTATTGTCACATAAATTGTACAAATGTATAAGTGTTACTTAACTCCAATAGGCATAAACATAAAAGAAAGATAATATATTCAGTTTCCATAGCGCAAGAAAAAATTGACATTGTAATGATTTGGATTGGAGTTCAAGTTATTGGTTTCATGCTGTTCAACCAGTAGGATTCACTTTTATAAAGGGAAATGTAATTAAAGTGGATAAGAAAATATTTTAAGTTAATGATGTTAAGGTTGTGTTCTTTTGACAGTTTCTAGGTGAATTTTTTCATAATAAGGTAAAATCGTCATCTCATGGAACGTTGGCCAAAAAGGTTCACCTGGTTTTCAGGATGAAGTTGGAATTGGATTAGCTATTTGCTTTGTGGGAGATGCAGAGAATGGTAGTTGAAAATTGCATCTCTACTGAAGGCCTGTGACTAGCAGTGTAGCTCATTGACTGATAGTGGATCTATTGTTTTAGCTATCTCCATCAATGATCTGGATGATAATGCGGTAAACTGGATCTGGATGATAATGCAGTGAACTGGATCAGCAAATTTCCACATGACACAAAGATCAGGGATGTATTGGACAATAAGGAAGGATTAAGAGCTTGCAATGGGATCTAGACCAGGTGGAAAAATGAGATGCAAAATGGCAGATTGGATTTAATAGGAACAAGTGAGATGTTACACTTTGGCAGATCAATCCAGGATAGGACATACACAGTAAATGGCAGAACACAGAGGAGTGCATTAGGATTGAGGAATCTGGGAATAGATACATAATTCTTTGAAAGTGTCACCATAAAGAAAGTTATAGAGAGCTTTTGGCACATTTGCCATCATAAATCAAAGTATGGTGCACAGACATTGGGATGTTATGGTGAAATTATCCCACTGCTCTACTCACTATACACCCCCTGACTATGTGGTTCGGCACAATACAAATGCTGTCTGCTAATATGCAGATGACACCACAGTCACAGACTGCATTGAGGTAGCATACAGGAGGGTGATAGATCAGCTAGTTGAGCCACAAACAAACCTTGCTCTTAAAACTGATTGTGGACTTCAGGAAGGTGGGGGGGGGGGGGGGAACCCAGGAAATCACAAACCAATCTTCATTGAGGGATCAGCATCGGAAAGGGTTAAGAGCTTCAAGTTCCTGGGTATTAATATCTCAATCATGAAGGCAGCTCATCAGAAGTTGTCTATAATGTCATGAGGAGTTTGAGGAAATTTGGTATGCTACAAAATACTCTTGCAAATTTCTGCACATGTACCATGGAGAGCATTCCAACTGGTTACATTCTGGTGAACTGTGAAGAGCATTCTGACTGGTGTGGAAGTGTCAATGCTTAGGACAAGAGATAATTACATAGAGCTGTAACTTGGTCAGAGCCATCACAGGCATCAGTCTCCACCCTATTGAGGACATCAACAAGAGGCGGCGTCTAAATAAAGCAACCCTTATCCTCAAGGACTCTCACTACTCAGGCCATGTCCTCTTCATTCTGCTGCCATCAGGAAGGAGGTACAGGAGCCAGAGGATAAATCCCAGTGGCACAACAGCTTCTTTCCCTCTTCCTTCATAATTCTGGATGGAAAATGAACAACAAACACTACCGCACTCTTATTTATTTTAAAATGTAATTTTTAATAATATCTGCATTGTAATGAACTTGATGACATGTTCAAGATAATAAATTCTTACAAGAATGTTGCAAGGACTTGGAGCGGAGTTATAGAGAAAGGTAGAACAGGTTAGGACTATTCCCTTGAGCATTGGAGATTGAGGTGAAATTTTATGGAGGCATACAAAATTAAAGGGTACAAATAGGGTTAATGCAAAAAGACTTTCTCACTAAGGTTAGGTGAGACAAGTATAAGAGGGCAAGTTAAGGGCAAAAAGTGAAAGGTTTAATGGGAACATTTTAAGTCAGAGTGTAAGAATATGGAACAAACTGCCAGTGGAAGTGCTGGATGTGAATTTGATTTCAACTTTTAAGATTAGAAAGGTACATAGATGCAAGTGGTATGGAGGGGCATTGTCCTGGTGCAGGTTAATGTGACAAGTGGGTTGAGGGGTTTGTTTCTGTGCTATAGTGTTCTATGTTTATGTGTACCAAAGGGAGGTTCAACAGACTGATGACTTTGGGAAAGAAACTGTTCTTCAACTTCAAAATGCTGGTCTTCAGGCTTCCAGACCTTCTGCCTGAAGGTAGCAGTGGGAGCAGATTGTGACCAGGGTGATGGAAGTCTTTTATGATGTTGGCTACCCTCTTGAGGGAATGCCTCACATACTGTAGATATCTGCAATGGATGCTTGATTGACCTGACTGCTTGGTGCAATTCTGGATTTGCTATGAATAGCAAATGAAGCTTGGAGGTTGCACATTTCTCCAGAGTCTCATGAAAGTGTGCACACTTGTGTCACAGCTGATGGCACAGTTGACTTGAGCTGAAGATCACCTAGAATTGTCAGGTCTAATTTCCTGATGGTTGGGACTCCATCAGCAGAGCATCGTTATCCAATTAAAAAATATTGTCATATGTGGATTATAGAGAGACACATGACTTCCATGCTTGCCCGAAATATTGTGGATTGCAGGTGGTTATGTGTCCTCTGTCGGAAACTTATTTGGAAGTCACATCACCTGTCAATCAAGGTTGGACTCCAGCCACCCATTAGTGCACACCTTGCCATTGGCTCATTTAAATTACAGTACAATTCTGATTATCCGAAATGGTTAGAAAAGGGCCTGTCAGATAAATAGTTCCCCCCCCCTCCCAGAGAACTGGTCATTTTTTAAACAGCCCAGTAGCAACAACAAATCACTTGTATCAATGTTTAAACAACAGGGGAAGGCTTTTTAAGCATTAAAATAATGTAATTCTCCCCAAAAAATGCTGGCCACCACCAATCACGGAGACCTCCCAACCGCTACTGCCAATCTGACGTGTCCCTACTACTGCTGCTGCTGATCCCTGGGGATGCTTCCCAGGCTGGTGGGACACTCACTGGCAAGTCAGTGGACTCCTGTCTCCCTGGTCAATGGAGCTCCTGATGCCCCAGTCCCAAATGAGACCTCCCCTAGGCCTACTGCACATGCACACTGATGAGTTCGGTGTGCATGTACAGTAGTAGGCTGAGGGGAGGGTTTGGAGTTGGCATTGGGATGGGAGCTCCAGTGTGCTGAGGAGGTGGGGAGGGAAGTAGATAGGAGTGAAGGGGAGGGAGCGCAACTGATCCCAAGGACCTGCTCCTGTCTGGGAGACCACTCTCATTTGATGATGCCGGGACGAAGGATTCTTCCTACCATTTGCGGCTGGGAGACTGTGGCACACAGTTTGAGAGGAAGAGCTAGAGAGAAAAGTCAATGGGGAAAGTAAAGAAGAAATGGAAAGAGAGAGGGGAGGGTCTTACCTGAAACAAGGAAAATCATCGTTCTAATTTCATGTTGAGTGAATTTTTTTTTTAATTTTTATTTTTTTTAAACACCTGCGAGGTCAGTTCAGCTGAAAACATTGGATAAATGAGGATTTGTTATTGGTTTTGGATATCCTCATTTATGAATTAAAAAAAACAAATTGGATAAATGAGGACGATTTCTGATAATCGGAGTTGTACTTTACCTAGTGTCATTATTGGCTAGACACCAAGATCAGAACAGTATATAACCAACTCATAGCTCTCTCCCTCCCTCCCCTGGACATCACTCCATGCCAGGTCACCACTGTGGACATCGCTGGAAGTATGATGGTAAGGTATCACACTGAAGCTCAGCCATAGAACTGATAGATCAGTACTTGCAGAGAGCCCACCCCCATTGGTACAGGGGGTGGGTGTGAAATTTCCTGTCTGTAAAATGTGTACTGTAATGGATTATAATATTGGGAAGATTTTGGTGAGATTAGTGGGTTACATACAGATCTTATTTGAAAGACTGAAGAATTCATATTTAGTAAAATTGAAGGATATCTGGAGAATGAATTTCACAAGTAGGTGCTAATTGAACTGATGTCATAAAATGCAAGACCATCGTTTTGGAGGAGATATACTGTCTACAAGTACCTTTCTGCAAAGTGCTCACAAAAAGATCACTCCTGCATTTTGTTTATCTAAGACAAAATCTTGACCAAGGAGAAGAACTGTTTGCTGAAATAGGTGGGGGTTTTTGCAAGTAAGAGAATCACATGGGCTTTCTGGCAGTCTGAGCACGAGAGCGAGAAAGCCCTCTCAGCTAGTGTGTGTGACACTGAAAAGAGACTGAACAGTCACAGCTGAAAGAAGCCAGGAAGAGCTAGTTGGAAACAAAGTTCCAAAGCAGTGGATGGCTGGAAGTGCTCTCTGATGTTTCTCTTGGAAACAGAGGAACAGAACAAAACTCTGTGGTAGATGAAGAAAGAAGTTATCACCTGGAAAACCCTGATGGGGCAAGTTTCATCAGCGAGACATTGACATGACTAATGGTGGTTCCTCAGTTGTGGAGATCCTGGAACAAAGCTCTCTGCAAACCCTACTAGAACCTTCCTGAGCGGTAAACATTTACCTTTTGAGCACCAAAGTCTGGTGAACTTGATGTTAAATTCTCTGCATAGTATAAGAATTGACTGCATCCAGAAAACTTGTAAGGAGAAGTGAGATTGAACTGTGAACCAAAGAACTTTCTTAAATTTATAAACATTACATACATGTGCACTTAGAATTAGAAGGGGGTTAATTTGGGTTAGTTAAGTATAGAGACAAGTTAAAGTTTGATTCAGTTTTCATGTTCAAAGTTGATTAAAATAACCTGTTTAAAAAAACACTAGTCTTGGTGAATGTCTATTGCTCCTAGGTTTTGGGGGTATTTTGGGCTCTTAACAGTACTCAAGTGTGTGAGCATATAGGCAGCCACTGGAATTGGAGTCCAACCTAGGTCCAATATGAATGACTATCATTGTTTAAGCCTTGTGCACAACTTGAAAGGGGAGGGTGCCACTGTCCTCACCTTGCCCACCCAATATCAAACTCCCAAGCCCAATGCTGATCATCACCCTCTGATCCGACCGCTGATCCTGCCCCTGCTGCAGCACTGCCCGAGTAAGTCAACATTTAACTCCTGAACCGATGCGATGTCCAACCGTCTGCCTGGTCCTAGGGCCAGCCTTCCATCGCCAGCCTTCCATCTCCACCCTCCATCCAACTCCCAATGCTTGACCGCCTCAGCCTCATTGATCCTACTAGTCCCATCCGTCGCTCCTCCCCATAGGAAAGATATATATGTAATGTCGTTTCCCTCTACTAAACTTTATTTTTATTTGAATCTGAATATTTTTTGGAATTGTTGCTTATGGGTGTGAATGCTGAGGCTGTTTGAAATGTCTGTTGCTATTTTGACTGAGCTACATCCTAAAGAGTTAATACTGGCACCAAAGTTGAGAAAGGGCCTGCAGAAAAGCACCTTGTCAGCAATCGGTCATAATTTAAATGCATAATTTCAGAATTTACTGCATGACCCACTGAGTTCCTCAAACAATTTGATTTTTCTCCATGATTTAGACTTCTTCAGTGAAAATCGAATCAAACTTGAAATGCGAATCTTCATGCTGGTACAGGTCTGATATGGATCAGAACTTGGACTATTATCAAAGGCAAACAGTGACAGATTAGGTTATATTTTATATTGTATATAGAAATGTTTTAAAGGAGATAAATTGTGGCAGAATTTTTTTTTGTTAGTTCACACACACAAACACTTCAAAGCAGATCTCTTAAAATGCCAGAGCTTGGCTCAAGCCAAACAGTCCAGGCTCCGAGTGCCTTTGCAAAAACTTTGAAGAATGCCTACAAGGACTATACAAGTAGATGTTAATTGGACATGTGGAGTAATGGATTGTTTTGGACTCTGAAGATCGGGTCCGGTGCCGTAGTCTGAGTGCAGTTGGACATTCCAACGGGGTCATGTGGTTTTCTGAGTGAACAAGAGAGAGAGAATTCAGTTTTATGGTTCAGCAGCAGCAGCTGGGACCAGAACAGGACAAGCTGGCAAACTTGTGGAAAAACCCCACCATTTTGAAGACTGTTGCAAGTTCTTAGTTCAGCCTGGTCAAAGCCCTTGTGGTCCACAAGAGGAGAGGACTGGCTGTATAATGTTTTACTTGAAATAAGGGAAACAGTAAAGGAACTCTGGTGACTTGAAAGAAAGGTTATTATCTGTAAAACCCTGATGGGGCAAGTTTCTTCAGCAAGACACTGAAATGACTGATAGGAAGGAATCAGTTGTTGGTATCCAACAAACAACAAATCTCTGAAAGCCAACAAGAGCCTTCCTGAGTGGTAACTATTTACCTTTCAAGCACCAAAGCCTGGTGAACTTCATAAATGTTAAAATCTGTGCATAGTAAAGAATTGCCTGCAATGAGTGAACATGGAGGAGTGAGAAGTGAGATTGGACTGTGAATCAAAGAACTTTTTTTTGAACATATATACACACATTACATACACGTACTCTTAGAATTAGAAGGGGGTTAAGTTAGGTTAGTTAAGTCAATAGTGATAAGTTAAAATTTGATCCTGTTTTCATGTTTAAAGAAAATTAAAACTAACTTGTTTATGTAACACTTTGTCTTGATGAATTTCTAATACTGCTGGGTTTTGGAGTCCTCTGGGCTCATAACACTTCCCACAAAACAAATTGTCCCAATCCATTCCTTGTAAATCCTTTCTCATCACCTCAAACCTATAGGTTTGAAGTGTGGCTAAGACCCCTGGGAACATCAAGCTGCAGATTCACATTGGAAAGATTAGCATTCTTTCTATGGAATTGTGCTTAAGGGATCTGTGATTGACTTGCAGTTGCATCAAAAACTGATCATGTTTTACAATTATGTCCTGCTACTGTCATTTTTTCAGTAGCAAAATACATTACACTCTTAGCTAGGTTGTATAAAACATCATTGAACTTTTCATTAGATTGTTATTATTGTAGCAGATAATCTATTTAACTGGAGGGAGGTGAAGGCATAAAAATTAAAGGCCATTCTCATCTTGGTTGTACAGGCAACACTGGTTTTTACTTTTCAAATCCAGGTGCTGGCACACCTCTATGTCTAGCTTCTGGAAGTGATGTTCCAATGTCACAAGCCAATAGCTTTTGTGGAGGTGCTAGGAACTCACCTGACACTGTGCCTTTCACCACTGCTAATTTAAATGCAGTGATGCAATTCTTCTGGTGCAAGCACTCAGTGTGAGCCATCAACTTGCTTTCTCTCTCCTCAGATGCTGACTGACCTATTGAGCTTTTGTAGTAGGTTTCTTTTTCAGCTTTTGAGATGAATGCCACAAGCACATCAACCTATCTTTGAATACATTGCAGTTTGGTAAAGGTGTGATTCTTAAAAATCTAATTTCCAGATTAAATTAAAATTCAAAGAGGTGCTCACAGCTTCCAATGACTCGGGAACATATGCCCCATGTTTCTTCAAAGAGGAGAGGGTCCATAAGATATAGGAGCAGAATTAGACCATTTGAATCATGGCTGATACATTTTTAACATAACATAACAATTACAGCACGGAAACAGGCCATTAGGCCCTTCTAGTCCACACCGAACCAAATACTCCTCTCTAGTCCCACCTACCTGCACAATGACCATAACCCTCCACCTTCTTCTCATCCATATACCTGTCCAGCTTTTTCTTAAATAATAAAATTGACTCTGCCACCACTATTTCTCCCGGAAGCTCATTCCACACCGCTACCACTCTGAGTAAAGAAGTTCCCCCTCATGTTACCTCTAAACCTCTGCCCCTTAACTCTTAACTCATGTCCTCTTGTTTCAATCTCTCCTACTCTTAAAGGAAATAGTCTATCCACATCCACTCTGTCTATCCCTTTCATAATCTTAAATACCTCTATCAAATCCCCTCTCAACCTTCTACGCTCCAAAGAATAAAGACCTAATCTGCCCAATCTCTCCCTGTACTCTAGATGCTTAAACCCAGGTAACATTCTGGTAAATCTTCTCTGCACTCTCTCCACTCTGTTTACATCCTTCCTATAATTAGGCGACCAGAACTGCACACAGAACTCTAAATTAGGCCGCACCAACGCCTTATACAATCTCATCACTTCCCAACTCCTATATTCCTCAACCCCATTTTCCTGCCTTCTCTCCATAACCATTGACACCTTAATTATCAAGAACCTATCAACTTTCACTTGAAATATACTCTGACTTGGCTTCCACAGCTGTCTGGCAACAAATTCCACAGATTCACCAACCCCTGTTCATCTATGCCCTTTGGTCTTGACTTTCCCACTTCTGGAAATATTTTCTCCACATCCACTCTATCCAGTACTGGCAGGTTTCAATGAGATCACCTCTCATCTTTCTAAACTCCAGCAAGTACAGACTCAGAGCCACTAAGCATGCAGGATGGCACTGAGGATCTCAAATTCATGAATTGGGAGCATACAGAAGACTTGAGTAAATGGCAGTGGAAGCACAATAATGGCCACCCAAGAAGCACAATAATGGCCCATTAAATGCAATTAAGACAAACAGATAGACATTGGAACAGAAGGAGAATTAAGAGCTCTGAGGAACAGGTGGGTAACATAGAAACATAGGAAGTAGGAACAGGAGTAGGCCAAAAATGGCCCATCGAGCCTGCTCCTCCATTCAATACGATCATGGCTGATCTAATTTATGACCTAACTCCACCTACCTGCCTTCTCCCCATATCCCCTAATTCCATGGAGCTGAGTCCATGGGCAGATCAGCTTTGATCTTATTAAATGGCAGAGCAGGCTTGACAGCCTATTCCTGCTTCTCACTTTCTCATAAAGCATAAAGAATGAATATTTATTTCACTGATTAAAATATTACAAAACCAAAGATGCAATGCAATTAAAGAACATTGTTGTTTATATAGGGTACAATAAATAAATCTAAACATTAAAAATTGATGAAAAATCTAAAATTATGCCAAACAGTCAAAACTCACAATAAAACTTGGTCCCAACAAAATGTTCTGGCCTGAAGAGTCAACCATTTATTCACCCCCTCCCCCCACCCCCACCCCCACTAATGCTCGACCCTCCGAGTTCCTCCAGCAGATTGTCTTTTACATCTGAAGGAGGATCACTCCTGGATTAAGGATTGCCAAAGTGAAATGCAATGGCAGCTTCCGATTGAAGGGCTGGTTTGGACATGGTCCAGGTACATTTATAAAAATGGAAAAGGGGAGGAAACTTGAGCCAGTGCTAGTTCGATGATAACAGTAATGGAGAGTATAACATGGATCAAGGTTTTGTACAGCAGATGCTAGCTTGCTGATACAAGGGAGAATTTGTATGAGAACAAAGAAAAACAGAAGAGATAGGAAATTAAAGAGGATGTGCCAAGTGTGAGAATAGATTAGCACATCACCCAAAAGGCCATTGAAAGCTTATTAATAGTAAAAAAAAGATTATCAGAAGAATGACAGGATGATAAAGACTAAAATGAGAATCTATTTTTGGAGACAATCCAAAGAGGATATGACAAAGTGATGATAAATGAGGATCTGAGGGGTGATAAATATAGATAGGAAAAAGAATTTTTTTGGAGCCACACTTCAGGATGAACTTTCTAATATTTACTTGAAGAGGGAATTAAATTTTGTTGATAGGTGAGAAAAGATGGGGTCATTTCTTTTGAGGAGATTTGGGGTGATAAGTATTCAAAATCAAAGCTTTCATATTGGGCAGCGTGGATGGCATAGTGGCTATTACAGCACCAGTGACCCTGGTTCAAATCCAGCACTATGTTGGAGTTTGTACATTCTCTATCTGCCTGGTATGTTCCCATTTCCTTCCACCCTTCAGAAGTTTTGGGGATTTTAGGTTGAATGGGGACAGGCTCATGGGCTGTTACCAAACTGAAGAGAAATACAGTTTAAAAAGTACATGAGGAAAAATTGGAAGAAAGAAACAATTTCACACAAGAGATGTTTAGATTTGAAATGCCTGAATCCAAAGGACAGATTCAACAGAAGCTTTAAAAAGGAGGAAGATGATGACCTGCAGATGGTGGATAGCTGAAATCAAACCAAAAATATTGGATCTACGCAGGCCAGGCAGTATCTGGAAAGAGAAGCAGTCAACTTTCAGGTGCAAGATCCTTCATCAGGACTGAGAAGGAAGAACCATCAGATTAGTTTTAGGCAATAGTGTAAGGTAGTGGAAAGGGATGAGTAGAATGAAGGAAATCCGCCTGATGGGCTGAATACCCGAAAATGAATAATTTGACATTGAGGAAAGATGCTTCATTCTTGCACACTCAAACAACAATGGATCTGTTCTTGCGATATTGATTGATGGATATGTTTTGTGCAGGATACTGGAAGATAACTGGGTGGCATGGTTGGCATAGCGGTTAGCGTAATGCCTTTATAGGGGTTCAAATCCCACGCTGTCCAAGAAGTTTGTCCATTCTCCCTGTGTCTGCTTGGGATGTCCCTGGGGGCTCTTGGTTCCTCCCACCATTTGAAACATACTGGGAGAGCAGGTTAATTGGGTGGAAGTTGGGCAGCACAGACTTGTGGGCCTATATGGACTGTTACTGTGCTGTACATCTAAATATTAATTTTAGATTTAATTTAATAACTCTAGAGCTCTTCTGAAATTGTACAATGTACATTTTACATCCACTTGAGAGATTGGTAGGTGGCACATAATCACACTAAAGACAGTACCTCAAAAATTCATAGTCTTGCTTTGGGACACAAGTCTTCATTGTGTTTTTTGTGTCCATCTACCAGAAACCTGGTGATTGAGATAAGAACATAATGATAAAGGCAACAGATTCTCCCATGAAGATAAAATACTACAGTTAAGGGTAGCTATCCTTCCTGGACAGCTGAGTTACAGACCATGCATAAAACATAGCAGGTTTAAGAAGCTTTAACAAAATGCAGCCCAGAGACAAGAGTGAGGATAGAAATGTTCACTTCTGATCCAATCTATTGACTGGTGTGGTAGAGTTCGCTGAAGAATCTTAATGCTGCTTTGTGTGCTCTTGGAGTTGCATTATGTGGTTTTAGTTTATCCACTCATTCCACATATTTACATATACTCTGCTGGCATGTGCAGAAGGCATGGAACAAAAATAATGGCTTTAAGATTTAAAAACAATGCTGGAACAACTCAGCAGGTTAGACAGCAAGTCAGCATTTCCTGTTGTTATTTCAGGTTTTACAGCAATAGTAGCTTGAAAAAAAAATTAGCTTTAAAATATCTAGCTTCAGCATATCTGAGAACTATTTGCATTCTGGGCACAGAGTAGGCAACCCTGAACATCAGCAGGTGTTACATGATGGAGTTCACATCGAGATTTAGATTTAATAAAGCAACCTCTGGTGTGAACTGATAATGAGGTGCTGATCTGAACTTCCCCTTGATCATGCCCTAAATGCACCAGCAGAAGAGACCATCCTATTCACTTACTTTGATGCCTGCATACGTCACCCTCCAGTTGCAGAAAATTAATCTACACAAGGCAGCACAATTGGGGTTAGTACAACGCTACTACATTGCCAGAGACCATGGTTAAAATCTGCCGCTGTTTAAGGAGTTTGTAAGTTCTTCCCATGCTCACGTGGGTTTCCTCCAGGTGCTCCAGTTTCCTCCCATGTTTAAAATCTGCTGCTGTTTAAGGAGTTTGTAAGTTCTTCCCATGCTCACGTGGGTTTCCTCCAGGTGCTCCAGTTTCCTCCCATGTTTAAAATCTGCTGCTGTTTAAGGAGTTTTTAAGTTCTTCCCATGCTCACGTGGGTTTCCTCCAGGTGCTCCAGTTTCCTCCCATGTTTAAAATCTGCTGCTGTTTAAGGAGTTTGTAAGTTCTTCCCATGCTCACGTGGGTTTCCTCCAGGTGCTCCAGTTTCCTCCCATGTTTAAAATCTGCTGCTGTTTAAGGAGTTTGTAAGTTCTTCCCATGCTCACGTGGGTTTCCTCCAGGTGCTCCAGTTTCCTCCCATGTTTAAAATCTGCTGCTGTTTAAGGAGTTTGTAAGTTCTTCCCATGCTCACGTGGGTTTCCTCCAGGTGCTCCAGTTTCCTCCCATGTTTAAAATCTGCTGCTGTTTAAGGAGTTTTTAAGTTCTTCCCATGCTCACGTGGGTTTCCTCCAGGTGCTCCAGTTTCCTCCCATGTTTAAAATCTGCTGCTGTTTAAGGAGTTTGTAAGTTCTTCCCATGCTCACGTGGGTTTCCTCCAGGTGCTCCAGTTTCCTCCCATGTTTAAAATCTGCTGCTGTTTAAGGAGTTTGTAAGTTCTTCCCATGCTCACGTGGGTTTCCTCCAGGTGCTCCAGTTTCCTCCCATGTTTAAAATCTGCTGCTGTTTAAGGAGTTTGTAAGTTCTTCCCATGCTCACGTGGGTTTCCTCCAGGTGCTCCAGTTTCCTCCCATGTTTAAAATCTGCTGCTGTTTAAGGAGTTTGTAAGTTCTTCCCATGCTCACGTGGGTTTCCTCCAGGTGCTCCAGTTTCCTCCCATGTTTAAAATCTGCTGCTGTTTAAGGAGTTTTTAAGTTCTTCCCATGCTCACGTGGGTTTCCTCCAGGTGCTCCAGTTTCCTCCCATGTTTAAAATCTGCTGCTGTTTAAGGAGTTTGTAAGTTCTTCCCATGCTCACGTGGGTTTCCTCCAGGTGCTCCAGTTTCCTCCCATGTTTAAAATCTGCTGCTGTTTAAGGAGTTTTTAAGTTCTTCCCATGCTCACGTGGGTTTCCTCCAGGTGCTCCAGTTTCCTCCCATGTTTAAAATCTGCTGCTGTTTAAGGAGTTTGTAAGTTCTTCCCATGCTCACGTGGGTTTCCTCCAGGTGCTCCAGTTTCCTCCCAGGTTTAAAATCTGCTGCTGTTTAAGGAGTTTGTAAATTCTTCCCATGCTCACGTGGGTTTCCTCCAGGTGCTCCAGTTTCCTCCCATGTTCCAAAGACATACAGGGTTAGTAGGCTAATTAGTGCATTTGGCCAAGCAGGCTCCTTGCCTGAAAAGGAGCTGTGCTATATTTTTTAAAAAATTAAATTGATAAAGGGTACCAGCCACTGTTTTGGGCTTAGATCACCCAAGTTTATTTCAGACATTTTATGACTAGATTTACAGCCCTCAGTGATGATGGTTAACAGGAGCAGGAGTAGGCCATTCAACTCATCAAGCCTGCTCTGCCATTCAATAAGATTATGGCTGATCTGATTATTGACTCAACTCCACCTGCCTTTTCCCCATATCTCTTAATTCCTCTTTTTTGTAAAAATCTATTTAACTGAACCTTAAATACATTTAATGAAGTAGCCTCAACTGCTTCCCTGGGTAGAGATCTCCACAGATTCACTAATCTTTGGGGGAAAAACAGTTTTTCCCTTTTCTCCATCTTAAATCTACTTCTCTGAATCTGGAGGCTGTGGCCCTAGTTCTGGTCTCACCTACCAGTGAAAACAATTTTCCTGCTTCTATTTTATCTATCCCTTTCATAAGAAAAAGTGTTTCTATAAGATAGCCTCTCCTTCTGAATTCGAGTCAGGTACAATCCCAGGTGATTTAGTCTCTCCTTGTAGGTCAACCCCCCTCATCTCCAGGATCAACCTGGTGAACCTCCTCTGCACTGGCTCCAAGGGCAGTATATCCTTCCTCAAGTATGGAGGCCAGAACTGCACACAGTTCTCCAGGTGCTGCCTCACCAGTACCTTGTATAGTTGCAGTATGACCTCCCTGCTCTTGAATTTGTTTCCTCTAGCGAAAAAGGCCAGCATTCTATTTGCCTTCTTAACTTGTTGTACCGGCAACCCAACTTTTTGCAATTCATGCACAAGTACTCCCAAGTCCTTCTGCACTACAGCATGCTGTAGTTTTTCACCATTTAAATAATAATCTGCTTTTCTATTGTCTCCTTGGCACAACTGAATTTATTTCTGCTTCTACATTTCTTATTATCTTTGTTTACATTTCTCTTTTGCATAGAGATCTTTCTTGAGCAGTTTTTTTTTGCACTACTGTTACGTAGAAATACTGCCTGGTCAACTGAAAGAAGAATCGCAGGGTTGCATGTGATTTTATGTATGTACACTGACAATAAATCTGAACTTTGAAGTAATTTTCCAGGCTTGAACTTCAAAGGATCATATTGAATGCGTTTGTCTTTTTGAATTAGGAGTTAAATGTTTATGTTAAGCATGCACGAGCTGATTTAAAGGTATCATTGAAAAATTACTCTTCAATCACAATTATTTCAAAGTCCAAATTTATTGTCAGAGGACAAACATGACATTACATATAATCCTGAGATTCCTTTTCCTGCAGATTCCTAATTACCATTAACTAAACTGTGCTCATGAAGAAAGAAATGTATACAAAGGAGGACTAGTAAAACAAAAAAAAATGTAACCAAAGTGACTGTGCAAATAAGAAATATAATTAAATAATGAGCAAAGTAACCCCTTAAATGAGTCAGAGTGATTGTTCTTTAGGAGTCTGGTGATTGAGGGAGAGCAACTATTCCTGAACCTGGAAGTCCTGTGGCATCTGTACTCTTTCTGATGGTAGCAGTATGAAATATGTCCTGGGTGGTGTGGATCCTTGATAATTGCTGCTGCTACTCTGACGGGAACATTCAATACAGATGTTCTCAATGGTGGGGAGTTTTGCCTGAGATGCACTGGGCTGTATTCACCACCTTTTGCAGGGTTTTCCATTCCGTGGTGTCTGTGCCCTACTACACACTGAGTTACACACTCCCTATTACACACGGAGTTTCTGATGACATACCAAACCTTTGAAAATTCCTGAGGAAGTAACAGGCTTTCTTCATGATGACATGGATATAATGGGTCCAGGAAAGGTCCTCAGATACAGATGCTCGAAATTTAAAGTTGCTTACCTCCAATGATCAATGGACTGTGTACCTCTGGTTTTCCCTTCCTAAAGGCTATAAGCAGCTCCTTGCTCTTGGTGATCTTGAGTGATAGGTAGTTGTTAGTACACCATTCAGTCAAGTTTCCAATCTCCCTCCTCCATGGTGACTTATTGGACAGATTTATTAAGCCCATTATAGCAGGATCACCAGCAATTTTTTTTTTTTTTTTTTTTTAAATGGTGTTGCTACACAGTCACAAGGGTAAAGCAAGTAGAGCAGGGGGCTAAGCAGGGGTGCTTCAATGCTGATGGAGATCGTGGAGGAGCTATTTTTGCACTGATTAGGGTCTGGAGTGAGGAAATCCAGGATCTAATTGCACATTGGGGTGTTGAGGCTCAGGACTCGAGTTTGCTGACCTACTTTGAGAGGATGATGGTGTTGAATGTCCAAATGTAGTCTATAAAGAGCATCCGGATGTATGCATCTTTGCTGTCCAAGTGTTCTAGGGTTTTCTGTGGAGCCAGTGAGATGGAAGCAGTCTTAAAGCAGATGGGTATGGATTTTCATCACTGCTCAAACAGGAGCTGATATGCTTCAACACCAGCCTCCCAATACTTAATTACTGTGGATCTGAGTGCCACTTGTTGGTGGCCATTTAGATAAGTTAATTTTCCTTTGGATGTCATTGATCTTGGACGCTACACTTAGGATTTCTGTGCCATGCAGTGTAGGAGGCAATCTCAGATTCTGGAGCTTAGAAAGCAAGAATGATGTTCCAGTTTACAGGGAAGTAAATGTGGAATTAAAGTAGCAGGTAAATAAAAATGAAAGTAGTACTTGGAGTTTTGATGTTTTTCACCTCTTTAGGATGTCACAAATTGCTTTACAGAAAGGTAAATGCACTTGAAAAGTAGTCATCACCATCGTGTTGGAAATACAGCATCCAATCTGCACACATTGAACTCATAAGCTCGTTAGTTTATTGCCACATGATGCAGTGAGAAGGCATTTTACAAGGTATAGAGTTATTTCTAGAATGTTCTTTTTACTGATGAATGCAGGCTCAAAGCCAGCTTTGCATAAATCTACAGTAAAATGAGAGTCAGATTTAGACAACAAATGATGTACAATTCTGGTCAGATCTATTTCAAGGATGTTTGCTGGCTACCATCAATGCCAGGTATAGGACTGGTTCACTACAATTTTCTTCACTGTACTTCACAACACAGAAATTACTCCAGTCCTAGTTGTCAGAGATGGGCTTTTGGCGTGGCAGAGGCGCTGGTCCCCCCCTTGCACTCTGCCCGGCATGGCAGAGGCACTGGTTTCCACCCCCCTGCACCGCCCGGCGTGGCAGAGGCGCTGGTCTCCCCCCCTTGCACTCCGCCCGGCGTGGCAGAGGCGCTGGTCTCCCCCCCTTGCACTCCGCCCGGCGTGGCAGAGGCGCTGGTCTCCCCCCCTTGCACTCCGCCCGGCGTGGCAGAGGCGCTGGTCTCCCCCCCTTGCACTCCGCCCGGCGTGGCAGAGGCGCTGGTCTCCCCCCCTTGCACTCCGCCCGGCGTGGCAGAGGCGCTGGTCTCCCCCCCTTGCACCCCGCCCGGCGTGGCAGAGGCGCTGGTCTCCCCCCCTTGCACTCCGCCCGGCGTGGCAGAGGCGCTGGTCTCCCCCCCTTGCACTCCGCCCGGCGTGGCAGAGGCGCTGGTCTCCCCCCCTTGCACTCCGCCCGGCGTGGCAGAGGCGCTGGTCTCCCCCCCTTGCACTCCGCCCGGCGTGGCAGAGGCGCTGGTCTCCCCCCCTTGCACTCCGCCCGGCGTGGCAGAGGCGCTGGTCTCCCCCCCTTGCACTCCGCCCGGCGTGGCAGAGGCGCTGGTCTCCCCCCCTTGCACTCCGCCCGGCGTGGCAGAGGCATTGGTCTCCCCCTTGCACTCTGCCCGGCATGGCAGAGGCATTGGTCTCCCCCTTGCACTCTGCCCGGCATGGCAGAGGCATTGGTCTCCCCCTTGCACTCTACCTAGCTGTGCACAAACGTGAGACCCTTCTGGTATGATCTTTGTGATGCCCTATGATCACAGTAGTCAACTTCCCAGTGGACGCTGAGCATTGTCTATGGGGGGGGGGGATCTTTAGAAATGCTGGTAGATCATAGATTTCCAAATTAAATTTACAGAAATTGCTTTGTGATGCCTGGAACTGTATAGCAGTGACATGGAAATCTGACTCCCCTCTGCTCAGAGATGTGGCCTTCAAAACTGAACAGCTGTATTCCTCTTGAAAAGATCAGTCTTAGGAAGGGATAAAACACTTTCCTAAAAATCTGGCAGCCTTTAGAACATATAGGCACTTCACTGACGAACACTACTGACTAGCCAGCAGACTTCTAAAGAGAACACCATGATAATATTATCTGTAATTTACTGTACACAGTGGCAATGGGATTTTTCTTTCTTCAATTTTTCCTGTTTAATTGGACTTGGGGGAGGGGTTTTGACATTTTGCATTGTTTATTATTAAATATACTCAAAATGATAATATTGCAAATGTAATTTTATGAACAGAGCATAGACATCTCATGCATAGTACAACAAATATGCAGTTCAAAAGTCAGAGATCAGTTGGTACTGAGTAAAGAGAAAATAATTTTATTATTTGGAGGTTTACTTAGGAGTCTGATAATGGTGGGAAAGACACAGTCCTTGAATCTGGTGGTGTAATGATATCACATTCATGAATCTTCTTCCAAGCAGGGTAGGAGGGGAAAGAGTGTGTGACCAGGGTGGCTGGTGTTCCAAGGAAGCAGCAGTTATGGATGGAGTCAGTCAATGGATGGAAGTAAAGCATTATGTGATGGCCTGAGCTATATTCTCAGAATTTATCTTTGATTGACAATTCTAGTTTATTATCATCTGACTGTACATATACAACCTAATTTCTCCAGACCTCAGTGTAAATATACTGTTCACAGTAATCATATTTCTGCATAAAGATATCATTTGAAATAGTGTAAATGTATATTTTGGGATGATTTACTCGATTACAGGATACTGTTCAATTTAAAAAAAAACAGCCTGTGGGAATAAGCTATTCCTGATTTTAATGCCCCTCTTTGAATGTAATGGGTCAAAGATACTGTAGTCTGTTTGGAAAGGCTCCTCAATAATTCTTTCAGCCCTGTTTAAGCAAAGCTCTGGATGAATGCCATCAATAGAGGAAAAGACAACCCAAATGATTTTCAGTCATTTTGAAGATCTTTTGTATTGATTTCCAGCCTGAAGATTTGCACCCATCATGGCACACAATGATGCAGTCAGGTCAGACACTCAGTTGTGCTCCTGTGAAAAGTTGTCAAGATGGGGTGGGGGGGAAAAGAAAGGGGTGGTGGTCAGTAGCCATGTCCTCAATCTCCTGAGAAAGTTTGGCGGCTGCTGCGCAGGCCAGAAAACAGAGGTTAAATCCTCTACTATTTTTCAAATAGTTTATGTAAGAGAACAAACTGGGGCTTAGTTTGCTGGTTCATCCAAAAGGCTCCTCATCCATTGGTACAAGGATGTCAGTGCAGTGTCATTCTTGTTACATGTGCCAAAGAGTGAGGAGTGGGACATGATACCATAGACTTCATGGCAGGAAGGGCAGGTACTGCCAACTGAGCTATGGAAAATACCACCACTGAGTTTCAGATGACTTCTAGAAGCTGTTTATAGTGGCATCAGCATGGAATTTAAAACAACAACAAAACCAAACATCAGAAAGTTGCAGCATTGCAGGAAACACATTGGCAAACCTGAATTATTAATCCTGTTTCATTCATTATTCTCTGCAGATGCTGCTTGGCGTACTAAGTGGTTCTAGCATTTTTCTGATCTATTTCAGACCTTCAGTTTTGAATTCAAAATGAGGTACAAAATTTGACAGGGCATACAGATGGAAAAAGAAAAAAAAAAATCAGAATAAATTTGTTTAGGTCTTCCTTTGTTCCAAGCTTCAATTTGAAGTTATACCAGCAACTGACTTCATAAATTGCAATCATTTGTAGAGATGACCAATTTGGAACAAGGTACCTGACCTATTGTTTAATGATGAAAATTATGCATTTTCATCATTTCATAGTTCATCTAGAGATACTGCACAGTAACTGGACCTTCCAGCCCATGAGCTTGTGTTGTCCCATTACTTCCAATTAACCTCCCAGCACTACCTTTTGCAGGATGGGAGGAAACCTCAGCAACCGGACAAAACCCATGTGGTCATGGAGAGAATGTACAAATTTCTTCCAAACCTGGGTCACCAGGACTGCAATAGCATCACGCCAACTCTATAGCTCAATTATTGTGTAGTGCTGCAGGGAAGACTTTGGACTTGTATAGCATTCCATTTTCTGCATCATGTGCAATACTTTCTTAAAGTGGCAGCAATCAAAAATATGAAATTGTGGTAGTACACTTGGAGGAGTGGGCAGAACTAGTGCTAACAGCTCCTGTCTTGTGACAGCTAGACAACAGCCTCCTATCGACTGGCAACTAACCACTACATCCACAAGCAATAGTGACTCAGCTACACCCATAGGTCTACTGAGAAGTCCTGGCCTACTCAACGTAGCTATTCCATGAAGTCATCAGTACTTCAGATGTCATGATGCCAGGTCACATATTGTGCATCTATATTAAGCCTGATAACACTAAACATTTCTTAGCTGGCTGACAACTTCAGGTATGGTCTCATTATTTCATCATGGTGTACAATCACAACCATCATCTGCCACAAAATCTTACAATAAGATAGGCTTACTTTAATTGAATCTTGTAGCTCTTCAATGTGCATTGAAATTATGCATGCTTTTGGTTTCTTTAATAGTCATAATTAATATCCAAAATGTGTTTACTTTGGTTTGCCCATAAGCACACTAAATGACACCACTAGTTCAGTGCCACTACCAAGATAAGTAAAAGAATTCCTTCAGAGCCACTGAGTACTTTTCAATCCTGCCACCTTCTCAGATGCCACTGCCTCCTGTGCTTCTTCCTCCTCCGTCACGCAGACTTCTGTCTGGTCCAGTCGTGAACCTGAACTCCAGGCATCGGAGCCATGCTCCTCGCTGCCTGGTTCTGAATGGAAGCCATTAATGGCCAATGCCCTTCGGGATTCCTGCTCATCACATTCAGATCCCAATATCCATTTCCCATGATGCAGTCTCTAGCAGCCCACAGCCTGGTGTGATAAGGAATGCCACATAGATTTGCTGAAATTCCAATGAAACTAATTCTCACAATTTTAACGTGAATGATTCACAATATTGAATATATTAAAAAGTATTTTATCTCTACTATTTTCACATATTCCTAAATACATACATTTTTAAAAATCAGTCAGGTGAAATGAAAGTTCATGGAACATTTATTTCTTGTAGCTTTTTCCAAATACTCCATGATATTTGTGGTAATCTAGCAGATTTCAGATCAGATTTATTGGTTGAGTACATACACGACATCACACAAAATTCTGAGATTTTTTTTCTTGAGGGGCGAGGCAGAATTACCTTAAATGACTCAAGAGTTTGTCGTTGAGGAGTCTGATGGTGGAGGAGTGGCAGCTGATCCGAGTCTTGTGGCACCTATACCTCTTTCCAGAAGGCAGTAGCCAGAACTGAGTGTGTGCTGGCTGGCGTGGGAATGTCATGATTGCTGCTGGAGTGAGATGTTGACATTATATGTGAATACACTGGCAAGTTTGTCAGCACAGATTTAAAAAAATTCTCGGCCAGGCCCACTGTCCGTGTGGGATGCTTTCATCAGATTCATTCTCCTGAAGGCAGTGTACGTCATCCTCGATACAGAAATGAGAATTGGGGACATGGGGGTGAGAAGGGGTAGTTCTTTGATACTATGGTCAAATATTGTATAGAAGGTATTGAGTTCCTCTGGGAATGAAGCTTTGTGATGCTACTTCAGATTTAGCACTTCATTAGGCCCTGCCACAGCTGTTGGGTATCCTTTGTTTCTATTTTCATCTGGAATCTCCACTTTGCCCAGGAGATTGCTTTTTTGCTGGTCCTGCCTACTCCTGAGAAATGTGGAACTTATTTTAAAAAAATTATATGTACACGTTTTCTTGTTTGTATTTAAGTATATGGGAAAGAAAGTTGAAACAATAAAGAAAACTTCAAATGTTAATAACTTCCTTGTTAAACAACTTTGCAGCGAGGATAATTGAATCCAGATTTCTTGCAAGAAGTTCAGCAGAGGAAAACTGACCATTATCTGGATGATCCGTCCCCAATAAATTGGATAATTAAATACATACTATGTCCAGCTAGTTTTCTTGATGAAAAATGTACCAGAAGTATTTTTTTTCCATTAATTTCGGGTTGAACATGTAGTAATCATTTTTCCCCAAACAACAATTAACTTATTCACAATAAATTTACAAACAAACCATTCAAAGTCCCTTCTCACCCTTACTTTCATCTATACATTTCAGTCATTGTACATTGTTACATTCATTTCAATTTACACTATTGCCATTACTGAAACCTTGTCATAACTCCCCTCTATTGTTTGAGGGGCCTCCATTCAGTCTCAGCTTTTCCACATCTGATAATGAAAGGACTCTAGATCATCTATTGTTAACAGAGGGCAGAGCACATTTATGGGGGAGTGAAGGGTGTGGACTGAAAGCATTAAAGGTTTTTAAATGGAAAGTACAAATAAACCAACTAAACGACTGCTTCACAGGGAAGGGGGCCATAAACTTTGAGCCAAGTCCCAAGGAAGCCATAGCTAAAACAAGACAACAATGGCAGCTCTAGACAGTGGTTCTTCCTCACAGAACTCACGTTTTCTGAGCCAAATCTCCTGCAGCCTGGAGTGTGCCAGTGAGCAACATTCCAGCACTAACATTGCCATGTGCTGAAAGACCAACAAGTTTGGGGCAAACCCAAGTGCAATTTTTCATTGATGGTCTTCAGCAATTCTGAATGTCTGATTATGTGCATCCCTGGGAAACAGCACACAAATCAGAGAGTCCTGTCACACTGCTGCTGGGTATGAACCACAACAAGGACCTTCTCCCTCACACTCATTAATCTGCCTTCTGCAAAGAGTTTAGTTCATGTCTCCACTCCAGTCATCTGAGGGAGAATGCACATTGTGGGTGATGTTCTGTTGCTCAGGAGGATCTGACTGGGAGGACTCCTCACTGACAGCCAGGCCACATCCTGGTGCTTATTTGTGAACATTAGTGAGGAGACCCCACCTGGAGTATTGTGTGCAGTTTTGGTCACCTTATCTAAGGAAGATGTTCTTGCAGTGGAGGGAGTGCAGAGGCGATTCACCAGGCTGATACCTGGAATGGCAGGAATGACTTATGAGGAAAGATTGCGCAAATTGGGATTGTACTCCCTGGAGTTTAGAAGATTGAGAGGGGATCTCAGAGACATAAAATTCTGTCAGGACTAGACAGAATGGATGCAGATGGGATGTTTCCAAGGATGGGAAAATCCAGAACCCGGGGCTATGGTTTGAGGACAATAGGCAAACCATTTAGGACCGAGATGAGGAGGAATTTCTTTACCCAGAGGGTGGTGAATCTGTGGAATTCATTGCCACAGAGGGCAGTAGAGGCAGGTTCATTAAATATATTTAAGAGGGAATTAGATCTATTTCTTCAGTATAAGAGTATTAAAGGTTACGGAGAGAAGGCGGGGATGGGGTACTGAACTTTAAGATCAGCCATGATCTCGTTGAATGGCGGAGCAGGCTCGAAGGGTCGAATGACCTACTCCTGCTCCTATCTTCTATGTTTCTATGTTCCTATGTTTTTATGACCTGAAAGGTCTGCTCAGAGAATCACCCTACCATGTTCAATGAGTTATCTCAGTGTCTGCATGTTGTTCTGTACTGACCACTGCCTGATGGCAGTGTCATCAAAGATGTTCATCTGGAAAATCTTTCCTCAAAGGATAGGGGGTGCGGTAAATTCAAGATGACTGGGGTGGTCGGGCCCATCCATTGCAACATCTAGAACCTCAGCACAGTGACACTAGGTTCCCTTGTACTTAGGTTCCATGCACAGCCTGATTCAGCCATTCATGTGGACATCGCTATTTGTATATGGCAACCCTTTGGACCCTTTCAATCTTGGATCCCATATGAACCAGAAAAATCGCACTAGTGAGTGCCAGGGAGGAGGTGAGGAATGGGCTACACCTGCCCCATACACAGCAGTACCAAGAGAACATCACACCTGATGAGCAGGTTCTTCCCTATTATTTAAAGGGATGGCTAAAGCTACAGACCCAATTTATCATGGACCTTTTCAATCTGTTCTAACTAATTTTTGTTTCATGCCTTGGCCCCTCAAAACCAGATCCCAACTATTCTGATAGTCTGATCAGACTGAAGGGAATGGTGGACTGGTCAGACCAGTTACCAAAGAGCATTGCCTTACCCTAGCATGTGACATTGACTCAAAATAGCCAGATGTTGATCAATCTGTGGATCGATTGTGTGTCTGAACAGAAGGCGGCCATGTTGTTGATATACAGGAAGACTTAGAACTGACTGCTTCCACTGGTTGGCAACATCACTCATCTTATGCCCTCATCCTTCCTGATGGATTTATCAAAAGTCTAGGCAGCCCACAAATATTGGAGAGATCAGGCAACCCAGACAATGGGGAAGCTATCTGTTTCCCACCAATCAATTTTGACTATGCTATTATGTCATTATAGAGCAGTTTAATCCAATTTCAGATTGCCTCCCCATAGCCCAATTTGAGAACAAGGTAATCATGTACAATATCCAGTTGAAATCCTTCTAGTCCAAGCTGACCAGGCCAGTGCCCACCCTCTATCCTGCACATAGTTAATTGTCTTTATGAAGGTTGTCAGATTTTTCTGCCCAGAACTGTGCAGGTTTGGTCTGAGTGGATCACCTGCACCCGGATAGACTTGACTTGATTGGCAATGGCTTTGACAGCATTTTGTAGGCAACATTTAATAATGACATGGGTCTCCAATTCCTGATATCCTCCTCCTGTTTGAAGAGAGTGATGGAGACATCATGGAGTCTGACATGCTGCATAATGTTGTACATTTCCAACAGGTCCAGGTCCACCCAGTCCACAGAGCTTTGACCTCAGACTTCTTTTCCTGTCTGACCAGTAAGGTAAACCCACTCCATTACAACTTGGTGCTGCTGGTATGTCTGAGATAGAGGAGGAAACTGGAGGACCAGGACACAATGGGAGCAAGTTGACTCTACACCAGTGGTCTCAACCCTCTTCTTTCTACTCACGTCCATCAATGCTCTGATTAGTAAGGGATTATTTAAGGTGATATGTGAGTGGGAAGGGAAGGTTGAGAATAACTGCTCTAGACCCCATTGTTAGTGAAACATTTTGCTTGAGAAAAATTATTAGCCCATTTCCTTAGTTATTGAAAAGGTGTACATAGAGTCAATTAGGTACTATTAAAACTGGTTTTCAAACTTTTTCTTTCCACTCACATACCACCTTAAGCAATCCCTTACTAATCACAGAGCACCTCTGGTATAGGGATTGCTTAAAGTGGTATGTGAGTGGAAAGATAAAGGTTCAGAGCCACTGCTCTACACAGAGCACTGGTGGACAGTACTGATCAGGAAAGCTGTACTAGCTGCATTGCCACTCGAAGAAGATATTAATGCATGTTGTATGAAGAAAAGGCACAATGCCACTCCAGGCAGGAAGGCCTCAGAATGAGGTGACTATTGTAAGGTAAAACATCATGAGATGGGAATGTGTAGGGAGTTACCCTGTACAGGGCAGTAACAAGAAGGGGAGGTGTCCTTGTACTCCTGTTAGGTAAAACATCATGAGATGGGACCGGAGAAGGAGTCACCCAGTACTAAGGAGTAACAGAATGCATCCTTGTACTTACAAGATAAGAGAGACATTGATGGATTGAGAGGCAGGAAGCTAGCAGGGAAAGGATAGCAACAGTTTTAGTCATTGGACAAGTAATGATATGATGATGTTCTAAGCATGTATCCAAGGGTATAAAAAATCACCATTTTGCTGATAACGGCAGAATGCATTCTCCGGCTAACATCGTTAGTCGCAAGTGTTACAATCCGGTAATAAAGAACAAAGAACCCTGATTTCGACTCAGTCTGGTGTTTGTCTCACTCATTCATGAACAAAGCAGACCTAACACTATATACACAAGATACAAAATTACAATAGTACAAGTTAAATTACTCCAGTACACCAATGCAGAAAATGAGAAAAATCTAAAGGGTAGATGAATAAATGGTGCAGTGAAAAGATAAAGTACTTCATTATCAACTTCTAAAGCAGCCAGCTATAGTTCCACTAGTTGATACATCTCATGGAATGGACTACGCAAATCCAGAGAGAAACTGTGCTCCCCTTATGATACCACTCAAATGTTGGCAATTCTTCTGAAGTCCTACAAGCACATTGTTTTGTTTTAGTGTGAGCTGCCACCTTGGCCTGCATACAGATTGGAGGAGAACCCTTCTGAGCATCAGAAGCCACTTTCACATTTGCATCCCACTAAATTGGCTGTTCAGTGTCCTGGGATAGAAATGGGGGGTTTGGCTTTTCACATTTGACCACTCCTAACTGGGACACTGAATGCTTTCACACTTGCAAGGAGCCATCCCTGGGGTTTAGACTTTTCTACTGATGACATCATGATGCATCGAATGATGGTGGACCTGCCCTAAATCTTGATTAATGTATTATCTTACATTTGAAAAATATTATGCATGATTTATAACATAATTAAGCTTTATGTACTGCACAGTATGAGCCTTCCCTTGTTTGTGCCAACTTGTAGAAACTTTTATAAGGAACCATGGGAAAGTGTGAGCAATAAATAGCAAGTGGACGATTATTTTAAACAGGGTAGGAAAGTTTGTAGCTCTATAGCACACATGTCAAACTCTGGCCCGCGGGCCAAATTTGGCACACGATATAATTATATTTGGCTCGCAAGATCATTTCAAAAATGTATTAGAGGTGGCCTGCTGGCCGCCGCGCCAGTATAGCACATGCACAGTAATACAACAAATCCCAGAATGCATTGGCGTCAGCCCGCTAATCGCCCCCACCTCCTCTGTTTACGTTGCAGGGTCTCACCGTGGACTCTGGTTTTGGGGCCTGGCCGGTGTCAGGGGAAGCCAAGGCTGCTTCCCAGCACCCGGAACCGGAGGCCTCGGGCCTGACCTCGCCAGGACCGTTGCCCACTCCCCCTCCCTGCCGCAGGCCGATCCGCGACTCACGGTGACGGGGCTGCTGATCCGCCGAGATGCCACCCTGCAGTGAGAGCCAATGCCCCCGCACTGTCGTTCTCCAACCCGATCACCCGCAAATCCCGTCCTCCCGCACACAGGTCTGAGTAACATTATGAACTTTAATCTCAGGATAAAACGATCTTCCAATAGTTTCATGTCAGAGTGATAAATATATTCCTGGTTAAAAATGGTCCTGCACCTGGATACAAGCTCATTAGGCATAAAACTTGTAAAGTGTGTAAATCAAAGGATATCTGTACCAATGGAAAAAGGGCATTGCAATTAACCCTGCTAGAGTTCATGCCCACAATCAGTCACCCATTTGATTGTTTCAGGAATCATGTTATTCTCCCACATTCTCAATAGCCCTCAGATTTTACTATTCGACAGCACACTAGCAACATTTGACAAATCCTCTATAGAGAAATATTATTTATTGAATATTTTATTTCTCATTTGTTAATGCTTCTGGAAAGAGTTTATCCAAAACTATTATTAAACATTTATTTTAACAAGAAAAATTTTAACATTACATATGTTGAAAGAAGAGAAAACATGCAGATGTTGTTGAAAATTTTCAATAAATAATTAGTTCGGCCCTCGACTTAGTCCAAGTTTTTAATTTTGGCCCTCCGTGAATTTGAGTTTGACATCCCTGCTCTATACTGTACAATTTATAAATACTGTGGGAAAAGCAATGGCAGACCTACTCTCCCAGAATTCCATGTGGCAGAGAAAGGGCTATATGCCTGGCTGCATACATGGAGCATTCATCAAGGGGTTTGTGTACTGCACAGCATTCTGGGAAGTCAGATCTTCCATTGCTTTCCCCCCCCATGGTCTTTATAAATTGTGCACTATGGTTCTACCAATTTCCCCATACTGTTTAAAAATTGCCTTATTGCTATTTATTTCCTCTCTCCCACTGACTTTCCCATGGCAAAGTTTATACTTTCATTTTAATCCTTTCTTTCTGCCCTTGTGCAAAAACTAGTCATTCAATCCCACAATGCAATTACCCCTTTCACACTTGCCTGATTGTGACCAGCATCATGGATTGTACTAGGAGTCAAGGCTATCAATCCACAGCATGAGATGACATCTGACACAGATTCTATCAGAGACTATTCCAAAAGCAGCTCATTTCTACTGAGCAGGGAGGAACATGGATCAGCCCCTTTCACTTCTCTGGGACAACTGTGGCAATTTCCTGAAAAAACCCCCAAAACAATATCTTGCCTCAAACATGTACAAATCCAGGCTGGGAATTCAGGTTGGCTCTAGTTTTATGGCATTTATTAGGAACTTCGAACTATGGGCACATGAATTGATCAAGACAAGACAAAAAGCTATTCATGAAGCAATAGAGTCCTATAATGAGACTGCCAGCAGTAATTAATATAATCCTTCATATTCAAGAGTAGACCCACAAAATAAAAACACCCACGCACCCTTTTTCATTTCCAACCTGGTTTTAAAAATTAAAGTTGTGAATTTCTTTAAAATCTCAGACCCTGTCCAAGACTTCCTTCATCTGGCATGTGACCTTGTCCAATTTGGTCTGGAAAATTCATTAAAAAAAGTTAATGAAATCTTTCATGGATGCATTTAATTCTTGTTTCACTTCTGTCCCCTTGACAGAGCTTCCAGGGACAAGTTCTTGCAGCTCCCCAATCTTGATCTTTTCCAAGGAGGAGATTGCTTTTGTTATTAATATTTGTATCTCTTTTTTTACATTGGACTGACCTACTAAATGTGGCTGTTTCCAGCTCATCATCCACAATTATAAACAAAGCTCTATACACTTTCAAAATGTTCTGCATGTTGGCATAGCAGTTAGCGCACCACCTTTACAGCGCCAGTGCTTGGGACAGGGGTTAGAATCCCCCCACTGTGTTAGGAGTTTTGCATGTTCTCCCTGTATTTCGGGGGCTCAGGTTTCCTCCTACCATTTGAAACACAGTGTGTAGGTTAATTGGGTAGCATGGTCATGTGGGCAAAATAGCCTATTACTATACAGCATGTCGACATTGTTTTTAATGAAAATCAGTTGATAAACTCAGCTCCAACAACTAATATCAATTCTACAATTATTCCCAGTTAGACCATTATGTTGCAGAAAAAATCCATATTGGAACTCAAGTTTTCAGCCATTTGACAACAAGTCTACAGGTTAGGTGAAAATAAATTTTTTGCACAGCAAGTTCTGGTGATCCATGCATTTAGTCAGCTTAGATTGAATGATGACTTCCTTCATAGGGTTAATCTAAACATATTTAATAGTTGATGGTTGGTCATGGTGAGATGTTGCAATGACACAACCTTCACCAGCACACAAAGTGAGAAAATGTGGTGCTTGCAGATTCGGAGCTTAAATCTCACTCCTGTCAAGTCCTCTCATCCTGGTAACATCCACAAATCTTCTGTACCCTCTTCAGCTTGATAAGATCTTTCTAGAACACTGTGGCCAAAATTGAATAGAATTTTCCAAATGGGGCCTCACCAGCATTTTATACAACTGCAATGCAACCTCCCAACTTCTATACTCTGATTAAGGCTAATGTGCCAAAAGTATTTTTGACCACCCCATTGACATCTGACTTCACCTTTGAGGTACTATACTCCTAAATCCCTCTGCTCTGCAATGTTCCCCAGATTCTTATCATTCACTGTAGGTCCTATACATGTTAGACTTCCAAAAATGCAATGCCTTATATTTCTCAGTATTACTCTTCCCAGCTTCTCAAGATCCTGCTGTAATCTTTGGCAGACATCTTTATTATCTATTATACCTGACACTTTCATGTCGTCAGCAAACTTGCTAATCACACCATGCATATTTTCATCTAAATCATTGATATTAGTCCCTCTCCAGTTCAGATGCAAACCATCCCATCAGAACAGGTCCCACCTTCCCTGGAAGAGAGCCCAATGATCTAGAACCTGAAGCTCTCACTCCTACACCATGTCTTTAGTTATGAGTTAAGCTGCATTATTCTCCTGTTTCTAACCTCACTAGCACTTGGTACTGTGATAGTACAGATCTATCACCAATGTACATAGTGTATGTAGTTACTGTATCTAGACTGTGCTTACAGTCTTTTGCTAATAAAAGCCTTGGTTTGGATCAACAAGTCTTTGGTTATTTCAATGAGCTCTACAATTTTATTAGCAAAAGACCGGAGCTCTTCACAGGTGGCCGACCAGTCCGGAATGATCCGACCTGGCTAGGGACACAACCCTTTAAGGCCCAAACAATAGGTGTGGCTTAGCTCTCAGCCAATCGCTGTAAGCACAGTCTAGATACAGTAACTACATACACTATGTACATTGGTGATAGATCTGTACTATCATAGGTACACGTAGCAATCCTGAGTTCATATCCCTAGAGGCTCAGTCTTTCAACCCAATACCTAACTCACTGAACTCTCCTTGCAGGATCTCCTCACCCTTCTATCCACATTATTGGGTGATATCTGGCTGCTCACCCTCCTTCTTGAGAAGGCCATGAACTCAATCAGAGCCATCTCAGACCCTGGCATCAGTGAGACAACACATCATTCTGGATACCTCAATCTCTTCCTTTGAACCTCTTACCCCTTCCCCCAATTATGGAATCCCCTATCACTACAGCTCATCTCTCCTCCCTTCCAATAGGAAGGAACTGTGCCAAAGATATGATCACCATGGCTTGTCCATACTTTGTTATTGTGAAAGATGAGAAAACTAATATGAAAATATGAGAGATGAAGAAAGCTAGTTTGTGAATAAGGACAATGACATGATGGGACACAGACAGGATACCCCTGGTCTTCCAAGTTCACAGAATCAGCACATAGGCAGACAGGATTGCCTAATGCCAAACTCATCCAGGAGGCAGAAGAATGTAAGGGGAGGGTACTTCTATACTGAAATAAACTGTACAAAAGTTGCATGCACGTGTATTCCCAGGGTAAGGGGAAACACCCAACTTTGCATTGTTGTATAATAAATGTTCTTTGTTCTCAATTTTTGTCTCGAGCAATTTCTGTGAAGGTACTTCGGTTTCTCACAAATGGGGACTCGTTCGGGATCCCACTCCCTCCACTGACAGAGGGCCCGACGACGAGGGTAGGTGCACCCCGGCTGATTCAGCTGGACTCACGGACGACGGGTGACTGGTCAGTGGATGAAGTGAGTGATATCAGAGAAGAGGCATTGAGAACAAACAACAGGAGGACGTTAAGGAAGCACGCTAGGAATAGCTACTGGATCCCAGTAAGAGGAATTTTACTTACCTGCTAGTATGGGAGGTGTGAGTAGCAAGGGAAATAGTCCTAAGGAAGGACGGGACGATCAGATAACTAAGCAAAGTCCATTAGGATTAATGCTATCTGATTGGGGTGCAGGGAGAACCCATGGGAAAGACAAACAGATCATGGTCAGGTATTGCTGTCTGGAATGGGTTAAAAACCCGATAAAAAGGAATTCGGTATATTGGCCAAAGTTCAGATCCGATGAGGACTGGATGTGTCAGGCATTGAACATCCGGCTCTATCAAAATCAAAGAGATAATATTGATAGCAGAGAATATGCAGCCTGCTGGCTCAGTGGATCAGTTGATCAGTTGATCAACTAGGTGTGAGAGTGCCCCTGTAACTCCTACTTACCACCCCCTCTGCCTCCCAAATGATCCAGAGTTCATCCAACTCCTATTCCTCAACTCATTTTGTCAGGAGCTGTAGCTGGATGGACTTCTCATAGAAGTAGTAGTCAGGGATACTGCTGGCTTCCCTGATGACCCACATTCTGCAAACAGAGCATTCCCCTGCTTTTGCTGCTATACTCACTGTTTATGAATAGACATTAAAAAAAATATAAAACATGACCTTACCTGTGCCTTGCTGCTAAATCCTTTTTGTTCCTTGAATAGGAATAACTCCTGCACCACCTCAGCCTCTCCTTGTCAAAGCCCTTCCACTCTATCTCAGCCAACTCCAATGTAAGGCACTCTATTACACAGTCCCTCACTTTTATAGTGATGTTTGGAGCACCTGACCTCAATTACCCATCAACTGTTGAACTTGATTGCCCAATTAGCTGGTGTCATTTCATCGCCAAATTAACTGCTACCTATCTCTGCTGAAGCATCTGTTCCCTGTAATGTTGAGCTGCCAGTCCTGTCCCTCTCTTCATCAGCTTTCCATGAAGGCTGTCACATCCAAGTCACATGTTTATCCACTCTCTCAGTTAATCTGCCTTACCTGACAAGGCTCAAACATTAAAATAAGCACAACTTAAACCAACGGTCATTACTTGCTTCTTGCCTATCTCCTTCCCACTGAAGGTTCTCTTATTACCCTCCATACCAAGCTCTCACCTCTCACCTACCTCTGTCCTGCAGAGGATCCCACTCACTCCCCTGGCACTCTAGTTTGAAAACCACACTCGTAGTGCTAGCAAACCTGCCTGCCAGGATGTTGGCCCCTCTCTGGCTCAAGTGCAACCTGTCCTACTTGAACAGGTCAACTCACCCCAGAAGAGATCTCAATGATTTAAAAACCAGAATCCAGAATTAGCCACAATTTCATCTCGCCTAGCTTTCTATTTCTGAGCTTGCTAGCACATCAGAAATCACCACCTTTGAGGGTCCTGCTTCTCAACCTCTTACCTATCTATCTGTACTTATTGTGCAGAACCTCATCCCTTACTCGTTCATGTACAAAAACCACTGGCTTTTTACCGTCTCCCTTTAGAATGTTCTCATACCAGTCAGTGAGGCAGCACAAAATCCTGGCATCTATTCCATGGCTGCAGAATCCCCCTCACTATCATTACCACCCTGCCTGTCTGCACCCTTACATCTGAGCCTCAGAGTCAGGTGCAGTGCCACTGGCTTTACTGAATCTGCTAGCTGCTGAAAGGTCAGCCCCCCTCCCCCATTAGTATTCAAAGCAGTATACCAGTTAGTAGGGGATTTGCTGCAAGGGAATCCTGCACTGTCTGCTTACTTGGATTCCATCTCCTGGTGGTCATGCATCTGTGTGTCAGCTGCTCTTAGATGTGAATACACTAGTAAACATCTCATCTATGATTCTCTCAGCATCTCGAATGCATCAAACTCGGCTCCTTGACCCTGTCTGTCAGGAGCTGCAGCTTGGTACACTTTCCACAGATGTAGTCAGCAGGGATCCTTGTCTTCCCACATCCGGTAGGAAGAGCATTCCACTCTTCTGACTGCCATCCTGCCTACAAAGCTTTTAAGGCCCTATTGTATCCTTTGTCTCTCAAGCCAAAGCCTCATTGACTCACTCACATACTGAAACACTCACACACTGAACCACTCCTACTATAGTCATTCCACTTGTTTTTCCTTTGAAGTCCAACTCACCTCCTTTTATATCTATCAACTCCACTTGCAAACATGCCTCCTTAAGGATGCAATGAACCATGTTTTGTACTTTGTATAAGGACATGCATGGAACTATTTTCCTCCACATTGTCAGGCATTTTACCAATCTTGCTCATCATTCCCCCTTCCCTGCCCCTCCCTCTCATGCACATTCATCCCAATAAGGGCACTCCTGACCCTGATCGTATCCCTAATATCTTACAGCTAGACAACAGAGACTGAAAATGCTGGAAAAACTGGAGAAATGCACCAAGTCCTGGAGGAACTTAGCGGACCAGGCAACATCCGTGGAAGGCAGAATACAGTTAATGTCTCAAGCTGAGACCCTTCAAAAGGACTGGTCTGAATTAAAGGGGAAAGGGGGAGGAGGAAAGTGCATGAGATGGTAGATGATAGGGGAATAGAGGAATGGAATGGAGGAAAAATGTAAGGTGATTGGAGGTTGACTGAGGGCTGAAGAAGATGTAGCCTGATAGGTGGAAGGGAAGGAAGGGGGTGGGGGGAGAACTGGAGGAGTGGAGGTAGGAAAGTGTGCGTGACGGACAGGTAAAGAAGGTAGGGGAGGGGAAAGAGAAGGAAATAGAAAGCAAGGGAGAGCAGTTGAGAGAATTAAGGTGGGGAGGGGAAGTTACTGAAAAATGGAGAAGATGATGTTGATCCTGTCTGTTTGGAGACATCCAAAATGGAATTCCTTCCCATTAGAACCTTTCAATCTTCTCTGCCTGTGTTTTTATTTAAATATCTGAGCGTGTAAAGATATTTTTAGTTTTCAAAGTATATGAATTACGTGGAATTAAATGTTTTCATGTCAATTAGCTGAACAAATTTTAAATGTCAAATATTATTAGGAGTAATTAGAGAACAAGAAGTGGAATATTATAGTGCAGTATGTCACCCACAGCCTTGAGTAAAATAAGGTTGATGCATAAACTGATGAACCACAGATTACTTTTGAATTGTCCAATGATGTGCAGCACATCTTGGCTCTCAGATCAGAATTTCTTATCACTGCCAGGCTGAGATCAAATGCAAAGTACCAGCGATGCATATTCCGCCTTTGTACTCTGCAGCCCAATGGCATGAACAACCAATTCTCCAAATTCAAGTAACCTCCATCACCCTTGGCTCCTTTAACTCTCTCCTTCTGATCCACTGAGGTCCTCTCACTACCCCCTCCCTCCTTCTTTCCAAACTCTCCATCATAATCTTCTGTTATTCTGTTTTTTCCTCTCCCCCCGGATCCCCTCTCTCATCTGCCCGTCATCCCTCCTGTCTCTAGTTCGACTCATCAACTTCCTTTCTCATCAGATTCAAAGGTTCAATGGTTCAAAGGTTTCTTCATTATCACGTATTAATACATTAAAAATGTAATATACATGATTCACTTCAACTTTTGTCTGCTTTAAAGCAAACAAAGTGTCACCATGAGCATTACCCAGCACCCTTAACAATAGGAGAAAGAGAAGCAAATGAGAGTACCTTCAGAGACACTGGGTGTCCATTGGATTCATCTCCAGCCCTCCTGCAGCCTCTGCAGCAGCACAGACTCCAGTTCAAACCATCAGAAATCCGAGCGCCAGATCCAAACCTCCTATATGATCAGAAAGCTTCAGCACCCGAGGCATTTCAGGAATACTTTCTACTCTCATGACCCTCTAGAATCCCAGTTCCGATACCTGGCTCCCATGAGCTAGTGTCAAGCAGCCCACAGCCTGTGCAGGTCCTTCAACCACAAGTTGCCAGCAGCTCTCAACCTGTGCTAGTCGTTCGCCTGCTAAGTCGCTAACTGCCTGCAGCCTTGTTTGGTTCCTTCATCTGGTGAGCCATTGTTAGTCTGCTGCCATGGTCAATGTCCTATGTCATGCTTCCCCTTCTCGGGGTGGGGGGGGGATGTGTTCTCCCCTTTTCTCCTCTGATGCTCCCACCAGAGTCTGCAGCCCCTTGTGGCCCACTGCTGAGCATGGGTGCTGCCATCTTGGTCACAGACCCAGAATCTGTAGTAATAAAAAATATACATCATTAATCATATAAAGCCGATATAGAGCTGGAGGTATTAGGATCGGGTGGAAGGATCCTGTGGAGCAGTGCTAAGTCTCTGATCCCCCCCCCCCACCCATGCCCCCAAGTCCATACCAGTGGCAGTGCTACCATTACTGCAGCTCTGGCAGTGCTATCATTTTTTTTCATGCTCTGCAGCCCCTTCCCATCACCACTTAACAGGTCCCACATCCTTTTGCTCTCTCCACCCTTCCCTCCCCTACTTATCTCCATCTTGCCATCAACCCTTCCTCAACAGCATCAACCTATCATTTGCTAGCTCCTGCTTCATCCCTTCCTTTCACCTCTTTTCCACTGACTATCTCCCCTATACACTCAGTCCTCATAGAACATAGAACATTACAACACAATATTGTGCTGACCTATATATTCCTAACAAAAAATACCAACCCTTCCTCCCCCATAACTCTTTATTTTTCTTTCATCCATGTGCCTGTCTAAAAGTCTCTTAAATGCCCCTAATGTTTCAGCCCCCACCATCATTCCTGGCAAGCATTCCAGGCACCTGTAACACCCTGTGTAAAAATAAAACTTACCCCTGATGTATCCTCTAAACTTTCCTCCCTTCACTTTATACAGATGTCCTCTGGTGTTTCTACTCCTGTCCTGGTTAAAAAAAAAACCTCTGGCTGTCCACCTCTCAGAATCTTGCGTGATGCAAGGCCTCGACTTGAAACATTGATAACTTTTTCATCTCCAAAGATGTTACCTGACCCAGAGACATCCTCCAGCAATTTAAGTTGTGTCTGAATTTCTCATTGGTTATCCATGAAGCTTTACATCTATACCTTGCAACATTCTCAATCTGTGACTTGTGTATGCAATGTTTCACGTATCAGAAAGCATATGACTTGTTGCGGGAAGTCTTCACTAATAACATAGTCATACTTACATTTATTGTCTGGAAGCACCCTAAAGTATTCCACAAAATAAAACTTTGTTCAAGTTAAGATTTCTTGTCATATGTACCATAAGACAATGAGCAAACAGGCCAGAATCTCATACAGAGTACAAGTACCACACAGTACAAAGTGCAATGATACTGAGAGAGATCAGTAGGTATGGAGCGAAGGTAGCATAATTTTACCAGTGTAAGGTTCATTCAGGCATCTATAGGAGAAATAAATTGTCCATGAGTCCGGTGATGTGTTATCCTATACTTGTGAGTCTTTGTGACAGGAGGTGGGGGAGGGGTGGGATATGGCTTTTAAAATGTTGGCTGCTTTTCCAAGGCAGTGGGAGTGAATGGAGGGGAGAGGGTTTATGTGATGGCCTGACCCATTTCACAACCCTCTGCAGTTCATCGTGGTCTTGGGCAGAGCAGTTCATATCCCAGGTAGTGATGAACCCTGACATGGTGCATCTTTAGAAGCTGTTAAGGCATACAGGTGATGTGACAAATTTCCTCAGGCTTCTGAGGAAATAGAGGTACTGGTGCAGTTTCCCGGCCATTTCATTGATGTGGGTGGATCAAGACAAGGCACTGGAGATGTTTACCTGAGGAACTTAAAGCTGTCTGCTTCCTCTACCTTAGCACCATTGATTATGGATTGTGCAGTGAACTCTGCCCCTCCTCAGGATGTCCATAATAAACACCTTGGTCTTGCTGACATTGAAGGAGAAGTTGGTGTCCTGAAGAGACCCTCTAACTCCCTTCTCTACTCCAAACCATCATGTTAGAGATGTTGCCTACAACCTGATGGCTGCTGGGACTATCAATGCTGCACTCAACTAACACAACATGCATTTTCTGAGGCTAATGCTAGTTTGTTCTGGCTATAATGTATGTGATTTGTCATAATCTGCCCTGTAACCTGCCATGCTACTCTCGATCAAGACAAGTGCTGTGGAGGTTGTTTGATGACAGTCAAATGACAGTGGATCTAAGTTAATTAAAACATATTGTTGATTAAATGCATAATTTAGATACTAATGGCTTGGAATTTGCTTTTATTAGAGTAGATCTTTGATGTATATCAGTGCCTCTACTTCCTCAGGTGTTTGTGGAGGTTTGATATGACACCAGAAACCCAGGCAAATTTCTACAGAGGTGTGTTTGAAAGTGTGCTGACTGGCTACATCATGGTTTGGTATGGAACACCAATACCCCTGAGTGTAAAGCCCTCCAAAAGGTAGTGGACACAGTCCAGGACACCACAGGAAAAACCCTCCCAATAATTGAGAACATCTACAGGGAACACTGCCATTGGAGAGCAGCAGCAATCACCGAGGATCCACAGCACCTCTCAGCGTCGGCATCAGAAGAAATCTAATGGGGGAGGCATAAGGATAACCTCAGTTGGGAGGGGGGGGGGAGAACAAATTGCTGTTTGAGAACTTACTTAGTGAGGTGGGGGGGGGGATGTGGTCCTCAATTGTAAATTAAAACTACGGCCTTCAAATTAGAGGGTTTCCCCCACTGACAAGTGTTCATCAGGATAGTGCAGAATGTGGCTTTTGAGTTAATCTGTGTTCATTTGTTAATTCTTTTAACATTGTCTCTGGTGACAGTCAGCACCTGAAATTCACAAGAGAATGGTTTCCTGTGGGATCCATATGGTTCCAGTAGATCCCAGTAAAGGTTGCTGGATCTGTTACCAACCCCCAGACTTTCTCAATCTATCCTTGCCCAAACGTGCTGGCTGCTGCTGAGATAACCTTCCATTTGTCTTTTTTCTTGGCCCCATTGACGGCCTTCATGAATACGTTTGGGTAAGGAGTGTCAGTCACTCAGGCACCTAGGGGCTCACAGGCACACCCATTCCTGTCCCACTCGGGATGATACATGCTCTCATAGCCAGAGCCATGCACTGTAAAGCCTCTGAGCCGACTTTTCCCATGACCCGCAACTCCCTAGTGACGCTAGTGCTGTGGGTGGGTGGGGCGAGGGGAACAATAGCTCATTTGGGGGGGACATGGCCAGCAATTTCCCCCCCCCCCACCATAACGTTGAGCCTGCCACCCATCTGCTCTTGCTGCTGCCATCAGTAAAGAAGTATAAGTGTCACAAGGTTCACACCACCAGGTTCAGGAACAGCTGCTACCCCTCCACCATCAGACTCCTCAACAACAAACACAGTGTGATAGTACAGATTCTATCACCAATGTGTATATGTACATATGTACAGATGGTAGTGTAGGATGACTGTGATTGGCTGAGAGTGTAGCCACACCTACTGGCAGGTCTTAAAGGATTGCTCCTAGCCAGACCAGGTCATTCTGGACTAGTTGACCTACTTGTAATATGCTCCAGTCTTTTAGTTAATAAAAGCCTTGGTTTGGATCAACAAGTCTTTGGTTCTTTTGATGCGCATTACAATCAGGGATTCATTTAAGGACTCTTCCTTGTGCATTTTATTGATATTTTTATTCTCTCTGTATTGCACAGTCAGTTTATTTACATCTTTTAAATCTATTTACAGTTCTTTATTTGTTTACATGTATATGCTGTGTATTTTTTTTGCACTGCCAATAAGTGACAATTCTGCCTCACCTGTAGAAAAAAAAGAATCACAGGGTTGTATGTGATGTTATGCATGTATTCTGACAATAAATCTTAAATCTGATGTATTAGATCAAAAGTTAGATATAATTATTTGAGTTAAACAAGAAATTCTGCAGATTCTGGCACCTAGTGCAATGCACAAAAGTACTAGAAAACCTCAGCAGTTAATGCAGAATCTATAGGAAGTAAAGGGTAACCAACATTTCGAGTCTGAGCCCTTCATTAAGGTGTGAGCAAAAAGCAGGTAGGTGCCTTTATAAAAAGGTAGGGAGGGGGAGGCTTGGTGGTGGTGGGGGTTCAATGATGGGAGAGGAAGAGGCAGGGGATGTGCAGGCCAACAGCTAAGAGTTCTTTGGTGGATATAGGTGGGAGGGTGGAAGAGAAACAAAATGCTGAGAAGTAAAAGGGAGAGGGGGGTTGCTCTCTGATAGGAGAGGTAAGGGAAGGAGGTGAGAAACTAGAGAAAAAGGAGACAGAGAAATGTGGAAAGGGAGATCCATAGGGGAATCTTTAATGGAATTTGGTCATTGTTAATGCCGTCTGGTTGGAGAAAGCCCAAACGGAATATATGGTGCTGTTCCTCCAATTTGCTGGTAGCCTCAGTTTGGTGATGCATGAGGTTATGGACGGACATGCTGGCAAGGGAATGATATGTGGAACTAAAAAGGACCACTGCGAGGTCCTTGCTGCTGCTGTAGACAGAGTGAAGATGCTCAACGAAACAACCTCCCAGTGTGTGGCCAGCCTTACCAACATAGAGGAGGCCACAATGTGGACAACTTCTGCAGATTCGCAAGTGAAGTGCTGCTTCTCTTGGAAGAATTGTTTGAGGCTCCAAATGGTGGTGAGGGAGGAGGTTTGACTACCTTGGTACCTACTACCCCTGTGACCACGAGATATGCTACACTTGCTTATACCTACACTTACTCTCTTACTGTTAGGTGCACCAGGCAATACTAATGACAACGCTTTGTGTGCCTTACAGCAGAGCAAAGGAAATTTTGTCCACTATTACATTTTCTGTTTTATTACATGACAATAAAATAATCTTGAAAAATCTTCAAAGAGCAGCAGTAAACAACTTAGCCTTTTGAAACTTGATAAAGAGTCCTGACCAAAAGGTTAACTGACCATTTCTACCCATGGATGCTGTCTGGCCTGAAGAGTACCTCCAGCAATTCTTTGCCTTTGAGTCAAAGGATGTTAGTTATTAAGTTTGTTCAGTTGTTAACTGGCATGGTTAGTGTGGCGGCTAGTGCAATGCTATTACAGCACCAGCGACCTGGGTTTGTGTTTGCTGTTATCTGTAAGAAATTTGTACGTTCTCCCTGTGTCTGTGTGGGTTTCCTCCGGGTGCTCCCGTTTCCTCCCACCCTCCAAAAACGTACAGGGTTTGCAGATTAATTGGTGTATTCTGGTTGCACAGGCTCATGGGCTGGAAGGGCCTGTTACTGTGCTGTACGTCTAAATTAAAAAAAAACATTAAATTAAATTGATCCTCATGCTGGTGGCTGAGTGGGGAATAAGGCAGGTATTAATGGGTAAATGTTAGATAAAATATTGCAGGAAAATAAATGGGCAAAGGATTCTAAGTAATTTTATAAATGCAATGGGATATTCTGTACATACAGACTTACAGCACGGTAACAGGACATTTCGGCCCACGAGTCCATGACACTAAATTTACACCCAATTAACCTACACCCCCGGTACATTTTGAAGGGTGGGAGAAAACTGAAGCCCTCAGGGAAAACCCATGCAGACACGGTAAGAACGTACAAACTCCTTACAGATAGCACGGGATTTGATCCCAAGTCCTGATCGCTGGTGCTGTAAAAGCATTGCGCTAACCGCTATACCAATCTGGCCATCCCTGTTTATAAATAGTAATTTCTATTGACAAGAAATAGTTTTTCTTGTTATTAGGAATTACTGTATATAAAACTGCAATGCCTAAACCTTGAATGCATTAAATGTTATTAAAAGGTATAGAAAGGTGCCTGGAGAAATGAGTTTTGAGATCTGAAAAGGAAAAGAATCTCAGGATTCTGGAGAAAAAGCAGAGGGAAGCATTAAATTGACTGACTTTTAAAGAATTAATGCTGGCTAAGTAACTTTATTTGGCATTATCCAATAACATAACGTTTGCTAAAAGTTGACGTCAATTATAATTGAAGTATGTACTCATGATTTTCCTTTCAAGTTCACTGATCTAATGAAGCAGAACAGTGGAGCAGCAAGGAAATAATTAGGTTCCTCTGACTGACATCCTGCATGAGCTCTTTTGACACTGGACTTGTTTTAATGTTCATTCGCAGAGCCTGGCAGTTGTTAGATCCTTTGCATTTTTATGCTGCAAACATCTCTCCCTTATTACAAAAAAAAGGTTTAGCGGTCCACAGAGAAGCCGCAAAAGGATAATATTTTCTGTGGTTTAATCCAGGCAGGTGGGAAAAACCTCTTTCCTCATTATGAACATAGAAGCGAAGAAACATACAGAGGTTCTTACTCCAAATAGCTGATTGTTATATGGTCAACCCATTAATTAGTGTTCAATTTATCCCACATTTCTTCAGTCCTTCTAAGATCAATTTCCAGTTTGAGTTTAAATGGGTACCTTAATTGAGGATGCTTCAGAAGGGAATATTTCTGGAATTCTCATGGCCAAAGGATACTCAACTGTTGATTATATTTTAGGGTGAAATCAGTAGATCTATTTGCGGTGGCAGCGGCCACGAGGAGCTTGGAGAATCCAGGAGAGCTGCAGATCAGCGCAGGGCATCAAAAATGGAGAGAACACCCTTGTTGATAAGGAGATGTCCATATGGATAGTGACAATGGCAGTGGACTAGTGAAGGGCTCAGTGGTGGAAGGACCCACACAGGCTGCTGGCTGCTGAAGACTGGCTCATGGGAACCAGGTATCGGAACCCAGATTCAAGAGGGGGCTGAGGGCAAGAAGGGATCCCAAAGGGCCTCAGGCACTGAAGGCTTCCTCATCATATCGAAGGTTTGGATCTGGAGCTTGGGTGGCCAATTGATCAAACAGGGACTGTGCAGCTGGAGAGGCTGCGGGAGCACTAAAGGTGAATCTGCAGACTCTCAGTGTCTCTGAAGGGAACATTCACTTGCTTCTCTTTCTCTTACTGTAATAGGCGCCGGGCAATACTAATGGTGACTCTTTGCTTTGCCTTAAAGCAGGCTAAAGGAAATTATGTGTAATATTACATTTTCTGTATTATTATAGGACAACAAAATAAATAATGAATCTTAAATTTTGAATCTTTGGTATTTATTAACTGCATTTTAGTTTAATATATGCAATTGTAGTTTTTGTGAAGTACCTTTGCTACTTTTAAAGAATTAATGCTGGCTAAGTAGCTTTATTTGTACAATGTGTGTGACAATGAACTCATTATCAACGTTAACATTACATTTTTGGATATTAAGAGGGACAAAGACTAGCTGGAATAGATTAGTTGCAATTGGATTTAGTTGCAGGTTACTGAATACCAGGGTAAACGTCAAGACATTTAAGGCTTTCTGTTATTGTCATTTTTTTAAAATTCTGTAATTCCAAATTAACCTTTGAAAATCAAATATACATTAAATGAAAGGTGCTCCCTCAAAGCTTATTAAAGAAAATAAATGTGATGTGAATGCATTGAAAATGACCCAGAGGGTTACAACACTGGCAGCTAGAGTGGCTGGATGTGTGTCTGGGAAAAGGTTGGTCAGGTTTAGCATGTGCCCCACTGGTGCTGAGAGTGGGAGACAATTTGATTAAAACATAGAAGATTCCATTTGGTCTTGTCAAGTTGGATGTGGTGAGGATGTATCCTCTTGTGGGAGAACCGAATTCTGTTTAAATACAAGGAGTTAACTATTTAAAAGATTTTAAGAACTTACCTGAATTTTTTCTTTCCGAGGTTCATGTGCCTTTGGCACTCTCTTGATAAAAGGGTGGAGGAAGCCGTCTTTGAATAGTTTTGATAATAAAGACATTGGCATACACAAATACAACAAAATTGTGACTTGCAGGCGCAAAAAAAACCCCACATTGTCTACAAAACAACTATACACTAAATACTGAATTGAATTAAAAACAATAAATACACAAAAAAGACATACAATAAATATTCACAATTATTTTAGTACTAAAAAAGTGACTTAGCAATAATGCAACCTTTTGTGGTGTCAGAACAATCCTTGATTAGTCTAATAAGGGGACGTTCAAGAGTCCGATAGTTTTTGGAAAGAAACTGTTCTTAAACTTAGATATAAATAAAAACATAAATACTGGAGGAACTCGAGTTCATAGAATTCTGGAGAGGGAGGGTGAGCAGCCAGATGCCATGGTCCATGTGGGGACCAATGAAAAGGTTAGGAGTAGGGATGAAGTCCTGAAGAGGGAATATTGGGAGTTAGGAAAGAAGTTTAAAAGCAGGACCTTCTGTGCCATGCACCGTAGAGGGTAGGAACAGGAAGTTGTGGCAGATGAATGCGTGGCTGAAAAGTTGGTGCAGGGGGCAGGGATTCAGATTTCTGGATTATTGGGATTTCTTCAGGGGAAGGTCTGACCTGTCTAAAAAGGACAGGCTGCACCTGAACCGGAGAGGGACCAATACACTGGCAGGCAAGTTTTCTTGAGCTGTTGGGAAGATTTAAACAAGTTTGGTATGTGGGTGGGAATCAGAATGTGAGTGCATAGATTAGGGTTGAAGAAAACCAGGGTGTTAGGGTCGAGAAAGAGGAAAGTAGAAAAAAAGTCAAAAATAATGTGCAGCAAAGATGATAAAAAGGGCAGGCAGGTGAAAAGACGGGATAATTTGCTGTACAATAGAAATACAGTAAAATGGTAACAGATACTGATCCTAACCCTAACCCTATCTGTAACAGATAAGTGCACTGTATTTAAATGCACAGGGCATTAGGAATAAAATAGATGGCCTTATTGTTTAGCTACAGATTAAAATATATGACATTGTGGCCTTCACTGAGATGTGGTTTAATGAAGCATGGAAATCAAAGCTGAATGTCCAAGGGTACACAGTGTATAGGAAAGATAGGCAGATAGGTAGAAAGGGCAACGTGGCCCTGATGATAAGCAATGATATTAAATCACTAGAAAGAAAGGATATAGGGTCAGAAGTGGTAGAAACCTTATGGGTTAAGAAATGGCAAGGGTAAAAGGACCCGATTAGCAGTTATATACTGGCCCCCAAACAGCAGGTGGGAAGTGGACGACAAGTTACAGCTGGAAATAAGTGTGTCAGAAGGAAAATGACAAAATAATTACGGGGAATTTTAACATGAAAGCCCAATGGGAAAGTCAGGAAGAGAGAGTTTGTAGAATGTCCACAGGATGGCTTTTTGGAGCACCAAGGATCAGCAGTTTTGGATTGGGTGATTTGTAATGAACCTGAGGTGATTAGGGAACTAAAGGTAATGGAACCCTTGGGAAGTAGTGATCATAACATGATAGAGTTCAGTTTCAAATTTGGAAAGTAAAAGCTGATATCAGGTATGACAATATTTCATTGGAACAAAGGAAATTACAGAGCTGTGAGAGAGGAACTGGCCCACGTTGACTGAAAAAGTAAGCTAGATGGAGAGACACCAGAGCAGAATTGAATGCTATTTCTACAAGAAATAAAGAAAGTGCAGGTTAGATATATACTAAGAAAAAAGAAAATTATGAATGGCAAAATGGCACAAATGTGGCTAACAAGAGAGGTTAAGTCTAAAATAAAAGCAAAAGGGAGGGCATACAAAGGAAAAATTAGTGGAAAAACAGAGGACTGTAAAACTTTTTTGAATATTTTATTTTTGTTTTCTTTTCAAAAAATATACATAATAACATTATAAATATATGATATGTTTAACTTTTTCTCACAAACACAACAAACAGAAATAAAAAAAGTCCCTCACCCCCCACCCCCACCACCACCACCATACACACAGTTCTGTTCACCGTCAGAGCTTACATATATTTTAATTATATACAGTTGGGGTAACTACATTTTTGTATCTATAATAGTTACTTTTTATACCTATTTTTGTTCCTTTTTAATGACTGTAACTGAGCCCCTATGTGGTCCAGGTACAGCTGCCAGGCTTTTATAAAAGTGTCATATTTATTCTTTAAGTTGTGTGTGATTTTTATTTCCATAGTGATACAGCTGTTCATTTCCGCAGTCCACCATGTTATGAGTAGAGAGTTGTTGGACTTCCAAATGATCACGATACATTTTTTTGCTTCCACCAGTGCTATTTTTATAAATGAGATTTGATATTTGGTCATTTTGTTGCTTATTTCCATTAAGTTACCTAATAGATGTAGCTCCGGGTCACCTGTGAAGGCCACTCCTGTTATCCTGGCTAATTTTTCTGTGATTTCTTGCCAAAATGGCCTAATTTTCACGCATGACCATGTGGCATGTAGAAAAGTTCCTGTCTTAGTCCCACATCTGAAACACATCTCTGAAATTTCGGCTCTTGATCTGTGTAACTTTTGAGGGGTAAGATATAATTGGTGTAATAAATTATACTGAACCAATCCATATCTTGCATTTATAATGGATGTCGTGCTGCTTTACACCAATCTGACCAGCTTCTTTCTGAAATCACCTCACCCAAGTTCGACTCCCATCTTTCCCCTGATTTTTACAACCCTGGTTTTTCATTTTCACTCTGGAGTGCATATTACATTTTTGTAATAAATGTGGGTGGGAAACGTTTAAAAACTTACAGAAAGAGACAAAGAAAGTAATTAGGATTGAAAATTTTTTGGATTGAACAAAGTTATCTTGTAAAGTCCTATTCTATCTATTTTTTTCTTCCAACATTCTGGAATTGTTCAAGCTTTTCTTTTATGGAATACAAAGGGAATAGTATGTTTTTGTGATGTATTTATGGATAACTGTCTCATGTCTTTTGAGCAGTGGTCTAATAAATATAATTTGCCTAGAACATGTTCTTTCAGATATCAGCAGATTAGGAACTTTTTAAACTTTATCTACTTTAGCGATATCACATCAGACTCAAGCTACCAATAAAATATTATATTTGAAACCTATTCGGAAGAGTTTAATAGCAACAATGTATAATTTGATCCTGAAAATATGTCCAGTGATTTCTAACAAAATTAAGAATGAATAGGAAAGAGAACTTCAGAAAAATTTCCAATTAGTTAACACTTCTTCAATGCTGTGATAGAGTTTAAGGTGGTTCATACCTCGAGGCATTTCATAACTTCATTCTTGAGGATCGACTCCAATAACTTTCCAACTACTGATGTTAAACTAATAGGCCTATAATTTCCTTTTGTTACAGAGTCCAGAGGACCCCCAAAACCAACAGCAATAGATATGCACCACAACACAGGGTTACTTAAACAAAAGTAGTTTTTAATTATAATTGAACAAGAAAACAGAATTAAACTTTAACTTCTTACTTAACCTACCTAACCTACTTAATCCCCCCTCTAATACTAAGCTCAGGTGTGTGTAATGTATATTTAAGATTAGAAAAGTTCTTTGAATCACAATCCAATCTCACGGGTTGCAGACAATTCTTGTACTGTGCACAGAAGTTAGCATTAACAAAGTTCACCAGTCTTTGGTGTTTAACAGGCAAATGGTTACCACTCAGGAGGGTTCTTGCTGGTTTTCAGAGAGAGGTTCCTTTTCCAGGACATCTGCAACTGATTCCTTTTCAATTAGCCTTGCTGATGAAACCTACCCCCTTCAGGGTTCTCCAGATGATCCTCTTTCTTTCAGGTCACTTTTCAGATCACCAGTCTTCTCCTTTGACCAGGCAGCCTTCCAAAATTTGCCAGCTTGTCCCTCTGGAACTGATTTCTGTGACTCCTTCTCTCTCTGTTTCACACCCTCCCTCTCTGAGAGCAAAACTGTTCTGAGCATGCCTGCAAAGATCTCATGTTCTCCCGGGCCAGCTGTATGCTTCACCTTGGTTGCTCTTTATACAAAAAGCACTCTGCAAAAGTCCTGCAAATATTCTGTGTTTTAAAATGTGTGTGCGCAACCTGCTCTAGCAATTCCTCCCAAACCACCTCAAAAGACTCTGTCACAGTTATGAATGTGAAGATGCAGGAAACTGCAGATGTCGGAATCTGGAACAACAAACAATCTGCTGGAGGAACCAATGAATCGAGTAGCATCGGCAGAAGGAAAAGAATGGTCAACATTTTGGACTGATAAAGATTGCAATGTGAATTGTGGATGTGCTTGCATCCAATAATGGTAGTCATAGTGAACACGCAGGAAAACATCATCTGTTCTCTGTGCTGTTACAAACAGCTCATGGCAGACAGTGCAACAAAATAAAGAGAGACAGATGGAAAGTAACTTGTTCTTATACAGATTTTAAGGGGATATTAACATATTGTTTGAGAATCAACCATCTCTACATTTGAATCTTAGATATTGTGACAGATTATAAATATGTTTTTGGAGATAAATTGGGGCAGGTTTTTTAGTGTAGGTCACATACAAACATTTAATTTAAAATACTGGAGATATGCTCATGCTAGACAGGCCAGTGCCAAGAGCCTTTGCAAAAGCTTTGGAAAGTTCCCAAGAGACTTCACTAATGGATTGTTGTTTACAAAAAGGCAACAGATGAAAGAACTTGTCAGAGCCACAGGCTGTCTGGAGTGCAGCTTGCTGTTCTAAGAGGGTCATGTGGTTTTGCAAGCAGAGAGAGAAAAACAGGCTTTTTCTCTGAGAGAGAGAGTTCAGTTCTGCAGTGCTACAGTCAGGAGCAGCAGTTGGGACTGGAAAAGGACAAGCTGGCAAGCTTGTGGAAAAACTCCATATGGAAGACAGGTTGTGAGTGCTTATTTCAGCTTGGTCAAAGCCCTTGTGGTTCATACAAGAGAAGAGGACTGGCTGCCTAATGCTTCACTTGAAATAAGAGAAACAAAAAGGAACTGTGGTGACCTGAAAGAAAGAGGTTATCATCTGGAAAACCCTGAGGGGACAAGTTTCTTCGGCAAGACACTGAAATGGCTGGTTACAAGGTATCAGTTGTGGGTGTCCAGCGAACAACAAATCTCTCTCTGAAAACTGACAAGAACCTTCCTGAGCAGTAACCATTTACTTTTCAAGCATCAAAGCCTGGTGAACTTTATAAATGTTAAATTCTGTCCACAGTATAAGAATTGCCCACAACCAGTAAACTTAGAGGAGTGAGAAGTGAGATTGGACTGTGAATCAAAGAACATTTCTGAATTTACATACACATTACATACACATGCTCTTAGAATTAGAAGGGGGTTAAGTTAGGTTAAGTTAATAATAATGTTAAAATATGATCCTGCTTTTATGGTTAAAGACAATTAAAAGCATACTTTGTTTAAGTAACCATTTGTCTTGGTGAATATCTATTGCTGCTGTGTTTTGAGGCCCTCTGGGCTCATAACACAGGGAACATGCAGATAAGTGGACATGAATCCACAGCCAGATCAACCGTGCTCCCTGTTTGACACGGAATTGGACCTGTCAACTAGAATTTGTTTAGAAAGATGAAGGAGATAAGATTTTGTCTTTTTGAATGAGAAAACCGAGACTTATGGCTTTGCCAAACAGGTCAGGATCACTGGAGCTGGAGCTGGTATTCAGGTATTCAAAGTATTCAGCTGCCTAAGTTGGGGTTGGGAGTATCCAAACAAAATGTCAGGCAAGAAATGTTAGAAACTTGACATAATAACAATTAACAAAAGTGCTGGAGAAATTCAGCAGGTCATGCAGCATCCAGAGGAAACAAAGGGTAACTATTAATATATGAGCAAAAAGCAGGCAGGCACCTGAATAAAAAGGGGTAAGGGGAAGGAGACAGGTTAAGAGCTTAGAAGCCATGATGGATATGGGGTGGTGGGGGGGGAGGTGAAGGGCAGAATGGTAAAAGGCTGAGAAGTGTTGCAGGAGGCGATAGCTCTCTGAATGGAGGGGGAAGTGTGTGGAGACCTGGAGGAAAGGATGGAGAGACCTAACGGAAACTGGAGAAGTTGCTGTTAATGCTGTTAACGCTGTCTGTTTGGAGAGTGCACAGACAGAATATATATTGTTTAGTGTGTGTGTGTGTGTGTGTGTGTGTGTGTGTGTGTGTGTGTTTGTGTGTGTGTGTGTGTGTGTGTGTGTGTGTGTGTGTGTGTGTGTGTGTGTGTGTAATGCTGTTGTATCTGCATGCATACTGTCAGATGACCAAAAACTTGAATTTCTATAACTATCAAGACAGGTCTCTGCTCTCTTTTAAACAATGCCACAGGATCTTTTACACCTGCAGGAGAGAACAATCAGGGGCTTAGTTTAGAATATTATTACAATGATGAAAGTTACACTGAGGCCACATGAGCTCGCTCAGAGGCAAAATATCTGTCAAAGTTGTAGCAGTTTCTGACTAGATATCGGTGCTCATTTCTGTACTCGGATTGAATCCACAACCTCACACAACACATTAACCTCAACTTCTCCGATTCAGTTAACCCATTCTCCCAAGTCTCTCCCTTTCCCTATCCCTCTGCCTCCTTCCTTCCAGCTCCCCACCCCTTCCCTCCTCCTATCAGAAGGCTGCTCATCTAAGCCCTCCACCCTCCCCCTTATCAATTCTCAGCTTCTTTCCCTTCTACCTCTCACCTCTATCCACCTCATCTGTTCAACTGTACTCCTCTCCTTCCACTTCCTCCTTCTTCTCTCCCCGCCACCCCCACCACCCTTTTATTCAAGTGTCTGCCTGACAAAATGCTCAAGTCCAAAACATTGGTTATCCTTAACTTCCTATGGAAAATGGGTGACCTGCTGAGTTTCTTGCACACATTTGTATATTGGACAACGCTAACTGTATTGTAATGGAACTTGCTGCAAATGTACTTGTTTATGGGGAGGGGCATTTCAGAAGAGGTCAGTGTCTATTGTATATCTCCAATTACCCTTGAATTGAGAGTCTTGCTCAGCTGTTTTACCATGTCCCTTTGCTAATCAGCTGCATGGGTGCTGGAAATAAACAGCTCACCCCCAAATGGCTTCTGTGCATTGTGTGTGAAAATCTTCATTCCCTTCAAAGTCAACATGTCCAACTGGACACAAGAGCTATTGACAGGTGCAGTGTCATCATGCAGCCCCACCCCCAATGACCTCAGAGAAGGTCTGATTGATGTATTAACAATCTTGAAGTGGATAAACAGAAAAGATAAGGAGAAACTCTTCCCATTGGTGAAGGGCCCAAGTATTGAAAAGAAAGCATGAAGATGTTTGATCAAAGTAAAACAAGGAAATACATTTTAACAGTGAGGGCTTGGAATACATTGCCATGGGAAGTAATGGTGGTCAATCTAATTGCAGTGTCAGAAAACTTCTGCATAGCATCTGCAAACAAATTTGTAGAGCCATAGAGATATGGCAGGACTCGCATTGAGCAGTAGAGCCTCAAGGGCGTTGATTGAACTTCATCCATTCTGTGGCTCTGTGAAGACCATAAGACCATTAAGAAATAGGATCAGAGGTAGGCGATTTGGCCCATTGAGTCTGCTCCACCATTCCAGCATGATTCATTCTCCCAATTACCCCCACTCCCTTGGGGGTAAGCACTCCCCTGCTTTATCCTCATAACCTTTGATATCCTGACTATTCTGATACCTATCAATCTTTGCCTTAACTACCATCCAATAACTCGACCTTCACACTTGCCCATGGTAGCAAATTCCAAAGGTTCATCACCCGCTGGCTAAAGATATACCTCCGCATCTTGGTTTTAAATGGATGCCCTTAATCCTGAAGTTGTGCCCTCTTGTCCATGGGAAACAACTTTGCCACATTTACTCTGATTTGGCCTTTTAACATTCAAAATGCTTCTATGAGGTCCCTCCTCATTCTTCTGAACTCCAAGGAGTACAGTCGAAGAGCTACCAAACGTTCCTCATATGCTAATCCCTTAATTCCAGGAATCATTCATGCGAATCCTCTCTCATCCCAATGCATCCTTTCTTAAATAATGATCCCCAAACTGTACCCCAAACTCCAAGTGAGGCCTCACTGGTGCATTATAAAACCTTGGCATCACATCCCTGCTCTTCTGTCCTATTCCTCTAGATATGAATATTAACATTGCATTCGCTTTCTTCACCACCACCTCAACCTGGAGGTTAATCTGTAGGGTATCCTGCACAAGGACTCCAAAATCCTACTGCACCTCCGAATTTTGAATTTCCCCCATCCAAATAATAGTCTTCTCTTTTATTCCTCCTACCAAAGTGCATGACCATACACTTTCCAACATTGTATTTCATTTGCTACTCTTTGCCCATTCTCCTAATCTAATTCTCTCTGCAAACTCTCCATTGGCACATCACTACCTGCCCCTCCATCTACCTTTATATAATCAGCACAGCCATTTATTCCACAATCTAAATAATTAAAATGCAACATAAATAAGTGACTCACCTGCAGAACACCACTGGTAACCGGTAGCCATCCCAGAGTAGGATCCCTTTGCACCCACTCTCTGTTTCCTGCTGATCAACGAATGCTCTATGAATGATAATATCTTTCCTATATTTTCATGTGCTCTCATCTTGTTAAGGATCTTCATATGTGGCATCTTGACAAAGGACTTTGAAAATCCAAATATACAAAATCCACTGTATTTCCTTTGTCTAGCTTGCATGTGGTTTCCCCCCCCCCCGCCCTCCAAATTGCAGTAGGTTTGTCAGGCAAAATATTCCCTTCAGGGAACCATGCTGACTTTGGCCTATCTTGTCATACACCTTCAGGTACTCTGAAACCTCATCCTTGACAATCGACTCTAACAACTTCTCATCTACCGATGATGTTGGCAGGTCTAGAAAACTTCCCTAGCACCTTGTCCCTGGTGATCGTGACCTCTCTTCCCTGACACCTTTGAAAGTTGGGTATACTCCTGATGTCTTCCAAAGTGAAGACTGATGCAAAATGCTCAATCAGTTCCTCTGCCATCTCCTTGTTTCTCATTTCAATTTCTCCAGGGTCAGTTTGCGCAAATGAAAATGCACGATTTAAAAAAAAGAGTATTTAATATAGAAGTCCTGTTTCCCTTGTTGTTGAACAGGTACTCAAGCAATTTAGGGTAAATTGGCAGCCACAAACATTGCTGTGCTTTTAACATCACATACTAGATCAGACTAGGTAAACAGATAAGGTCTTTAGGAAGATGGATTGGAGTTTTTTGCCAATCTGATGGTTTAATCCTGACAGAAGTTTTGTTTTTCTATTGCAGACTTATTTCATTTTATTTAAACTCACTGCTGTCCTGAAAGAACTGAACTCTTGTCACCAAACAATTAGTGTTGACCTCAGGTTTATGCCTGTAATGTAAGCACCATGTCATCTGATTTCAGCTCTGTTATTGCCCCCATCTTGTGGGGGTCAGTCAGTGAAAGAGATTAAGCAAACTGGGCAGCCAGAATTTGCAGCCCACCCCTCAGCAGACAGCTACCCACACCCCCCCACCCCGATCACCCCATCAAAGTTAAATGGGATATTAATTTCATGAGACCTGTAGCATAAGATTAGCCCACTTTATTCATCTCTCCTATCCTTTTAAAATAATTTATTCATCTCAGCATGTGGAGATTTACTCACCATTCCATTATCTGGGGCTGCTTGTACTTCATTGATCATGAAAAATCATTTTCATTACTGATTGAGGATGACATATCAGCAATGAAAATTCAAAGGAAAATTATGAATGAAAGGACAGATTAAAATAATTCAAGAAATAGTTTTGCAGCTTTTGCTTTGAATGTTAAAGTCTACTGCTAGGACACCCTAATCAGAGTGACCCACAGTTTCCAGGAGTGGGTGTTACCACCGGAACCATCAATCAACTGCATGGCTCACGAGAGTATCTTGTGCCTTGAAGTCAAGCTTGGGTAAATTTCTATAAAAAGCTCACCCCATTTTTTTGAAAAAAAATGTAAAGGGTGTGGCTTGGTCAAACTTTGTGTCTGTCATTAATTCTCTGAGTAAACTGGGAGTTATATTCCTCAGCTACATGGGCAGCCCAAACATTTTGGGCACAGTTACAACATATTTTGGTGATGAGGCTGAAGAAAGATGTCAGTAACAATGGAACAGCTCAAGGCTGTCCTCAATCAACAGCAAGAGAGCTTTGAACTGATTTAAGCGAAGCTAATGGACCAGCTGGCAGTAAAAATGTCCGGTGGAGCTTCAACCATTGAGGAAAGTGAGCCTGCAGTTAAAACAAATTCTGCAGACGCATTAATAAACTCGATCACTGAGTTTAATTATGACTCAGAGTCATGACCTTTTGAAACTTGGTACAAAAAGTATGAAGGCTTGTTTTCAGTAGATGTTTCCAAGTTCAGTGAGGCATGCTTGTTGTTGAGGAAGTTAGGCACTTGAGAACATGAGTGCTACATAAACTTTATTCTGCCAAAACTTCCCCAGGAGCTCAATTTTAGGGAAACACTTGATGTAATGGCAGAGATATTCAGTGAACAAACATCACTGTTCAACATTTGGTATTAAAAATGACCAAGAGAGATACCGAAGATTTTGTGGCATATGCGAGTTTGGTAAATTGACAGAGCGAATGTTTTAAACTCTCTATGCTGACTGAAGACCAGTTCAAGTGTCTAGTCTTTGTAGCGGGAATGCAGTCGCACCAAGATGCAGATCTCAGAATGCAGTTGCTGGTGAAGATTAAGCAGGAGTCTGACATGATCCATTGAAAATTAACCACTGAATGCCAACGCTTAATTAATTTAAAACACAACAGCAAAATGGTGGAAGAGGCACATCCATCTTCAAGTGGTGTCAGATGATCAAGTCAGCAGACCCCGTTAGACCAAATAAAAATGTGACCCACCCAGCCAAACCCCCCAGTGTCTGTTGGAACTGCAATAAGTGGCACAACATTTGTGACTGCCTGTACAGTCGGCAGCGCTGTGGTAAATGCAAGCATCAGGGACGTAAAGCAGAATGCTGTAGAACTGGCAGATGGAAAACACCTAATAAGTTAGCTTCACACACAAAAGTGAAACCAATCAAAGCGACTTTCAAGGTGGCAAACGCCAAATGCAGGAAATATGTGAAAGTGCACATTAACAACATCCCAGTGAGGCTTCAAATTGATACAGGATCTGACATTCCACTAATATCAAAGAAAACATGGAAACAGATTGGTCAGCCAGAGGTGACTCCATCTGAAAACACGGCACGGAATGCTTCTGGGGGATCCTGGAGTTGCCAGGCAAAGTTGACTGTTCCGTCAACTTAAACAATACAGAAGGAAATGGATCACATTATCTAGCGAAATGTCCTAACCTCCATCTCATGGCTCTTGACTGGATCAAAAGTTTGAATCTATTGGACTGTCCACTTAACGATATTTGTCAAAAGTTGGAGGTGGCACATACCCCAACAGCGGCAAGTACAGCACAAGGGTTGCTGATAGAATTAAAGCAATGCCATGCAACAGTATTTTCCGAAGGCCTTAGATGGTGCATAAAACGAAGGCAAAATTCTGCATTCTGCCAAAGTAAAACCGACTTTCAAGCCAAAACAGCCTATCCCATTTGTAGCCCTGCAAGAAGTGGAGCAAAAATTGCAACATAAAGGAGTAATTGAACAGGTCAACTACTGATCATGGGCTGCACCTATCGTGGTGATGAAGAAATCAAATGGATCCATACGCCTGTGTGCTGATTTTTCAACTGGTCTGAATACAGCATTGGTCACCCATCAATACCAACTGCCATTCCCTGATGACCTCTTGGTGAAGCTGAATGGTGGCAAATGCTTTGCGAAGATCGATTTAGCAGAGGCTTATCTACAGGTGGAGATTGATGCTGAATCCAGAGAATTGCTAACACACAAATCCAAGGGGCAGGGTCCAATAGAGGAGATCCTGCAGACATTCTTGTTAAATTATAGGATCACTCCAAACCCACAAACTCCTGGTGGCACTTCGCCTGCGGAAAACATATTTAGTAGGAAAATGAGACACTTTCCCACAAAAGTCAGAACCTGGACGCAGAGATTTGGATATTGAAAGACATTTCAACCATCGGCATGGATCAAAACAAAGAATGTTTTGGGATGGACAACATGTGGCTGGTGTGAGACTACAGGGTTAAGTCAGATGAGTGGCAACTGGGGAGAATCCTGAGGAAGATCGGGGAGGTTCTCTGTTATGTGCAGGTTGGACTGGACAGATGGACTAGACATGCCAACCAGCTGTGACCAACCAAATGTAAACTCACTGAGACACCTGAGCAACTCTGTTTGAATGCTCCATTGGAGACTTTTGAACAGCAGAAACCAGTGACCAACCAAACACAACCGTCACGAGATTTTACCCGCAGTACCATGGGAACCTGTAAGAACAAAGAGTTCACAAACAAGTAAAGCCCTTCCAAGTGGTCCCAGGTCTTCACTCTTTGAGTAAAACAACTCAAAAGGGGGAGGTGCTAGGACGCCCTAATCAGAGTGATCCACAGTCGTCAGGAGTGGGTGTTACCTCTGGAGCCATCAATCAACTGAAAGGCTCATGAGACTATCTTGTGCCTTGAAGTCAAGGTTGTGTAAATTTCTATAAATAGCTCACTCCATTTAAAAAAGAAGTGAAGAGAGTTCAGGTGTGGTTTGGTGAAACTGTATCTGTTCTTAATTCTCTGAGTAAACACAAAGTGGGAATTAGATTCCTCAGCTACGTGTGCAGTCGAAACATTGTGGGCACAGTTACAACATTTACGCTTGAAATTATTTGACATGGAGATTGCTTTATGGCAAACCACCTTAAAAAGAGGCTTCATTATGATCATTCCATATATAACAATCAATTTTCAACAATGGAATACACTGAGATTTCTTTCAGAAATATGGATATTATAGACTTTGTGTGAATAAATTATGTAATTGTCATACAGTAAGAAGCTTCTGTTTGTGTGCTATCAAGGCAAGTCAACTCATACAGCATCTAGTACAATAATAACAACAGGGAGTCTTCTTCTTTGGCTTGGCTTCGCGGATGAAGATTTATGGAGGGGGTAAATGTCCACGTCAGCTGCAGGCTCGTTTGTGGCTGACAAGTCCGATGCGGGACAGGTAGATACGGTTGCAGCGGTTGCAGGGGAAAATTGGTTGGTTGGGGTTGGGTGTTGGGTTTTTCCTCCTTTGTCTTTTGTCAGTGAGGTGGGCTCTGCGGTCTTCTTCAAAGGAGGTTGCTGCCCGCCGAACTGTGAGGCGCCAAGATGTACGGTTTGAGGCGACATCAGCCCACTGGCGGTGGTCAATGTGGCAGGCACCAAGAGATTTCTTTAGGCAGTCCTTGTACCTCTTCTTTGTTGCACCTCTGTCACAGTGGCCAGTGGAGAGCTTGCCATATAACACGATCTTGGGAAGGCGATGGTCCTCCATTCTGGAGACGTGACCCACCCAGCACAGCTGGATCTTCAGCAGCGTGGACTCAATGCTGTCGGCCTCTGCCATCTCGAGTACTTCGATGTTATGGATGAAGGCGCTCCAATGAATGTTGAGGATGGAGCAGAGACAATGCTGGTGGAAGCGTTCTAGGAGCCGTAGGTGATGCCGGTAGAGGACCCATGATTCGGAGCCGAACAGGAGTGTGGGTATGACAATGGCTCGGTATACGCTTATCTTTGTGAGGTTTTTCAGTTAGTTGTTTTTCCAGACTCTTTTGTGTAGTCTTCCAAAGGCGCTATTTGCCTTGGCGAGCCTGTTGTCTATCTCGTTGTCGATCCTTGCATCTGATGAAATTGTGCAGCCGTGATAGGTAAACTGGTTGACCGTTTTGAGTTTTGTGTGCCCGATGGAGATGTGGGGGGGCTGGTAGTCATGGTGGGGAGCTGGCTGATGGAGGACTTCCGTTTTCTTCAGGCTTACTTCCAGGCCAATCATTTTGGCAGTTTCCGCAAAACAGGACGTCAAGCGCTGAAGAGCTGGCTCTGAATGGGCAACTAAAGCGGCATCGTCTGCAAAGACTAGTTCACGGACAAGTTTCTCTTGTGTCTTGGTGTGAGCTTGTAATGCAGTTATAAATGGCAGTATAATCTTTTGCCATTGTGAGATTCATTCAAGAATCTGATAACAACAGTAAAGAAACTGTCCTTGAATCTGGAGGTTCATATTCTCAAGCTTGCCTCCTCTTCTCAATGGCAGAGGAGAGAAAAGGGTATGACTAGGGTAGGATGAATCTTTAATATATTAGTAGCTCTCCCAATACTGCAGGAGAGGTTGATGGAAGGGGAGGTTGGTTTCCGTGATGGCTTGAACTGCATTTGTTTTCATCATTTTTATCTGGATAGCCTCCTATTCTTGTTTTTGATAGACACTGGTTGCTGCTTGTAATTTCTATCTGGTCTATCTCAGCCACAGTACTTCACTACAGCTGAGAGCCTCAATTTTTCTTCTCACTGAAAACTCAATCTTAATTCTGCACAGTTGTTAATGCCTTTGAAGAAAATGTACTGCATTATACAGACAATTAAGCTTAGCCACACTTTACTAGGCACCTGGCAATTTGTATTCTACATCAGTTTGGGGGGGGACCTCAAGTCAAGTCAAGTTATGTTTGTTTATCGTTTATTGGCTTTGAATTCGTTGTATAATAATCAACTTATTTCTTTTTCAATACATAATCAAAGTTTATTGCATTGGAGATTTAAAGGTGTGAAAAATTTGGGAGATTGTTTTAAAGAGGGTAAGTTTTTATCTTTTAATCAGATGAGGGAAGATTTTGGTATTGATAAGAATTTTTTATTTCTTTATTATCAAATTCGATCTTTGGTAAAATGTATGTTTGGTAGAGATATGATTTTACCTAAAATGACTAAATTTGATAATTTTCTTGTGAAGGTACCAGAGAAGGGTTATATTTCATTTATGTATCAAATATTACAGGATGGTATGGATAAAAAGGGTTGGGATAGATTGAAAATTAAATGGGAAGTGGATATTGGTTTTATTTTTTCAAAAGATGATTGGTTAGATATCTGTTATGATAGTGTAACTAGATTGATAAATGCACGTTATGCAATGATAAATTACAATTTTTTACATCAATTATATTTGACACCTGAAAAATTTAAAAAATATGCTTTTAATGAATCAGATTTGTGTTTTAGATGTGGTGATACGGTTGGAACTTTTTTTCATACTGTTTGGTTATGTATACATATACAATCTTTTTGGAAGAAAATGCAATCGTTTTTAGAATATCTGTATAAGATTAAAATAGTTTTAGATCCTACAGTATTTTTATTGGGTAGTTTGCAACCTCTGAAAAGTTTGGGATTAGATAAATTCCAGCTTGCCTTTGTATATTTAGCTTTATCTGTAGTGAAAAAATGTATTGCTAGTACGTGGAAAGATACAAATATGATTGATATTAATAGATGGCATAATGAGATGAAATATTGTTTAATAATGGAAACAATTACATATGTTTCGCATGATAATTATAATTTTTTTATTAATAAGTGGCTGCTATACTCAGAATATTTACATTTAAATTGATATTGATTAGATTTTAATTATATATATTTAACTTTTTTAAATATTCTTTCTTTTTTCTTTCTTTATGGCTCTCCATAGGAGAGTTGGCTGAAGGGGGGGGGGAGTTCTTTTCTTTTCTTTTTTTTCTATACATATATATAAAAAAACATTCATGTTCATGTTTAATTGCTGTATATGTCATATATTATTTGTTTTTTGAACAAATAAATAAAGTTTAAAAAAATGTTTCTTTATTGTTCATGCCATGCTCCCATGGTAAAGATGAGATAGCTTTTCTCCAGGACCACGGAGTATATTTACATAAATATAAGTTAGAATAGAGGTTAAGCACATTAAAATATTTAAATCTTAAGATATGTACAGTAAAAGTCCACGGTACCCTATCCACATATGTTTTGTGAACTTACAAGTCTGATGGCTTGGGGAAAAAAATCCTATTGCCCAATTTGAAAGCAAGGGCCTGAGTGCTGCAGTACCTCCAACCAGATGCCAGAAGGGAAAACAGTTTATGTGAGGGGTGTGTGGAGGCCTTCACAATGTTTATTGCCTTTTGCCTGCATCGAATGTTGTAGATGTCCTTCATGGTAGGAAGAGAACCCCCAATGATCTTTTCCACTGACTTCACTATCCTCTGCAGGGCCTTGCGGTCTGAGGTGATACAACTTCCAAACCAGGCGGTGATGCAGTTGCACAGGATGCTCTCGATACAACCTCTACAGAATGCAATGAGGATGGAGGGTGGGAAATGAAATTTTCTCATCCTTTGTGGGAAGTAGAGGTGCTGCTGGGCTTTCTTGGCTATGGAGCTGGTGTTAAGGGTCTTGCTGAAATTCTCTGCTAAGTGCACTCCAAGAAATTTGATAGTCTTGACAACCTCAACAATGGAGTCATTAATGGTCAGTAGAGCATGGTCCTCCCGGGCCCTCCTGAAGTTGACAACCATCTCTTTTGTTTTATTAATGATCAGATACAGGTTGTTGGCTCTGCACCAGTCTGTTAACGACTGCATATAATCTCTATAAGATGACTCATCATTCTTACTAATCAGGCCCACCATGGTTGTGCCATCACCAAACTTGATGATGTGGTTCAAGCTGTGTTTAGCTGCACAGTCATGGGTCAGCAGAGTGAACAGCAATGGACTAAGCATGCAGCCCTGGCGGCCCCTCCCCCCCCAACCCACAGTGTTCAGTGTAATAGTCTTAGAAGTGCTGTTTCCGATCCAGACTGCCTGAGTTCTCCCCGACAGGAAGTTGAGAATCCAATTGCAGAGGGAGGTGTTTAGACCCAGCAGGTTCAACTTCCTTATCAGGTGCATAGTGTGAAAATTAAATTTCTCACTTGGCTATTTTATTTAATTTAAGCTTAGTGTCTGAAGAAATTATATGGCGACATCATCACTACCATATTCAGTAAGCAATACTCAGTATTTCTTTTGCAATAATGTGTTTATATATCATGAAGAAAGTTGAAAATATCCTTTAATTGTGAGTGGCATGTATTGAACAGATTGAATATGCTCCAGCTCTTCTAAGTATCATTCCCAGTCTCAGTTCCTTTTCCCTTTTGTTTTATGGTTGATAACTGTTAAGGAAAGCTAGTATTTTAAGATTTGGTGGGTTGGCACTTTTCTTAAGACCATAAGTCATAGGAGCAGACTGAGGCTATTCTGTCCATCAAATGTGGTTTGCCATTCAAATCATGACTATTGTATTTTTCCTCTCAACCCCATTCCCCTACCTTCTCTCGATAACTTTTGACACCCTTATAAATCAAGAGCCTATCAATTACTTAATCTCCACAGCTGTGTGTGTGGCAAAAAATTCCATCTCTGTGCTAATGGGATGTCCTCTTATTCTGAGGCTGTGCTCTCTAGTCCAAGACTCCCCCAGTACTGGAAACATCTTCTCCATATCCATTCTATCCAGCCCTTTTGCTTCTTTGGAAGTCTCTTGGAGTTGTGGATGACTAGCTTCCAGTCCATTTCCAAGGAGTGTCTTCTGAGGAGCGGAGGGCCAATGAGATCTGTTCCACAGTCTTGGGATGCTTGGATTGGCCATAGGTCAGGTTTCCCAGAGTTTAGTGAGTAGATTAGAGATTTCTGGTGCGCAATTTACTGCTAAGTGAAACAGATTCATCCCTGGTGAGTTTCCTAGGAGGCTGCCATCATCACCCAGTGTATAACAGCTCATAAATCCTTTCCCTGCTCCCCTAAACCCACACGAACATTGCCTGTCCCTAAACCTATAGAGTTTCTACCCCCTTGCTTCCCTTTATTACATTAGGACTCCCATGCTTGTTTTAGAATGCACCTTAATATATAATTTTCACTGCCATGTGTTCTTACTTTATGAAGTATTCTTTTACATGGTCCCTTTCAGAAAATATTTTATGCAATTCTAAAGTTATGGTTTCTCCTTTAGCCTTCGTGCTCATTATATCTTCCAAAAACAAATTAATTTGTCTGACTCATTTTTCCATTAATAAAACCAAGTTTCTTCACTTCATTGTATGATGATTTTTGAAATCTCCCACTATTATTTCCCTGAAAGTGGAGACCAATGTTTTTCCAATGACATTGCGCCTGGTTAAATTTTCCTCCTGTGACTTCCAACCTTCTCCCTCTCTCCTTTCTTCAATACAAAGGGTTTGACTTGTTGTTTTAAATATGCTCAAATTTTTCCACAATAGATTAGGGCTGGTGAGATGTCATGATCGTAGGAGACCATGTCTTGTCATGTTTTTCTATTGCATTTGTAGTTCAGTTAAAGACTGACTGCCACAATAAACACGTGCTGTGAGGGGTTTGAGGGAAAGGACCACAGTCGAGACATTGAGGGTCAAAGACTGGAGGGGAATTCCCTCAAACAATAAAGGGGTGAGTAATTTCAAGAGGCCACAGTGGTGGCCGCAGTCCTCTGTAGAAAATCAGAGGCTTAACATAAGATTTCAACAATAAAATGTATATATGATATTTTTTTTATTTCTTGCACTGAGTCATATCAATAACAACATCCACAAATGATCATCAATATATACAGAGTGACATTTCTTCTTTTTTCCCCTTTCATCCCACTCCCCTTTCCCACCCCTTCAAAAATCAATAAATAATAAAACACAAAACAAAGAAATAACAAAAAGCAAAAAAGAAAAAAAGTTGTATTGTCCACTTTCACATATTTAAATCTTATTGTGCTCATAACTATGTTGTTTTAAGCGATGAAGGTTTGTGGTCGGCATTCTCTGACATATTTTATGTACAGTTCCCAAATTTGTTCGAATAATGTACACTTGTCTTTCAGATTGTATGTAATTTTTTTATAATGGAATACACTTGTTTATTTCTGTATGCCACGGTTGTATTTTAAGGCTTATTTCCATTTTCCAGGTTGTCATAATACATTTTTTTGCTACTGCTACCGCTATTATAATAAATTTATACAAATTAAACTTGAACTATTAATTTAAAAAATACATGAAGATTTAGAGAATTGGAAAGAACTACCGTTAACCTTAATAGGAAAAGTAAACTGTATTAAGATGAATGTGTTTCTATGAGTGCAATATCTATTCTAAACATTACCAATTCCCCTGACAGAAAATCTTTTTGCAAAACTGAAGAAAATAGTAAGGAATTTTTTATGGAAATGTAAGAAATCAAGAATAGCGCTAGAAAAATTAACATGAAGTTACAAAATAGGAGGGTTTCAGCTACCAAACTTCAAAAATTACTACAGGGCAGCACAGTTAAGGTACTTATTAGATTTTTATCAGAGTGGAGAAAAACTGGACTGGACTAAGATAGAATTAGACAAATTGGGAGAAAATATCCCGGAACATGTACTTTATAAATGGGATGAAAAATTGGTGCAATATAACAATTCATCAGTACTACATCACCTAGTTAAATTATGGAAAAGAACACACCTGGGAGAAAAAAAGATAAATTATCAAATACCAAAAATGATATTAACACAAAACCCATTAATCCCCCTTATAATAGATCATTTATTTTCCAAAGAATGGGATAGAAAAGGAATCCAGAAAATAGAAGATTGCTTTTTGGGAAATAATTTATTAAAATTTGAGCAATTAAAAGATAAATAAGGAATAACACAAGGTACAATGTTTACATATCATCAGTTGAAAACTTACTTAAAAGATAAACTGGGAAATAGCTTGAGATACCAGAAAGTAGCAGCTATGAATATTTAATCACAGACACAATGATAATTTTAAAAAATTATTACAAACATGTACATCAAACTGCAATATAAGGAAGAGGATGAAACAAAGTATAAACCAAAACAAAGTTGGGAAAAAAGATTTAAACATAGAGATAAAGAATGAAAGATGGGAGAAGTTATATACTGGAACAATGAAGAAGACGATAAATACTAGATTATATATGATACAATATAACACTATATTTACTTCTCAGAAATTAAAAGAGTGGTACCTAACTGCATCGGATAGATGTTTTCGTAGTAAACAAGAGACTGGATCAACATTACATGCAATTTGGACATGTCCAAAAGTAAAAACTTTCTGGGAAGATCTAAACCTAATATTAACCAAAATCATAAAAAAATAACATACCAAAAGATCAAAAAAAAATTTCTGTTAAATAATATAAGAGCCTAAAATTAGACAGAGCTCATATAAAACATATACATGAATTTGACACTAAAGATGCAAAGAGACTTTGCACTGTTTTCTTGGTACATAGTTTTAATGTAAATAAAGATTATTTTTGAGAAAAAACTTTCTTTTAGTGTGCCATGTCCAAATGAATGAATGAGTCCCAGTGACATTGAACTCTGAGGAATAGGCAGGGAGAAACCACAATAAAAGGATTCTATATCCATCAGTTTGTCTCCCTTCTATATACTTCATTTCCTGTTGAAGACATCCATTATTCTACCTCTGGGGAGAAGCACAGCAGAGGTAAAAATCACACCAGTGTAGGATTCTGCAATTTTGTGCTTGATTCTGGGGAATCAATGCAGTCATTAACAAATAATCCTATAGTTTTTTTTGTATCTTAACACTGTTTCTCCAGCATCCAACTCTTCTAAATTATTTCTATGGTAGTTCAATGCGCAGAATTCATCTCCAGCAAGATTTAGAACCATATTTCTTTAACCAGCGTTGGTGCTGTAAACTTCTGGAGGAAGCAGCTTTTTAATAAAACTGTTATCCAAAGCAGGACTGTTTGAAGAATTGAGCCTATTTCTGTTTGGGGGCTGAGTGCAGGATACCTTACAGCAAAACAAGTTGCAGTTAAACTGAGCAACTCAGGATACCACTCACCATAGTCCCAGATTGTTTAGCACCTTTCCCCTCAAGCTTTGGAAGATAAAGATTCAACAAGAAATTCTGAAAGGAGAAGCTTCCATGTCCATCACATTAGAAATGGGAACGAAACTGGAGACAGATATCCGCAACTATAAGGTGGTACCCAGAACCTTATCCTGAACTTCATAGCATGCTTTCTTTTTTACATCTGTACTAGGTCATCTCCATTCACATCTGTAACTTCATTTTCCAGCTCATACTCATACAGGTACCTGCACTGATCTCAAAGTTGTCAAACCTATAGACTCTTGCAGCAAGGAAATGGCATCTTTGGCCTAACTTGCCCATGCTGACCTAAATGTCCCACCCACACTAGTTTCACCTGCTTATGTTTGGCCCATATCCCCACAAACACATTCTATCCATGTATCTGCCCATTTTTTATTAAACATTGCAATAGTATTTGCCTCAACCAGCAGACCATTCCATACATCCACAAGACTCTGCCTTAAAATGTTATCCCTCAGGTCTCTGTTAAATCTTTCATTCCCACGCATTAAGCATATGTCCTCTGGTTAAAATTCCCCTGCTCTAGTCATAATTCTCCCAGAAGCCGAGCCTGAGGACATCTTCAGACTGATCCTGCTGGTATAGATCATACATGATACTTTGCTACCACTTCTTTGGCTTGGCTTCGCGGACGAAGATTTATGGAGGGGGTAAAAAGTCCACGTCAGCTGCAGGCTCGTTTGTGGCTGACAAGTCCGATGTGGGACAGGCAGACACGGTTGCAGCGGTTGCAGGGGAAAATTGGTTGGTTGGGGTTGGGTGTTGGTTTTTCCTCCTTTGCCTTTTGTCAGTGAGGTGGGCTCTGCGGTCTTCTTCAAAGGAGGTTGCTGCCCGCCAAACTGTGAGGCGCCAAGATGCATGGTTTGAGGCGTTATCAGCCCACTGGCGGTGGTCAATGTGGCAGGCACCAAGAGATTTCTTTAGGCAGTCCTTGTACCTTTTCTTTCGTGCACCTCTGTCACGGTGGCCAGTGGAGAGCTCGCCATATAACACGATCTTGGGAAGGCGATGGTCCTCCATTCTGGAGACGTGACCCATCCAGCGCAGCTGGATCTTCAGCAGCGTGGACTCGATGCTGTCGACCTCTGCCATCTCGAGTACTTCGACGTTAGGGATGAAAGCGCTCCAATGGATGTTGAGGATGGAGCGGAGACAACGCTGGTGGAAGCGTTCTAGGAGCCGTAGGTGGTGCCGGTAGAGGACCCATGATTCGGAGCCGAACAGGAGTGTGGGTATGACAACGGCTCTGTATACGCTTATCTTTGTGAGGTTTTTCGGTTGGTTGTTTTTCCAGACTCTTTTGTGTAGTCTTCCAAAGGCGCTATTTGCCTTGGCGAGTCTGTTGTCTATCTCATTGTCGATCCTTGCATCTGATGAAATGGTGCAGCCGAGATAGGTAAACTGGTTGACCGTTTTGAGTTTTGTGTGCCCGATGGAGATGTGGGGGGGCTGGTAGTCATGGTGAGGAGCTGGCTGATGGAGGACCTCAGTTTTCTTCAGGCTGACTTCCAGGCCAAACATTTTGGCAGTTTCCGCAAAGCAGGACGTCAAGCGCTGAAGAGCTGGCTCTGAATGGGCAACTAAAGCAGCATCGTCTGCAAAGAGTAGTTCACGGACAAGTTTCTCTTGTGTCTTGGTTTGAGCTTGCAGGCGCCTCAGATTGAAGAGACTGCCATCCGTGCGGTACCGGATGTAAACAGTGTCTTCATTGTTGGGGTCTTTCATGGCTTGGTTCAGCATCATGCTGAAGAAGATTGAAAAGAGGGTTGGTGCGAGAACACAGCCTTGCTTCACGCCATTGTTAATGGAGAAGGGTTCAGAGAGCTCATTGCTGTATCTGACCCGACCTTGTTGGTTTTCGTGCAGTTGGATAATCATGTTGAGGAACTTTGTGGGACATCCGATGCGCTCTAGTATTTGCCAAAGCCCTTTCCTGCTCACGGTGTCGAAGGCTTTGGTGAGGTCAACAAAGGTGATGTAGAGTCCTTTGTTTTGTTCTCTGCACTTTTCTTGGAGCTGTCTGAGGGCAAAGACCATGTCAGTAGTTCCTTTGCTACCACTGCTGCATTGTCATATAACCATATAACCATTTATGGAGCGGAAACAGGCCATGTTGGCCTTTCGAGTTTGCACCGGGTTCACTGATTTTGTGCGCCCTCTTCAGGCATTGGTTCCGGTAGATCTTCATTCAATAACAATGGGCGAATTCAATGCAGGTGGAATCAGTCATAGAAATGGTGGTCCAAACATGTACTTACATTACATTAATAATGCAATGAATAACAAATTATAATATAAAACTACAGCATATAGACTAATACAATTTATCCGATTTTTATCATTGAATAACAAAAGTTACTTTTAGATGACTTTGCATTCTCCCCTGAAAGGTGATTTTAATTACTTTGATTTTTTTTTCCTGAAATTGTGAGCACTTGTAAAAAGAACCAAAATCCTTCCAAATATCTAATTACTGGAGGAACTCAGTTGGTCAGACAGCGTTCCTGGGTAGAAATGGCCAGTCGCCACTTTGGATCAGGACCCTTGATCAGGGCTGATATAAAAACATGGAATTATGTATCTAAAGGGGCAAAGAAGCTGGGGGAGGGACCTAGTGGTGATCAGGTAGAGGGAAGAAGATGTAAGAGGTGGAGCCATAGTGAGAGAGTGAGAAGATTAGGAAGTGGTGGGAGTTGGGCTGGGAAGAGAAATAAAATAAGTGCAGAGCAAGTAAAGAAGAGATGGGACCAATGGAATTAGTTGGGAGTAAAACAAGAAAGTCTGCAAACACTGTGATTGAAGTAAAAATACAACACTGGAGAAACTCAGTAGGTCAAACAGAGTACTTTTTGTAGCAAAGATAAGCAATGTTTCAGGCTTGAGCCCTTCATCAAGGTACGAAGAAAGTGTTGGTGGATGCCTAAACCAAATGGTGGGGTGAGGGGAGGAACAAGGGGAGGAGCAAGCACAGTCCCACAGGCAGGAGGAGGATAAGGAAGAGAGGGCACAGCAGCTAACAAGGTGAGAGGGATGGCTCTGTGAATGAAAAGGGAAGGGGGTAGAGAGTTGGAGGAATGAAGACAGAGGGAATGGGGGAGAGGGAGAAGGGAAAGTAGGCTACCAGATTTCAGAGAAGTCAATGTTAATATATTCTTTATGTTAAGTTTCCCTATTTTTAAAAATCTTTCCTGCATAAAAAATTCTGTTTGACCTGCTGAGTTCTCTGGATTTAGTTGGGTATGTGGGTTACTGAAAATGAGAAAGAAAATCAAGGTTCATGCCATTGGGTTGAAGGATGTTGGGAAGGAACGTCATGTTGCCCCAGGTTAGGTTTGGCTTCACCCTGCGAATGAATGAGACAGACAACAGACTTGGTGTTGTAGGAACTTTTGGGAGAGATGGGTAGAGGAAGCTCAAATTTAGACCACTAGACAGAGCACTGGTGTTTGATGGGCAGTCGATTACAGCATCTGCAGTTTTTGTGCTTCTCTGTTTTTCCTTCCAGATAACTCCTTGGCAACTTGTGCCCTTTGCACAGGGCGACTTTCTCCTGCACACAATTCAATTTGGAAGCCTCTGCAGAATCCCCTCAGAAAGGCATCCATCACTGGAGCAGCAGCTTATTCCTTGCTTATGCTGCTCCCTACATGAAACAGTGACTTTTCAAGGGCTACTCCTTGAAGGCAGAGCTATAAAGAATGGAGCTACCAATGCAGGAAGTTTGACTTAGATCACCTTCTACTCCTGAAGCAGACTAACATCACTTGTGTGGGCCTGCTAATTCTCTTTTCCAGGCCAATGAACACTGCAAGCTCTTTTCTAGAACTTTTGGCAACACTAGAAGGGAGATAGTCAACATCAGAGTTCTTGTCCAATGTGCACTTACAAGATGCTGAGATGTGCTTTTATATTGAGTATGGTAACATTTTGCAAGCTGCTTCTCTAATTGCATTAATTGCACTTCCTGCTATCCTTAATTATGGCTCATCTTTCCTGGATAGCACACAAAGCTAAGCTTTCATTGTATCTTGGTACACAGGGCAATGAACAGTTCAAGTGTTCATTGCATCCCATTGGCCTAATGATCAATGAGATGGAGACAAGAAGGTGAGCATGGGCTAAAGGGGAATACGTTGTCATGCCAGAGTGACATGATCCCAGGAATTTCTCACTTTTTCTCTGTTCCTGGTTTAAGTAAAACTAAAAAAAAACTATTTTATAGCCTTAATAAACTCAAACTGGAATCCTAATGACTTCCTTGTCATTATGCTCTGTAAAAATGCATAGAAATCCAACTGATCTATTGCTTTGAAACAGAAAACAAACTTGTCAGTTCAAATCTGGTGTGGAGGAAGAGAGAGATCTTCGGGTCCAGGTCCTAGATCCCTCAAGGATCCCATGCAAGTTGACAGGTTAGTTAAGAAGGCATGATGTGTGTTGGCCTTCATTAGTCAGGGGATTGAGTTCAAAAGTTGCAAATTAATGTCATAATTCCATAAAACTTTGGTTGGGCCACACTTAGAGCATTGTGTTCCATTCTGATTCTCTCATTATAGGAAGGATGTGAAAGCTTTTAAGAAGAAGTTGAGGAGATTAACCAGGATGTTGCTGGATTGGAGAACATGTCTAAATGAGCTAGGGATTCTCTCTTTGGAGTGGAGGAGGATGAGTGGCAATTTAATATAGGTGTTTAAGAAGATGAAAGGCATTAATAGAGTGGACATCCAGCATTGTTTTCCCACAGCAGCAATGGCCAATACCAATGGATATTTGTTTAAGGTGAGTGGAGGAAAATTTATGGGAGCTGCCAGAGGTTTATTTTTTGTTTGCACAGAGAGTGGTGGGTGCCTGGAATGGCTTTTCTGGGGGTGTTGGTGGTGGAGGCTGGTGCATAGGGATATTTAAAAGATTCTTAGATAGGATGCAGGAAAAATGGATGTAAGAAAAATGGAGAACTGTGGGCTTTGAGGGAGGGAAGGCTTAGATTGTTGTGGAGTAGGTTTATGTAGGTCGACACAACATCATGGGCTGAAAGTCCTCTACTGTACTTTACTGTTTTATTCCATTTAAACAAAGCCATGTTGGGACATGATTTAGAGGAAATGTCTCTGGTTCATTTTGTTTATAGTTTTATAGAAAATTGTGGAGAGACAAAGTTCATGTTGAAGGTGGGTTGAAGTAATGAAATTAATCAAATGAAAAAAATTGTTGGCATGTAATAGGGAGCCTGAAACTTGTTTGTTACATGATAATGGTGAGGAAAAAGACACATGGTGTCTTAGCTGAGCCAAATGATGGCCAGGAAATGTGTCCTTCCCCATTTAAAGGATGATACTTGCCAAGTGGTTGGAGACAAGCAACAGGCCATGATTCTGATCCATGAGCTTTCTGTTCCATATTGACCCCTGGAGTTAAGTTGCCCAATATCAACTTCCTGTCCCTGCTGCAACATTAGTTGAACATCCCACCAGTAAACATATTGTTGCAATCCCCACCCTGACCACTGCAGCTCTGGGTCCTGAGGTCTATGGATCTGGGCTACTGATCCAGGACCCAAGCATCCAATCCCAATCTCTAACATCCTCTTTTGACCCTTCAATTCCACTCCAATATTCTGATCAGTTATTATTCTGAAGTCATGATGCTTCTCCCTAGGATCTCAATATCGCCCTCAAAATCTGATGATTGCTCCAAAGAACTAGTAACCTCCACACCAACTCCACCACTATTAATTATAACTTAGCTCCACCATTCCATACCCAGACATTCATTCATGGTCCAACTTCAGAGAATGTAATTCTTCAATCACTACTGTCATCTTAGTTGACCAAGGTCCAACTTCTAGGTTTTGATTGCAAGATACTAATTTTGGACCACATATAAATCTTTTATTTGTGTATCACCTCTCAGCTTCTTTCTCTCCTTCCCTCCACTATAATTTGCCTGCCAGCCTGTGCTCCTTTCCCTCCACACCCCTTATTTGGGCCAATGGTGTCCTGGCAACCTTCAACAATATAGATGATCAAATTGCTGGCTGTGGGAGCTGATTCTAATCACAAAACCAGTGATATTGTCTCAAAGTATCTAATGTGCTGCAAAATTGCTTTGGGATGTTGTGGTGGGAGAACAAGTTTGAAGGATCCAAAGACAATCCTGGACACGTGTTAATACTAAATGGTGAACTTTGTTTACACGCGACTCAAATATTCCATAGCAATGCTCTGATACAAGTTAAATGAACTATAATTTAAGGGTTCAAATAAACAGCACCTCCCACCCCGCTCCCAACTATCAGGCACAACACACCAATTAACAAGGTTATATATGCAAGGATCGACAACGAGGTAGACAACAGACTCGCCAAGGCAAATAGCGCCTTTGGAAGACTGCACAAAAGAGTCTGGAAAAACAACCAACTGAAAAACCTCACAAAGATAAGCGTATACAGAGCCGTTGTCATACCCACACTCCTGTTCGGCTCCGAATCATGGGTCCTCTACCGGCATCACCTACGGCTCCTAGAACGCTTCCACCAGCGTTGTCTCCGCTCCATCCTCAACATTCATTGGAGCGCTTTCATCCCTAACGTTGAAGTACTCGAGATGGCAGAGGTCGACAGCATCGAGTCCACGCTGCTGAAGATCCAGCTGCGCTGGGTAGGTCGCGTCTCCAGAATGGAGGACCATCGCCTTCCCAAGATCGTGTTCTATGGCGAGCTCTCCACTGGCCACCGTGACAGAGGTGCACCAAAGAAAAGGTACAAGGACTGCCTAAAGAAATCTCTTGGTGCCTGCCACATTGACCACCGCCAGTGGGCTGATATCGCCTCAAACCGTGCATCTTGGCACCTCACAGTTTGGCGGGCAGCAACCTCCTTTGAAGAAGACCACAGAGCCCACCTCACTGACAAAAGGCAAAGGAGGAAAAACCCAACACCCAACCCCAACTAACCAATTTTCCCCTGCAACCGCTGCAACCGTGTCTGCCTGTCCCGCATCGGACTTGTCAGCCACCAACGAGCCTGCAGCTGACGTGGACATTTTACCCCGTCCATAAATCTTCATCCGCGAAGCCAAGCCAAAGAAAAAAAAAGCAGCCTGTGAGAGATAAGTAAAACTGATATAAAAATATGAAGATGAGGAGTATAAAGTTAGTTTGAATAAGATAAGGGTCTTCTAGCCTTAGACAGAATTACCAAGTTCTGCATATAAGAAGGTTGTAGCCCTGAGTGTCGGGAAGGTGTGAATTAGAACAAAGGCAGGTTTGTGAATAAGGACAATGACATGATGGGACACAGACAGGATACCCCCTGGTCCTCCAAGTTCAGACAGGATTGCCTAATGCCAAACTCATCCAGGAGGCATAAGAATGTAAGGGGGAGGGTACTTCTATACTGAAATCAACTGTATAAAAGTTGGGTGAGCCCCAGTGTATGTGTGTATTCCCAGGGTAAGGGGAAGCACCCAACTTTGCATTGTTGTATAATAAATGTTCTTTGTTCTTAATTTTTGTCTCGAGCAAATTCTGTGAACGTATTCCTGTTTGACCACTGCCAGTGGGCTGATCTCGCCTCCAACTGTGCATCTTGGCGCCTCACTGTTCGGCGGGCAGCAACCTCCTTTGAAGAAGACCGCAGAGCCCACCTCACTGACAAAAGACAAAGGAGGAAAAACCCAACACCCAACCCCAACCAACCAATTTTCCCTTGCAACCGCTGCAACCGTGCCTGCCTGCCCTGCATCGGACTTATCAGTCACCAACGAGCCTGCAGCAGATGTAGACCTACCCCTCCATAAATCTTCGTCCGCAAAGCTAAGCCAAAGATTCCTGTTTCTCACAAGCCCATGAGACATGCCATGAGGCTGCAAGCCTCCATTACAGATCTTACACCCTGCAGTCTCCTGCTCTGAGTCATCTCCTGCTCTCAGCAAAGTATAATCAAACAGAAGCTATAATCCTTAAGGCATTGCTAATTGCATTGCAACAATGACCACTATCATTACACCCTTCCCAGGTGCATGGCCACAAATAGCCCCCACCCTTCACTGGCACACACCTTACAATTCATCCTCCAGTGTTGCCCTCGGCTCACAATCTGTAATGAAGCTGAAGGATGGTTCCAAAGGAAAAAAGAGCTGGCTCATGTGCTGGGTTTTTATCCTGCATTGGGCTAGGTGGCCCGGGTAGGCCCATCATGGGTCCTCTACCGGCACCACCTACGGCTCCTAGAACGCTTCCACCAGCGTTGTCTCCGCTCCATCCTCAACATCCATTGGAGCGCTTACATCCCTAACATCGAAGTACTCGAGATGGCAGAGGTCGACAGCATCGAGTCCACGCTGCTGAAGATCCAGCTGCGCTGGATGGGTCACGTCTCCAGAATGGAGGACCATCGCCTTCCCAAGATCGTGTTATATGGCGAGCTCTCCACTGGCCACCGTGACAGAGGTGCACCAAAGAAAAGGTACAAGGACTGCCTAAAGAAATCTCTTGGTGCCTGCCACATTGACTACCGCCAGTGGGCTGATAACGCCTCAAACCGTGCATCTTGGCGCCTCACAGTTTGGCGGGCAGCAACCTCCTTTGAAGAAGACCGCAGAGCCCACCTCACTGACAAAAGGCAAAGGAGGAAAAACCCAACACCCAACCCCAACCAACCAATTTTCCCCTGCAACCGCTGCAATCGTGTCTGCCTGTCCCGCATCGGACTTGTCAGCCACAAACGAGCCTGCAGCTGACGTGGACTTTTTACCCCCTCCATAAATCTTCGTCCGCGAAGCCAAGCCAAAGAAGAAGGACCAATGGGAAAGTGCTTTAACCTGTTAAGTGGGTCTGACATTGATTGACAGGGATTGGTATTCCTGTGTGGGTGGTCAGATGACCCTTCAGTTTGCAAGGACATGGAGGCTGACTTTTGGCCTGATCAGCTGCCTGTCCGACCTGTTTATTTCTTTTCTACTTTAGATGGGGCCATTGAATATAGTGAATATGGTGCCTTTAATTTAAAAAAAATGCTTTTGTGTGTGTTAATCTTGTGGTCCTCCCAGTTTTGCAGTGTTGATATTATACTTAATAAAGACCAAATAATTATTCCACAGATGCCAGATACATTTTGTGGAATATGTAAAACAACCAGAACATTTCTATTAACATAGTACATCCTTCATATTTCCTATAGTTTTCTGGCTGGATATGAAATTACTTTAAATGATTGACAGGTTTGAATGAATTGTTTTTGTTATAAATATCCCTTAATTAAATGGGCCCCCTAACCTATTTATTGCTAATGCATTTTCTCCAAACCTGGCAGACTTGAAATTGTACTCAACTCGAGCAAGGTTAAGTGTAATTCAAGAGGAAACTCAAAATCAATTAATATGAAAATTGAAGAAGAAATAAGGGGAAGCTATTTGCTGTGGTGTATTTGGATTTGCAGAGACTTTCAGAAGTATTTCAAGAGTCTTTTAGGGCAGCAGAGTTGGCATAGTGGTGAGCGCAACACTATTGCAGCTCCAGCTTACAGTACCCAGGTTCGAATCCACCGCTGTTGGTAAGGAGATTGTTCATTCTTCCAATGTCCGCAGGAATTTTCTTTGGGTGTTACAGTTTCCTCCCACCTTCCAAAACATACGGTGTTTTGTAGGTTAATTGGAATATTTGGTGGCATGTGCTTGTGTGCCAGAAGGGCCTGCTACCATGCGCGTATGTCTGTAAAAGAAAGGTCATTTGGAGGAGACATGCTAAAAATTTGAGGGCAATGGAATTATGGGTAATGCCTGACCTGGATTGAGAGTCAGTTTTTGGACGGAAAATATAATAAACAAATCATTAGTAGATTGACAGGTTGTGATGAGTGGAGTCAGTTCTTGGCCCCAACATTCATAATCAATACAGATTTAGCTGAAATGGCATGTTTTGGAATATGATGATGACATTGAAGAAGGGATTGTGAGTGGGAATAAGAGCCAAAAGAGATTACAAGGGGATCTGGACAAACCAAGTGAGTGTGCAGGAACAGATGGAATATAACATAGAAAAATGTAAAGTGAACATAATTGAAATAGGATGTTTATCATATTGTCAAATTATTCGAGAGAGTGAACTGTTGCAAAGCATCAGGTCCTGATGGCATATCTGGCAAAATACATAAAATCTGTGCCAACCAATTAGCCAGAGTGTTCACAGACATTTTCAATCTCTCACTGCCGCAGTCGGAACTTCCCACCTGCTTCAAATGGGCATCAATCATCCAGCTGCCAAAGAAGAGCAGACTGAGCTGCCTCAATGACTAGCATGAGTAACACTCACATGTACTGTGATGAAATGCTTGAGAGGTTGGTCTTGGTCAGAGTGAACTTGTACCTAAGTAAAGGTCTGGACCCACTGCGATTTGCTTACCATCGCAATCATTCCACAGCAGTCAAAATATCACTGGCTCCCCACTCAGCTCTGGATCACCTAGACAACAGCAACTCGTACATATGGCTACTCTTCATCGACTATAGCTCAGCCTTTAACACCATTTTTCCTCAGTGTTGGTCACCAAGCTCCAAACTGGGGCTCTCCACCCACTCTGCAACTGGATCCTTGACTTGCTCATCAGAAGACCACAGTCAGTACTAATTGGAAACAATGTCTCCTCACTGACGATCAACACTGGCGCACCTTGAGGGTGAATGCTTAGCCCACTGCACTACTCACTATACACCCATGACTGTGAGGCCAGGCACAGTTCCAATGCTATCTGCAAATTTGCTGATGACACCACGGTTGTCGGCAGATTCACACACAGCATACTGGAGCGAGATCAATCAGCTAGTTGAGTGGTGACACAACAACGTTGCACTCAATGTTAGCAAAACCAAAGGGATAATTGTGGACTTCAGGAATATGGTGATATGCTATTACACCACTAGGTCACCAGGGGCCACCATCTGACGAACTTGTTGGCCAATTGGAGCTCATGCTCCTCCATTCTGACCTAGGCTTGCACAAAGGCAAGACCTAGCTGTATATATTAGTCTATTAAAACTAGCGTTTAACTTGCACTCTGTCTCGTGTGATTGATGCTAGTCACCATCAATTTAATAGACTAATATACAACCAGGATGGAAACTACTTCTGCCCTCGCCCACCCTCCCGACTCCACCAAAACCCAACTTAAGGACCTGGAAATGGAGATGGCTCCCACACATGTGCAACCGAGTACGGACCAGACAGAGAGCTGTGGGACCAAAATCGTGGGGGAGAGAGGGACTCACCCAGCAACCGTGGACTATGAGAGGGACAGAAGTATCCTGGAGCAGGTAAAGAGCGGCCAAGAGCCACACCTGTTAGTTAATTCACCGGAACTGGGACCGGCCATGCAACCTCCCGAGTTCCTGATTTATAATCAAGGATCGTGACAAGCGCAGGCAGAAGGCATATGGCAAGTCGCCCTTTCCTGATCATGATCTACTGCGTGGACGGGTTGCTACCCCTGAGACACCCTCAGCTAACTCCGATTCCCCAGAGGGGGCACAGACTTCCCCAGGACCAAGTGGCCGCATGGGGAAGGGATCAGGTTTAGTATGTGCCCGGCCCCCCCCAGCCACTGAATCAGAGGCTTAGGTTCAGCCAAGTGCTGAGGCCAGACAGGCTGGATAGAACTCGACCCCAGAACCCCTGGAGCAAGCACACACTTTGACCGGTGGCAGAGGTGTTTTTTTTAAATTATGTGGTGGTTGATGGGGCGTCAGAGGAAGAGATGTTAATGGTACTGCTAGCTCAGCTGGGGAATCATCCATACTCCCTTATACAGGATGCTAAGTCCTATCAAGAGGCTATGAGCACCTTGCAGAGACATCAGAATAAAGGGCACAGCGAGCTCCACTCCAGACACAGGCTCATAGCAAGTCGGGGAGTCTGTTAGAGATTTCATCCTCTCCATGAAAGACTTAGCAAGGGCATGTACTTTTAAAGCAGTATCAGCCCAAGAGTATGCGGATGACCTCATAAGGGACAGGATCGTAGCTGGCGTCAGATCTACAGAAATCAGACAAAGGCTGTTGGAAAAAGGGATAGTCAGACTGGAAGAGGCAGAGACTATTGCAGAGGCTCTGGAGGACTCTAGGAGAGAACTGGAAGAGTATACACTGTTCAACTCGTTACCCTGTCACAAGGAGAAGAATGCAAGTGATCAAGGGCAGCACATGGCAGCAGCAGCTCCACCAGAGCGTTCCAAGTGCCTTTTTTGCAGGCAGTCCAAGCACCCAAGAGCTCTCTGCCCAGCTACAAAAAAGGACTGTTCAAAATCTTGAGAGGACATTATGCAAAAGCCTGCAGAAGCCCCAAGGCTTCAGCTAAAGCCCTTTCTCATGCAAATGAGAGGCGGGAAAGCTCTTCTTCTTCTTCCTCCTCAGGTAGACAGTGTGGTGGTATGTTATTTTACACCATTAGGTCACCAGGGACTACCACCTGACGACCTTGTACATATAAACTGGTGGCAGCTCATTCTCATTCATTCTGGCCTAGGTTTGCACAGAGACAAGGCCTAGCTGTATATATTAGCCTATTAAAACTAATGTTTTACTTGCACTCTACCTCGTGTGGTTGATGCTAGTTGCCATGATTTAATAGGCTAATATATATCCAGAATGGATGTTACTTCTGCCCTGGCCCACACTCCCAACTCCTCTGAGGCCCAGCTTAGGAACCAAGAAATGGGGATGACGCCCGTGCACATGCCGCCAAGTGTGGACTGGACGGAGAGCTGCAGGACCGAAATTGCAGGAGATAGAGGGACTCACCCAGTGGTCATCATGGACTACGAGAGGGACCAAAGTATCCCAGAGCAGGTAAAGAGCAGCCAAGAGCACCGCCTGTTAGCTAATTCACCGGGACTGGGACTGGCCATGCAACCCACTGGGTTCCTAGTTTATAACCAAGGATCGCATCAAGCGTGAGTGGAGGGTGTACGACAAGTCGCCCTCCTGATCACAATTTATCGCCAGGACTGTGGGGATGGAATACTACCCCCGAGACACCCCCAACTATCCCCGATCCCCCAGAGGGGTCTATGTTTCCGCAGGATCGGGTGGCCACGTGGGAGAGGGATCAGGCTCGGTACACCCCCACCCCCCCAGCCACCGAATCAGAGGCTTAGGTTTACCCGTGCTGAGGCCCGACAGACTAGAGCTGGACCCCAGAACCCCCAGGGCAAGCATGTACTTCGGCCGATGGCAGAGATGTTTTTGAAATTTTGAAGGAGCGTCAGAAGAGGAGATGCAAATGCTACTGTTAGCTCAGCTGGGGGTTCACCTGTACTCGCTTATACAAGACGCTAAATCGTACCAAGAGGCGATGAGCACCCTACAGAGATATTATAATAGAGGGAACAGTGAGCTATACTCTAGGCAATGGCTTATGACCAGGTTGCAGCAGGCAGGGGAGTCTGTTAGAGATTTTATATGCTCTGAAAGACTTAGCAAGGCCCTATACTTTTAAGGCAGTATCACCCTAAGTGTATGCGGATGACCTTGTAAGGGACAGGATGGCGGCTGGTGTCAGATCTACAGAAATCAGACAAAGGCTGGAAAAGGGGATAGTTAAGCTGAAAGAGGCAGAGACTATTGCAAAGGCTCTGGAGGACACTAGGAGAGAACTAGAAGAGTACTCACTGCTGGACACGGTAGCCCCTCACAGGGAGAGGAATATGAGTGCTCAAGGGCAGCACATAGCAGCAGCAGCCCCAATGGGCAGCTCAAGCACCCCAGACCTCACTACCTGACTAGGGAAAAAGACTGTTCAAAGTGTGGAAAGAGAGGACATTATACGAAAGTCTGTCGAAGCCTCAAGGCTCCTGCCAAAGGCGGGAAAACTCTTCTTCTTCCTCCTCAGGCAGGTAGAAGCAGAGTGCCATGTGCTGTCGGCCATCTTGGGCATAGGACGCCAGACAGAGGACATCACTATCGGGGGATGAATATGATACAGAGTGCTTCTACGACCAGGATGCCGAGTACTACCAGAACGGAGAACATGCCATGCTGGTCTCTCTGCGTTTGAATCAGGTGAGTCCACACAATTTATCGGATGCTACTGTTAGTATTAAAATTAATGGGTCAAAAGTAAATTGCTTGATGGATAGTGGGAGTACTGAAAGTTTCATAGACCAGGGGCTGGTAGAATGCCTTGCTCTAAACACGTACCCAAGTGACCACCAGATTTTATTAGTGTCCAGCAGACACATAGCTCAAGTAAAATATTTCTTCATGGTCACACTGGCAAGACAGGGCACAGAGTACGAAGAATTTAAGTTGCTAGTTCTCCCACGCCTCTGTGCCACCATCCTTGTGGGGTTGGACTTCCAGGGCCAATTGAAAAGCATCATGACAGTACACAATGGGCCCCTTCCTCCACTGCTCCTTAAGAACAGGCAACACTAGCCTGACAGCCTTGAACATAGAACCACCCCCACTTTTCACGCACCTCACTCCCAACTGCACCCCAGTGGGCACCAAGAGCAGGAGGTACAGCCCGAGGGACAGAGATTTAATTAGAGCAGAAGTCCGCAGACTCCTACCGGAGGGCGTTATAGAAAAGAGCTTCAGCCCCTGGAGAGCACAAGTTGTTTTAGTGAGGTCAGGGGATCAGACGATCAACAAGTTTACGCAGCGGGATGCCTACCCACTACCACGTATTGCGGACGTGGTAAACAGCAATGCTCAGTAGAAAGTGTTCTCCACTATAGACCTCAAGGCAGCGTACCACCAGTTGCCCATTAGAGAGAGCGACCTCATATACACAGCGTTTGAGGTAGATGGCAGGTTGTATTAGTTTCTCCGTTTCCCCTTCGGCATCACCAACGGATGTCCCTGTTCCAGCGGGAACTGGACTGGATTGTAGATGAGTACCAACTCCAGGCTGTGTTCCCATACCTTGACAATGTTACGATTTGCAGCCACTCACAAGCTGTCCATGATATTAACCTTAAACATTATTTTTTCAGGTAGCAGAGGAATGCAATCTAACTTATAATAGGGAAAAATGCATCTTCAGCACTAGGAAACTGGCCATCCTGGGATATGTGGTACAGAACGGGGAAATCAGCCTGGACCCTGCCCACATCCGCCCGCTTCTAGACCACCCAATTCCACACTCACAGAAAACCTTAAAGAGATGTTTGGGATTTTTTGCATATTATGCACTGTGGGTCCCCAACTCTGCCGGCAGGACTTGCCCACTCATAAAAGCCTCATCTTTCCCTCTCTGCCCAGCAGCTATCAAAGCCTTCACAGATATTAGGGACCTGATTGCAAAAGCAATGCTGCAGTCCATAGATGAGACAATCCTGTTCCAAGTGGAGACTGATGCCTCAGATGTAGCACTAGATGCCACACTGAACCAGGAGGGGCGACCGGTAGCCTTTTTCTTGCGGATCCTACATGTAAGACACTCGGAAGTGGAGAAGGAGGCTCAAGCCATTGTGGAAGCGATAAGGCACTGGAGACATTACCTGGCATGTAAATGCTTCACCCTCATCACGGACCAATAATCTGTGGCTTTTATGTTCGACAACCAGAATAGGGAGAAGATAAAAAATGATAAAATCTTGAGCTGGTGGATAGAAATGTCTACGAAAAATTACGACGTTCTATACAGTCCTGGGAGGCTCAATGAACCCCCAGATGCGCTGTCCAGGGGCACCTGCGCGGCCCTCAACCACAGGTTCCAACTGCAGAGTTTGCACAATGAACTAGGCCACCCAGGAGTCGCTAGACTCCTCCACTTCATAAGGACCCAAAATCTCCCATTCTTGGTAGAGGAAGTAAGGACAGTAAACAAGACCTGTCTCATCTGTGCGGAACGCAAACCGCAGTTTTACTGGCCGGATAAAGCCACATTGATAAAAGCTACTAGACTTTTCGAGTGCCTCAGCCTCGACTTTAAAGGCCCGCTCCCTTCCTATGACAGGAACGTCTATTTCCTTAATGCCATAGACGAATACTCACGCTTCCCTTTTGCAATCCCATGCCCCGACGTATCGGCAGCCATGGTAATAAAGTGCCTGCAATCCATTTCCAGCATGTGTGGGTACTTCAGCTATATACACAGGGGTGCCACCTTTATGAGTGCCAAAGTCCAGCAGTACCTTCGGGATAGAGACATCGCCACCAGCCGCACCACAAGCTACAATCCCAGGGGTATTGGGCAAGCAGAAAGGGAAAATGCCACTATCTGGAAAACTGTCCTGTTGACCTTAAAGGCAAAAGACCTACCCGTGTCAAGATGGCAAGATGTGTTACCGGAGGATTTACATTCTATACACTTGCTGTTGTGTACCGCCACCAACATGACATCACATGACCGAATGTTATCTTTTTTGAGGAAAGCCATGATGGGCATGGTCCTGCCTAGATGGTTGATGACACCGGGACCGGCAGTCCTCCAGAAGTACTGCAGGCCCCACAAAACAGACCCACTGATGGAGCGAATGGAATTGAGGCACGTGAACCCCCACTACACATTCGTCACATTCAGGGAAGGACGAGAAGACTCGGTGGCCACCAGGGACTTTGCACTGGCCGGAATAATGGATGATGTGGGAGAGTCGCAAACCCCTACAGATCAGCACAAAGGATGACAGAGACCAGGACAGCCAACCATCATGTCACCCCAAAGGGCCCTGCCGAACAATACACCCCCAACAACCAGTACTCATACGGAAAGCCCTACACCCCCCTCAGTATACTCCCACCCTGCAAACGACAGGAAGCCCTACATAACCACAGCATACTCCTACCCAATGTCAGGACCCTCTGCCAATACCCTCTGCCAATACCCTCCACTCCCCCTGCCCCAGTACCCTAAAGGTCCAGGAGAAAAAGGAAAGCCTGTCAGATACTGGACTTATGAACTTACGGGCTGGGGGGGTGGGGGGGAAGTCAAAATCTTTTAAGAGGGTGTGAATGTGGTGATACGTTATTGTACCACTAGGTCACCAGGGGACACCACCTGACAACCTTGTAAATATAAGCCGATTGGAGCTCATGCTCCTTCATTCTGACCTAGGCTTGCACAGAAGCAAGACCTAGCCGTACTTTTTTTTCTTCTTTGGCTTGGCTTCGCGGACAAAGATTTATGGAGGGGTAAATGTCCACGTCAGCTGCAGGCTCATTTGTGGCTGAGAAGTCCGATGCGGGACAGGCAGACACGGTTGCAGCGGTTGCAGGGGAAAATTGGTTGGTTGGGGTTGGGTGTTGGGTTTTTCCTCTGGCTTTTGTCAGTGAGGTGGGCTCTGCGGTCTTCTTCAAAGGAGGTTGCTGCCCGCCGAACTGTGAGGCGCCAAGATGCACGGTTTGAGGTGATATCAGCCCACTGGCAGTGGTCAATGTGGCAGGCACAAAGAGATTTCTTTAGGCAATCCTTGTACCTCTTCTTTGGTGCACCTCTGTCACGGTGGCCAGTGGAGAGCTCGCCATATAACACGATCTTGGGAAGGCGATGGTCCTCCATTCTGGAGACGTGACCTACCCAGCGCAGTTGGATCTTCAGCAGCGTGGACTCGATGCTGTCGGCCTCTGCCATCTCGAGTACTTCGATGTTAGGGATGAAGTCGCTCCAATGAATGGTGAGGATGGAGTGGAGACAACGCTGGTGGAAACGTTCTCGGAGCTGTAGGTGATGCCAGTAGAGGACCCATGATTCGGAGCCGAACAGGAGTGTGGGTATGACAACAGCTCTGTGTACGCTAATCTTTGTGAGGTTTTTCAGTTGGTTGTTTTTCCATACTCTTTTGTGTAGTCTTCCAAAGGCGCTATTTGCCTTGGCGAGTCTGTTGTCTATCTCGTTGTCAATCCTTGCATCCGATGAAATGGTGCAGCCGAGATAGATAAACTGGTTGACCGTTTTGAGTTTTGTGTGCCCGATGGAGATGTGGGGGGGCTGGTAGTCATGGTGGGGAGCTAGCTGATGGAGGACCTCCGTTTTCTTCAGGCTGACTTCCAGGCCAAACATTTTGGCAGTTTCCGCAAAACAGGACGTCAAGCGCTGAAGATCTGGCTCTGAATGGGCAACTAAAGCGGCATTGTCTGCAAAGAGTAGCTCATGGACAAGTTTCTCTTGTGTCTTGGTGTGAGCTTGCAGGTGCCTCAGATTGAAGAGACTGCCATCCGTGCGGTACCGGATGTAAACAGCGTCTTCATTGTTGAGGTCTTTCATGGCTTGGTTCAGCATCATGCTGAAGAAGATTTAAAAGAGGGTTGGTGTGAGAACGCAGCCTTGCTTCACGCCATTGTTAATGGAGAAGGGTTCAGAGAGCTCCTTGCTGTATCTGACCCGACCTTGTTGGTTTTCGTGCAGTTGGATAACCATGTTGAGGAACTTTGGGGGGCATCCGAGGCGCTCTAGTATTTGCCAAAGCCCTTTCCTGCTCACGGTGTCGAAGGCTTTGGTGAGGTCAACAAAGGTGATGTAGAGTCCTTTGTTTTGTTCTCTGCACTTTTCTTGGAGCTGTCTGAGGGCAAAGACCATGTCAGTAGTTCCTCTGTTTGCGCGAAAGCCGCACTGTGATTCCGGGAGAACATTCTTGGCGACACTAGGTATTATTCTATTTTGGAGAATCCTAGCAAAGATTTTGCCTGCAATGGAGAGCAGCGTGATTCCCCTGTAGTTTGAGCAGTCTGATTTCTCGCCTTTGTTTTTGTACAGGGTGACGATGATGGCATCACGAAGGTCCTGAGGCAGCTTTCCTTGGTCCCAGCAGAGCTTGAATATATATTAGTCTATTAAAACTAGCGTTTAACTTGCGCTGTGTCTCGTGTGATTGATGCTAGTCACCATCAAGGAGGAAGTCAGGAGAACACAACTCAGTCCTCACTGAGGGGTCAGCAGTGGAGAGGATCAAGAACTTCAAATTCCTCGGTATGAATATCTCCAAGGATCTGTCCTGGAGCCTCCTTGTCATATGTAGAAGGTTCGCCTGTGGCTATACCACTGTGAGGAGTCCGAGGAGATTCGATATGTCTCTGAAGACTCTCAAAAATTTCTACAAGTAGACAGCGGAAAGCATTCTGGCTGGTTGCGCCACTGTCTGGTATGGAGGTACCAAAGCTCAGGACAAGACAAAACTCACTCAGTCTGCGACATCATGGGCATCAGTCTTCACTCCAACGAGCACATCTACAAGAGGCGGTGCTTTAAGAAGGCAATCTCTATCCTCAAGGACCCTCACCACTCAGCCCATGCCCTCTTCTCTCAGCTACCATCTGGACAAAGGTACAGGATCCTGAAGGCAAGCCCTTAGGGGCACAAGGACAGCTTCTTCCCATCTGCCGTCAGATTCCTGAATTAGCAATGAACCACTGACGCTGCCTGACTTGGACTCTTTCTTTTTCTTGCACTATTTTAAATTTTTTCATAAAGTGATTTAATTAAATGTTTGCACCATGATGCTGTCACAAAACAACAAATTCCGTGACATGTTCATGACAATATATTTAGATTCTGATACCGAATGAGTGGTGCTGATGTTCAAAGAAACCTAGGTGAGCTTGCACTTGGATCACTGAAAGGCAACATGCAGGCACACCCTTAATTAGGAAGAGAAATAATATGTTAGCATTTGCTTTAAGAGTTTATAGTTTTGGGAAGGCAATTTCAAAGTTTATTTCATACTTCTGGTCTCCTCTCTGAGGAGAGGATAGCTTGGAGGTTGTGAAGTGAAGGCTCACAATGCTGATTCCAGGGGTGGTGTGTGAATAAAGGAAGATTAAGTAGAGGAGGCTGCATTTTACGGAATTTGGGTGAATGAGAGGAGATCTCATTGAAACATCCAAAATGTTTGCAAAGTTTGATGTTAAATGCAGGCAAGATATATCCCCTTGATGGGGCGTCTCAGACAAGGGGTCACAGTTTCAGAATAAGGAGCAAGCTGCTTTGCGATGAGAAGAACTTCTTTAACTCGGGGGTCTAGTTCATTCAAAATATAGATTACTAGACATTAAAGGAATCAAGTGATATAGAGATTGTACTAAAAAAAACAGTGAGGAGGGAGCTCTTGATGAATGGTAGAGCAGTATCATTGAACCAGAGGTGTGTACTTCTGTTCACATTCAATGTTATTATGGTACTACCACTACGTGTATAGATGTATGTATGTGCTGGTCAGTCCCCTGAACCTGTGACTTCTCCCTCCCAGATATCCCCATAAAGGCTATTACGCCCAAACCCCTCCCTCAGTACCTGTTTTGGAACCGGGCCAGCAATGTGCAAGTTGTGCTGATACTTTAAGGTGATTAAAGCCTAATCATCACAATTCTCTTTCTTATTGTGATTGATTGGTAGAACAATTATACCCTTGGGTTCTCTTTGAAACATAGACATCAATCGGCTGCATCAAAAACTGCAACATATCTATATTGCACTAGCTCACAAGTTCACCCGGGGATTTGAAGGCGAAAGCAGTCCCCCACCCATGACACTTGCCAGTCTGAAGAGTAAGTTACCTCTGATTGCTCTTGACCTTGTTTGACAGCTGTTGGTAGCTCTGTTGAATTCTGTACATGTGACAAAAACAGTTCAGTTCAGTTCAATTAACCCAACATTTCCAATGCAGGAAACACACCAGTTTCTTGCTTCAGTAACTGTATGCAGCTTACCATGCTATTCTTTGGCTTGTATATGTAGCCGAATTGCATGGAGAGAGCAAAGGGGAACAGGTTTGAAAGAAATCAAAACTAAGAAGTTAAATATTAAAACTGCTATATTGCCAATTTTTTTTACAAGAACAAGAACAAGTTCTTGTTCTTCCTTCTGGTGTCTTGACCCCATCTTGGACCATACCTGTGCAGATTCGTGGAAATGTGCAGGAAACCTTTTTGGCAGTTCTTGAGTTCATTTAGTGATTTCCCTTTGAGAGTCTTTCACTTCTTCATGCAAACGAAAGTGACAGAGCTCATGCAGAAGATAAAATGAATAGCCTCAGCTTGTATCAGGCGCAAGTTGAACTGTGCAGGGTGGCAGCATCTGCCACATTCATGCAAGCAAAGAAAAAAACATGACATGAAGGTAAAAGAAAAATCAATATTCTCACATTCCAAAGACATAGGCAGTTAGTACAGGGTTAATTGGTCACATGGATATATTTAGGCACCCTGGTAAGGTCTGTTACCATGCTGTATCCCAAAATTAAAAATGTTTTGTTTCTGCCACTGCATGCTTTGTGGTAAATATTGAGCTTTGAAAATGTAATCATTAAGTTGTGTTGAAATGGAAAAACAGGGACGAAGAACAGAAAAATATAAACAGGATTAAACGTGGCTGACAAGATTACAGAAATATCTTGCTATTATTTGCTTCTTATTAAATAGGAAAAAAAAGTGCAAAATGGGGAAAAAAAAGTGGAAAAATAAATTACTATGTGAGGGAGAAAAACAATTACATCCAACAAGGCTGAGAAAGCTGTCCTCCTAAGGAAAGGAAATGCAAAGCAACTAAACACAGGAAAAATATCAAGCAGCAAATGCAGGCAGCAAGAGAGACACGTCATCCCAGTAGTTGTCACCGAGTTGCTTCCATTTCAAACCATTTTCAGTGCTTGATAATTCACTCCATTGACTGTGCCACGATCATAAGTCAGACACTGCACTTTCTGAGAAACATTTTTCAATACGGCCTGTTTAATTCCAACCTGAAGATGAATTTCAATCCTGAAGGCAATGCATTTCTCTGCCATTTCTATCATTTGACTTTGGAATTGTTTTCCCTGACCCACCGTGGTCCCCTACATGTGACTGAAAATCGAATAATGTTCATAGTAAAACATAAACATGAAATACTTGAGAAACACAAGAACTGGAGATGGTAGAATCTCAAGGAAATAATGAGAATGTGGAGGGATTCAAAATGTATCAATTTCTCTCCATGGATGATGCCTGATCTGCTGAGTCCCTCCAGCTTTTCTTTGTTTGAACACAAAACATTTGCTTTAATTTGTTTTTTCTCACAAAGTTAATGGCATCAAATTACACGTATGTAGTGGCTTTAGTATGGAGCATCGTTAAAGAATTGTAGTCACATGGGAGATGATAACAAAGTTGGGATGGTGGGAAGTTCTGCATGTTTCAAGGGTTGGGGGGGTGAGGTCAGAATGGATCACGTGAGTGGAGAAGTCAAGGTGGTTAATGTGATAACAAGGGCATCATATTTTGCTTGAATGAAATCCATTTAAGACTCTGATAACAGGAGGAAAGAAACTGTACATGAAGCTGGAGGTTTGTGTTTATACACATGCATAGAATGGGGGGGGGAAAAGAGAGCATGGGTTCGGTCCTTTAATATGTTGGCAGCTCTCGTGAAGCAGCAAGAGGTGTAGGATGGAAGGGAGATTGTTTTGTATGATGGCATGAGCCATGTTCACAGCTCTCTGTAGGTTCTGGCATTCTTGGGCAAAGCATTTCCAAAACTGTGCTGTGGTGTATCTGCACAGAATACTTTCTGCACACTGATAATGCTGAAGTCAAAAATGATATCAACATTTCAGCCATCACAGTGATGGGAGGTCATGTGGCTGTAGTTACAGGAGATCATGGGGGCTGCGGAGGCTATAGAAGGCCATGGGCTCTGGTTACAGGAGGTCATGGGGCTGTAAAGGTTACAGGAAATTGTGGGGCTGTGGTTATGTGAGGTTGTGGGACTGTGGAGGTTACAGGAGGTTGAGGGGCTTTAGAAGTTACAAGGTGGCATCAGGAGAATCAGCAAAATTGCATCTAATATTCTGTCTTTTCATTCAGGGAATTAGAAAGTGAGGTTGCAACACATGGCTTGTACTGAGGTCAGGTGATATTTTTGTTATAATGAAATTGGAAGGAGGAGCTGTTCGGGCTAAAGTGCTTTTGATACAAAACTGACATTCCATTTTCAAAGAATAATCAATTTTTAAATATTTGGTTTTGGAAAGGAATTAGATATATTGAAGATTGTTATGTAGGTAGAAGTTTAATGACATTTGATCAATTAAAAAATAAATATAGGATACAAAATAATATCCTTTTTTGTTCTTATAAATTATGGGCTTATTTGTGAGATAAACTGGGTTCAACAGTGCCATTACCAAAATATTGATATATTAAGAAATTTATTTTGGCTCTGTATACTTTATTGCAGAAGGGAATTATTAAAAATAAGCTCAGACAGCATTGGGAGACAGATTTAAATGTTACTATTGATGAAGTAAATTGGTTAGAGTTTTGTTGGGACAGTAATAACAAATACCATAAATGATAGATATAGGTTAGTTCAATACAATATTTTTTACATTAGTTATATTTCATCCCACAATAACTAAATAAACTGAAATCAGATCTATCTGATCAGTATTTTGGATGTGGTCAGGAGGTAGGTAGTTTTTTACATTCTACTTGGTCATGCTCCAAAGTGAGACTCTTTTGGTCAAATTTGGTGTTGTTGCGGTGCTATGGTGGCAGTACAACTCCCAGAAGGCATTGAACCAGCCATGTGATGTCAATGCATGATGACATCAGCGTGGTCGAGTGCGTGATTCACTCTAGAAACGCCTTGTGCGGTTTTTTTGTCAGGCCCATTGTGATTCCAGTGGCCACAATGGCGACCCCAACAGTCCAAAAACATATTTTTGGACAAACGTGGACTCTGCAGCCATTACTGTAAAGCTGCCACCTTTCTGGACAGCTGAACCCAAAATGTGGTTCCAAGAGAATGAAGCGCAGTTTCAATTTGCAAGGTTGAACCAGACACCACTTGTTATTACCATCTCGTCAGTGCCCTGGACCAGACAGTCGCTGGTGACTTCCTATGGGATCCACCACATACCAGCAAGTATGACACTTTGAAAGCACTGTTATTACATATATATGGTATGTCCCATAGGGAAAGGGCAGCCAAACCACTACATTTCGATGGGTTGGGAGACCATGCCCCTTCAGAACTAATGGATGAAATGCTGTCCCTAGCAGCCGGTGAAAGGCCCAATATGTTATTAGAGTGTCTCTTTTTAGAGCTAATGCCAGATGATATTAGGCTCTTGTTATCCAAGTGTTAATTTGAAGACCCAAGGGCTGTAGCGGCAGAGGAGGACATTCTATGGCTGGCTAAAAAACACAGCGAGGAAAAACAAGTCTGCTCAACCAACCCCTCTGATATTGACATCGTGTCATACTCTAGAGCTCTTAGAACATCACTCCCTTCAAGCAGACAACACCCCAAGACAAGTAAGCAGGACACCTTGTCTTGGTGTTATTACCACAGGCATAGGGGAGTAAATGCCCGCAAGTGCCTTCCACCCTGCTCCTATGCAGGAAATGCCCAGGCCAACCACCAATAAGGGCTTCAGCAGTTGGTGAGAAACCTGCAAGCCTAATATCCCAGCAAAAAATTCTGGTTAACACGGATTCAGAAGTAACTGTATCTCCACCTATTGGTTTTGACACACGCCATCCTCTCCCGGACCTGCAACTATGAACAGTTAACAGTTCCAACATCCCGACCTTTGCATGGTGCAGATTTTCTTTGGACTCATTCATTCCTCGTCGACTTAAAAGAGCGTCAGCTAATAGATGGAACTACTTTTCAGGCTATCCCTCTGGCAGATGCTATATCCCTGCTCTGCACCTTCAAACATTAAATAAACCAATGGATGAATTCTCCAAGCTGTTAAAAGATTTCCCTGAGATTACTACTCTACAATGTTTTGCCTCCACTGCAAAGCACAGTGTTACTCACCGCATTTGTACTATCCATGCTAAAGTGCGCCACTTGCCTCGAGAGAAGCTGCATTTAGCTAGGAAGAGTTTGCCAAGGTTGAGGAACTAGGCATAATTTGTGGGGCTGATAGTCCCTGGGCATCTCCATTACATATGGTCCTGAAACACAATAGAGATTGGCGACCATGTGGAGATTACAGGAGGCTTAACAATGCCACAATTCCTGATCGTTATTCAATACCTCATTGTAGTGAACTGAGATTCACTGGTAGTGTGTTGTACTTATGGCCAGCTCTGCCCCCATCTGCTCACATATAACACTGGTTTCCCGTCTAAACCCAGAACCCTTCTGAAGACTACTGTGAGACCCTACCCATAGCTATGTTGATAAAACATTTGTTCACCCTCCAGTCGTGAGAGCTTTTATTCACGCTACAATTTTATTAGCTTATTCCCTAAGAATGGAAGTGCTACTCAAACCAGGCATGCTGCTAATAGACCCTCTGTCCCTTGATATGGCTGAGGAATTCACATACTAGGCCTACCTGAATGTGACCAGAGATGTCATCCACACTGATGAACTCAGGAGGTCCACATTCATTTCAAGGGTAGGAAAGAAAAGGTATGCAGTCATCAGGGACTGCACTACATATGATTCTGCCATTGAGGCTTTGAAGGCTCGGTATCTGAAGTCACAAAATGAGGCCCTAGCAAGGCATTGACTCGCTCTACATTGCCAATGGCCGGGAGAGACAGTCGATGACTACCTGCTGGATCTGTGGATGCTTGCCAAGAAGTGCAGGTACAAAGCGACTATAGGCTGCATTCATGAAGAAGAACAGATCCTGGACACTCTAGTCACGGGGGTCCCCTCAAGGAACAAGAGGCAGTGACTACTCGAGTCGGGTAAGAGGGACCTGACTAGTCATTTTGAATTGGCCAAATCATTGGAAAAGGGCAAGCTCGAGAATGACGACCTCAAAGCCAGTGAGCTCGCTCACCCAGGTGACAGTTTCCAAAGACTGGTTTCTCCGCTACTCCAGCCCTAATGGCTTGGCTGCCGTTTCCTGCGCTAGGGAGAACTCACATGCTTTTTCTGCAGCAAGAGCCAGGATCCCCAATCTCATTGCCCGGCTAAAGACTCTGTTTGTTCCAGCTGTGGCAAGAAAGGGCACTGGGCGAGGATTTGCCATGCGAGGGGATGCCCGGGAAGTCTGCAGCCTGCACCGCTCCCAGATCTGATTCCAGCCCCAAGCCATCTGCTCCGAATTCACCCGAACCCACTTGCTGCACTACACGCCGATGGAGGGTGGCTGTGAGGAAATGGCACGAAAAGGCTCGGCAGACATCTTGCTGTGACCCAAATTCAAACTCGGCTTCATCATAGTCAGAGTAAGAAGGAGGGCGGCCATCTTATCCATGCAGGGCAACCCAGGACAGTGGGGTCCACTTTAGTGAGGAGTATGGAGTCTCCAGGGACCTAGCCTCAATGGTTCTAGATCAGGACAGAGCTCACCAGCTCAGCAACTCTATTCCACTAAATGCCTAATTGACACGGGCTCTACTGAAAGCTTCATAGACTAACGGACTGTGCAAAAATACAACCTGAAGATGTATCCTTCCAATTATCACATAGTCCTTGCATCTCATTCACGTTCTACACATATTCAACAACATTGTATAGTACATCTGTCGTTTAAAGGGGGGATTTCTGTAAGATTCACCTGTGTGTACTTGGTAAATTGTGTGCTCTGATGTTGTTGGACCTGGATTCCTGTGTCACCTTAAAAACATGACCTTGGAGTATTCTGGTCCCCTCCCCCCCCCCCCATAACAGATTGGAATAGAGGGCCCCTAAAATCTGAACCCACATGCAGCCTCTCCACACTGAATATTGACCCCCCACCTCCCCGAATTTGACCCCAGACAGCAAACGTATTGCTACCAAGAGCAGGAGGTAGAGCACAGCAAACCGAGATTTCATAATATCTCTGCTCAACAAAGGTATCATTGAACCTAGCACCAGGCCATGGAGAGCACAAATGGTAGTGGTAAAGGGGGAAAACAAGTCCAGGCCAGTAATTGACTATAGCCAAACTATTAATCGGTACACACTCCTGGATGCATACTTACGCCTCGCATTTTTGACATGGTGAATGATATTCCGTAGTATCGGATCTATTCGACCTTTGACCTGAAAGCTGCTTATCACCAGCTGTCAATCTGTTCCGAGGACCATCCATATACGGCATTTGAGGCTAACGGTCATCTCTATCAATTCCGGAGGGTCCCTTTCGGTATTACTAACAGGGTTTCTATCTTCCAGAGGCAGATGGACAGAATGGTGGATGAGTATGGGTTGAAGGCTACCTTCCCCTACCTCAATAATGGCACCATTTGTGGCCATACCTTGGAAGACCATGATGCCAACCTCCAGAGCTTTCTCCATGTGGTGAAAGCCCTGAACCTCACTAATAACTCTTTCAAGTTTGTGTTCAGGACTAAACATCTGGCTAACCTGGGCTACTTGGTAGAGAATTGCATCATCAGCCTTGACTCCAAAAGGATGTGCCCCCTGATAGAGCTCCCAATTCCCAGGACCTCAAAGGCTTTGAGGAGATGCCTGGGATTTTTCTCATTTTACACCCAGTGCATCCCTCAATACGCTGATAAGATTTGCCTTCTCTTAAATGCCACTAATTTCCCCCTCTCGGCTGAAGCTCAAACGGCTTTTAACTACCTCGGAAATCGCATTGCAAAAGACACCATGCACGCAATGGACAAGAATGTACCTTTTGTTAGGTCTGCTTTGTTCATGAATGAGTGAGACAAACACCAGACTGAGCCGAAATCAGGGTTCTTTGTTCTTTATTACCGGATTGTAACACTTGCGACTAACAATGTTAGTCGGAGAATGCATTCTGCCGTTATCAGCAAAATGGTGATTTTTATACCCTTGGATACATGCTTAGAACATCATCATATCATTACTTGTCAAATGACTAAAACTGTTGCTATCCTTTCCCTGCTAGCTTCCTGCCTCTCAATCCATCAATGTCTCTCTTATCTTGTAAGTACAAGGATGCATTCACATCTTGTTACAGCCCTGCACAGGGTAACTCCTTACACATTCCCATCTCATGATGTTTTACCTTACACTTTCCAAATGGAAAACAATGCTTTGGATGTCGCCCTGGCCACTACGCTCAACCAGGCAGGCAGGTAAGTAACATTCTCCTCTCGGACATTGCAAGTCCACAAGTTCTGGAACTCCTCTGTGGAAATGGAGGATCAAGCCATTGCAGTAGCCGTGAGGCACTGGAGACACTACCTGGCTGGTAGGAAACTTACGCTCCTCACTGACCAGCGCTCGGTCGCATTCATGTTTAGCAATGTCAAGAGGAGCAAAATCAAGAATGACAAGATTGCTAGGTGGAGGATCGAGCTCTCCACATACAATTATGACATTGCCTATCAGCCAGGAGCCCTTAATGACCCTCCAGATGCCTTATCCAGAGGAAGCTGTGCCTCTGCACACACCAGCCATCTGCAGCCTATGCATAATGAGCTCTGCCACCCAGGGTTACCCGCATGGCTCATTTTGTCAAGGTGCGCAATCTGCCCTACTTCATGGAAGATGTCAAGGAAATGACCAGGTCTTGCCAGGTCTGCATGGAGTGCAAGCCACACTTATATCGCCTGGCAAAGGTGCACCTGATCAAGTCATCCAGGCCCTTCAAAAGGCTCAGTGTCAATTTTAAGGGACATCTCCCCTTCATGAACAGGAACACTTTCTTGTCTCATTGATGAGTACTCCTACTTCCTGTTCACCATTCTATGTTCAGACAGCCCACTCGTCAGTCATAAAGGCCCTAGAATCCATTTTTGCCATGTTTGAGTATCTTGGCTATATTCATAGCGTCCAGGGCTCATCCTTTATGAATGACGAGCTACAGCAGTGCCTACTAGCAAAGGAGAACTTGTGGCACCAGGTTCCTATTCTAGATTCTTACTTTTCTTATGTTTTCTTAATATTTCATTTCTTTTTTTTCTTTTGGGGTTAGTTTAGTGGGGGGAGGGGTTTGGGAGATTGGGGATTTTATCGTCATGCAATAGATTGGACATTAATATTTGATTGTTATATTTTGCACTCAGATATTATTACATATATGGAAAACTTTTAAATAAATTAAAAAAAAAAGTGAGATCTTTGTTGCAGTCTTCAAACATCTCGTCAAAGTGCATTTTCCATGGCATAGAACTCTGCATTGATTTTAAAAAATTTCTTTCTGAAATAATGTCATAGAATATCAACCTCACTTCTGGCAATGTTTTATTTCTACGCCTCACATTATCTATCTGTTTTTGTCAGAGATTGATGGAAAGTGAAATGTGCGTGCTAACTCCAAAAGACATTTGATCTTTAAAAGTTTCTGAAGTAATCTTCAAACACTGGTAAAAATGGTATCCGAAATGCTGATCACAAGGAAAGAACGTACATTTGAAATCTTGAATGACGTTCATAAAATTGCTTACAACATGTATTATTAAGAAATGTACTTGTCAATTATGAGGACTGCCTATTGCTGCGTCATACATGAGGCAATCCCCTACAATGCAATGATGACATGTCTGAATGAAGAATGATTTGACCCATGAATCATGTTGAAATTTATTTATTTATTAACCATTGACAGATGCTAAAAGTCTTTCAGATGTGAAAATCTATTAGTTCTTGTCTACCACCATGAAATGCAATCTGTCAGTCTGCCTAATTTCTCTTATATTCTCTAATTTATGTTGACAGCCATATTGAATAAATAGTAATTTTATTTTCTGAGGTTAGTCCTTCAAACCATGATAGATCGTTTTAAAAATTTTGAAGAATGATTTACCAATTTGCTGCACTCATGCAATATATTGAAAGGATAATTCATCACTATATTTTCATTTTAATTTTAAAATAAATAACTTCCACGGTTACAAATCACTTTAACTTGTGATGACATGGTTCAAAGCGTTATTAATTTCTGGGAAATGCTTAGTCCAGATCCTCAGTATCCTTATGACCTGGCATTGTAAAGGCTCTGGGGAGATTCTGCATTTATTGGTGATGTGTGAATATTCTTTATTGTTTGTGCTGACAACTGGTACAAGAAGTGATCGGAAATCTAATTTTAAAAAAATGTTGAGATTGACTGTTACCCATACATGTTCCAGTATGTGGTTCTTTCACTTTATTCCACCCTAACCTTAATATACCACCCTCCGATGTCCGATGTCCCACTTTGAAACCCTGCCAGAACGGTTATCAAAATACTTCAGCTAACATCCTTGGGAGCGGGGTGGGGTGGTAGTATAATCTGTCTCCCCTCTAATCTTCTCAATTCATCTTTTGATCAATATTCTCCATTACCTCTCCACTGTCATCCAGTAGGACTATATAATCCATCTTTTAAAAAAAATCACATCTTTCTATTCCCGGACTGGGAAAAAAAAAGTGATCCATTGTCAGCCGATTTCAGAAACACATTGCTGCTTGTCTTTTGCTCACATTCCTTGAACTCCAAACCAAACAGTACTGTGAAATGATGTTTAGCACCCCGCAACACTTTCAGGGGTAATTAAGGATGGAAATTAAAAGATGGCATTGTCAGGGCTTCCTTATACCATGTTAAATTACTGTGATTTCCCTTGGAGACCAAGTCAAAATTTGTTTATGCTCTTATTGGATTTCCAGAGGTCAATTGATCAGATGCCACAAAAAGCTGAGGGGTTACCTTTGAGGTATAAAAGATCATGAGGGACATAGATAAAGTAGAGTCAATGTCTTTTCCCCAGGATACGGGAGATTTAAAAATCTATAGTTGAGGTTTAAGGTGAGAGGGAAAAAAAAAAACTATTTTCCTTCAGCTTAGACTGTATATGAAATGAGCTGCCAGAGGATGGGGATAATTATGACACTTAAAAAACCAGAAAATCATGAGTGGAATAGATCAGGTTAACCTGCAATCTTTGGCCCAGAGTCAGGGAAATCAGCAACCACAGGAGATAGATTTAAGGTGAGGGTGTAGAGATTTAATAGGACCCTGTGAGGTAGCTACTTTGCAGAGGCTGGTGGATGTATGGAACGAGCTGCTAGAAGAGGTGGCTGGTACTATTGCAATGTTTAAGACAAAATTGGACAGATTTTGGATGGATAGGATGAGTTTAAAGGGATATGGACCAAACCCAGGCAGATGGGAGTAGTGAGGACGGGACATTTTGGTCAGCATGGGCAAGTTGCACCAATGGGCCTGTTTCCGCACTGTCTGACTTTGACATAATTAGCACCAAATGTGAATTTAAAGCTTTTATTTTCTCCCACCTTAAGAGAAAGGAATGCTTTTAGTAGCAGTAATTATGAATTCTCTGAAGTGGAGCATTCAAAATAAATTCTGAAAGTTCAAGTTCATTGGCACGTTATGGAGTAAAACACGAAAGTCTGCGGACGTCGAGATTAAAGTAAAAACACAAAGCTGGTGACACTCAGCTGGTCAAACAGTGCACTTAATGTAGCAAAGATAAAGATACATAACCAATGTTTTGGGCCTAAACGCTGCATCAAGGTACGAACAAAATGTTGGCATGCGCTCCCGCTGTGGCCTTTTCTACATTAGAGAGATTGGACGCAGACTGGGAGATCACTTCGCCAAACACCTTCACTCCATCCACGTCAATGACAGAGACCTCTTAGTGGCCAATCATTTCAATTCTGTGCCCCACTTCCAAACTGACATGCCTGTCCATGTCTCATACACTGCTAAACCAACACCATCTGTAAATTGGAGGAGCGACACCTAATATTCCATCAGGGCCCTCTCCATCCAGAAGCATTAACATCAACTTCTCTGGTTTCTGTTGGAATATCCCCCATTCTCCCTCTCTTTCCTATCCCTATCTTTTTTCCTCCAGCTCCACACTCCATTCTCTCTCCATACACAGAGCCATCTCCCCTCCCCTATTTGCTGTTGTGCCCTCCCTCCCTTACCCACCTGTTAGCTCTTGCCCGTGGGCCTATGCTCCTCCCAATGCCCCTGTCACCACCATTCAGGTGTATGCCTACATTTTGCTCATACCTTGATGATGGTCTCAGGCCTGTGGCTTAGCCAGGATTTGACACTAGGGGGAGCAGGAGCACATACAAATAGTGTCATGACCATGGCTGTACACGGGCACACACATTTGCAACCAATGCACCATGGAAATTAATGTGCGCAAATCCACGACGCATACAATTTTAAATTCATTGTACATTTTTATTTTGTATTTAACAAAGCTAAGACAATATCCTCTTTCATCTAGGTTTCATTCTATCAAAGCTCAGGGTACCTTTGGGAACCTAGCCCCCTCTGCTCTAACCCCTATCCCTCCTCACTCTCTCCCGCCTAAAGTCCCACTCTCATCCTTCCAAAACCCACTCAGCTCCTCATCCATCCCTTCCTTCTCTCTCTCCAGCCCCTTCATTCTCTTTTCCCTTCCCTTCTTTTCATATCCTCCCTCTACCTCTCCCTTCCACTCTTCGCTGCCAACTCACCCACCTCTCCTCCCTCCCCAACCCACCCACCCCTCCTCCATCCTTTTCTCCCACCAAGCACACCTACACATGACCAAATGTCACAAGAAAAATACAATCTTTCTCTCGGTACTAGAACACAAAAAGATATAATGTGACAAATTTAGTCTTGATTACAGTAAATCTTCAGCTATGGTACTACAGCTGATCACCCAAATCCAGTACCTGCCTTGGCTAAATACACCTTATTCTCAGGGTATTTTTTCTGAGCCAGATACACTTTACCTAATGACTGATGTGTTTGATAATAACCCTCAATGCTGTGGGCTGCCAGAACCTTGATTGCCTTCACGTTCCTGTTTCGCCAGGACGGCAGGACTAGCGTCATCAGTCCTGGGAAGCAACATCTCCCAATCTGATCCCACAGACCATTCCCCACCATTCCAATGGAACACAGGATGCCCTCTCATTGCACGCTGGCGTCTGTCTCGCAGCTCGCCTTGGAGCTGTCCTTCAGAAAGCTTTCAAAAGCTCCACTGAGTCCTTTGTCAAACGGCTCACTTATGGCTGACTTTGTGCTTCAATAAGATGTCGGGCTGGAATTGGTACCAAATGTTGATAATGAAATTCACTTTTGTTTGTCGATGCCTGAAAAGTGTGATCAGGCACAACTGAAGCTGCTTCATTTGGTCCTGAGGGCGAGCTTGCCTGCAGCTGGAGTTGGTGTTACCAGTGTGTCTGGTTAAATTTTTTTTGGTAATAAGCAAGCACAGTTTTCCACAGAGCCCGCAATACTATTTATCTTATAGTTTTGGGTGTTTATCAGAGCTAGATTGAAATCTTGTGTAAATCAATGATTATCTGAAAAAAATCTACTTCAGAAAGCTTTCTGAGTTAGGTCAGTCAGTACCACTTTATGTGACTTCCACTCGTCCTTTCATTCCCACACTGCTCCTCCCTCCATGTCTCAGGGAAATGTCAGGGCAGACTTTGAAACTGACCTCCTTGTTTCTTCCATGAATTCAAAGCTCAGTATGGTTATTTTCATGTCCTGCTTTAACAGACAAGGATTGAGTTGTGTACTAGGAGTGTGAGGGGATGTTACTTGTTGCCATTGGTGGGATCCAATGGGTGCAAATCTTGGTTATTTTATTCTGGTTGGAGCACTGCTTATCATTGGAAGGAGACCTGTAACATCAGACTGATAATCACTATCAGGGTGTTTAAAAAAAGGGAAACATCAAATATTTATAATTGTGATTTGATTTTAAAAATAGCTTCCATAAATTGCAATAGTTGCAATGCCATTTTAAAATAGTAAATCCAGTGCTAAACTATGTTTTCAAAACCACTTAAAAAAAACAATAAGGTCACATTACAACTGGAATCTAACACTGAATAGCCAGTGCCTTTTCTTTTTGCTTTATTGAAGTTATTATCTCATCTGTTCATGAGGGAAGGAGAGATGGGGAGTGAAGGAGCCTAGCGCAGACCAGAAGAAGTGAAAATGTGATGTAGGAGGGCCATGGGGTTGAGGCACTGCCAGGCTGTAAAGGCAGGGGAGTGGTTGCTCCCCCTAATCCCCCCAGCTACACCCCTGGCTCAGGCCTGAAACACTGGTTTTGTATCTTTATCTTGGCTACATAACTTTATCTTTGCTACGCTGTTTGACCTGCTGAGTTTTTATGGTCAACTTGGTTCTTTGGTGAACAGTCTAGTGAGTCAACTCTAACATTTATACAGTGGAGGAGCAAGCCCATGACAGTTTGTGTTGCTATGGCTATGAGGAAGAAACTGTCTCCCAGCCGGTTGGCGTATGATGGAAGGAGAGAGAAAAAGAGTGTCTGAGGTGTGATGCATTCTTCAAGATGTTGGCTGCTTTACTTTGGCAGTGGGAGGTGTAGATGGAGTTGATGGAGTGTCATGTTCTGAGCTGCATTTACTGCCTTTTGCAGCTTCCGAACTTCTTGCATGCCACACTGTGATGCATGCAGCTAGTATGTTTTTGAGAGGTGGAGGGATATGCCAAACTTCTTTACCTTGTAAGAAAGTAGGGATGTTGGTGTACTTTCTTGAACATCACATCAATGGGATTGATGTTGATCAGGTTGCAGGAAATATTTATCTCCAAGAACTTGAAGCTACCTCTTGTCTCCATCTCATCCCCATTGATGTGTAGACAGCTTTGCACAGATGCTTCCTGGCCTGCTGAGTGTTTCTAACATTTTCTGCTCAAACAAGGGTGAAGGAGAGAGAGAGAGAGGGTGGGGAGAGAGAGGGGAGAGATAGAGGAGAGGGAAGAGATAGAGGAGAGGGAGAGGAAAGAGATAGAGGAGAGAGAGAGGAGGGTAGAGAAAGTGGGGGGTAGAAAGGGAGGGGAGAGAGATATTTTTCATCCTTTTTCGCATGGAAATGAACATATTCTACTGTCCAATGATATCCCTCAGAGTGAAGAAAGTGATTCATGCCTGAATGCATATCCTATAGGACTAATATGCACCATCAACCACTTTAGTCACATCACAGGCACATCATTGCAGTCTTTTGCAACATTGGAAGTCCAGACTTCCAATGCAATGAGCTGGATGTTGCTCACGAAGCCTTGCTGCCTCTGCTATTCTTCCCTTTGATCCCTTCAATGTTTATCACAGAGCTAACATTCTTTTTTGTTGAATATTTTATTTTGGTTTTCATAGCCTCATAAAGCAACTCAAACAACCAACACCATATTTTTCAACATTCATGTAATATACAGAGTCTGTATTTATCCCTCCCCCTCCCTTGCCCCCAAACATATAATCATATAAATTATAAAAATACAAGTGGGGTTCACAGCCCCCAAAGGTATGGAATAAAAAGAAAGAACTAAAAAAAACAAAACTGAAAAAAAAAAACTAACTAAAAAGTGCACGTCACCTGTGCCCTGTCCCATTTCCTTCATTCCACTCCTTTCCCTGCTGGGACAGATTTTTATAGCATCCATATTTCAAAAGGAGGGGGAACTAGGCAAAACTCCGTGCCCATGTATTTCAAATAGGGATGTCACACTTTAATGGATGTGTCATATTTCCTCCTTAGATTGTAAATGATTTTCTCCAATGCATTTCTATATTCCATCGTGTGGTATTTAGTTGGGAATCAGATTTCCATATGATTGCTATAGACTTCCTGGCTACCCCCAAGGCAAACTTCATGAACTAAATTTGATATTGGGACAGTCTAAAACTCATGTTCCCAATGTTTCCCAGAAGGTACAATTCTGGATCTCGTGGAAAATCCTTTGTAATTTGTTTTCAGAATGTCCCCCAGGTCCTCTCTATGCACGTGTACATAGCCAGGTAGAGTGGACAAAGGTACCAATCTCCACATCACACCGAAGGCACATTTCCAAATTTTGCGGTTTTGATTTATGTAATTTTTTGTGGTGTGAGGTACAACTGGTGCAAGAAGTTTTATTGCACCAATCTGTATCTGGTGTAAATAACGCCCGCCACACTGTCCAGACATAGGTCTTGCCACCACTCTTCATTGATTGTTGTGGCCAAGTCTGATTCCCATCTCTCCCTCGACCTGTGTAAGCCCATCTTCCGGCCCATCACTTTGGAATATGTAATACATCTTAGAGATAAATCTACACGCATTCACCTGTCGAATTAGAATCTCCACATTACTACATCTAGGTAGTAATTTTTCCCTTAAGAAAGATCTTATTTGCAGATAGCAGAAGACTACTCTATTCGGCAAACGATATTTGTTCCTCAGGTGCTCGCATGAAATGAACTACCTTTGTTTATAACAGTCCTCGATACACTTGATCCCTTTCTGGCACTGACGCCCAGACTGAGACTGAGTCACTGGTATATAGGCCTTTATTCACAATGGACCTCATCCTGTGCCATGACCTGGGCTTTCTGGGGAAGGTCAAAGAGGGAAGGGCCACAGGTAAAGTCACAGAATGAGGCAGAACCAGGTAATCAGGAATACAGCAGTTCAGCAGTTCATCACAGGCACCAGGTGTCCAGGATCTTATGACCCAGAGTCAAGGGTATTATTTGTTCTGAGTCAAAAGCATTTTAGGAGATAACCTCACCTTCCATCCAATACATTGATTTATTCTTTACCATATCTGGTATATAATTTAGTATGGCGTTATCTGTTTTCTTTGAAATTAATTTAGTGTCAGAGCTACTATTCTTAGCCATCTGCCCTCTCCCATATAACTTCTCAGCTCCTTTCTCTTCCAACCTTTCATCTGTATCTACCAATGACCTTCTCTGTTAGCCTCCCCCCTTTCCTTCCTCCCTTCTCTCCCTATCCCCTTTCACCCAACGTCTTATCAGGCATCTACATTCCTGATGAAGGGCCCAGGCCAAAAACATTGATTACCCTTTCAACCCTTTAAATGTTGTACGACCTGCTGAGTTTCTCCGACATGTTTGTACGATGTTCAAGCATTATCTCTTTACAGCAGGAAATGTTCAGAATCAAAATCAGGTTTATTGTCATGAAGATTTGTCAGAAACCTTGTTGTTTTGTGGCAGATGTATTATGCAGGACAGGATGCAAAATTATTATAAATTGCAATGCTGTAAATATGATATCTTAAAAAAGTGCAAAAAAGGAAAGTGAAGTAGTATTTATAGGTTTGTTTTCCATTCAGAAATCTGATGATGGAGGGGAAGAAGCTGTTTTTGTAACACTGAGTGTGTGTCTTTAGGCTCCTGTACCTCTTGATGGTAGCAGTGAGAAAAGGGTAAGACTGGGTCATTGGTGCTAGAGGTTGTTTTCTTGAGGCACCGCTTCATGAAGATGTTCTTAATGAGTGAAGACTAATGGCCATGATGTCCTTGGCTGTGTTTAAGACCTTCTGTAGCCTGTTCCTAACCTGTGCAATGGCACTTCCATGCCAGGCAATGATGCAACCAATCAGAATGCTCTTCATCGTACACTTGTAGAAATTTGCAAGAGTCATTGGTGACATACCAAATCTCCTCAAATTCCTCATGAAATATATCTGCTGGTATGTCTTCTTCAATTCCATTGACATGATAGCCCCAAGATATGTCTTCAAAGATTTTGATATCCAGGTCTTTGAAGTTTTCCACTACTGACCCCTCGATGAGGACTGGTTTATGTTCTCCTGGTCTCCTCTTCCTGAGTCCACAATCCATTCCATTGTTTTGCTGACGTGGAGTGCAAGGCTGTTGTTGTGACATCTCTCAATCAGCTGATCTATTTTGTCCTGTATGTTTCCACATTGGCATCTGTGATTCTGCCAAAACTGTGGTGTCATCAGCAAATTTGTAGGTGACATTTGAATTATGCCTAGCCATACATTCATGGTGTTACAGAGTTCTGTGTTGTGTATTGGCCTATGTGTTGTGTGGTTTTATGTTAAAAAGTGACAGTTTGCCTTAGAGAGCCAAGGTGAAGGTGGACTCCTAAGAGAGTGGGAGACAGACTGAGCATATGCAGAAAAAGAAAAAAAAATCTGGACTTGGATGATAAACCACCACTGGGGGTGCTGTGGAGTGGAAGAAGGCCCAGAGCATGAGTCATTGTCTGGAGGACAGTTTAGAATGTTGGGATTTCAAAAAGGATGAATATTCTGAAGGCAGCCAGAAGGATCTGGACCAAGCCAGTTGTTCCTCTCTCTGCAAGCAACACAAGACAACTTTGAATTTTGTACTCTCTCTCTCTCTCTCTCTCTCTCTCTCTCTCTCTCTCTCTCTCTCTCCTCTCTCAAAGATATTTTGGCTTCAGTTTACCAAACAAACTGAATTTTGTTTATGATCTTTGCTTCAGTTGAGATCGAAGTTTTGTGTTTGTTTTGTGTCTAAGTTTTTCTGTGGGCTGGTTGGAAATATAACTTAGACTTTAATTATATATGTTATATTTAGGCTGGGGAATTTATTAGTTTTATACTGTTATAGAAATTTGCATAGTAACCAGTGGGCATTGTTATAAAAGGGGGGATTTTGAATGAAAGTTTGAAGGTGAATTTTTTTTGTTAATAAAGTAATTGTTCATCTTTACCCCTGTGTGATATGCCGCCTTCTTTGTGGTTGCTGGTTTGATCTTGTAACAGTGGGTGTAGAGAGAGTAATGCAGTGGTCTGAGCACACATCCTTGAGCTGCACCTGTGTTGATTGTCAGTGAGAAGCAGGTGTTATTACTGATCCTCACTGACTGTGGTCTTCCGATGAGGAACTCAAGGATCAAGTTGCAGAGGGAGGTGCAGAGGCCCAGGTTTTGAATCTTGGTAATCAATACTGAGGGGTTGATAGCGCTGAAAGCTGATTTTTAATTGATGAAAAGTTGCCTGATCTAGGTATTGCTGTTGTCAAGGTGATACAGGACTCAGTGAAAAGCCAGTGAGATTGTATCTGCTGGGGAATGATTGTGGAATTAGGCAAATTGCATGGGTCCAAGTCTTTGCTTATGTATGAGTTCATTCCAGTCATGACCAATCTCTCAAAGCATTTCATCACAGTTAGATGTGAAGAGTGTGAGTTGAATAACATAGAGTATGCAAAATAAAAAGGTGCTCTCTGGAACTAAGGCAAAATCTGAGAGAATATGGTTGTAAGAGGGGCAGAAATTGACAGTCTTGGGAGAGTGGGGAATGCTGGTCAGAAAATGACAGCTAAGGATCTATGGGGAGAGGGAAGGGGTGGAAGTGACAGCCAATATCCACACAAGTTATGGGTGGGTGGGTATGTTTTAAAAAGAAGGGCAGTGTTGAATGGTCAGATGACTGGGGATCAGAAATGGTTGCAGTTGCATTCCCATCCAGAAAAAAGAAACACTCTCCAATTTTATCTTAATTTCTAGGTGAAATAAATTATTTTTGAAACTTTCTAAATCTTTAATTCAAAAGATGAGTTAAAATTATTCCTTCCTGTCCACATTGTCTGAGCCTGAATTGGGATTTTATTTTTGTTGAACAAGAAGTCTTCAGATTCTGGTGCTGATTGCAGTACACAAATGTGCTGGAGAAAACCCGAAAAAGGGCCCAGGACTGAAACCTAGGTTACCCTTTTCTTCTTATGGCTGCTGCGTGACCTGTTGAATTTCTTCAGCACTTTTGTATATTGGGGTTTAATCTCCTGTGGTGAACTGCATTAATCTGGCTCTGCCCCGTCCTGTGACTACACCCATGGATCCTCCCTCTTGATCGTGTATAAAGGCTCCAACACCATAACCCTTCCCCAGAATGCCTAGGTCACAGCACAGGATGACCTTCAAGTTTATTGTAAATAAAAAACTATATTTCTGTAACTCTCATCTTTTGAGTTATTGATTTATTTGAGTTATTGCAGCATTGGAGTATTCCCATATACAGGAAGAATATAGATGATTTGGAGGTTGGAGAGGAAATTTAACAGGTTGGTGTATGGACAACATGACATCTGAAGTAAGGTTGAGGGTGGTCTATAGGTAATGGGGACAGCCAGCACCCTCTTCTTTGGGTGACAATAGCAAATAACAGAGGTCATCTCATTTAGGTAGGGTGGAGGAAAGTTTAGGGGAGATGTCAGAGTTCATGTTTTTACATAGAGGGTGGTGGGTGCCTGGAATTTGTTGCCAGGGGTGGTGGTGGAGGTTGGTATCATAGGTACATTCAAAATACTCTTCAATAGGCACATGGAGTGTTAGAGAAATAAAGGGTTATTTGTGTGTGATAGGGAAGATTTAGATTGTTATCGATTCTATTTACATACATCGGCACATCGTGGGCTGAAGGGCCTGTAGTGTGCTCTTGTGTTCTATAAGTAATTTTTTAATACTAAATGGTCAAAGGTCTTACATTGTAACTGAACTTCTTCAGCAAGAGGTTTGTAAATCTATAGAATTTGTTGCCACAGGCCATCTTGGAGGCCAGGTTATTGGATGTAATTAGAAATTGATAGGTTCTTGATTAGCCAGGGCATCAAAGATTATGGGGAGAAGGCTGGGTTGTGGGGCTGGGTGGGAAAATAGATTGGCTCATGATTAAATGGTGGGGTAGACACAGTGGACTGAATGGCCTATTTCTGCTCCTATATCTTAGGGTCTTATAATCTTAATTGAAAGAAGTGTTTGATTAAATTAAATATATTGGGGATAATAATTATCTGTGAGTTTAACCACCCTCTTCAAGAAGGTTTCTTTGTCCCTTGGCTCCTTTATGTTGAAACTATGGAGAAAATATTTAAGCGTCCACTTTGTCAAACCACCACAGGATCTCGTGGATAAATAAGATCACTCCTCATTGTTCAAAACTCTGAAAAATACTGAACCAACTTTCTTAGCCTTTGTTGAGAGCTTATTCTCAAGAATTAAAGTGGTGAGTCTCGAGGAGAAACACACTAAAACTCAGAACATTCTTTTTAAGTCCTTAAATTTAAATTCCATTTGCCCAAACTCTTTACTGCTAATATAGTGACAGAAGTCCCCATTCTGATATCAGATGTATCAGTGAGAGAGTAAAGACAGTTAGGGCTGTCTGTGAATATTGCTATTTTCATTTAGAAAGCAATAAACTGGATGCTGCTATTTTTTCTAAAATGAAATTTTGGCTCGAATTAAGTTGATATTAATTCAGCAACAATATTTCTCTCCACTGTTTTGAATCAGCCCTCTTCCTTGGCAAAATAAGGGCTAAGGTATGCACACATTGGGTTTCAATGTGTGATTGTTGGCTGCAAGACAACCTTGATGTTAAAATGATAAACAAAGTTCCAGAATGGAGAGTTCAGTGAATCACCAACTTATAGCACTGAGGGAGGGTTAAATATTTGTTCACATTACTTCAAAAGAGATAGTAGTAAGAGCACAAAATGCAGGAAATACTCAGCAGGTCAAGGAGCAGAGAGGAATTAAGTGAACATTTTGGGATGATGTCTGTTCATCACAGCTTTCTCACCTCAATCTTGCTTCACTTATGTATGAAAAAGAGAGGCTGAAACTTTGCTGAGTGCCCTGAACCAATGTCACTTCATCTCCTCTTTCCACAGATGCTGGTTGATCTACTGAGTATTTCGAGCATTTTCTCTTTTAATTTCAGATTCCCAGCATTGATATCTTTTGTGCTTTTCTGCTGTGGTGCTGACAGCTTCTTAATCTCTTCTAGGGTTCAGAACCATATAGCAGGGAAAAAAAAGATAGTTTTCTTGTAGATATTTAATTTTTTTTATTTACAACACGGTGGCAGGGCTTTCCCACCAACAAACCCATGTTGCCCAAATATCCCGATTAACGCTTTTATGTTTTGAAAGATGGGAGGAAACCCTTGCAGGTTACAGGGATTATTGGAACGTAATACTACATTTAGGATGTAACTTGCATGAAATTTTCTCTACCATAAGGAAGACAGAGATTCACCACTTCATCCAGTGCCCCCTCACAGAAATGAGCAAGGAATGAACTTGCAAACCCTGGTTTACAAGACCAGTGCTGTAACCACTGAGCTATCAGTCTAAGGATAGGGGGGAAGCTATTTAGGTTTACTCGAAGAGTTGTGAACTTGTTAAATGTTTGCTGAAACTGCATATTTTTAAAGCGTAAGCATTAAAATCCCATTCTTTGTCTTAAGAGTTGTGGCTGCTCATAACTCCCAGTCAACACTAACAAATAATCTCTGGCTTCTTTGCCTGTGTTAATCAGGATAACGGGTTTATTCTAGTCTGCAGCTATTATAGTTTTTGTTCACTGCTGCTTGTGTGAAAGTCTCACAATCTGCTGACTCAAAGACATGCACTTCATCTACTTTCCCTTTTAATGGGAGCATGAACACCGGTAATGGCCATTTGCAAGTTTCATCAAAATGCAGGTTTCTCATGTCCTTACTGTGACCTTCCAGGCAGCCTTCTGCCAGGAGTTAACAGGAAAGTCAGCAGACACTGTGATTGTAGTGTAAATCTCTCCAGCACTTTTGCGCATTGCTCTTCCGCCAGGTGTGCCTTGCTGTTGCCATGAGGGATGAGGGGGTTGGGGGGGGGGAAGGGAGGAAATCAGGACCAGTGAAGGGACTATTCTTAAATAGCCTTCCAAGGTCCTCCCATCCTTCTGCATGATTTAGGAACATAGGAACATAGGAAGTAGGAACAGGAGTAGGCCAAAAATGGCCCATCGAGCCTGCTCCGCCATTCAATACTGTGAGAGATGAGTAAAACTGATATAAAAATATGAAGATGAGGAAACTAATATAGATATATGGATAAATGAATAAAGCCAGTATGAACAGGATAAGAAATGGATATTAGAATGTAGGAAGCAGAGTCAGTCTGAGTAAGATAAGAATCTTCTGGCCTTTAGACAGAATCAGCAAGTCCGTATGAATGAGATAAGGATAGACAATAGATAATAGAATGTAGGAAGTAGAGTTAGTCTGAATAAGATAAGGGTCTCCTAGCCCTGACAGAATTACCAAGTTCTGCATATGAAATTAGTAAGGCCTAGACAGTATTAGCAAGTTCTACATATGAAGAGGCAGGTTTGTGAATAAGGACAATGAGGATAATGAGGATACCCCCTGGTCCTCCAAGTTCACAGAAACAGCATGTAGGCAGGCAGGATTGCCTAATGCCAAACCTATCCAGGAGGCAGAAGAATGTAAGGGGGAGGGTATTCCTATACTGAAATAAACTGTATAAAAGTTGGGTGAGCCCCAGTGTGTGTGTGTACTCCCAGGGTAAGGGGAAGCACTCAACTTTGCATTGTTGTATAATAAATGTTCTTTGTTCTCAATTTTTGTCTTGAGCAAATTCTGTGAAGGTACTTCTGTTTCTAACAAATGGGGTCTCGTCCGGGATCCAACTTCCTCCACTGACAGAGTGCCCGACGACGGGGGTAGGTGCACCCCAGCTGATTCAGCTTGACTCTCGGACGAAGGGTGACTGGTCAGTGGATGAAGCGAGTGAAATCCGAGAAGAGGCATTGAGAACAAACAACGAGAGGACATTAAGGAAGCACGCTAGAGCTAGCTACTGGATCTCGGTAAGAGAAATTTTACTTACCTGTTAGTATGGGAGGTGTGAGTAGTAAGGAAGAGAGTCCTAATGAAGGATGGAAGGATCAGATAACCAAGCAAAGTCCGTTAGGATTAATGTTATCTGATTGGGGTGCGGGGAGAACCCGTGGGAAAGACAAACTGACCATGGTCAGGTATTGCTGTTTGGAATGGGTTAAAAGTCCGATAAAAGGGAGTTCAGTATATTGGTCAAAGCTCGGATCCGAGGATGACTGAATGTGTCAGGCATTGAACATCTGGCTCTATCAAAACCAAAGAGATAATCTTGAGAGCAGGGAATATGCAGCCTGCTGGCTCAGGGGATCGTTTGATCAACTGGTTTGAATGAAAAGGAATGCAAGGACAAGAAAGACAAGAAAGATAAGGAACCTTTTGTCCCTGAAACACAAGGATGGGATGTGTTACATTCCCTTCCTCCACTTTATGCTCCTCCTAATCCGGCTCCTATCTTTCCTCTCTCTCCTATGCTCTACCCTTCTGCACCTTCCCCTCCTCCCCCACAGCTAAAGAAAGGAGAAGAAAGTAGGGGTGGTATGATGACCCGTTCACAAAGTACTAGATTACCACCCTATTGACAAGAGAGGGAGGAGACTTTGATTCAAAACAGTGTGAGACCCTCCGGGAGGGAAGGGCAGAACCCTTTGATTCATTTCCCGGAGAGCAGGAATCTAGACATTATAAAGGAGAGGATAAGCCAGAAATTAACTGGATGAGACCTTTACGGGAAGTTCCCATGGGAGAGGGTCTCGGTTTTGTAAATGTGCCTCTGACTAGTACGGAGGTGCGTAATTTTAAGAGAGAATGCCCAATAAACAGAAAGGAAAGGCTAAGATTTTGATGCAGGCAGTCAAGGAAGTCGTGGAGGGACAGCAAGGAAAGGGTAGGGGCTGTGTGCCAGCTCCTGGACATTGGGAGGAGCTCCTGGAGTGGGAGAGTAGAGACCAGAGCAGGGGCAAGGGTAGAGGGGAATTCCGGGGACGACGACTGTTCCCGGGACCTCGTGGTAATCCCGGTAGGAATTGGGAAACAGGAGCATTAGTTTGCTACCATTGTAAAAGGAGGGACATTTTAAGAGAGAGTGCCCAATGCAAGCCAGAGAGACGCAACCTTACACACTGATGTGTTGGAATATAGGGGTTAATTAATCATAGAAAGTATGTAGAATATATGCTTATGTACTATTCAGTTTGTATACATGAATCCAGTACTATGTAACAATTTAATATTTACCTCATGGTGAAGGGAAAGAGTAATGTAAGTAAGGGGCAGCAACAGTATGTAGCAAAGTTGGCTGATTACAGTAGGTTTAGAATTGCCTGCTCCCAAAATACAAAAGAAAGGATATGTATGAAACAATTTAGTAGGAATGTTAAGGCAAAAGGAGGTGTTGATTAGCACAAACAAAAAGAATCCTGACAGAGACTGTCAGAAACAAAGAGAATGGAATCAGTAAGAAGACAGAAGGAGGTGTTGAGTAGAACAGAAGAATATGGCCAGATGAGAACAAAGAAATAATTAGAAATATCTGGGGTATGAATTGATTTCTGATCAAAACAACAGGATATTCTGACCTTGAGGATTAAGATGGGAGCTCTACACCCCAGATAACTGCAGAGCAGGAAATTACGTGATAAATCTTATGCAAGAAATCTAGCAAAGAAAGCCAACTTTTGTTCTGTATGATAGTGAAATCTAGCAAAGGAAGCCAACTTTTGTTCTGTATAAGGTTGAGCTATATAAACTGTAGAGACTGGACAGTAGAGGTCAGTCTTGGGGAATAGCTCACTGTGCAGGTGACCTATGAACTAACGACTGAACCAGAGCTCTGTTAAGCTTTATTCTTATGCTGTGTAATAAACTGATTCTCCTATCACTTCATTTAACAAACACGCTGGACTCAGATGACACATAGACTAAATTAAGGGTAGGGTAAAGCCAGAGTCCGACAGATGGAAGCAGATTATGAATAGGGGGGGGGGGGGGTCACGGTTCTCAGTCAATACACTCCGTGGGGCTTCACGTAGAACCATTGGTAAATTTAAGCATAGAACCCCACAGTGACAAGATGACCTTTTTAGTAGATTCTGGGACAGCCCGGTCTAGTACTTTACAACCACCTGAGGGTGTTAAGATAGAGGGGACCGTGATGATTTCGGGAGTAGGAGGAAGAGACTTTACAGTCCCTGTATTAAGAGATGTAAGAATACAAATGGAAGAAAAGATAATAACAGAGGATATTTTACTAGTTCCCCAAGCTGGAGTTTGTTTGTTAGGACGAGATTTACAGGACCAATTGGCTATCGGCACCAGACCACAGGAATCAGGTATCGGGGTTCAATTGTATGTATTAAGCGAGGAAGATTGAGAACTAATAAATCCTGGAGTATGGGCAGAAAGAGGCAATAGAGGAGTGTTAGATATTCCTCCCCTGCAAGTTACTTTAAAAGATTCTGAACAAGTAATTAGACGAAAACAGTATCCAAATCCGATGGCTGGCCGAAAGGGGCTGCAGCCAGGAATTGACCAGTTGGTGAAAGATGGTATACTCGAACCTTGTATGTCACCTTTTAATATCCCAATTTTACCTGTCAAAAACCAGACGGTACCTATCGATTAGTGCAGGACTTGAGGGAGCTGAACAAAATTATTCTCACCCGTCACCCGGTTGTACCTAATCCCTATACAATAATGGGTAAAATCGATCCCCATAGTAAATGGTTTAGTGTGATTAACCTCAAAGATGCTTTCTGGACCTGTCCATTAGCAACAGAGAGCAGAGACTTGTTTGCCTTTGAATGGGAAAATCCTTTTACTGGACGTAAGAATCAATACCGGTGGACGGTCCTTCCCCAGGGCTTTACAGAATCACCAAATTTATTTGGCCAGGTCTTAGAACAAATACTAGATGAGGCTCCTCGGAGAGAGAATTGTCAGTTGATACAATATGTTGATGATTTGTTAATTACGGGAAAAACGTATGAATTAGCTAAACAGTATACTGGTGAACTTTTGAATTTTCTGGAGAATAAGGGTCTTAGGGTGAGCGATTCCAAATTACAATTTGTTCAATCAGAAGTTAAATATTTAGGACATCTGGTAAGTCAGGGAGCTAGGAAAATAAGTCCAGAAAGGATACGTGGTATTCTACAGATTCCCCCTCCCAAGAATGCCCAAGAACTTAGGAAATTCCTTGGTTTAGTGGAATACTGTAGAATCTGGATTGAAAATTATTCTAGCCTGGTCAGATTTCTCTATGATAAACTCACGATTCTAGGGGGCAAAGCTGTTGTCTGGACAGAGGAAGAGATTAAAGATTTTAACTTGGTGAAACAGCGCCTTATTAGTGCCCCAGTGTTGGCTCTACCCAACCTAAACAAGCCATTTGACCTATATACCAATGCAAAAGGAGGTGTAGCCACCGGAGTACTAACACAAGAGAGGGCAGGCTGTAGACAGCTAGTTGCTTTTCTGTCAAAAGTTTTAGACCCTGTTTGTCGTGGTTGGCCAGAGTGTGTGCAAGCCATCGCAGCCACTGCTATTTTAGTTGAGGAAGGATGAAAGATTACGTTTGGTGCCCCGATGATAGTTCACATCCCTCACACAGTTCGCAATATTCTCTTACAACGTGCTGGAAGGTGGCTCACAGACTCTAGAATTTTAAAATATGAAGCGATCCTAATGGATAGGGATGATTTGACCCTGATTACGAATAAAGAACACAATCCAGCAGCTTTCTTGGTTTCTCCAAATTCTGACAATACCATAAATGAGTTAGAGCATGTATGTTTAGAGGTAATAGATTTACAGACCAAAATTAGAGAGGATTTAAGCGATGAGCCTTTACAGGAGGGTGAAAGGTGGTTTATTGATGGATCTTCCCATTACATTGATGACACTCGCTATAGCGGGTATAGTGTAGTGGATGGGAAAGAAGGAGTGGTGATTGAAGCCGGTCGCCTCCCCGGTCATTGGTCAGCACAATCTTGTGAATTGTATGCCCTCTGTAGAGCACTCCAGGGTCTAGAGAACAAGGTGGGCACGATCTACACAGACTCAAAGTACGCTTTTGGTGTAGTGCACACCTTTGGGAAGATCTGGAAAGAGCGGGGAATGATAACTGGAAAAGGACAAAAGTTGATCCATGAAAACTTAATTGTCCAATCTCTAGATGCTCTTACATTACCTGAGGAAATAGCTGTAGTTCATGTACGGGGCCATCAAAGTGGTGACAGTCCTGAAGCACAGGGGAACAGACAGGCAGATGCAGCTGCCAAACAGGCTGCGCTCACGGAGAAAATAGACATGCAGCTGTTACTGCCCACCCCTGGAGTATCCTATTCATTCTATTAAACCTGGTGATTGGGTATATGTAAAAGCATGGCAAGATCACCAACTAAAACCTGTCTGGGATGGCCCCTATTGTGTACTTTTGATTACAGTGACTGGCGTGCGAATGAAAGAAAAGGGATGGAGCCACATCGAACGAATTAAACGAGCTGCTGAACCACAGACTAATGACATTGATAATCTACCCTCCACCTGGCGGGCAGTCCTTCATCCTTCTGATCTGAAAGTTACACTACGCCGAGAAAAAGTGCTGTAATGTTGTTTTTACCATTTATTGTATTGTTTACTTGTTGGTTCCCAATTTTTGGGACATCACTAAATTACTGACAATGTATTAAGTCCTCCTGGAATAGGGGCAGCAGAGGTGACAATTATTTACCTTTAGAATGTAGACAGGGCATAGATATAAAGTATAGTAGTCATAGTGGGGTATGGGTTAATATAGGATCCCAACATGGACCAGGGGAACAGAACGGCTCTAGAGGAGTAGATTTGATTTGTATTTTGGCCTCTGCAGGTATTAAAAAGAGGAGTTTTAAAGAGATAGCACAAAGAAGATGGTGGGACAATGACAGACAGAATGTTAGTCAGGATTGTACATGTAGCAGAGATAGAGTGAATACATATGCTAATGTTCACAGACAAGCTGCAACTCACAGGTTCAGTGACAAGAAACACCCCTCCCCAACTTGGTCTCCTGTAAATCATCCTTTGGGTCACACAGACATTCGGAATGTTAAGAACCACCACTGTAAAGGGAGTTCCAGTTGTAAACGACATAAGCTGCTCCAGAACACCACAGTTGCTTGGCATTTAAATTGTTTAATCAGACTCCAGCCTTGGAGATCATCACCGAACAGACAGTGATGACCCTGAATTTATGGGCTGAAGAAAGACGACAGATACGAGCCACAGTTCAACAAAACCGCCTGGCTCTCGATTACTCGTTGGCTGCTGAAGGCAACGTTTGTGAAAGACTGGTTAATGACAATGCTCACAACGGTCAGGCGGTTAAAGACACTTCTTCAGGAGTTCGAAAATCTTCCCATGCCCAGGTTCAGATGTGGCAACCTTGGTCCGGTGTGGGATGGACTAGACTTTTTATTGGTAACTGGAGTCTGATACCCACTGTTCTGACCATTATGGTGCTCCCCTGCCTAACGACTTGTGTGCAGTATTTAATTAATCGAACCCCTCGTCAGAACACTATAACCCAAAGGATGTATGTTTCCCTAATTCTGTCTAATGATGCTGAGACTGCAGTTCGTTTACTGACCAGCTGGGAAAAAGACCAAGTTTGCAAGTAATACATTCCAGTTGAGAGATCAGTAACACTGATCATTGTGAGAGATCAGTATCACTGATCTAAAAGAAAAGTGAGGATTGTGAGAGATGAGTAAAACTGATATAAAAATATGAAGATGAAGAAACTAATATAGATATATGGGTAAATGAATAAAGCCAGTATGAACAGGATAAGAAATGGATATTAGAACGTAGGAAGCAGAGTCAGTCTGAGTAAGATAAGAATCTTCTAGCCTTTAGACAGAATCAGCAAGTTCACCTATGAATGAGATAAGGATAGACAATAGATAATGGAATGTAGGAAGTAGAGTTAGTCTGAATAAGATAAGGGTCTCCTAGCCCTAGACAGAATTACCAAGTTCTGCATATGAAATTAGTAAGCCCTAGACAGTATTTGCAAGTTCTGCATATGCTGCGCTGGGTGGGTCACGTCTCCAGAATGGAGGACCATCGCCTTCCCAAGATCGTGTTATATGGCGAGCTCTCCACTGGCCACCGTGACAGAGGTGCACCAAAGAAAAGGTACATGGACTGCCTAAAGAAATCTCTTGGTGCCTGCCACATTGACCACCGCCAGTGGGCTGATATCGCCTCAAACCGTGCATCTTGGCGCCTCACAGTTTGGTGGGCAGCAACCTCCTTTGAAGAAGACCGCAGAGCCCACCTCACTGACAAAAGGCAAAGGAGGAAAAACCCAACACCCAACCCCAACCAACCAATTTTCCCCTGCAGCCGCTGCAACCGTGTCTGCCTGTCCCGCATCGGACTTGTCAGCCACAAACGAGCCTGCAGCTGACGTGGACTTTTACCCCCTCCATAAATCTTCGTCCGCGAAGCCAAGCCAAAGAAAGAAAGATATGAAGAGGCTGTAGCCCTGAGAGTTGGGAAGGTGTAAATTAGAACAAAGACAGGTTTGCGAATAAGGACAATGAGGATAATGACATGATGAGACACCGACAGGATACCCCCTGGTCCTCCAAGTTCACAGAAACAGCATGTAGGCAGGCAGGATTGCCTAATGCCAAAACTATCCAGGAGGCAGAAGAATGTAAGGGGGAGGGTATTCCTATACTGAAATAGACTGTATAAAAGTTGGGTGAGCCCCAGTGTATGTGTGTATTCCCAGGGTAAGGGGAAGGACCCAACTTTGCATTGTTGTATAATAAATGTTCTTTGTTCTCAATTTTTGTCTCGAGCAATTTCTGTGAAGGTACTTCTGTTTCTAACAATATGATCATGGCTGATCTAATTTATGACCTAACTCCACCTACCTGCCTTCTCCCCATATCCCCTAATTCCTTTATCATGTAAAAATTTATCTAACCGTATTTTAAATATGTTTAATGAGGCAGCCTCAACCACTTCCCTGGTTAGAGAATTCCAAACATTTACTACTCTCTGGGAAAAACTATTTTTCCTCATCTCTGTCCTAAATCTACTCCCCCGAATCTTGAGACTGTGTCCTCTCATTTTAGTTTCCCCGGCCAGCTCAAAAAACCTTCCTACATCTATCCTCTCCATACCCTTCATAATCCTATATGTTTCTATAAGATCTCCTCTCATTCTTCTGAACTCGAGCGAATAGAATCCTAGATGATTTAATCTTTCATCATAAGTCAACCCCTTGATCCCAGGGATCAACCTAGTAAACCTCTCTGGACCGTCTCCAAAGCCAATATATCCTTCCTCAAATATGGAGACCAGAACTGGACACAATACTCCAGGTGCGGTCTCACCAGTACCTTATACAGTTGCAACATTACCTCCCTACTCCTGAATTCAATTCCTCTAGCGATGAAGGCCAACATTCCATTTGCCTTCTTAATAACCTGCTGCACCTGCAACCTAACTTTTTGCGATTCATGCACAAGCACTCCCAAGTCCCTCTGCACAACAGCATGCTGTAGTTTTTCACCCTTTAAATAATATTCAGCTCTTTTATTTTTCTTGCCAAAGTGGATAACCTCACACTTACTAACATTGTACTCCATCTGCCAGACCTTTGCCCACTCATCCAGCTTAACTATATCCCTCTGCAGACTCTCCACATCCTCATTACAATTTGCTCTTCCACTCAATTTGGTGTCATCCGCAAACTTGGCTACACCACATTTTGTCCCCTCCTCCAAGTCATCAATGTAAATGATGAACAGTTGTGGGCCTAACACTGACCCCTGCGGCACCCCACTTACCACTCTCTGCCAACCTGAAAAACTCCCATTTATCCCGACTCTCTGCCTCCTGCCAGACAACCAATTTTCAATCCAGGCCAATATACTTCCCTGGACTCCACTTTCCTGTAACTTACTGAGAAGTCTCTTGTGCGGCACCTTATCAAACGCTTTCTGGAAATCCAAATATACAACATCAACCTGTTCCCCTCTATCCACTGCACCCATTATATCCTCAAAGAATCCTAACAAGTTTGTCAAACAAGATCTTCCCTTTCTAAAACCATGCTGCGTCTGCCTGATTGAACCCTTACGTTCCAAAAGTTTCAATCTCCACTTTCCATTGTGGATTCCACTTATTCTTTGCAGAATGCAGATTCGCTAACATGTGTGAAGAAGGATGCAAGGGTTCTAGTTACTGTTTCATATCTAGCAGTAATGTGGCATTGTTGTGTTTCCTTTCAATACTAAATTACTTATCTGCTCTCCCAGAAAAAAAACATAAAACATAGCAGAAGTATAGTATTTTTTTTGTAAAGATATATATAGGGTCCTTTTTCATGAATAGTACAGATTAATATGATAGGAGGGTTTATCATCAGATGTAGAACCATAATACAAAACATCATGAAAACAGGCCCTTTGGCCATCTAGTCTGTGCTGTACTAATTGTACTACCTGATCCCAGTGACCTGTGCCTGTACCATATTTCTCTACACTACCTACTCCTGCTATCATCTGCAAACTTCAAGTCAGTCCACATTCTTATAATCTTTAAATCACAAAGCTATTCATTCCATCATCTAAATCATTGATTTCCAACATAAAAAGAAACAGCCCCAACACCGAATACCACTAGCAACTGGCAGCCAACAAGAATATGATCCCTGTATTCTAACTCTCTGCTTCCTGCTCTACCGTCGTTAGTATGTCCCTCTTATCTTGTTAAGTAGCCTCATGTGTGGCACCCTGGCAAAGATCTTCTGAAAATCCAAATATGCAACTTCCACTGCCTCTCCTTTATCCAGCCTCCTTATCATTTCTTCAAAGAATTCCAGTAGGTTTGCCAAGATTTGCCTTGAAGGAAACCATGCTGGCATTGGCTTATCTTGTTCTGAGCCTCCATGTTCTCCATAACCTCATCCTTCACAATCAATTCCAACTCCTTCCCAATCATTGATGTCAGGCTAACAGGTCCACAATGTGCTTGCTGCTGTCTCCCGTACTTCTTGAGTAATGGAGTGTTATTTGCAATTTTCCAGTCTTCTGGGACCATATCTATTGATTTCTAAAAAATCATTACCAATGCCTCCACAAACTTTGCAGCAACTTCTTTCATAACCCACAGATGCAATCCATCTAGTCTGGGATATCTATCTAGCCTTGGACCATTCAGCTTTCTAAGCCCTTCCTCCTTTGTAAGACTAACTGCACTCACTACCCTTCGCTGACACCCTTGGACATCTGGTACACAGCTAACATCTTCCACAGGGAAGACTGATGCAAAATACTCATTTAGCTCCTCTACCATCTCCTTGTCTCCCATTATTATTTCACTGGTGCCATTTTCTAATGGTTCTATATCTACTCTCACCTCTCTTTCACTCTTTATATACACGAAGAAGCATTTTGTATAATTTTTGATACTATTTTCAAGTGTTTTTTCATACTTCATCTTTTCTCTCATATTTTAGTTGCTTTCTGCAAGTTCTCAGTCTATCTTCCTACGAATTTTTGCTTTCTTGAATGTCTTCTCTTGTTTTTACATTGGCTTTGACTTCCTTTGTCAGCTACAATTGTGACATTTTTCCATTCGAATAGTTCCTTTTTTTTGTTGCATATCTATCCTGCACACTCCTCATTTCTTGCAGGAATCCATCCATGTCACTTTGCAGTCCTTCCTATTAGTGTCCCCTTCCAATCTACTTTGGTCAGTTCCTCTCTCATGCCACTGTAATTCCCTTTACTCCATTGAAATACCAACACATCTGACTTTAGTTTCTCCCTGTTAATCTAAAATTAAACTCAATCATATTGTGATATTGTGAACCCCTAATGGTTCGTTTATTCTAAACTCTCGAAACACATCTGGTGCATTACATAACACCCAAACCAGTACAGCTGCTCCCCTAATGTGCTCATTAACAAGCTGATCTAAAAAGCTATATTATAGGCAATCTACAAATTCTATCTCTTGAGACCCAATTCCAACAAGATTTTCCCAATCTACTTGCTTAGTAAAATCCCCCTGACTACAATAACGTCGCCTCCCATTATTCTTTTGTACGGACACCTCCCAACATTTTTCCATTCCTTGATGAAGGGCTCTCACTCGAAATGTTGGTTATGTATTTTTAACTTTATTGACCTGCTGAGTTTCTCCAGCTTTGTGTTTTGACTTCAACCACGGCGTCTGCAGATTTTTGTGTTTTAGTACTAATAACATTGCCCTTCTGACAAACCCTTTCTATTTGCTGTTGTAATTTGTTGAACACAACCCAGCTACTGTTTGGACAACTGTATCTAATTACCAATAGTGTATTTTACCCTTTCCATTTCTTAAACCCATCCACAATGATTCTATATCTTCTGATCTTATGTTATCTCTTTCTAATGATTTAATGTTATTCTTTAACAACAAAACCACACCACCACCTCTGCTTACCTGCCTATGCTTTCAATACACTGTGCATCCTTGGAGATGTAGCTCCTTATGACATCTATCCTTTAGCCATGACTCTATGGCCACAACATCATACCTGCCAAACTGTAGCAAAATTCCAAGGTCATCCATTTTATTTTTAATGCAATGTGCATTGGGAAAAAAATATCTGTGCTTTCTGCCTGAAGAGGTTGTGACCAGAGTAATGGGTTCCTTTATGATGTTAGTTGCCCTCATGAAGTACATCATTTGGATGTCTTCAATAGGGAGGTCGGTCCCCCTAACGAACTCTGCTAGTTTGCCATTTTTTCAGTCTTCTGCATTCCTGAGTGCTCAATTTTCCAAATGACGCTGTGATGAAAGAGTTTGAAAGAGTGGTCTGTGATATGTAAAATCCCCTCAGACTTCTTGGAATGTGGATGCATTAGTGTGCTGTCTTCGCAGCTTCCTTGGTGGTGCAGAAGAGATACTCTGACATATGAACTCCCAGGAATATGAAGGCACCCTCTACCCTTCTACCACTGTCCCATCAATGAAGACAGTCCCTTGGCCTCCCTTTCATAAAGGCCAGAATAAGTACGTAGGACTTGCTGACCAAGGTTGGCTGATTATAATTGGAGATATAATGTTTCCAACATTAATATTGTGACTATAATTTTAAAAATATGTTATTCATAACTATAGACACTGGATAGCTTGAAGCCATGAAAAATTCCACATCAATTGAATTTCTTTATTTAATTCCTTGATCTTAATGCAAAGGAAATGAAATAAATACACACTTTGGCCAAAAACTCAGAACACTACCAACTATTTACATAGCAGAATAATCTCAAGGAAACATTAACAGGAAATTTCTGCTTCTCCCAATTGCCTGCAAACATTTATCAGCCATGATATCAAAAGGAAATGATAAAGGAGATTAATCCATTTCCACAGTCAAGCAATTATCACTCAAAATCCATGGATGCTGCTTGCTGAGAAAAATCTGTGCATGCTTCCTTGGTATTGTGTGATTTCAGGATATGTGGCCACCATATGGCTGACTGTTCTCTTGATGTAAGGTGGTCCATAATATACCATCGAATCTTGGTTTGGCAGGATTGACATGTGAAGAAAGCCTAGATAGATTACTATTATACTCACTGAGATTTAGAAGAATGAGAGGAATTCATCGAGGCACATAGAATTCTGACAGGACTAGTCAGTTTAGATGCAGCAATATATTCTTGATGTTGGGGAAATCCAGAACAATGGGTCACCATTTCAGGATAAGGGGATGCCATTTTGGATCGAGATGAGGAGAAACTTCTTCACTTAGAAAATTGTGAATTTGTGCAACTCCCTGCCACAGAAAGTTGTTGAGGACTGTTCACAAGATATATTCAAAAGAGAGTTAGATGTGGCCCTTATGACTAAAGGGATTGGGGGGGGGGGGGGGCGGGGGGGTTTGCAGAGAGAAAGAACTGAGGGCACATGATCAGCTATGGTGATATTGAATGGTGGTGCAGACTGGCCTTCTCCTGTTCCTGTTTTCGATGATTCTATAATTATTGTAGTAGACTTCTACTTTGTTGTCCTATATTTTTGTTTCCCCTCAAGTTATATTTGCAAATGGTCAGCCATTTGTTCAACATAAATCTTTATTTTTAAGCTAAACATGCATTTTCTCAAAAGTTGCTCATAGGTGGTTCCAACAGTTAAAAGCAGAATATTTAATAATCATGTATTGTTCCATTTGGATTAGAAATTCAGGACAATATTTACAAAAAGAAAATAATCTAGCCAGAATTATGCTTGGGTGAAGTTGATCTACTTGGAATAAACAATAAAGTATTTAATTTTATTTTGAGTGGAATGTATCTTTCGTAACTGTGTTATAGCAAAAACACACACTCCTTTTGAGCAGTTAATGTTTCTAAATTGATTAGCTTTTATCGCTGTTAACTTTAAACCCATGTAAACATTAACAAAGAAATTTACAAAATGTGAATTCAGGAGTTGGAGTAATCATTTAATCTTCCATTCAGCCCTCACAATTTAAAGATACAGCATGGTAACAGGCCCTTACAGCCTGTGAGGCTGTGCCACCCAAATGCACTCATATGACCAATTCGCCTACCAACCCCATTTATCGGAGGAAACTAGAGCACCCTTGGAAAACGTATATGGTCGCAGGATTGTACATTGTCAAATGTGCATGTGCACTAAAGTTCTTACTTGCTGTAGCCGAACAGGTAGTTAATAAAGTACTTGATAATAAAGATTGATGTGGCTGGCAATTTCCAAATTCAACCAAAAGATTGGCCTGCAAAATACGTCTACTTCAATGATCATAGAATTATAGAAAACAGGAGCAGGAGAAGGCCATTCAGCCCTTCAATGGCTGATCATGTGACCTCAGTGCTCTATTCCTGCTTTCTCTCCATACGCCTTGATCCCTTTAGACTTAAATGCCACACCCCACACCCTTCTGAATATATATAGTATATAATGAACTGGCCACAACTATTTTCTATTTTAGGGAGTTCCACAAGTTCACAACTCTTCGAGTAAACCTAAATAGCTTCCCCCTATCCTTAGACTATGACCCCTTGGTCTGGACTTCCCAACACGTGGAACATTCTTCCTGCATCTAACTTTTATTGCAGTAATCTGTCAAAATTTTACGTATCTCAATTATATCTCCTCTCATACTTCTAAATTCCAATGAGTATGAGCTTTGTCTATCCCGTCTTTCTTCATGCATCTGTCCTGCCCTACCAGGATTAAGTGGCATATTGTGGACCATTTTACCCATTGTCAAAGAGCCCAGAGAAAATTAAGCTATGGTGGGTGGGGAGTCATATATCCTAAGATCACACAATACATAAGGAATTATGCATCATTCATTGATTTTGAGGAATAATATTGGCTTGTCTGCAAAATTGTCTGTGGTAATTTGAACCCAAGTCACTGGCACTTATTAGTGTTGAGCTCGCCGCTACACCAACGGTGCTACCTTGATATAATGATATTGAGTATATTGTTAAATACATTGTACAATGTACAGATGCACCCACATTCTTATTTCCTGCAGCCAAACAGATACTTCATAAAAACTCTACTTTAGCAGACATTGAACTAAATTTAAAAGAAATACTAAATACAAAAGATAGGCGACTGTGAATATTTATTGTCTACCTAAGTGCAAGGTAAGAAGTGGTGCTTCAATCGTGCAGACTGGTCTTTTACTGGGTGACGGTGTAATTTATGATTAGTGCAGTCAGGAGAGGTTCAAGAGCCTCACTGCTGTTGGAACTGTTCTTTAACCTGAAGGTTCTAGTCTTCAGGCTTCTGTCCCTTCTTCCTGAATCTTGAAAATTTTGGGTATTGGTTCTAATGAGATTCCTGCACTTTCTAATGCAAAATTATACCAGGCCTCTCTTCACTCAACTGTAATTTGATCAGTGATCACTGACAAGGAAAAGATGTATCCTTCTTGATATATATCTCAATATTTTTTCACTATGTCTAGTCATCACAGGAAATAAAAGGGCGAACTCTTGAAAAATGCTACTTCTGTGAGAAGAGCTGGCACCCCAGAGAGAAGTGCCCGGCTCAATTTGCTACCTGCAGTTATTGTGGGAAACTCGGGGCACTTCGCCAAAGCACGTAAGGCAAAAAGTACTCCCACTGATAAGAAGAAGAAAAAGAGAAGCACCAAGAAAATGCATCCTGGAGCTGCAGGAATGGAAGACAACTATGAAAAGGGGGAATCTTCTGACGGGCAGGCTGAATCGACTTCAAGTGATGGCGAGGTGAGATCCCCTGTGATAGCTCAATTGACTATAAAGCTTGGGGGATGTTACAGACTGGAACGGTCGACTATGAAGTGGGAGGTGAATGGTGAGACTCTTGATTGTCTAATAGACTCGGGGAGTACTGACAACTACATCCTTGAGAAAGTTGCCAGAACCTTAAATTTGCGGAGATATCCAGTGAACCGAAAGATATCGATGGCTTGTAGTGAACTTACAAACACTGTACTGGATAAGTATAAAGTTACTTTAAATTTGCAGGGACATTGCCTTGCTAATTTGTGGCTCTTTATTATGCCAGAGCTCTGCGCCCCTGCGTTACTGGGGTAAGATATTCAATCTCAGATGAACAGTGTAGTGTTAAATTTCGGTGGGCTACTACCCACACTTACCATCCGCTGCATTAGTTATTGCGGTCTGTCCACATTAAAGATCAAAGCTCCTTCCCTTTTCAGTGATTTATCTCCTGAGTGTCAGCCGATTGCTACTAAGAGCCGTACTTACAGCAAAGAGGATCGTGATTTTATCAAAGTTGAGACCCAGAGACTGCTTAAAGAGGGACTAATAGGTTCAATTACTCCCGTGGTGGGCCCAAGTGGTAGTCGTGAAAATTCACACTAAGAGACGACTGGCTATTGACTACAGGCAATCAACTGTTACATTAACCTGGATGCCAACCCCCTGCCACATATCAATGAAATAACCATATAACCATTTACGGAGCAGAAACAGGCCATGTCGGCCTTTCAAGTCCTCACGGGTTCACTAGAACAACTCCACTAGCTCAAACCTCCCGCTCACCGCCAATAACCCTCCAACCCCCTCACCTCCATGTACACATCCAACCTTATCCTTAATGACAGAAGGGATCCTGACACAACTATCTCATTCCATTCTGATGATTAATCAGATAGCGCAATACAAAGTGTACTCCATTATCGACCTCAAAACAGCTTATCACCAAATCCCCATTAAGGAAAGGGAAAAAGGGAACAGCCCTATTCGGCTTTTCAGGCTGATGGGGGCTTATACCAGTTTAAAAGGGTACCTTTTGGTGTCACTAATGGTATGTCCATGTTTCAGAGGGAAATGGATGAGATTGTTAGGACGTATGAGTTACAGGGTACATTTCCCTATCTGGATAATGTCACTATCTGTGGGAAAACACAGGCTGAGCACGACATCAACTTAAATAAATTTTTAGCTACAGCTAAACAACTCAACCTTATATTTAATGAGGGCAAATGTGTGTTCAACGTGACAGAGCTACCCATTCTGGGCTACATTGTCTGCAAGGGCGAAATCTGCCCCGACCCGGAAAGAATGGCTGCCCTTAAGAAGTTACCACCCCCCAGACTCAGCAAAGCCCTTAAAAGGTATATGGGATTCTTTTCCTACTACTGCAAATGGGTTCGGGTCTACGCCACAAAGGCACAACGCCCTCTGTTTGACACTAAATCTTTTCCTCTCTCTCCAATGGCCTTGAAGGCTTTCAAGAGAATTAAAGCTGATATTGCCAAAGCTGCACTCTTGTCCATTGACGAGGATGTCCCATTCCAAGAGGAAACTGATGCCTCAGATTGTGCCTTGGCACAAACCCTTAATCAAAAGGGCAGACCCGTGGCATTCTTCTCCCACACGTTACGCGGACCTGAAAGTAAACATCCTGCCATTGAAAAAGAAACCCAGGCTATTATTGAAGTTGTTCGCTACTGGAGACATTTTCTGGCTAGCAGAAAATTTACTCTTGTCACTGATCAGAAATCTGTAGCTTACATGTTCAGTACTAAACACAAAAATAAAATCAAGAACGATAAGATGACATGCTGGTGAATAGAACTCTCAACTTATAATTATGAGATCCAGTACAGACTGGGCAGGTTAAATCATCCCTCTGACGCATTGTCACGACCTGCTGCTGGTGCTCAAAAGAGATCCTAGCAGACTGTGCCATCCAGGAGTCACAAGTTTCTTCCACTATGTAAGGGCTAACAACCTTCCTTACTCTCTGGAAGAAGTCAGGAAACTGACTAAAAGCTGTCCTGTTTGCACAGATGCAAACTGCAATACTTCAAAGCTCTGGAGGCCTCTCTCATCAAGCCATCCCAACCTTTTGAGAGGATTGGCTTAGATTTTAAAGGGCCGTTACCTTCCAAGAACAAAAATGTATATTTCCTTACTGTAATTGATGAATATTCCAGGTTTCCCTTTGTGATACCCTGCCCTGACGTCTCTTCAGCGTCTGTCATTAAGTCACGTGACATAATTTTCAGCATTTTTGGTTTTCCCAATTACATTCATACCGATAGGGACTCAGCATTCATGAGCGCTGAACTGCGGCGAGCCTTGCTACGGAAGGGGATTGCCACCAGCCGTACCATGAGCTATAACCCGCAGGGCAATGGGCAGGTCAAAAGGGCTAATGCTACAGTCAGGAAGACTGTTAATCTTGCTTTAAAAACACATTTTTACCCTGTTACTTGGTGGCAGGAGGGGCTGCCTGAGGCACTACATTCTATTCAGTCTTTATTGTGTAATGCAACAAATCAAACACCTCATGAACCTATGTTTGTCTTTCCTAGGAAATCAGGAACTGTGATGGACTGGCCAGCCTGTTTATCTGAGCCTGGAACCATGCTGCTGAAGAGCCATGCTCGGGCGAGTAAAACAGATCCCCTAGTCCAACCAGTTCAGCTACTGCATACCAACCCCAACTACACTCATGTTAAATTCCCAGATGGGAGTACTGACACTGTACCCCTAAGAGATCTGGCCTCGCCTGGTTCGTCCCTTCCACACGCCCCTACTCAGAGTGAGACTGAGATACTGGGCTCACTCACCTCCCCCCCCTAGTCTGTGCCCCAGTAAGCTTTCAGATGGCCATGCTGAGGTTCCACTGCCTCACGCTGGCGATTCTGGAGTGGGTCCAGAAGTCAGTCCTTCCCACACTACTGACCCAGGATCTGTACCAGTTCCCAAGGTTGCAAAGGAGCCACCTGTTTTGAGAAGAAGCACCAGAATTCGTAAACAACCTGATAGGCTGACATATTCATAAAACATCTCATTATATTTCGATTGCTTGCTAGATACTAGCATAATTTGGCTGTTAGAGTATTCTCAAGGCCAAACATGGTATCCATTGCTTGCTTCAGTCTTTCCTAGCAGCTGTCCTTTTGATTTTAACTCTTCTTCTGCCGGGGGGTGGGGAGACTGTGGTGAATGTCTGCCAAGCTGCCTGTCTCCCCTCTGGTGAGCCTTGCTGTACTAACATTGGCTGTGCATTATCTCTACTGTTAAGGACACTCCCTTTGGATATAACTGTATATGCACCTATTGTCTTTCATTATTGTACCATGAGTTTCTGCTAATAAAAGCCATGATTATTGTTTGACCACATCGTCTTTGTCTACTTCATCAACTGGAGCTTCTTGAGTCTGATATGGCAGGAAAGAAAGTGTCCTTGAATCTGATGGTGTAAAATCTCACACTCCGGAACCTTCTTGTTGGAAAGGGATAGTTTACTTTGTGGACAGAGCCCAGAATGCTTGTACAGATCTCAAATGGATACCTTGAACTGGATTAGCCTCATTTTGTGCTCACAGTAATTGTTTGTCTGGCACCTTCCCACACATAGCACTTTAGGTTCCATTTCTTAATCCTTGCAGCAAGCTTTGAAATGCCTGCCACATGTGCTTTCCCCTGCACTAACCATCAATACTCTCACCACCAATTCCTGGTCAACTATCACAAAGGTCCAACGACAAAGAATGGAGGTGCGACACCATGCAAAACCTAATGAGCATTGGGGTCTTACTTCAGCTTACAATTAACCCCAATTCCATTATCATGGATGGTTATATAGGATGCCCTCTAGTTAGGACAGTGTTTTGTACCTACAAACTGTTCGCTACACATGCTGAAGAAGAAAGACATGCAGCAATACTATGTTCCCACCTGAAAGAAAATAACTGCAGCTTCATGGCAGCCAGCAAGACTATCCCCACTCATCACCTTTGTCTACCAAGTACTCATCTGTATGAATGTGGTGTCCATAAGATAGGTGTTAGTAACCTGGGGAGGACCTGTGGATGATTTACCTTGGATCCACTTGCATTTGGAAAGGCAAGCACTAGTTGGGAGTAGTCAGCATGGCTGTGGCGGGAAATCAGTTCCTCACCAACTTGATTGAAGTTTTTGAAGAGATTCACCAAGAACATTGATGAGGACAGAGTAGTAGACATTTTCTACAGGAACTTAGCAAGATCCTGCATGCTAGGCTGGGATGGTGAGTCAGACTGCATGAAATCTGGGATGAGCAGGGCAGTCGGATACAAAATTGGTTTGACGGTAGGAGGCAGAGGGTGGTAGTGGAGGGTTTGGAGGCGTGTAACCAGTGAAATCAGTGTTAGACGCACAATTGTTTGTTAACTTTATTAATGATTGGGATAACAATGTGGTTAGCATGGTTAGTAAATTTGCAGATGACACCATAATTGGTCGCATTGTGGACAGTGAAGAAGATTGCCTAAGATTACAACATGGTGCAGATGAACTGGAAAAAAGAATGGAAGGTGGAATTTTAGCATGCTTGCTTTCATCAATCAGGTCACTGAGTTACAGCAGGAATGTCGGGTTACAGCTATGCAAGACATTGTGGAGAATACACTTGGAGCTTTTCTGGTCATCCAACAATAGGAACTATATTAAAATCCTGGAAAGGGTGCAAAACATATTCATGAGTCTGTTGCCAGGACCAGTAGGCTTAAATTTGAGGAGATGCTGGATAGGCTGGGATGTTTCTCTGTGGAGCATAGGAGGCTGAGGAGGGACCTTATTGGTGTTTATAAAATCCTGAGGGACATAGATGACGTAAATCATCACAGTCTTTTCCCCCATGAATGGGGAATCTAAATCCAGAGGGCATAGATTTAAAACGAGAGGGGTAAAATTTAAGATGAGAGGGGTTAGATTTAAAAAGGATTTGAGGGGCACCCTCTTCATACAGAGGGTGATGGGTATGTGGAACTAACTGCCAGAGGAAGTGGTAGAGACAGAGACAATGAAAACATTTAAAAGACTTATAGTTAGGGAGACAGATAGGAAAGGTTTGAAGGGGATATGGGCCAAAGGCAGGCAAGTGGGACTAGCTTGATTGATGTGGGGATGTTGGGACAAACAGCCTGCTTCTCTGGGTTGTAGAACTCTTTTGATGTTATCCAGTGAAAGCTTCTGCAAACGTGTCCATTCATGCCAGCAATCAGGCTATTAACTCTGTCACTCTGTCGCAATTAAAAAAAAACTTGTTGCTTTAGTTAAAAAAAACTGTGGAAGCAGGCACAATTCCGACATTCAAAAGACATTTGGAGAGCTTTATGGAGAGGAAATCGATCAAATGCAGGCAAGTGGGACTAGCCCAGAATGTCTGTTTGGTCAGCATGGATGGGTTGGGTTGAAGAGCTTTGCTATAAGACTCTGTGACTCTAGGTGCAAAGTTGACATGTGCATGTTAAAATGGACTCCAGGTTTTCCCATTGCAATAATGAGGCAACAGGCCCTTAAGGCCTATGAAACCCGTGCTGCCCAATTACACCTAATTGACTCACAACCCCTGTACATTTTTAAGGGTGGAAGGAGACCTGAGCACCCGGAGAAAACCCACGCAGACACAGGGAGAACTCTTTGCAGACAGTGTGCTGATTCGAACCACAATCAGTGTCGCTGTAACAGTGTCACACTAACTGCTACGCTAAATGTACCATCGCCTTTGTGACAAGAATTAAGATTTATGGGGAAAATTTCTGCTGGATAAACTGTTCACTCCTTTTATTTTTAAACTTTTGGCTAAGAGGCAGGGTCAGGAGCCCTGAGTTGCAAATTGCTGTGGCAAAGGGGCCTATGAGTCTTCTGTAGATCTGGAGGTGATGCTGGAACTGCCTGCTGGAGGAATAAGAGGGTTTGGTACAGTGGAGCAGATCAGCTCTGAGTACTCTGAGAGAAGGGATTAAATTAGAATGGAGCACCTGGTGAGTGGCATGTATTTAGTGGAAGGAGGACTAAAGTGCTTGCATCATAGCCTGGTTTAGTAATTCATGTGCCCAGGAATGCAAAAGACTGCAGAAGGTAGCAAACATAGCCAGGCCCATCACTGGCTCCAACCTCTCTTCTGTTGCAGACATCTATGTGAGGTGTTGGCTCAAGAAGGAACCCAACATCATAAAAGACTCCCATCGCCCTGGTCACAACCTCTTCTCACTGCTCCCTTTGGCACCTCCAGGTTCAAGAACAGTTTCTTTCCAACAGGTTGCCATGCTCCAATGGGGTGTGGGGTTGCTATGGTGATAACCTGTTGATAAAGCTTGATAGGTAAATGAAGTCATGAAGAGAAATTACAAACAATAAAGCATACAAAAATGGTGAAACACAGAGCTTAAACAATATCCTAGAGACAGTGTTACCAAGACAAGCAAATCAGATTTACTATTCCAGTTGGATGGCCTACAGCAGTTCTGGCCAGTTCTGAATCAAATGAAAATCAGGTATCTGAAAGTGCTGCATTTAAATTATGTTGATAGAGGATGAGATGCTATTCCTTGAGCTCACATAGGGACTCATTGTAAGAGTGTAGGAGGCAGCAGATAAATAGGTCAGAGTGGTATTGCAATGGAAAATTAAAGTGATATTCTTGGAAAGTCAAGTTGTTAAACCCAACCTAGCTCTTGGCTCATTGTGTATATTTGTACTCTTCACAACCATGAAAGACTGGATAAGAAGAAATGCCGTTATATTCATAGAGTCATCGAGCAAAGAAACTGCCCATCAACTGCCCATCAAGATGGTTCTAACCTTCAAGCACCTATTTTACACTAATCCCATTTTATTCTCCCCACATTCCTATTAACTAGCCCATGGTTCTATGACTTAACTTCACCCTGGAGGGAATTTACAGTGGCCAATCAACCTACCATCCTGGGAGGTGGGAGAAATGCAGAACCCCCAGGGGAAGCACTTGCAGGGAAATACCATGCTGAGAGTTCTGGAGATCTGGGCTGAACCCAAGTCACTGGAGTTTTTTGATGATCCTTGACAAAGACCATAGGACCATAAGATAGAGCAGCACAAGTAGTCCGCTCCACCATTCTATTGTGAGCCGATCCATTATTATTATTATTCTTATTCAAAATAAGTCATACAATCCAAATACAAGTAAATACATACTATTTTTCTCATATAATCCCCCACCCCAACCCTAATCCCTCCTACCCCAAAAGAAAGAAAAGAAAAAGAATAGAAGAGGAGACATTACAACCAACTACTATTGCCATCGTTTGGTGCAACACAAATGGCCATGGGGAAAAAAATCTATTAAAAATTCAATGCCTTATAAATACTCAACATCACATTCCTGCTTTTATATTCTATTCCTCTACATATAAATGGCAGCATTGCATTCGCCTTCTTCACCACTGCTTCAAAGAGCATCAGAGGGTAACTAAGAAAGTCATAAGAGAGGGGAAAATGAAGTACGAGAGGAAATTAGCAAATAATATAATGGAGGATAGCAAAAGCTTTTTTAAATATGTGAAGAGGAAGAAATTGGTTCGGTCTAAAATTGGTCCATTAAGAATGGAAAAGGGTGAAATTATTACTGGAAACAAGGAGATGGCTGAGGAATTTAATAATACTTGGCAACTGTCTTCACCAAGGAGGATATAGGTTATGGTCAGTTAGGGGGTAGTGGTCATGCGGGAACTTGGGGAACTTTCCTGGGGAAGTAGGGGATCTAATGGATATCCGGATCCAGAAACAGGAGGTTGTGAGTAAATTGTTGGGACTGAGGGCTGATAAATCCCCAGGGCCTGATGGGCTGCATCCCAGAGTGCTTAAAGAAGTTGCTATGGAAATTGTGGAAGCACTGGTCGACATTTTCCAAAGTTCCATAGATTCGGGGGAAGTCCCTGAGGATTGGAAAGTGGCTGATGTGGTGCCGATTTTTAAGAAGGGAGGGAGGGAGAAAACGAGAAATTATAGACCGGTCAGCCTGACGTCGGTGGTGGGGAAGATATTGGAGTCTATCATAAAAGGAGTAATAGCAGAACACTTAGGCAGAAATAATAGTATAAGGGCTAGTCAGCATGGATTCCTTAAGGGTAAGTCATGCTTGACTAACCTTCTGGAATTTTTCGAGGATGTGACAAAGAGGATGGACTTGGAAGAGCCAGTGGATGTGGTGTATTTGGACTTCCAGAAGGCCTTTGATAATGTACCGCATGGGAGATTAGTGGGCAAGATCAGGGAGCAGGGTGTTGGAGGTAAGGTGCTGACATGGATAGGAAATTGGTTAAGAAATAGGAAACAAAGGGTTGGGGTAAGCGGGTCTTTTTCAGGATGGTAGGATGTGACGAGTGGAGTGCCGCAGGGATCGGTATTGTGTCCTCAGTTGTTTGTAATTTATGTAAATGATTTGGATGAGGGGATTATTAATAACTTGAGCAAATTTGCAGATGACACGAAACTGAGTGGCGGTGTGGTGTGTGAGGAGGATGTCAGGAAAATGCAGAGGGACTTGGACAGGTTGGGGGAGTGGGCTGCTGAATGGAAGATGACGTTCAATATAAGCAAATGTGAGGTTATCCATTTTGGGGGCAATAAAAGGAAAGCTGAGTATTATTTAAATGGAGACAAGCTAGGGAGTGGGGAGGAGCAAATGGATCTGGGAGTACTTGTTCACCGGTCACTGAAGACTAGCATGCAGGTTCAGAAAGCTGTGAAGAAGGCTAATGGCATGTTGGCTTTCATAAAGAGGGGATTGGAGTATAGGAACAGAGATGCCCTTCTGCAGTTGTACAGGGCCCTGGTGAGACCCCATCTGGAGTATTGCGTCCAGTTCTGGTCTCCAATTTTGAGGAAGGACATACTAGCTATAGAGGGTGTGCAGCGCAGATTTACAAGGTTAGTTCCAGGGATGGCGGGGTTGACATATGCTGAAAGGCTAGAAAAACTGGACTTGTATCCGATGGAGTTTAGAAGGATGAGGGGGACATGATTGAGGTAGACAAAATTATCAGGGGGGTAGACAGGGTGAAGTCGGATTACTTGTTCCCAATGATGGGGGAGACGAGGACTAGAGGGCATAGTTTAAGAATACAGGGTAGGCCCTTTAGGACGGAGATGAGAAAACATTTTTTTACCCAGAGAAGTGTGAATCTGTGGAATGCTCTGCCACAGAGGATGGTAGAGGCAGATTCGCTGATTATGTTCAAAAGAGAGTTAGATAAGACTCTAGTGGGCAAAGGAGTTAAGGGTTATGGGGATAAGGCTGGAAAGGGGTACTGATGGTAGTGATCAGCCATGATCTGTAAAATGGCGGTGCTGGCTCGACAGGCCGAAGGGCCTACTCCAGCTCCTATTGTCTATTGTCTATTGTCTATTGTCTATTGTCTATTAACCTTTAGCTTATTCTGCACAAGGACTCCCAAGTCCCTTTGCATATCTGAATTTTGAAGTTTCTCCCTTGCCAAAAAAAAGTTGCCCTTTTATTCCTTCTACCAAAGTGCATGGCTGTACAGTTACCAACATTGAATTTAATTTCCCACTTCTCTGCCCATTCTCCCAATATACCTAAGCCTCTCTGCTTTCTCCTCACTACTTGCCCCTACACCTATCTTTGTATCATCTGCAAATTTACTCACAAAGCCATTTATTCTGCAATCAAAATCATTAAAATACAATGCAAAAAGAAGTGGCCCCAACACCTACCCCTGCAGAACACTCCTGGTAATGGGTAGCCAGCCAGAATAGGATCCCTTTATTCCTGCTCTCTGCTGCCGATCAGCCAATGCTAATATCCTTCCTGTAATTCCATGGGCTCTCATTTGGTGAAGCAGCTTTGTGTGCATCACCCTGTCAAAGGCCTTTTGAAAGACCAAATATACAGCATCCACAGCATGTCCTTTGTCTAGCCTGCTTGTGATTTCCTCAAAAAATTACAGCAGGTTTGTCAGGCAAGATTTTCTCTTGAGGAAACCATGCTGATTTTGGCCTATCTTTTCATGTGCCTCCAGCCACCCCCTAATCTCATCCCCGACAATTATCTATAACAACTTCCCCCAATCTTGCCAGAATCTATTGATTCTTGAAGATCATTAATGCCTCCACAATCTCTATAATTACTCACGTGAATAGGGTGGTGAAGAAGGCTTTTAGTATGCTGGCCTTCATCAATCATTGCATGGAATATAGGAGTTGGGAGGTGATGTTGAGATTGTATAAGACGTTGGTGCGGCCTAATTTGGAGTTCTGTGTGCAGTTCTGGTGGCCTAATTCTTTGGCTTGGCTTCGCGGACGAAGATTTATGGAGGGGGTAAAAAAGTCCACGTCAGCTGCAGGCTCGTTTGTGGCTGACCAGTCCGATGCGGGACAGGCAGACACGATTGCAGCGGTTGCAAGGGAAAATTGGTTGGTTGGGGTTGGGTGTTGGGTTTTTCCTCCTTTGCCTTTTGTCAGTGAGGTGGGCTCTGCGGTCTTCTTCAAAGGAGGCTGCTGCCCGCCAAACTGTGAGGCGCCAAGATGCACGGTTTGAGGCGTTATCAGCCCACTGGCGGTGGTCAATGTGGCAGGCACCAAGAGATTTCTTTAGGCAGTCCTTGTACCTTTTCTTTGGTGCACCTCTGTCACGGTGGCCAGTGGAGAGCTCGCCATATAATACGATCTTGGGAAGGCGATGGTCCTCCATTCTGGAGACGTGACCCATCCAGCGCAGCTGGATCTTCAGCAGCGTGGACTCGATGCTGTCGACCTCTGCCATCTCGAGTACCTCGACGTTAGGGGTGTGAGCGCTCCAATGGATGTTGAGGATGGAGCGGAGACAACGCTGGTGGAAGCGTTCTAGGAGCCGTAGGTGGTGCCGGTAGAGGACCCATGATTCGGAGCCGAACAGGAGTGTGGGTATGACAACGGCTCTGTATACGCTTATCTTTGTGAGGTTTTTCAGTTGGTTGTTTTTCCAGACTCTTTTGTGTAGTCTTCCAAAGGCGCTATTTGCCTTGGCGAGTCTGTTGTCTATCTCATTGTCGATCCTTGCATCTGATGAAATGGTGCAGCCGAGATAGGTAAACTGGTTGACCGTTTTGAGTTTTGTGTGCCCGATGGAGATGTGGGGGGGCTGGTAGTCATGGTGGGGAGCTGGCTGATGGAGGACCTCAGTTTTCTTCAGGCTGACTTCCAGGCCAAACATTTTGGCAGTTTCCGCAAAGCAGGACGTCAAGCGCTGAAGAGCTGGCTCTGAATGGGCAACTAAAGCGGCATCATCTGCAAAGAGTAGTTAGGAAGGATATAAACAGAGTGGAGAGAGTGCAGAGAAGGTTTACCTGGGTTTAAGCATCTAGAGTATAGGGAGAGATTGGACAGATTAGGTCTTTATTCTTTGGAGCGTAGAAGGTTGAGAGGGGATTTGATGGAAGTATTTAAGATTATGAAAGGGATAGACAGAGTGGATGTGGATAGACTATTTCCGTTAAGAGGAGGAAAGATTAAAACAAGAGGACATGAGTTAAGAATTAAGGGGCAGAGGTTTAGAGGTAACATGAGGGGGAACTTCTTTACTCAGAGAGTGGTAGTCGTGTGGAATGAGCTTCCGGGAGAAATAGTGGCAGCGGAGTCAATTGTATTATTTAAGAAAAGGTTGGACAGGTATATGGATGAGAAGAAGATGGAGGGTTATGGGCATTGTGCAGGGAGGTGGGACTAGAAAGGGGTGTTTGGTTCGGTGCGGACTAGAAGGGCCTAATGGCCTGTTTCTGTGCTGTAATTGTTATGTTATGTTATGTTATGTTCTTTCAGAACTCAAGGGTGAATTCTATCTACCTTTGACCTTTCAACTTAGCAAGCACTTTCTCTCTGATGACCATGACTGTCCTCACCTCTTTTTCCTCACATGCTTGAAAGTCCGGTATACTTCTCATGTCTTCCACTGTGAAGACTGATGTAAAATAGTCATTTAATTCCTCTGCCATCTCCCTGTCTCCTATTATAATTTCAACAGCATTATCTTCTATCTCTCATGCAAATACAACTTCTCATAAGCCCACCCCTTTGGATTGTAAAATTCTTGGATGAATTCCCTGTGAATATGCCGCAGATACTGAAGCCAGTTTCCATGTTGTGGTGGTGATCTTCCTGATCCAGTCATCTACCTTCACTCGTACTAATGGTCTGCAAAACAAGGCACCAAAAATGTATGGATGGCTTAGTGGTATCACATCCCTATTACAGTGCCAGTGACCTGCGTTCAAATCCATTGCTGTCTGTAAGGAGTTTGAATGTTCTCCCCCTATCGGTGCGTTTCTTCCCACCTTTCAAAACAAACAAGATTCATAGGCTAATTGAGGTATTTGGGCAGAACAGGCTTGTGGGCTGGAATGGCTTGTTACTGTGCTGTATGTCTAAATTAAAAAAAATACTTTACAAGTTACTTTGCACCTTCTGCTGTAGTTACAGGGCTATTATTTGAACTAGGTTTTATGGGACTCCACTTTGCACCTTCTGCTGTAGTTACAGGGCTATTATTTGAATTAGGTTTTATGGGATTCCACTTTGCACCTTCTGCTGTAGTTACAGGGCTATTATTTGAATTAGGTTTTTTGGGACTCCACTCAAGTATGTTGTCATGGGTCCAGCTTGTTATCCCAAACATAGTACAGCAATAAAAATCCTGTGCAAGACTGCAGAATTAGAGAGTTGCAAAGGGGGATCAATTATTTTACTCAGTGAGGTTCATTCAAGAGTCTGATGACAGAGGGAAAGAGACTGTTCTTGAATCTGCTGGTACGTGATCTCACATACTTGAATCTTCTTCCCTGCAGGAAGTGAGGCACGGGGAGGTGAAGAGAGTGTGACTGGGGGTTGGATTTATCTTTTAATATGTTGGCACTTTTCTAAGGCAGCAAAGCTTGCTGAGGGCCACAGGGAAAATATTTAATAAGAACCAGACTGACAAATGGAAACATTTTAACTCATAGAAACACAAATGCAGAGATATATACCATTTTGTAACTGTAAAGTTTCTCTTACTTTTCCAGGGAATCTCAAGAACTAATGATTTTAACCAAACATAAATTGACATCAATCGTTTTTTTAAACTAATTATGACACATTGTGAATTTTATTTATCTAACAAGATGTCAATAGTACAGGATTGCACAAGTACACTGTCGTCAATATGAATTTCTTACGAACAACCAAAAATATGTCAGTGGTTCTTAACTAACTGCTAATACTCAGATTGCGTGTTCTTGACATTGGAGGGATGAATAACAGTCAACTCGTGTTAATACATTATTTCAATTTGATTTCATACAAATGTATCAAAATTAAAAACTGATGTTTAAGCAGCTGCATTTTCAAAGCAATGTGTACAAAATAAAAATATTAACTCAGGGGGATTGACAGGTGGGCCAGTGATAAATTGAGGAGAGATAACTCATTCACGCAACCATTATAATTCATTCAAGTTATTGGACTCCAGAATCCTCTAATTGACTAAATGGGGCAGAGCCCTCATTTCTATTGCCAGGAATAGAATGCTGGCATTAGAAAACAGATGGAAATTGGAGTATATGTTCTTTCCCGTCATAATTGCCTGCGTTCATTTTATTTGTGACAATAATTGGAAAATATGTGGCTGGGAGGTGTCTGTTTTCCACCAGTGTCAGCCTTTAAGAGGAGGAATTCTCAGAGGAAATCATTCCAGCAATAATATATACTGTAGCTCGATTCACAGTTAGCTCATTGATGTTCTTGACTACAGGAAATAAAACTTCATTTACTCCTTCAGGCCACAGGAGGAGGGAGAACAAGCTTGGTGATTTGATGCCACTGCAGGTCTTTTCCTGCAGTCACAGACCTCATCCACATGCTGTCATCTCTCTCAACAACAAATATGGCCAATTCCCCTCCTAACCCCTTATATCTTTGGAATATGGGAGTAAACTGGGGCATCTGGAGACTGCGGATGTTGGAATCTGGTCCAAACAATGAGCTGCTGGAACAAATCCGCAGGCCCATGGGGAGAAGCACATGGATTCAGATTCCTCTAAGAGTGTACATTATCTGTGTGCAACATGGATCTTATGCCTTGAAGTACACTTTGTGATTCCTTAAGGGTGCATTTTGAGATTCCTTTACTGTCATGTAAAAAAACGCAGAATGTGAAAATGCACAAAATTCATCAACTTTTGCCTGGTGTTAGGTCACGCACAGAAACGCTTTCAATTTGTACTGATTGTGGCCTTCTGATAAGGAAGTCAAGGATCCAGTTGTAGAGCAGTTGCAGATGCCCAGGGCTGGAGCTTGTTGAATTTTGTGGGCGGGTTTATTCAAATTCATTGTATCACCAATCAGCATTAGGGTCAACTTCAACACTGGCCAGAAAATTCAGACCTCATTGATAACAAAGCTCATTGTTCATTCTTAACGGTTCAAGCAAAATGTAATGTTTATTATAGTGTTCCTTGGCAACATCTGCAGGTGTACCGTCGAAAACATACCTGCTGGATGCATCTCAGTGTGAAATGGGAGCTGCTTTACTCAAGATTAAAAGAAGCTAAAGAAGACATAGAATGCAAATTAGAACAACACACAAACTCATCCTCTCCACAGACTCCATCTACACCTCCTGCTGCCTGGGAAAGCCAGCTAACGTACAGAATAACACATCCTATTTGTACCAATGACAGAGGCAGGAGTACAGCAGAGGTCCTGCAAAGTAAGTTTAGGGAGTTAGGACTGTTACAAAAGAGTCTGAAAAGCAGGATAACCAAAGTGGTAACCTTTGGATTACTCCTGGTGCCACGAGTGATGGAAGATCAGAATAGGAAGATCATGCAGATCATCTTGTGGCTGAAGAGATGCCGCAGGGGACAGGGTTTCACGTTTTTGGACCATTGGAACCTTTTCGGGGGAAGGGATCACCTGTCCAAGTGGGATGGATTTCACCTGAACTTAAGGGAAACCAATATCCTGATACAGAAGTGTGGTAATGCTGTTGGGGGAGGGTGGGGGAGGGGGGTTTAAACGAGATTCAGAAGGGGGGTGCGTACCAAAGTGAAGAAGCAGAGGAAGAGGTGATAGCTGCTCAAGAAGGAACAGCTAGTCAGGAGGATGTGTGGAAGGGCAGGTAGATACGGCGAAATTGAAGCATGGGAATGCTTTGAAATATGCATTTGAGAGTCAAATGAAACAAAGGGCTAAAGGTTTTGTGTTTAAATGCACACAGTATAAGATATAAAATGGAAACATGGAGATTGCAGGACAGACAGATAAGGAGAATGGGCAGAGATGTAGCAAATGAAATATAACTTTGAATGGTACAGTCATGTCCTTTGGTAGAAAAAACAAACAGGCAGGCTATTTTTTATAAATGGGAAATATGAAAAAAACCCAGTGGCAAAAGGACCTGTGCATCTGCAAGCAGGATGACCTAATGGCAAACTTGCATGTTGAGATGGTGAATGAAATGCTGACATTCATCAGATTCAGAGTTCAGATTGATTGTCAGAGTACATACATGAGATCACATACAACCCTGAGATTCTCTTATCTGTTGGTGAGGCAGAATTACCACTTATTGGTAGTGAAAAAAAACTGTAGTGTATACATGTAAACAAATAAATAACTGTAAACAGATAACACGTAAACAAACTGACTGCAATAATGAGAGAATAAAAAATCAATAGAGTGAAAAAGAGTCCCTGATTGAGTTTATTGTTAAGGAGTCTGATGGTGGAGGGGTAGCAGCTGTTCCTGAACCAGATGGTGTGAGTCTTGTGGCACCTATACCTCTTTCCTAATGGCAGCAGCAAGAACAGACTATGTGCTGGTTGGGGTGAATCCTTGATGATTGCTGCTGCTCCCCGACGTCAACATTCCCTGTAGGTGTTCTCTATGGTGGGGATGGGGGGGGGGTGCAGTTTGCCTGTGATGTCCTAGACTGTGTCCACCACTGTTTGAAGGACTTGACGCTCAGGAGTATTGGTGTCACCGTACCAGACTATGATTCAGCCATTCAGCACACTTTCCACCATACACCTGTCGAAAATTGCCAGTGTTTCTGATGTCATACCAAGGCTCTGCAAACTCCTGTGGAAGTAGAGGCACTTAGGTTCTTTCTTCACGATGCCATTAGTGTGTTGGGTCCAGGAAAGATCATCCGCGATAGTGACTCCCAACAATTTAAGTTTGCTCACCCTCTCCACCTCTGATCTCCTAATGATCATTGGATTGTATACCTCTGGTTTTCTCTTACTGGTCAACAATCAGCACCTTGGTTTTGGTGAAAATGAGTATATGGTGCCATTGAGTATTGAATATACTGAAAGTGCAGGGATGTGATGCTGAGGCTTTATAAGGCACTGGTGAGACCTCACTTGGAACATTGTGAGCACTTTTGGGCACCTCATTTAAGAAAAGATGTGCTGACATTGGAGAGGGTTCAAAGAAGGTTCACAAGGATGATTCTGGGAATGAAAGGGTTATTATAAGAGGAGTAATTGACAGTTCTTGGCCTGCATTAATTGGAAATTAGGAGAATGAGGGATCTCATTGAAACATTTTCAATTTTGAAAGGTGTGGACAGAGTAAATGTAGAAAGGTCACTTACCATGGTGGAAGAATCTAAGAGAAGAGTGCACAACTTCAGGATTGAAGGGGATCTGCTTAGAGCAGAGATGTGTAGGATGTTTTTTAACCAGAGGTAACCTGTAGAATTTGGAATTTGTGCCACAGGCCGTTGTGGAGGCCAGGTGGATTTAAGTCAGAGATTGATAGGTTCATGATTAGTCAAGGCATCAAAATTTATGGGGAGAAGACTGGGCAGTGGTGCTGAGTGGGCAAATGAATCAGGTCATGGTATATGGCAGGGCAGATTCAATGGGATGAATAGTCTATTTTTACTCCTTATGTCCTATGGTCTTATAGTCTCATTCCTCTCTAGACACACTCCCTTCTTCCTCCTCCCTTCAGGGAGAAGGCTCAAAAGTGTGAAAGCAGGCACCAATAATCTTAAAGATAGTTTCATCCCTGCAGCCATTCAGCTCTTGAATGAATCAAAAACAGTGCCATCATGCTGCCCTTGCTTAGTACCAATTGATCCTTCTTTTCTTTGTACTGTACCTCGAGCTCAGCAAAGGACATGGACCCACTTCAATTCACCTATCACAACAGCAGACACTGGCAGATGCCATCTGTTTGGCTCTCCCTTAGATGACCCAGACCACAGGAACACATATCAGACTGTTATACTGTCATACTCAATCAATACCTCTAAAACAGATTATCTGGTCATTATGCTTTGTAAAAATTAACTGTTTGGTTTTCTACATTACAACAGAGACTATACTACTGATCTATGTCACTGGCCATCTTTGTCTTTGGAATTTTCTGCAGCTAGGTTGGTTAGGTGCTACTTAAATGAGCATCTTACTTTTCTTGGTGATTGTTTTTGACATGGTTCACATTGAAACCCATTTGAGAAATTAAATAACCCTATATCAAAAGGCCATTGTCATCAGTATAATCAGCAGAGGGGAGATTTTTGACAACAAAGATCAAAGAAATTCGATGTCCAAGGTGGTGGTGTCCATGGATGACCTTGAGGGGATGCGGGTTCCAGGGGAGCAGCGGTCCAGAACAGGACCTCAGAGGGGAGAGAACATTTACTTTTCCTATCCCCCACTGAGAAGGAAAAGCCTGGGAGAAGACCACACAGGGAAGGGAACCATGGCAGCGGCCCAGCGTGGACCATCCAAAAGCCTCACACCAGGCTGCTGGCTGCTAGAAACCAATTTGTAGTAACCAGGTATAGGGACCAGATTCTGTGAGGGTGCCGATGATGAATGGAGCTTGGGTGTTGACGTACTCCTGGTCATATTACAGGTTGGGAACTAGGGGTCAAGGAGGGTGACATGGATGTCTGGAGCTCGGGTTCCCTTCCTCTCCCCCTCTCTCAACTTCTCATTCAAGCATCATCTCGTATTTTTGGCATTCCCATTGAAGGACTCAGGCCCAAAACATCCATGGATGCTGTGTGATCTGCTGACTTCTTCCAGCGATTTTGTGCATCACTCCATGGGAATGTTGCATTGTTTACCTCATAACAGATGATACATTTTGACTGTCTAATTATTTTTAAATATCTTTTCTGAGGAGTTTCCTGAAATGAAAGAATGTTCACGTAGGTCTGATATCACTATCGAAACCTTGCTCCTTATTCTAAATGTACTTTTCATTATTCTTGACCTCATTCCCTACATGGTCACCCTGCTTAAATTAACACTGCTGAACTCTCCCCTGCATCTCAAATCTCTAAATTCTTTATTGCATTTTTTTTTGTTCCCTTCATGCCTTTGTGTACGTGTATGGCTTTGAAGAATCATTATTCCTTTATAGTCTAGAAGGGGTGGCCAACCTTTCAATTTTTAATTTAGACAAACAGCACAGTACAGACCATTTCAGCCCATGAGTATGTACTGGGAGTGAAAGTTAATTGGGTGGCACGGACTCGTGGGCCGAAATGGCCTGTTACTGTGCTGTTTGTCTAAATTAAAAATTGAAAGGTTGGCCATCCCTTCTAGACTATAAGCAATTGCTCAGCACAGATGAAAAGTGAAGAGATTGTTATGTGTCTACATTAAAACTTAAAAGGTTGGCACTCCTGAAATATCCTGCCAATGCAAGTGCTTGGCAGACTGCCAGCATTATCCTGCAGTTTTAGGAATTAATCATTACTTCCGCTGGAATTACAACCAAGGGAAGGGTGGGATACTAAAATTCTCAGTTAATTTTTCATTTTCAGTAAATGCATTCTTTATTGGGAAGGAAAAGCTATTTAATTGAGGAAACTTTCAGGCAAGTTAGACCACACTTGGAGCATTGCATTCATTTCTGGTTACTTCATTACAGGAAGGATGTAGATGCTTTGGAGGGGATGCAGAGAAGATTTACCAGGATGCTGTGTGGATTGGAGAACATGTCTTGAAATGCAAAGTTGACAGAGCTAGGGCTTTTCTCTTTGCAGTGACAAGAAGAAGTGTCTTAATAGAATTACTGTATATAAGATTAGGAGAGGCATAAATAGGGTGGACAGCTTGCACCTTTTTACCCAAGGAGACAATAGCAAGTACCAGAGGATATCTGTTAAGGTGAGTGGAGGAAGGTTTAGAGGAGATATTAGAGGCAAGGGTTTTTTTACACAGAGAGTGGTGGGTGCATGGAATGCATTGCTGGGGTGTTGGAGGCTGGTACAATAGGAATATTCAAAAGGCTTGTTGACAGGCATTTGGATGTAAAAAAAAGGTAGGGGAAGGTGAGATTGTTGAAGTGTTGGTTTCCATAGGTCAGTACAACATTGTGAGATGATGGGACTCTTCTGAGTTGTAAGGTTCTATGTTCTCAATGGAAATGTCACTGAGCCAGCAAATGGTGCCTGTTCCCTTACTGTTACTATCTGAATGTAAGCTATTTTTCATATTTCTACAGCCAAAGGCTTTCTAATTTTAATGATAATGGTTTCCTTCCCACTTCTTCATACAATTGTCTCTTTGCTCTCTGGATCATGATCATCTTTACCTTTCTCCACTTCCCCATTGATTTGTCTCCTTCTGGCCTAGTTGTCTCACAATATCCTTGTCTGCTGATCATTCATTTGTTTTGACACCATCGTCTCAACCCTCCACCTCCTCCTCCAATGTCCATATCATTTCAGTTGCTGTGGTCCATATCTGCAGGACGGCATCAAGAACTGGAGTTAAATCTTCTCAACTTCCTGCTGCTTATTGTCTGCCTTACTGCAACTCATTTCACCCTACTTGCCTCCAATTCTCTTGAAAATTAAAGTCAGCACTAAGTTCTCTAGAACACTTGTGAACTATTTCACTTCTGTTCAGAAGTTTTCAGATTTTTTTTAGCTGTGAGTAACATTGCTTTCGCTGCTCAATGTCACAATCAATTGGTGAAAGGTTCATTTGCAATTCAGTAATAAATAAATCCTGTCTAATAGAGAAAGGAGACTTCATCATTGACATTTTCTGCATTTATTTCTTATTACAAGGGCTAATTGGTACTCTGCACAAGAGATATGTTTTAACTTTTTTGTTGGCACAAGATATGATTGTTATTTAATTCTAGGTGACAGAATAGGTTGATAAGATGGTTGAAGAGGCATATGGAGCATTTTCTTTAAATAGTGAGACAGTGAAAGTTGAGAGATTAGAATAGAATTTGAAACAGCACTGGGTTACACAAATCGGGAAAGATCCAATTGCATCAGAAAAGATGCAAAGGTGATAGAACATAGAACAACACACCACAGTGCAGGTCCTTTGGCCCTCGATGTTGTGCCAACCCATATATTCCTTCCTAAAACAAGTACTAAACCCTCCTTACCCCATAGCCCTCTATTTTTCTTTCATCCTTGTGTCTGTCTAAGAGTTTCTTAAAATGCCCCCAATGTTTCAGCCTCCACCATCATCCAGGCAAGGGATTCCAGGCACCCATAACTCTCTGTGTAAAAAATGTACCCCTGATGTCTCTCTTACACTTCCCTCCCTTAGCTTTGTACATATGTCCTCTGGTAATTGTTGATCTTTTCCTGGGAAACAGATGCTGGCTGTCCACCTTATCTATGTCTATCATAATCTTGAAGACCTCTGTCAAGTCTCTTTTCATCCTTCTGGCATGATTGGTACATTTTATCAATGAGGAAACAGAAGGGGTTTGAAACTAAGGAAGGTTGGTGACAGAAGAAATGCCCAACACACTGAAATGATACTACATATATTACTGAAGACCCTTGGCTGCAGGGCTCTGGATGTGGTGCTGGAAATATTGGACTGGGTAGCTCCTTTTCCAACCAACATTAACACAGTGGCCCCAGTGCCTTTTATATCCAGGCAACAATTTATTTTTGGTGCCATAAAACTTCTTGCTTCTCCAGCACTGTTGTGTGTTTTAAAAAAAGGACCATGATAACATCTCAAAGCATTGACAACGAAGTGAAGATTATCACAAACTGGATGACATCTGTCTTACTGCCTTCCTTTGTTTCAACTGTTCATCACTCCCTGTCACATTTTTATTGATTATTACAAGACCTATTCCGTATTAACTAATTAATAACTATTAGTTGACAATGGAGTATTTGTAATGTAATGTGAGGATTTAATTATGTTTATAAGGCACATTTGATTTTATTGTGTCAAATTAGCCACAAACCTACAAATGGCTTTGGGGCTTTTATTAGAAGAAGGTGGAGTTTGGCATATCTAATTGTACAGCACAGGAATAGACCCTTTGGCCCATCAAATCTGTGCTGACCATGAAGCCAGTTGAAACAGATTCCATTTGCATGCACATTGTCTGTATTCACTGCCTATTCCTGTGTCTATGTGAATTACTCTAAAATGACCTACCACTCTGTATGAAAGTAAATCACTTGAAAATTTTCCACCTCTTGTCTTAAACCTCTAGTATTTGACATTTCCATCTAGCGACAAAAAAAACCTCTGATGGCCTATCCTGATGAACCTTTCCAGAACCTTCTCAAAAACTACCATGCCCTTCCTGTCGGGTGGTGACCAGAACTGTGCACAATATTCCTAAATAAGCACTGACTTCCTTTTCCTTCTGATGGATGCCACATGACCTGTTGAGTTTCTCCAGCACTCATGTGTGTGCTGCACAATATTTCAAACATTTTATAGAGCTGAAGCATGACTTCCTTACTGATGTAATCAAGCATTCCATGTGTCTTCCTCACCACCCTATCGACTTGTGTGGCCACTTTCAGGGAACTTTCTGTATACCAGTGCTCCTCAGGGTTCTACCATTTACTGCAAGCAGACTGGAGCCCTTCCAGATTATTGTCCTTCTTGTACAGGTCCCACCTTTCCTGGAAGAGATCCCAATGATCTAAAGCTCTTGCACCTCCACCAGCTCTTTAGCCATGCATTAAGTCACACAATCTCCCTAATTCTGGTCCCATGAGGACACGGAACACTATTATATGGTGTGCTGGTGAGGCCATACTTGGATAACTAAGTGCAAAGGAGATCAACAAGACTAATCCCTGGAATCATAAGTGGTTAAAGAAATTAAATTTATATTCTCTGGAGTTTGGAAGAAGGAGGAGTGATTTTATTGAAATGTCTCAGATCCTAAGGTGGGTTGGCAGGTTAGATGTCAGGATGAATTCTGAGTGTGGGGATGGGTACAAGATTAATGCAGATCCTATAGTTGCATTTAAGAAGTTTCTCAATAGACATGAAAGGTACTGAGGTTAGCTGAGACAAGAACTAGAGGACATGCACACGCACATCATAACGTGTTATGAGTCCAGCAGACCCCAAAATCCAGCAGCAATAGAAATTCACCAAGACAAATGGATACTTAAACAAAAGTTACTTTTAATTTCCTTTAAACATAAAAAAAGATCAAACTTTAACTTATTACTATTAACTTAACCCCCTTCTAATTCTAAGTTCATGTGTATGTAAAGTATATATGTTCAGAAAAGTTCTTTGCTTTATTAGTCCAGACATTCACTTCTCACTTCTCCAAGTTCACCAGTATCAACAATTCTTATACTGTGCACAGAATTTAACATTTATGAATTTTCACCAGGCTCTGGTGCTTAAAGGTAAATGGTTACCGCTCAGGAAGGTTCTAGTTGGTTTCAGAGAGAGATTTGTTTCTCGTTGGACACACACAAACTGATTTCCTCTGATCAGCCACTTCAATGTCTTCCCAAGAAAGTTGCGCCATCATGGGTTTTCTAAATGATAACCTCTTCTTCCAGGTCATCACAGAGTTCCTCTTGTTTCCCTTATTTGGGCTGAACTCAGAACTCACAACTACATGACACCTCTTAGAAAAGCAAACTGCAACCAAATAGATTTCTGGGACCAGAATGAGTTTCTGCCTGGGAATCTGTTCCTTTAAAGGTTTTAAAGTCCATTTACTCCACAACCTCAGTCCAATTAACACTGACTTGTCTTGTCTCCATAGCTTTCTTCAAAGTTTCTGTAAAAGTCATTGTGGACATGAAGTCTCTACTTTTGCATAGCTCTTGCATTTTAAATGAGATATCATTTGTAAAGTGTTGCACTGTTTGTGAAGTAACCTACATGTTAAACCCCCACAATCTATCTCTTTTAAAGAAATATTAATATATAATAAATATAGTATAACCTGTAACAGGTGAAAAGTGAAATGTTTAAAGGAACGGGTGAACTTCTTCATGCACAGCATGGTGAGAGCATGGACCAAGCTGCTAGCTGAAGTGGTGAATGCTCGATTTTGACTTTAAAGACAAATTTGGATTGGTACATGGATGAGAGATGTATGGAGGGCTGTGGTCCAGGTGCAGGTCATTGGCACTAGGCAGAATCATTTGGCATAGCCTAGATAGGCAGAAGGGCCTGATTCTGAGATGTAGTATTCTATGGGTGTGTGGCATCATGTACAAAAAGCCAAGATTTAGTTTAAATTAGGCAGTATGTTCGACACAGATATATGTATATATGGGTTAAGGGGCTTGTTGCTGTGGTGTACTGTTTTATGTTGGAATAGAAAGAAGTTATTTAAAACTA